>NC_141164.1:97112057-97712057 GCF_053477565.2 Lygodium microphyllum
TAGTTCAAGAGATCCATGTGCTAGCTCTTTTAGGAGTCGAGTAAATTTTTTGCTCATGTTGAAGAGTCTTGATTCACTAGAACATAAACACTATCCTCTCTAACTAGATAGATAGATAGGTAGGTAGCTAGGTAGCTAGCTAGATAGATAGATCAATAGATTGATAGATAAGATAGATAGATAAGATAGATTAGATAGATAGATAGACAAACAGACAGACAGACAGACAGAGAGAGAGAGAGAGAGAGAGAGAGAAAGATATATATATATATATATATATATATATATATATATATATATATATATATATATATATATATATATATATATATATATATATATATATATATATGTAGATAGATAGATAGATAGATAGATAGATAGATAGATCGATCGATAGATCGATAGATCGATAGATAGATCGATAGATCGATAGATAGATAGATAGATAGATAGATAGATAGATAGATAGATAGATAGATAGATAGATAGATAGATAGATAGATAGATAGATAGATAGATAGATAGATAGATAGATAGATAAATAGATAGATAGATAGATAGATAGATAGATAGATAGATAGATAGATAGATAGATAGATAGATCGATCGATCGATCGATAGATAGATAGATAGGATTCATCCACAATGTTCTTTTTTCATATTTTCTTTAGATATTTCATCATATTCTATTTTTCAAACATACCAAGTGTATCAATAGATGGCCAGTTCAAACATACCAAGTTTGTTAATTTTCCACCCTTACCTTTGAATAAAAGTATTATATCACATCACCTTGTTTTTCTTTTCCCAATCCTTAGAACACATAATATGAACTAGCTGGTCTAGCTGATGTTGCTCGCTAGACCGATCAACCACACATTGTGTAGTTTATAGACTCGCAAAGCTTATGAGGCTTTGCCTCATTTGCTTTATACTTTTGTGAGCAAATGGAAGTCCTCATGTAGTTGGTCTCTGTGGCCAGTGTTCAATCACTACAAGATCCACTAACTGTGCATTTTGTAGTTTATGGACTTACAAAGATCATGGGGCTCCCCCTCATTCACTTTGTGCTTTTGTGAGCAAAGTGAAGTGGTTGTGCTACTACACGGCTACTTCATTTTTCTCACAAACGAAGAAACTAGGTGCTTTGCACACAAAATATGAGGTGCATCATGCCTAATGTGCAAAATGTTAGGAATGTGATGTGGCTATTTATTGAGATTGTTCACTCAATCATGTAATATAATCATATACATGTGTGCACCATAATAAGTGACATATTTTAGTCTACACACACATAGAGCATGAATGAGTGTGGGGCACACCCTATTCTCTCCTAATTGGCCTACCACTATACATGGTTTACAGGCATAACCCGTGAATGACTGATAGTTGGGTCATGCATAGACTCATAGCTATCACCTATCCCTCCTTTCAATCATTTTGCTAGTGGTTGTCATTCTCCAAGCATTCATAGCTACAATAATATGGATGTATTGTCCATAGTTGGTAGCCATTATTAAGACTGATGTATGTAACATTTCAAGAATCTTGACCATCTCTAATTTTGCCAAGATTTATACAAAGTGACATTTGTGTGCAAACTTTTAAGAATCTTTGATCTATCTCTACTTTTATTAAGGTTGGTAATAAACTTGCAGTTACATCTTTATCCTATTTTCCTTGGACAACTCTCAAATTTATGCTCACTTATATATTTACTTTTCAATTATACTCTAATTATTTTTGTTGCATAAAGTATTTGTGCTTCAACTTCTATATAAGGAAAATAAAGTATATAGCTATTAACTAGTCAAAATGCTTGCCAATGGAAGTACAATGTTAGATTTACCATAGTTTACTAGCATTATGTAGTAGTTCAAGAGATCCATGTGCTAGCTCTTTTAGGAGTCGAGTAAATTTTTTGCTCATGTTGAAGAGTCTTGATTCACTAGAACATAAATACTATCCTCTCTAACCTAACGAGTCTTCATAAAATCAAGAGAGAGTGGAAAAGACATGACAAATACTTTAAAAAAGTAACTATGTCACATTTATGCTATGTGCTAAGGCAACAAGATAAAATTGAGAGTCAAAAGGATAAAGTATTCAAAGTTCCCTTGTGAAGAAGAGCCATCACATTTTTAAAATTGGTGTTGGAAGTTTCCTTGTAAATAAGAGCCATCTCTTGTTTGAAATTGTAGTAGGAAAATCAAAGTAGTAGAAAGGATCAAAACTAAAAAGAATAAGAAAAAGTTCCATACTCAATAGAAGGTCAAGTGGTGTTATTAAATGCGTGGTTAATATACAAGATCACTTAAACAATATAGATATACTTGACTTCCATGCAAGGAATGTGAAAAATTTCAAAAAAAAGTTCAATATATAATCTATTACCACATCGTGCTTATTTTGTTATTTAATTGCTTAGTGGAACTATGAGGCTTTACAACTTTGACAAGGTCCACGACTCTTCAAAGAATGCTTGGCTTAGGGGCCCTTAAAAATATCATGATAAAAGCCAACGTGCATATAATAAATTGTGTTGATTGCATGTTGCTTTCAATTGTCTAGGTACACATGATGGACAATCGAGCATCAAGTTCAAGGCAACATGGCAACATTGTTTGCACCAGACGTGGATGAGTAACAACTCATAGAAGTATGGGTGTTAGCACAAGTTAAGTATTACCATGCCATATCGTTTAAACCTTAAGAAATGTAGACAATATGATAACCAAACATTGGAGTTGGTGTCATGAATCACAAGGATGGGCTTAGTGGTTAAAATGATATAGTATGCCTAAATTTGAATGCACCAACACCCTTTAAACGGGGCTTTCCCTTCTAGGAAGGAGTTAAACAAACATTATCCTTCATGGTAGAAAGTTTAGAAAAATACTTTTTTGCCCCCCTTTAAAAGAAAAGCGGAGATGCTTTAAGGCCTTTCAAAGGAAAAGTTATGGGACCCGATGAACAACGAATGATGTGGAGTCCTCTTGGATGGGTGATTGATGTAATGGATGTACGTAAGATGTAAAAATAATTTTTAAAGCCAATACAAAAACTTTCAACGTGCCAATGGGGCCGTGGCTCATGGTTTGGGTATGGGCTACACAAGATTGTGAGTTCCAACCCTCTGCCCCATATTCCCTGTGGCATATCTATAAGCATCTAAAAACCTTAACCATCACTAATATACAAGGTTTTCCTTGGTTTTGCAGGTTGGTTTGTTCATATTATAACTAAAATGATCCTACTCCTTGAAATTTAAAGTCTAACTGGGCAAAATTTGAAGGTATTCTTAGCAGCAAATCGTTTGACACTAAACCTGGGATGATGAGGTGCAAAGAAAAGGATATGGCGAATATAAGTTTTCTAAGGTTAGGGTAAAATAACTACGAGACTGGCTCATGAGGGAGGGAGCGAGGCGGCGGCGGCGGCGGCGGCGGAGGAGGAGGAGAGGTCCTTGAGGAGGGCAACAACCTGGGGCATAGAGGGGCGCTTGGAGGGGTTGTCAGCGGTGCACAGGTAGGCCATCCTCAGCATCTCCAGCACGTGCGGCAGGACGGGGCTGGCTTGGGAGGGGAGAACCCCCAGCAGCAGGCGCCCGTCCACGGCCTTGTGGGCCTGCCCCTTCTCCTTGGCCAGCACCGCCCGGACCCAGCCCGCCAGGGTGGTGCAGCCTGGGCCGTAGTTGCCCAGCGCCCGCCTGCCCGTCGCCAGCTCCATCATCACCACCCCCATGCTGTACACGTCGGACTTAGCCGTGGGCCCCACAGTACCGCTCCCGCACTCGGGCGCCACGTAGCCCTGCGCCATTTGACGTGCCAACCCGAACGCGCCCCCATAGTGGCCCACTAGCCCGTCCTCTCCGTCCAGGAGTATGCAGTTGGAAGTCAGAACGCCATGCACCACCGGGGGGCAGCACCCGTCGTGGAGGTAGGCAAGCGCGCGTGCGGCGCCCAGGCCCGCACGGACGCGACCGGCCCACCCGAGGCTGCTGCCCCGGGAGCCGATATCGTCTTCGTCTCCCTCCCACATGTCGGCGCCCGATTCAGCGTCCGCATGCAGAAGCTCCCCGCCCGGCGTCCCATGCAGCGCCTCATGGAGGGTGCGGCCCTCCACGTACCTGTATATGAGCAGCTTCTCCTGCCCCACGATGCAGTACCCCAGAAGCGGAACCACGTTCGGGTGCCTGATCTTGCCCATGGCCTCGAGGGCGGCCGCGGCCGCTCCGTCGTCTCGCCACGTCATCCTCGCCACCTGGATAGCCACCCTGGCCGGGTCCACCGCCGGCAGCACACACGTGTATACCAGCCCTGCCGTGCCGCCGTCCCCGCCCTCCACATCCTCGGTCTCCCTGTCGAAGGACCGCGTCGCCTGCAGCAGATCCGCGAACGTCAGCTTCAGCAGCGGCTTCTCGAAGACTACCACATCGACAGCTGTTGGGTCCTTCACATCTGCCACCCACGTCCTCGCATCCGCCTCAAAGGAGAATGGCCCTGCCATCATCTCTGCCGCCATCCTCTTGTCTGGGTGATGCAATCCCGGAACGGTAGGATGAGCGGGTCTCCACTTCCTCATCTCCTTCTTTGCTCTTCTCCTTTTGCACATAATAATTGACAGAGCTATCATCACTAAGCCTCCTGTGCCGCCAATGATGATTCCCGCTATGATGGCTTTCTTTACTTTAGATCTGGGTTCAATAGCTGACGGCTCCATGGGATTCCGTCCGGTTGCAGCTGTCTGCCCTCTTACGAATGACGGAGAAGGAGCCGGAGAAGCACAAACGGAGCAGTGTTCAGATGATATGGCCTGATTGTGTGCAAAAACAAACCTAGGTCCATATTTCCGGGTCACATCCTCCCCAATATCAATGGTCAAGTTGTTATGAGATATGTCTACCAGCGAGAAATTGAGACTCATAAGAATCTTCCCTTGAGCTTCTCCAAATTCTCCACTCAAGTTGTTGAATGAAAGGTTCAGAATTTGGAGCGTCGCAAGGTTTTGCAGGCTTGGCACTTCGCCATTCAAGCTGTTGTTGTGGAGGTCGATGACACTGAGGGCCGCAGAGCCGTAGAGGAAAAGATTGGGCAGAAGCTCCGACCCACTCAATCTGTTGGAAGCGGCATGCAGCACCTGCAATTTGCCGCAGCTGCTTAGGAAGCTCGCGGAGCTGAAGCTGTTGAACCCGAAATTAAGGATCACCAGATTAGGAAAAACCTGACTGCATAGCCTGTCCTGAATCGATGGGTTCATTCCAGCCATTAATGGATTATGTGAGAGATCCAAGGTTTCCAGCGCAGGAAGCTTAAGGTCATTAATGGAGCTGAGGTTTTCCAAAGGATCAAACTGAAGATCATTGAAGGAGATATTAAGGTAAGTGAGTTGAGTAAAGTTGGACCAGTGTGACAGGAAGATGGTACCGTTGAAACGATTTGAAGAAAGGTCTAGCTGCTTAAGCGTGCCTAGGTTCCAGAGATAAGGAGGGATGGAACCTATGAGACTGTTACTCGAGAGGTTAAGATGGGCGAGATTTTGGAAAGTGGTTGCTGCCAGAGACATATTAATGTTAATCAAGCTGCTACTCCCATTAAACACCAAGCCACTCAAGTCAAGCAAGACGATGTGGTTGTTCTGATCGCTCATACAATTCACATGGGAGAGGCTTGAGGGAGGCATTGTGAACATATGGTTGAGGAGTTCATGAAGCTGAGAGCGACTGCAATTGTTTGCTACTGTGAGGCTGGCAGCAGAAGCAAGATTCGTGAAAGAGGAGGTGATCAGCGCGGTGATCAGGAGCATGGATATGGTCAGATGACGACTAGCTAATGAAATGGAGGGATGCTGCCATGGAGCAGCAAGCTGCCGGGACTGCATCTTAGACAGAAACTAGGGAGATCTGATGAGAAAGAAGGATAGAGCACCTGTAGATTTACCCTCTCTCTCGCGTCACGACGGTTGAAGGAAAGTCCATGGCTCATCGACGTCTCGTGAAGAATCACTTTTACCAAGTGGGAGGGTATCTCAGTTCCTGGACGACGGCCTTTGTTCTGACGTCCTACTCCTAACCCCAATGTTGTATTATTCCACCCACCCTAACACTCCTAGTCTTCGAGTCGCATCCGCAGTGAGGAACGTTTTGGCTCATCCGAATTTACCTACGGACGATGGACACACGCCCATCTCTTTTGGCATGTTCTCTTGACTCATGGGCCTTCAATGAATGGTGAATGGGCTTTCTTCCGTGTCTCTTGGCATGCTCTCTTGGGTGCGAATTCCTTTACGGCCACTTGTGAAGTACGGCCCACGGGTCAAAAAGTTTATTGGTACAAGCACTCGTCTACATGTTTTAACTTCAGAAGTTCATTAAAGAGCCCAGATCCACGCAAGTCAATCGATGTATTCGGTAGTCACCAATGGATTGTGTGGCTTATGGATCTCGCTTGACGAGATGCAAGTCAACAATCATAGTAATGCTCCCACCTCATCAAGGCCAAATGAAGAGAGAGAAAGATGTTCAAACTCCTCTTTAAAGAAGGAAGCAAAGAAAGCCTGTAATAGCCTTTTGTTTTTTTTATAATGTGGTCATGTTATATTATAATCGAAATAAGGTGAGTACAGCATCTTAAAGATGCAACAGGCTTCAAGCCAAAATGCTCAACTTTCTCCAAAAAAGCCTATAGGTCCATGACTTCTTCTTACATGCACTTGTAATAGTCAAGACTTCAGCTCTAAGCTGGTCTAAATTCCTATCAGGAAGTTCAGCTTCTTTCCTTCTAAAGACCATGTTGTTTCTCTTATACCATATAAACTTCGGAGCCACTCCAGAGACCAGATTGATAAGATTCCAAGTATTATCATCAAAATTTGAGCGGTCTGCAAAGAAAACATTTGACATCCCAAAATCAAACCTCAGATTAGCTTCCTTAAACCATTTTTTAATGGTCAACCACACTGGCCTCACATGCAAGCAATCCCGGAATACATGTTTTTCAGTCTCCTCATCTCTTCCACAAAAAGGACAGAATGGAGAGACTTGAATCCTCTTTGTGAGTCAAGTCCTCAGGGGTAGCTTTTTAACCATAGTTCTCCTCCTTAATACATTGATTGTGTATGACAGCGATGTTTTCCACACATTACTGGCTCTTCTTTTCCAAGTAGTCACTGCTGCCATGGGGCACTTTTTTTTCCATTTGTGCTTCAAATCCAGCAATATTGCAGGTGAAGGGGTCTTGAGATCATTAAATTTCTTGCAACAATCCAGGGCTTTCCCAGACGGACTCACCAGATCAGAAAGCATAGAGTCATTCCTCTGCACATAAGATGTAGGCCAATCTGATCTGAGTGATTGCAGCACCACTCGCAACCAGTCACACTCCCGCTCATTCAGACCATACTTGACTTCCAGAACCTGCATACTCATCATACACTTACCAGTTGAGTCCCAAGCATCTTCCCAAGTCTTTAATCCTTTGCAGTGCATAGCTCTTGACAGCTTGATGTTCCTATGTACAGGAGCGAAACACGGGTCATATGCCATGGGAGACACCCATATACTTCTGCTCAGTGAAGAATCACCCTTCATGGGCCCTCTCGATTTCCATTCAGCATTTACCATAATCCTTTGCCACTGCCTAGACAGACCTTGACAAACTTTTGACACTGGGATCTTGATAGTGAGTTGTGGACAAGCAAGAACATCCTACCAATGCACATCATTCCAATTTTGACCATCGATTTTTATGTTGGCAATCCAGTGCTTCACCAATAACATCCAAGGCTATGAGCCATCCATTCTTTTGAGAAGGCCAAAGGAAAGACTTTGGGCCTTGAGACTCAAGGAGTCAAAGCCTGCACCTCCTAGCTTTTTGTCTGCAGTAAGAAGATCCCACCCAATGGCAGGAAAACCTGTAGCATCTCCTTTACTCCAAAAGAAGCTTCTTAAAGATTTTTCGACTTGATTCCAAGCAGTTTGAGAGAAAGGAAGAATGGAGCCAACATAAAAAGTTGCTAATGAGAGAATATTCTTGATGATGGTCAATTTACCAGCAAATGAAAAGGGGACATCTAACCTGCTTTTCACTTTTCCCTGAAATTTGTCATAGAACCATTTGAACATTTGGTTGAGAGTAATGCCCACACCTATTGGCACTCCTAAGTACCTCACCATTTGACCATGCTTAACAAGCTTAAACCCCATCTGTGTAATCCAGTCCTCCGGCTCTTCCCACGACAGGAAAAGGAGCTCAGTTTTCTTTTCATTGATCTTAGATGCAGTAAGCTCTAAGAATTCCTTGTATATCTCCATTAGTTTGGACAAAGATTGCCTTTCAGCTTCAACCACTGATGAGTTATCATCAGCAAAAAATTGAACCGCAGTTTGTGAGCCATCCGAAAGAGAAAGCCCTCTGATAGTGCTATCTTGCATTGCTTTATCAATTCTCCTAAGCAAAGGGCCTGTTATGAGCGCAAACAGGAGTAGGGCTAACGGACAGCCCTGCCTGATAGACTATGCAAATCAAAGAATGTTGTTACAGTGCCATTGATGCTGACAGCAGCAATTGCTTCTTTAAAAAGAGTATTCACCATGCCAATAAACACTGGCCCAAACCTCATGGCTGACAGCACAACTATGATGAAAGCCCAGTTCACCCTTTCATAAGCTTTGTCCCAATCCATATTGATCAGGACAAAGTCTTTCTTCAGACTCATTGCATGATCAATTGACATTATGAGGTTCAGTACTGCATCATGGATCTTGCGACCATGAACAAATCCATACTGCTTCGGATGAATTATCCTACCAAAAAGAAATTGACATTATGAGGTTCAATACTGCATCATGGATCTTGTGACCATGAACAAATCTATACTGCTTTGGATGAATTATCCTACCAAAAAGAAATTTCACTATCGTTGCCAGTGCTTTAGCAAGCACTTTGTAGCTGAAGTTAAGCATGGTAAGGGGCCTCCAGTTTCTGAGCAATGTCTTGTCTTATGCTTTAGGGACCATTTTAATGAGTCCCTGGTTTACATAGCGAGGCATGATCCCAGAGGCTCTAATAAAATTCAGCAGATCTACCAGATCTGTACCACATACTGGCCACAATTTTTGAAAGGCTTCTGTTGGCATACCATCTATGCCTGGTGCTTTCCCTGTTTTCATGGCAAAAACAACCTTCTTAATTTCATCTAGAGTAAACAACATGTCTAGCATCAGTGCTTGATCCATGGGAGCACTGTTCATAGTTCCTCTTAAAAAATTATCCACTCTCTCTTGGAATCCAGGCACTGCATTTGGAGGTGTTCCGACAATGGAGGCCAGGTGTTCTCTGAAGGCTTTGGCAATTGATTCCTAATCCTGCACCATGATACCCTGTTGGTTTATAATCCTAGTTATGGGCTCCTTTTTTTGCTTTGCCCTTAGTTTAGCAAAGTAAAAAGCATTTGGACCATCCCCAAGAAGTTCCCATTGTCCTTTGAGCTGTACCTTGGTTGCTTGAATAGCTTCATTCTCCATTAGTTGCAAGTACTCCTCCAAGATCCTGAGAAGCTTATGAATAACTGCATCATCAGGGGTGCTCCTTGCTACCATCAGCAGACATCCTCTTGCTTGTGTCGCTCTCACAAGATTCTCCTTCCTGCAGGCAACCTTCTCCTATATATATACGGGCGGGAGAGAGAGAGAGAGAGAGAGAGAGAGAGAGGCACAGTCTCTCTCTATCTCAGAGGGTCTCTGGCCTATTCCCATGCATACATCATTTTGGAGACAAAGGTTCTCTCTTCCAAGAAGGAGGATTTGAGTCGAAAGGGCGGTGGCCCTTGCTCATTACCGCTTAGCAAAACGAGCTTATAGGAGGTAAGAATTGGGATATGGTCTGAAGCAGTACAGCCATCAAGCATCATGTACTTGATACTTCCACTTAACCACCAGGCTCCATTGGAGGCATAAAATCTGTCTAGTCTGCAGCCCCTCCATGTCGAGCCATAATGTCTATTATGCCATGTGATTTTCTGCATTACTTCCCCTCCTTCTATCAATGCCAGGTCCTCAAGTTCACAAGACTTAGAGAAAAGTTGCCAGGCATCTCTTTCTTCAATTACCATCTGACCACCTCCATGAGACCTATCACAAGGTCTCTCTGTCATATTCCAGTTGCCCCTAGCAATACATTCATGCCTTGGAGATGCTGCTTGAGAAATGCCCATAATTTAGCCCTTGAGGCTGAGCAATTACTAGCATCAACTGAGTAGACAAAAAATTCCTCATTATTGACTTCAACCCTGGCACAAACACAACTGCCATCACCAACCAAAAATACCAATTGTGGCTTGAAGTGGTTCTTAATGAATAAAAGTGTGCCTCCACGACCTTGAGACTGAGTATCATAGAAATTTAGGAAGCCTGGGATGATGAGAGCTCTGCATGCTTCCTCACTCAGTTTGATCTCCTGCAAAGCTATGAAGCTTGGCTTAAATTTTTTGACGATCCCATAGACAACCTGCTTACGCAGATCCGAAGTCAAACCCCTAACATTCCAAGAGAGAAATTTTATCTTCCTGGAAAGAGCTGACCTCTCAGCCCAATGGAGTCAGGTGATCCAGCATCTCCTGGTCCTTAATGAGTGCATAGTAATTTTGATCAACAAGTACATTTCTGGCCAAATGCTTGATCGAGGGCTTTCCCTCGCTCTTCTTGGTATTTCCCTTGTTGTCTTGTGCTTTAGGGGGCAGATTCTCCTTGTTAGCTTCACGTTCCCCTGAACTTTGACCTGTGCTGCATCAGGCTACTATTTGTTAGATGCAGCCTCCTTGCTCTCTTTATTCCTTATGCCTGAACTCTGATTAGTTGATGTAGCCAGGGCCTTAGATATAGTTTCAGGGACTGACTACATTGCCTGCTGAGTTGCAGTTGACTCCTTCTCCTTTTCTTTCTCACTCTCCTGTGCAGGTTTATCAGTGACCTCTGCATTTTTGTTCGGGCAGTTTCTTGCAAAATGCCCATTTCTCCTGCAATGATAACAAGCATCTGGAAAGGTTGCAAACTTAATCGAGAGTACAACCTCCATGCCTAAAGGATCCTACAATTGCAAGAATTTTGGAGGCTCATTCCGTCTGTCCCAGAGGATGCATGCACGACTAACAGACTTAATGAGCCCCCATGGAGTTGTTGGAGTATGCGCATATAATACTCTCCCAAGCATTGCCGCAATGGCAGGAGTTTCATTGACCATCCATGGTGGAATGTTAGACAGCTCAATCCAGACTGGGCATTCATGGTTGAGAACACCTTCAGGAGAAAAGGAAGACGACCAAGGTAGGGCATACACCAGATTGCCCCGATAGCCAACTGGTGATGCAAGGAGCCAGTCTTTTTCTGCTCTCGAGCCAAGCATTGCCAGGTAAAAGCCACGACCAATAAACTTGAACTGGCAAAGACGAGCCTTACCCTTGTATGTGAAGTCAAACCACTTAGGAAACTCGTCCTCCATGGGGGGTCTCCCCATGAAGTACAGATATACACCTGTGGCAAGGAGAGCAGCATACCTATCACACACCCTATCATGAGAGAGGGCAACTGTCGCTTTGTGTACCCTGGCACCCTCAGTTGCCTTTTCCCTACATACATTATTATGTTTTTCCTGGTCTTTTCTTAGGGCCTTCTTGACCTGTTCCATGTCCTCAGCATGCTATTGTAGTACCTCCTTGTACTCCTTGGCTTGAGCTCCTGCATCTCCATGCATGTCTTCTGTGCGTTGTCTTTTACCATGAGAAACCAGCATGCGCTCTGGCCCAGCACACGTCACATTTACTCCTCGTAAATGCACGTCAGGCCATGTCAGAGTGCTAAGCTCTTTCCCTGCCACGTCTATTCTCGAAGCTTCTCTCCTGGACAGGCTCGCGGACAGAATCTACTTTTATCTATTTTCTAAGCTATCAAATCCTTCCTTTGTATAAGCCTGCAATAGCCTTGGGACACATTGCCTAACTTCTAGGAGTTCATCGAGTACCCTCTTCTTTAAGGCCACTTTGAGTATCTTCACTTTTTAGGGTACTCAAATAACTTGGAAAATTTCCCCTAAAAATAGAGTTAAACTAGACTATACTTGTCACCATTGTATTATTTGGACTCTTACCATGTCATTGTTTTTATGGTTGGCTTAAGGGGGTCATTATATATAAATCATCAATATCATGTGCATTTAAGGCCTATTTTAAAATACTCTTATCTATAATTTTTTCTTAAATAAAACATAACTCTTTTCTATTCAATCTCAAAATAACCCCTTTATATGACATGCTTTTATACACAAAAAGCATGTAAAGATAATCTTGTTAAAATCCATTATATTGGACCCACATGATATATTTATATGTATGTAAGGGTGACCTCTACAAGATGGCTAGATATTGGTATGTGAAGTATGTGTTCAGGTTTGGAGTATAAGTGTCCTCCTCATCGAAATAGTTGGATACTTGGTATGTGAACTATTGATGGGTGTTTTGCACATGCTTTGAGAAACTTTAGAGACTTGCATATCTTTAAAAAGGGTTCTTTAACTTGGTCAAAACGATGACAATAATCTCACTAGTCTTCAAGGATTGAGTAAGTTTGATTTCCTTTCTACCAGCTATACTAATAAAAGAATCCCCAAACCTCTACCATATGGCATTCCAAAAGACAATCAAGGCTAGAGACATCCTCTCTTTGTCTCCTTGAAGATCATGCCTCCAATCCACTCTATTGTGAAGGCCTATATTAAGTACTATTAAATAGCCATTAGGAGAAATTTAGACTCACTTTTGGGCCTTATAAGAATTATCATATCATCATGCTATTAAAACAAGGGGGTCCATTGATAACTTTATCCATTATACCTCGAAACTATATCACATAGCATATAATTTGAAAGGTCTTGATTAGAGGATTCTAACGCACCAACCTCTGACAATTTCAGAGTTTATATGCTCAAGTTATGGCCTATTGACCAAAAATTAAACTTGAAAGTTCAGTGGTGACGATGGCCTCATCCACATTTGTCTTTATAAAATATTCTCTAGAATCCCAAAGAGCTAAAAAGGCCCAAAATGAGTCCAAATTTTCTCTATGAATTTTGAATCTTCTTCCCCATGGGAGGTTTCACTTGCAACACTAAGAAGGATGATACGGTTCTTCTATATCATGATGAAAATGATGCAAACTTTTTAATATATGGGTCCACTTGGAGATCCTATTTCAAATGGAATGTTTTCTGGTAATAACTTTTCAATCAAATTCACATTCAACTTGCTAAAATCACGTGAAGTTCAATACCTACATTGGACAAACTTAATAACATTTAAAGTAGAGATGAACCTATCAAGTTTCATTGCAAGATTTAAAGCCTATGCAATCTATTCCCATTTCTTTGGATTTTCTCATTTCATTTCAATAAAGAGATCCCAATAATCTCAAATAAATTCTAACCACTAGTTCTCAATCCTTGGAAGGAAGAAGATTATTGATATTTATTTTTAAGGCATTACTTGAGTTACCCATGTAGTGGCACATTATTGAGGTTGAATCTGTCATTTGCAATCCCTACAAGTCACTTGTCTAACCATGTCAACAAGTACAAAGGATCAATCTAAATTCATTTACTTTACTTAAGGATGTTTTTCACTACAAGGATTTGGAGGCAAATAGCGATAGTGCTCAAAAGAAAAAGCACGGGCCGAAACCCAAGCGCGTTATTTTACACGAACAAACGAAAGAGAGAGTGAAAGGGAGAGCGAACTCCATCTTGCATTTGAGAGTGAGAGGGAGAGAAAGAGGTAGAAGGAAAGCTTCTCAACGCTGTCGTCGCCGTTCGCGAAGAAGAGGAGGAAGTGAATAGAGGGCGAAGAGGAGCTGTTGTCCCGAAGAGGAGCTGCCGAATCCATCCTTAGGCCTTTACGGTGAGTGCATTGTTCCTTCTTGCTTTGTTTTTTTCTTCACTTTTTCTTTTATTTTTTTTTATTAAAAATCATGTGTATTGAGAGAGGGAGAGAAAATAAGAGAGGGAGAGAAAGAGAGAAAAGGAAAGAATGAATGAAAGAGAGAGAGAGGGAGAAAACATTAAACATAATAGGGAAAGAGAGAAAGAGAGGGAGAGGGAGAGGGAGGGAGGGAGAGGTTGTTGTTATTGTTGTTATTGTTTTATTTCTTCTTTTCTTTTTTAATTATTTGTTGTGGTTGTGGTAGTGGTAGTGGTAGCGGTAGCGGTAGTGGTAGTGGTAGTTTAATTTCTTATTTTCTTATTTGTTGTTTTGGTGATTGTCATAGTAGTAGTAGTAGTAGTGGTGGTAATGGTAGTGGTAGTTGTTTAATTTTTTATTTTCTTGTTTTTTGTTTTTGTGGTTGTCGTCGTAGTAGTAGTGGTAGTGGTAGTGGTAGTGGTAGTAGTAGTTGTTGTTTAATTTCTTCACTTCTAATTTGTTGTTGTTGTGGTAGTCGTACTCGTCGTAGTCATGATTGTAGTAGTAGTACTAGTAGTAGTAATAGTAGTTTTCTTGTTTGTTGTTATTGTAGTAGTAGTAGTTTTTTTTCTTTTCTTGTTTATTGTTGTTTAGTTTTCTTATTTGTTGTTGTTGTAGTAGTAGTTTCTTTTTTTCTTGTTTGTTGTTATTGTAGTAGTAGAAGTTGTTGTTTTTTTTTTCTTCTTCTTTTCTTGTTTATTGTAGTGGTAGTAGTTTGTTGTTGTGGTAGTCATAGTCGTAGTTATGGTTGTAGTAGTAGTGGTTTTCTTGTTTGTTGTTATTGTAGTAGTAGTAGTTTTTTTTCTTTTCTTGTTTATTTTTGTTTAGTTTTCTTATTTGAGAAAGAGAGGGAGAGGGAGAGGGAGGGAGGGAGAGGTTGTTGTTATTGTTTTATTTCTTCTTTTCTTTTTTAATTGTTTGTTGTGATAGTGGTAGTGGTAGCAGTAGTGATAGTGGTAGTTTAATTTCTTATTTTCTTGTTTGTTGTTTTTGTGATTGTCATAGTAGTAGTAGTAGTGGTGGTAATGGTAGTGGTAGTGGTAGTTGTTATTTAATTTTTTATTTTCTTGTTTGTTGTTTTTGTGGTTGTCGTAGTAGTAGTAGTAGTAGTAGTAGTAGTAGTAGTAGTGGTAGTGGTAGTGGTAGTGATAGTAGTAGTTGTTGTTTAATTTCTTCACTTCTAGTTTGTTGTTGTTGTGGTAGTCGTACTCGTCATAGTCATGATTGTAGTAGTAGTAATAGTAGTTTTCTTGTTTGTTGTTGTTGTAGTAGTAGTAGTTTTTTTTCTTTTCTTGTTTATTGTTGTTTAGTATTCTTGTTTGTTGTTGTTGTAGTAGTAGATTTTTTTTTCCTTGTTTGTTGTTATTGTAGTAGTAGAAGTTGTTATTGTTTTTTCTTTTCTTCTTTTCTTGTTTATTGTAGTGGTAGTGGTTTGTTGTTGTGGTAGTCATAGTTGTAGTCGTAGTCGTCGTAGTCATGGTTGTAGTAGTACTGGTTTTCTTGTTTGTTGTTATTGTAGTAGTAGTAGTTTTTTTTCTTTTCTTATTTATTGTTATTTAATTTTCCTTGTTTGTTGTTGTTGTAGCAGTGGTAGTAGTAGTTGTTGTTGTTGATTTTTCTTCTATTCTTATTTATTGTAGTGGTAGTGGTAGTGGTAGTAGTAGAGAGAGAGAGAGTTGTTTTGGTAGTCATAGTCATCATAGTCGTGATTGTAGTAGTAGTACCAGTAGTAGTCATAGTAGTTTTCTTGTTTGTTGTTGTTGTAGTAGTAGTAGTTTTTTTTCTTTTCTTGTTTATTGTTGTTTAGTTTTCTTGTTTATTGTAGTAGTAGTAGTAGTAGTAGTAGTAGTAGTAGTAGTAGTAGTAGTTTTTTCTTCTTTTCTTCTTTGTTATTATTATGGTAGCAGTTGTCATCGTTGTTGTTGTTGTTGTTGTTGTTTTTTCTTCTTTTCTTGTTTATTATAGTGGTAATGGTAGTGGTAGTGGTAGTGGAAGTGGTTTGTCGTAGTCATAGTCATAGACATAGTCATAGTCGTGGTAGTCGTGGTTGTAGTAGTAGTAGTGGTTTTCTTGTTTGTTGTTGTTGTAATAGTTTTTTTTATTTTCTTGTTTATTGTTATTTAGTTTTCTTGTTTGTTGTCGTGGTAGTAGTGGTAGTAGTAGTAGTAGTCATTACAAGGATATGAGGCTATAGTGACGAGCGTTAGTGACGACAAATAACAGCGTCACTATTTGCGTCGCAAATAACGACGGTACCCAGAGTAAAAAAACGTGGGCAGAAACCCGAGCGCATCATTTTTCATGCATTCACAAAAGAGAGAGCGAGAGGGAGAGCGGCCATCTTGCTGAGAGGGAGAGAAAGAGAGAAAGAAGGCTTCTCGTCACCACCGCCACCACCACCATTCGCGAAGAAGAGGAGGAGATGTACAAAGGGCGAAGAGGAGCCGCCAAACCCTTCTTCCAGTTTTTACGGTGAGTGCATTGTCCATTCTTACTTTGGTTTTGTGTTTTCTCTCTCTCTTTTACTTGTTTTTTGTATAGTTTGTGTATATTGAGAGAGGGAGAGGAAATGAGAGAGAAAGAGATGGAGAGGGAGAGGGAGGGAGAGGAAATGAGAGAGGGAGAGGGAGAGGGAGAGGGAGGAAATGGGAGAGGGAGGGAGAGAGAAAGAGAGGGGGAGGGGGAAGGGGAGGGAAAGAAAATGAGAGGGAGAGGGAGTTTTCTCTCTCTCTTTTACTTGTTTTTGTTATAATCCGTGTGTATTGAGAGAGGAAGAGGAAATAAGAGAGAAAGAGAGGGAGAGGGAGAGGGAGAGGGAGAGGGAGGAAGAGAGAGAAAGAGGGAGAGGGAGAGTGGGAGGAAATGGGAAAGGAAGAGGCAGGGAGAGGGAGAGAGAGGGAGACATTAAACATAATAGGGAAATGAGAGAGGGAGAGGGAGAGGGAGAGAGGGGGAGGGAGAGGAGAAGAGAGAAAAAACATTAAACATAATAGAGAAAAAGAGAAAGAGAGGGTGAGGGTGAGGGAGGGAAAAGAAATGAGAGAGGGAGAGGAGAGAGAAAAAATGAGAGAAAGAGAGGGTGAGGGTGAGGGTGAGGGAGGGAGAGGGAATGAGAGAGGGAGAGGAGAGAGAAAAATAGAGAAAAAACATTAAACATAATAGGGGAATGAGAGCGGGAGAGGAAGAGAGTAAAAGGAAATGAGAGAGGGAGAGGAGAGAGAAAAATTAAGAAAATGAGAGGAGAGAGAAAAAGAGAGAAAAGATGTTAAACATAATAGGGAAAGAGAGAAAGAGAGGGAGAGGATGAGGGTGAGGGAGGGAGAGGGAGAGGAAATGAGAGAGAGAGAGAGGAGAGAGAAAGAAATAAGAGAGGGAGAGAAGAGAGAAAAAAGAGAAAAATCATTAAACCTAATAGAGAAAGAGAGAAAGAGAGGGTGAGGGTGAGGGAGGGAGAGGAAATGAGAGAGGGAGAGAAAGAGAGAAAAGGAAATGAGAGAGGGAGAGGAGAGAGAAAAAAATGAGAGAGGGAGAGGAGAGAGAAAAAGAGAGAAAAATCATTCAAACTAATAGGGAAAGAGAGAAAGAGAGGGTGAGGATGAGGGAGGGTGAGGAAATGAGAGAGGGAGAGAAAGAGAGAAAAGGAAATAAGACCTTACAATAAGCTCATCCTAGGCTCATAGGGGTTAGGCCGATCCTCAAACCTAAGAGATATATGGCTAGAGAACCCTAGCACACTTGCGCCTCCTAGCATAATGTTCTTCCTACAAAGAGACCTGTCATACATGGGGCTTGTCCTAGCCTCCACCATGCAAGTATACAATGAAGGCAATTAGCCTATCACTTAGAAAAAATTTCATGTTTCAAAATGTAAATCCAAAAATAACTTTGGATATTCCATAAAAATCAATCTCTTCTTAAAAAGACAAATACAAAAAACTAAAATAGCATCATTCATATGCTTCGCAAAAACTAAAACAATATCACCACAAGATCTCTTAGGAAACTCATCTTCAACTATCAATTTTAATTAAAAAATATAATATAAAATCACTTGCAAGGAATGATACTATTTTATCATTAACTGTAATATTCCTACTCGTGAATATTGACTTCCCGCACACCGCATAAACCTCATACAAAGGTTATCTTCCGTATTGGAATTGCCGGCAGTGTATTCCGTAACCTGCATGCGTGGCAATTGAGACCTCCGCATTGGCAAACCGAGCACGGAGGTTCAAATCCGCAAACCGTGGGTAAACACCCTCTTGGGAGGGGCAAAATGGATATTATCAAAGCAATTTTTTTAAATATATTTATCCCTTTTTCCCTAGCCAATGCACAGCTGGAGGAGAGGGAGTGTGGAGGGATGGGCTTAGTGAGTGGTGGGCTGCATGAGGAGGGGGGGAGGGAGCCATGCAATGGCCACGTGGGGGAGGTCCCCTCTCCCCCTTGGGCTATATAAACCCCCCCTAGTGGGAAAGAAGGGAGGAAGCTGAGGGCCATGCTACGTGGAGGGAAAGAGGGAAGCTGAGGACGTCGTGCATGGGAGTAGTGAGCCTGAGAGGCTGCCGTCCAGCAAGAAGCTGTCGCCGCGCTGCAGAAAGGGCCGCCGCCAGTCATAGAGGGTGCCAAGATAGTCGCCAGCTGCCGATGTAGCGCTGACAGCTACCGCCATCCTCTAACAAGTCCAATCGACGTCATCTTCTGCCACACTCTTCCACGTGGGTTCTGGTCATAGCCAAAAGCTCATAGAAGTTTTTTTTAAGAAGCTTCTAAGGGGGGGGGCTTCTATAAGCCCCTTTCACACAAGCCCCCATAAGTCCATTCCTAGCCCCAGGATTTTAAAATAAAAAGAAGAAGCTCTTAAAGCCTCCATTCTCGCAAGCCCCATTCACAAGAGCCCTTTTTGCGAACCCCTCGTAAGGCCTCACTTTCCAAACTCCATTCATAGAAGCTCCATTCCCAAGAACTTTGTAGGAGCCCCATTTCCACAAACCAAGCTCCAACCCTGCAAGGCCTCCTATAAGCCCAAATCCCGCAAGCCGGTATTCTCAAGGATCCGCACTTTGGAAGGTCTCTCCGGCATACGAGGGAGAAGGGCAAAGATCTTGAGGTTACATACCAAGGCGAGTAAATTCATAGATCGCAAAGGCAAACCAGAAGCCGAAATGACGCCTAGAATGGCCCCTAAAAAGTCACAAGGCGTGCCTGCAGGAGGTTCATCTCCTAGTATTCATGTGGATATCTCCCCGAGCCCACAAGTCCAGGTTTTTACAAATTTTGGTTCCACAAAAAAGTATTGCATTAATCATGATAACTTCATGGATTAGGAAGCACCCATGCATGCCTAAATTCACCTTGTCAAGTTAAATGCAACTGAAAATAAATCAACTATTTGATCAATGATTAGAAATAGTTCATGACATGAAATTGGGTCATTGGTATTTTCCATATAAAGAAATTATCTATTCATTTAATGTCCTTAATCGTATGTTGCCTTGTTGTGCATGTCAAAGTGACGGCTTAGAACACCTATTGCCTATCATTATAAGGTTGAAATTATTAAAGTGCACCTTTGACTAGGCATGGAAATATTAATCGCATGTCACATTTTTAGACAAATCTTCATTGAATGATTCATTACAGAAAGTCATTAACCCCGTAGGAAATAGAAGAGCGTGGAAATGATTCTAGGAATTTGCGTGTGGCATGTGATTGTCATTTCCAGGAATTTGCATGTGGCATGTGATTGTAAATTGGAACAGGTTAACTCTAGTTTTTTTGGCATGAATTTCACTACGTTGTAGTTAGGAAAGGATTGCATGTAAGCACGTTCATCGTACAAAAAATTTCATTCATCAAGAGTTGTATTTAGGGAAAGGCTGCATGGTTCATTAAAGTATGAAATCTTAAAAGCTTAGAATAAGAATTGTGGGCATGATTCATGAATGCAAGTCTTAGTAGGATCAATGGAAGTTATGCTTAAATTTAACATGTGTTTTGGTCTTAACAAGAAAAGTTAGGGTTATTGTGAATCTAGTCATACGTAGAAGCAATGCATTAGGGGAGTTTTGAGGTCTCGAAAATGCCTTTTAGGATGTGGAGAGAGAGTGCTCTAGACCAATAAGAGCAAAGCCTCCGTAACGGAACTTCTATTTAAAAAAAATTAGAAAATCATTTTACAAAAATATATAAATATAATAATATTACAAATTTATATTTTTATTATGTATTTTTAGTCTCTTATATTCGTGATTATGATAACTTTTGCATTAATGGCATAGAGTCTCGGCTACTTTTATTTAATGATGTTTCTAGATTAATGATAATGACTGATGTAATCGAAATTCAAATTGATGAAAAGCACGGCGCTCAGTTTTTTCCCTCCTTTCTTTTATTCCTCTATTGTTTTTCCCTCCGTTATGGTAGCCTAGTCCTCTCTCTCTCTCTCTCTCTCTCTCTCTGTGCATGTATCTCTCTCTTCTACCATGGATATAGAAATTCGACCTTCAACAAGGCATCCAAGCTCCCAAATCACATCCATATCAGTGTTTAATTCATTCCAAACTAATGGAAGATGGATTCCTACTATCATTAGCAAAGGTAGTTGGATCACCATGCAATAAGCAAAACGTGGAAAAAGGCAAAGACATGAGAGCTCGTTTATCTCTGCTTGGAAGGGCAGAATCCAAGATTTTAAGCTTGGACCAAATAAGAATAGCATCAAAGAGGTACTAGTGCAACATGTGTTCATGCATAGAGAGCTGTGTTTGAAACCTGGATCTTCAAAGCTTCCAGTGCATAGACCAAATTGTAGGAATTTGATTCTTAAAGTTTTTCCTTTCTTAAACATGGTTTAGGTTTTTCCATTATAATATTTGTTTGTCTTGTAGATGTCTAATCCCTCTAATCTTGAGGAATGGCAACCAGTGGAATCTATTATTGATGTTATTGATGTTATACATGGTTCAATTGGAGAAGAAATGTATAGAGGCAGAAAGAAGACAGAGCTTGCAGAGAATGGAATATTCTTTTATGACCATTCTTATGTTATTCCTATGCGGCGTTGCCAATGGGGATCAATAAAACTCATTCCTTTGCCAGATTTTTCAAGCTTTGAGTGGCCTTTGCCAAGTCTAGCTACTAGTGAGGGCTATAGATGTAAGATATTTTGTGAGATCCAGAAAGCACTAAAATCTAATATCTCAAGTAGGCTAAGCAAAGTTACTTTATTTATGCCTATTAATATATTTATTGATTTATTCTCTAATATGGAGATAAGAATAACAAAAACCATGCTTTCAAGAAGAGACTAACATATGATCATATCATACAATTTGTTGATGAAGGATGGGATACAAGGACAGAAGGAAAAATTATATGTAAGATAGATCAAGACTCTATAGCTTGTAAATATATGATTGCTACTCAAAATTTTATCCTTAGCTTTTACTATAGTCGATGGCATTTTGTTGGTAGTAGTCTAGTTGCTTTAGACCAAAATCTTAATGATTTCAGCAAGGATCCTATAGTGGATCTTGATATTTGGTTCAACGAGGATATTATTGCAATCTTAAAGATCAGAAAATCATGTACGCTACATCAAGTGAGGATGGATTTAAAAAATCAAGACATTGAACTACCATGCTCCTTTGTATTCCAACTTGACAAGAAACGAGTAAGTTTTCACATCATATTATATCTACTTAGGTGTATATCAAGATCTCACTTTCTAACTAACAAACATTTGTGACAACACCTAAAAACATACCATTTATTGCAACAATTTTTTGGCAAAACTGTATACAATTGATACCTTATTACCAAATTTTTACATGAATTTCATGCAGATGTGGTGTTCGTTGTTGTTGTCTTTGGAGGCTGTGTCCTTGCAGTCTAGCTAGGAGATGTTGGTACTGAAAGGAAGGTGGAGTTTTAGACAAAATCTGATAGGTCTACTTAGTGAATCTCAGCTATGACTGTTTAAAATTTTCCTGTAGGGATTATTATTACTTAGAGGAGATAGGACCTTGTTATAAATTAGGAGTTTTCGGGGGAATTTTAGACTTGGCAAGGTCTTGACAGGTTGATAGGATATCTTAGTATTAATCTCAGGGATGGGGGATTAGTTATGCTACCTCCTACCTCCTAAGGATTAAATTCTTTATGAAAAATACACAGTATCATGATTGTGATTATTGTCTATAGTAATACTGCAGTGATGATCAAAGGGTGATCATTAGATCATTGGTGATTATTATGGAGATTTATTTGGGGAGGTGTTGAATATCAGACTCAAGAGAATAGACTCTTGGCAAGTACGAAGTAATCCAAAGGGGACTGCTTTGCTACTAGGCAATTCCCTATGGAGGCCAACATGGGTGTTATCAAGGTAATTTGTAAATCACCCATGTGCATCAAGGTAACCATTAGTAGCCTTTGACCATGTTGAATATGTCTTATAAGCTTGTTGTCAAGGCTTTGGCACTCAAAATTAAGGTATTACTAGCTTAAGTTATCCACCCCCAACATTATGGCTTCATTTTTTAATCAGAAGATAGGAAATGCCATCCCTAGTCTTGCAACAGTTATTGACTAAGAAATGATTGGTGGACAGGACTACCTCCTAGTGAATGGATTTTGAAAAGGCATATAATCACATTCCTCAAGATTTCATCTGCATTTACCTCGAAGCAATGGTCTTTGGAAGCAAGTTCTCTAGAATGATTATGACGCTCCTTTCAAGTGTAGAAGTTAAGAGTATCCATTAAAGGGGCAATCTCCAAATCTTTTGAGCTCCAAAGGTCTATGAGACAAGGTTGTCCCACAGCCCTGCTTCTCTATGCCATAGAAATCAGCCATTGCTAAGAAGATTAGACTAGATATTAGTACCAAGAGGGACCTTGCGAAGCCTAAGGATGCATGATGTTAGGGCAAGTAGTAAGTCAATTCTTTGTGGAGGATAACTCCAACATCATCACGGCCCAATGAAGTCAACTCAACACATTGTTTGAAGCTTTTCAAGACTTCTATGACCTATCAGGTTCAATAATAAGCAAGACCAAATTTGAAGTGTTGTATCTAATGACACCCTTGAATGGCTTCTACTATTAGGCTTGAAGATAATTAAGAAATGGGGGTTTTTTAGTTACCTTGGATTGCCCCTTGTTAGGCATGGGGATCACTATTACTTAGTGTTTCAATTGGCTAAAGACTAAAATGGCTTCAAAATTACAAAATTAGAATGGAGAAGCTATTGCTTTAGGGGTAAGGTTCCTCATCTTAAGTTCTATACTAACGGTTATAGTTATCTTTGTAGCTAGCATCTTTACCTTCAGCAAAAAAGGCATGGAATGAACTTGGGGAGGTACTCAATCGCTTCTTGTGGGCTAGAGGAGATATCCAAGCTAGGCATGCCATTTTCATGGGACATTGTCACTCATAATAGTAAGGGGGCAGTTACAATTTGGGGGGGTCTCTCTCTCTCCCATCCGTGGAGTGGTCGTCGAATTCCCTGCTCTACGTATCTCCTGATTCCTGCAAGCCCTTCTCTCTGTTCGCCCAAGATCCTTGGTCTTGCTGACATTTTTGCGAATTGGAGCCTCTTTCCATGGTGGGCTTGGCCTCCGCCTCCTTTTCTGCAATGGGTCTTCATCTCCCACTCTGGGTCCACCGTCCGGCCATAATTCCATGATGTGCTTCACTGTATGGCTTGTACGCGTGTGCGGATTAGTCTGTGCATCCGTTTTCATCAAAGATGGGGCGAAAGTTATTGGTAATGAAGAAAAGGAGGGGTAGAACATGTTCCGTGTAGTGGCAGGAGCATCCATCATCTGTACGATGTCAATGGCAAATAATAATGGAGAATAAAGGGAGCATGCGAGCAATGTGTCTCTTACTAAGCCCATTCCACCTTGATTTGGCAAAGAGATATATGAACAATAGTGGGGCATGGATAGATTGGATCAGAGGATATGGAACCTTGGGTAAGTTTGAAATGGTTATTTCGTTGTTAATCCATTGAATGGAATCGATCCTTTTCCGCATGTACACCAAGGAAGAAGGCAACAGAATAGAATAATTTACTGTCTGGCTGGATTATACGTGGGTAATGGTCTGAGGTAACTGCTAGCCTTCCCATGGGTCATTGCCCCTATCCGTCTGCTCGGTGATTCCTTGAGACACAAAACACGCCTCTGGTCGTATGCTCTTTATCAAGGCCTAGATGCACTTGCTGGGATGATTCCATGATCAAATGGCCTTTGTGGTAGTGCTGATGGAATAGAAAGGAGTTTCTTTCAGTGAAAGTTTCGTATACGTGCTATTACAAGCTTTGAGTAGCTATTGAGGGTCACAAGCGGTGTGATATAGCTTGATCTGTAATGGGTTTCAAAAAATTTGTCACTGAAATCGCTAAAAAGAGACTTTGAATCTGAGAGAGAGAGAGAGAGAGAAAGACCAATCCTCTTTTCTTTCTCTCGCCGGAGTAGGAGAAGCTACGAATGAGGTTGTGGAACAAATTATAAAGAAAGGAAACGTTCTCTTGCTGTGGGCCATGGAGAAGAGAGGAAAGAGAAGATAGACATTGGCTGGACTGCAGGAGGACACGGTCTTCAAAGACGCGACAACGACCCGCGGGATTTACAAGTACGTGCCTAAACCGTTTATCTAAAATAAATGATATAGTATAAGTAAATGTTCAGTTTAGTATTTTTAGAAAATGCTTTGAAACTTGTTTTTCTATGCTGAATGGTTGTTTGCATTTATGTGGACCTATTTTCATTTATTAAAAATAGAAAGTAGTCAAAAAAGCTAAAACAAATAACTTAAAATGACACAAATACATTTTCATAAAATGACTGATTGAAAATTTATAAGTTCTGATATTTTCTCCATAAAGTTTATGACTCTAAAAATCTACTGAATTTTTCTCAGAATTTTTAAAGATGATTTACTATATTTAAAAATTCAGAAAAAAATAGCAGTTTTCATTTACGAGAAATATGTTATTTATCAATGAAAATATGGATCTTTACATGAACAGTTGAAAAGACAATTTTTGAGCTGATGAAGTTTCGTAAGCTTTTAAAACAAAAAGAAACAACAGTTTAAATATATTCTACTGAAAGAAACATTTTCGTATAAACATGATGTTTTATTTTGAGGAAATAAAATGATACGTGATATACTATTCAACAACACAGGGATGAAAAAAAAACAAATGAGAGATACAATAGTATTTTATTGATGTGCTGATGATAAGAAAATTATAACCTTAAATTAAATTACAAATATTTAAAAAAAAACCTTAATAAGATAATCATTTTGATGGCATGAGGGAAAGCCTCAGCATCCGTATTTAGGATCTACATTATATATATATATATATATATATATATATAATCATCTGATGATTGCAAGGAAGAGTGGAGGGCCACTAGGACTAATTTATAAATTAAAAAGGGAATATGGGAATTTAAAAATAAACTATGCATGTGTTTACGTTAGAGTGCGGAGAGTACCTGGCTTTGTCCTGATTTGTATTTAGTAAAGAAGAAGAAGGAAAATACGTTATATTTGCAAAATGGATTAAGTATTTAAACACTAAAGAGCAACGACGAAATTGCAGTATGGAGTTGGGAAACGTTACAAGGAATTAAAGTTATGGGTTTTAGAACGTTAGATTGTTTTGATTTGAATGTTTGTTGTTAATTAAATTTAAAAAAAGGAATTAATTTTAATCAGTTGAAGAAGATAAATATAAAAAGGAATTTAAATGGGGATATTTAAATAGATCTAAGGGATCTATATCTTGAAACAAAATTATTAAAGTCAAACATCAAAACTTCCTGGATAAACCGCCACTAGTTTGGCAGGAGCAAATTATGAGGAGCTGCCCCTGAGAGATGGGGAGAAGCCGTAGTTTTCCTAGATTAAGTCTCACGAATAAAAAGGAAGGCTAGACTAAATTGCAAGAATTAGTTATCAAGATCACCTGTTTAGTGCAACAACTTTTAGGAGTTGGCTTGACAACCGGGTTAAAAGTGGCTTGGTCTTTGGCCAGTCATTTTTTGGTGCGTCTGCCGGGAGACAAGTGCGCTTGAACGGGTGCTCAATTTCTAGGGTATTTAAACCCTAGGTGTCATTTATGAGTGAATACGCAGTCTCTTTTCTAAGGGACTACTTTCCTAATTTGCCCCAAGAGTGCCAAAGAAGAGTGCTGGATTGGGCGAGAGATACAGAATTAGTAGAGGGAGGCGAATATTTTGGCCCTAAATTAACTGTGGACGTAGAGCAATTATCCTCTTGAAGTTGGGGTTATAACGATTGTGCACAAACCATAGTTCTACTAGCAGCAAACTTTGGGCTAATAGACGCAGTAGAGATAAATACAATTAGTGTATCGTACCACTTCGATTGGTATTATCGCAGCTCTTATCAAACCTTTAGAAGAGTGGTTTGGGATGATGTGCTGCCCTGGATACGTGTATCCAGAGGTCTAAAAATTACTTTTGACACAAAAGACATTAGAGAGGTTGCTGAAATCTTAGGCTTAATCCCCGAGCAAGAAGAAAAGTTGCCTTATGGGGAAATAGATCCAGAGTTGCCGACTATTTTGAACCTTCTAAGCACGCATACAAGCGAAAATCTAATTTTATAGCTTCGAATAAAACGAGCGTAATTTTGGAGTATGACAGTAAGAGTTAGTTTAGTAATCATGGATGAATTCAGAAGAGAGACGGAGGCAGCAAAATGAAGCTAGAGATCAACGAGCTAGAGAATGAGCGGCGTGACAGGAGGCTTGGTTATTAGAAAGGCTTGAGAGGGTTAACGCATTACTGAACTTGGGGATAGACGCTGTGTCTAACTCAAACGTAGAATCCTTAGAGCCTAACATCTCATTTGATAAAACACTATCAAAGGAAAGTGAAGCAGCTGCATACCAGTGGGATCGAGTGATTTCAAGCACTGATAGTCCTACCGAGGTAAAGAGTACGCAAAGTGAGCGTGGAAAGTGAAGCTAATGCCACTATAGGGAGTAATGAATCTGCATTTAGTTCGAATTCAGAATCTACTTTTAGGTTAAACTACTTATTTAAAGCACCAAAAGAACCCTTGTGGATAGATAGAGTGACAGATTTGGGATTACGTTCTTTGTTTCGTATTCCCCATCAAAGAGAGCAATCAAGAGTCGTATATGACTTTGGATTAAGATCCTTATTCAGAAAAGCCAAGGAACCCGTGTGGTTTGACTCTACTTCGGATTTTGGACTAGGAACACTATTTAGGGAAACAATGGCTCGAAATCCAGTCAGATTAGCTGACTTCACGCAATTCGGGGGACTGTGGGACGAAGATCCCGATGCCCATTCGCAACGATTTGAGGTTACTTGTGTCGCCAATGAGATAATAGACGACGATCAAAAGCTTCATATCTTCCCTGCAACATTAAAAGATGAAGCAGCGAGATGGTACGGGAACCTGGATGTTCAACATAAAGGAACCTATGCTGCTTTATCAAGGGCTTTTCTCGAAAAATTTAGGCGACAAGGTTTTCAAGATAGATTGGCTCTTCAATTAGATTATTTATCTCAAGGAGCAATTGAAAGCGTTGAACATTACATTGAGCGTATGGAGACGATTATTCGAAAGATGAATCCCGCTCCTGATGATCCCACGCAAAAACGTAAGTTCATTGATGGGCTTAACCCTGAAGTTCATCAGCATATTAGTTTACAACGACCAGCTACACTGGCAGATGCTAAAACGCATGCTAGATGGTGGGAAGAAGTGCAGCTTAGTCAACAACGACGGAGAGATCTCTTCAAGAAACCTTGGATGGAATACCTTGCCATCACTTCAGCGGGGTACCTAAGAACGTGTCTTATGTGACCGTGCCTCTAAATCCATCGGGAACTGCAAATTCAAATGTGTCAAGTGTACCGTTAAATCCGTACACTTCGATCCCAGCCTATATGATGCAAACAGGAATGCCTTCTATGCCGCAATCTGAATCTCTTCTTGATGAAGCAAAAGTAGCAGATATTATTGCGAAATCCCTAGGAAAATTTAAAGAGGAAATTATGAGTGCAGTACAAGCACCTTTGAAGGAAATTTATTCGGTAACAACACAAGTTCCGAATGCACAACAATCATCAGGAAATTCAACTTCAAGCCCACCTCGATCAAATATATAGTGTGGTAAGTGTCATGGTTACGGCCGTGTGGCTACAGAGTGTCCGACACCTTCAAGATTAATACCTGATCATCCACCGTTCTGTACTTTTTACCTTAAAACAGGGCATTGGGATACCAATTGTTTGTTGGCATAAGATAGGGCAAGAGCAACAACAAGCTCGTTCAATGCGAACGAATTACAATTATATGGATTGTAATAATACAGCTTATGAGATTGGTCCACCCAATCAACCTTTTAGGCCACGAGGATTGCCAACCCAGGGTAGACCTCCAGTACCCCGAAACAATTATAATAGTGATATCAATCGAGGGAGAAATTCTCCTTTTAGAAGAAACAATGGAAATTTTCGTAATCCAATGGGGCAGGGTGGACAACAGCGGCCTAGGGGACCAGTAATTTGTTATCGATGTCAACAAGAAGGTCACATAGCTCCGTATTGTCCAAATGCACATAAAAATCACAACTATACTCCTCTTTGTAGGAAGTGCAGTGGTGAAGGACATTATGAGGAGAATTGCCCTAAGAGAGAGGATAACAAAATTACTGATAGAGGTAAAAAAGCCGTTAATGAACCTCTAGCGTTTGCTGCGTGCAAAGAGAAGGTATAAAGAGTTTCATCTTCAGGCCTTTGAGGTAAGTACATTGCTTGTTTTTTATTTATTTTTCTGTTCTCTTCTTTTCTTTTTTTGTTTTTATTTTCAATGAGATGCATGGAAAGAGATCGAGAGAGGGAGGGAGGGAGGGAAAAGAAGGAAGGGAGAGGAAGAGAGAAAGAGGGAGAGAAAGGGGAGAAAGGAAACAAAGAGAAAGAGGAAGAGAGAAATGAGAGATGAAGGGAGGGAGAGAGGAGGATGAGTGAGAGAAAAGAGAGAGAGAGAGGGGGGAGAAAAAAAGAGAGGAAATAAAGAAATGTAAATAGAGAGAGGAGAGGGGGAGAGAAATAGAGAGAGGGAGAGGGAAGGAAGAGAGGAGGAGGAGGTAGAAAAGAAGGGTGAGGTAAAAAGAGGAAGGAGAGTGAAAAGAGAAGAGAGAGAGAGGGACAAAGAAAGATAGAGAGAAAAAAATAGAGAGCGAGAGAGAGGGAGAGAGAAATAGAAAAAAAATGAGAGAAAGTGAGAGAAGATTAAGAAAGAAAAGTAAAGGGAGAGGGGGGAGAGAGAGATAAAGAGAGGTAGGTGACATTTTTTTCAATATCTTTGTTTTTTAAACTTTTTATTTTCTATCTTTAATTGTCTTTGCAATGAGATGCGTTGAGTGAGAGTGGGGAGGGAAGGAGGGAGAGAAATAGAAAGAAGAAGGGAGGGGAAGAAAGAGAGTTATGTGGAGAAATTAAAAAGGGGAGAGAGAGGGGCTTCATAAAAAAGTGTCAAAACTCGAGCATGACATTTTACAGGTTTGTAAATGAGAGAGAGATGCATAGAGAGAAGAAGCGAGAGAGATCAATACAAGG
Source organism: Lygodium microphyllum (assembly GCF_053477565.2). Taxonomy (NCBI): domain Eukaryota; kingdom Viridiplantae; phylum Streptophyta; class Polypodiopsida; order Schizaeales; family Lygodiaceae; genus Lygodium; species Lygodium microphyllum. The sequence goes on from NC_141164.1 coordinate 97,141,715, forward strand.
GAGATTGAGAGAGAGAGAGAGAGAGAGAGAGAGAGAGAGAATACTACTGCCGCTGCCGCTATTGCTGCCATTGCCATTGCCACTGCATCCACTAAAACAGAGGGGACAACTACAAAGGAGAAGGAGGAAACCCATGAAGAAGAAGAAGAAGAAGAAGAAGAAGGAGAGAAGCACGAAAGGATTCTTCTTCAAGCTTTGAGGTAAGTGCATTCTCTCTTCTCTCTTTGTTTTTCTCTATTCCTTACTTCTTTCTTTCTTTTTGTTGATGAAGAGATGTATAGAGAGATCAACGCAAGAGAGATCAACGCAAGGGAGGTTGAGAGAGAGAGAGAGAGAGAGAGAGAGAGAGAGAGAGAGAGAGAGAGAGAGAGAGAGAGAGAGAGAGAGAGAGAGAGAGAGAGAGAGAGAGAGAGAGAGAGAGAGAGAGAGAGAGAGAGAGAGAGAGAGAGTGTGTGTGTGTGTGTGTTATGTACACAGCCTGAGGTGTATATGGAGCAACTTGAGGATCATGCAAATCACAGTCTCTTTACAAAGAAGACAGAGCATGGCTATGTTTTTCTGGTGGTTTATGTCGATGATTTGATCATCACTGGATATGATGATCATGAGATTGCTGAAATTAAGGAAATGTTACAGGCTGAATTCAAAGTTAAGGATCCTGATGAGCTGAAGTACTTACTTTGGATTGAGGTTGTGTCTACACCTTAAGATGTATGGTTGTTGCAAAAACAATATGCTCATGATATGCTGCTGAAATATAACATGATGGAGTGTAAAGCCATGGAAACACCAATGGATCAGAATGTGAAACTTGAAGTTGATGTTGCGACTAAGATCAAGAATGTCACTGTGTACAGACAGATGGTGGGCAGCATAATTTACCTTACTTTTACGTGTCCTGGCTTGCAGTTGAAGATAAAAAATGTCACTATGTATAGACAAATGGTGGGCAGCCTAATTTACCTTACTATTACCTATCCTGACTTGAGTTATGCAATGGGGCTAATTAGCCAATTTATGTAGAAACCTCATAAGCCACTCTTAGATGCAGTCAATAGGATTATGCGGTACGTGAAGGGTATTCGTGATTATGGGTTGTTTTATGAGCATGGAAAATCATTTGACTTGATAGGTTATACGGATATTGATTGGGCTATATGTGTCTATGTGTTGACAGGAGGTCAACCAGTGGTTATGCTTTCAGTTTGTGTGACAGTATGATCAACTAGAGTAGTAAGAAGCAGCCCACCATTGCTTTATATAGTATACAGAGGCAGAATATAAGGGTGTAGCCTTAGCGGCATGCAAAGTAGTTTGGCATGTGAAACTTCTATATGATTTTGGTATTTAGTTGGACAGCAAAGTCACATTGCATTGTGACAATCTCAGTAATGTGATGCTGGATAGCAACCCCATTTATCATGCTAGATCCAAACACATAGCAATTCATTACCATTTTATTAGGAAAATGGTACTTGCAAGACAGATTGATCTACTTCATGTGAAGACAAAAGACCAGGTAGCAAATATCTTTACCAAATCACTTAGTAAAGAGAAATTTGTTCATTTTAGGGAACTACTTGGAGTACAACAACTAGTCTGAGCTCAAGAAATGGAGTTTGAGAAGGGGGAGGATGAGCTTGATTCTTTTGATATTGAAACACCACCATCCATTGAGATTGAGGGTGAGGCCAAGAAAGAAGAGATAGAAGATGACTTATACAATAATATTTAGTGCATATAGCTAGAAGGGTGGCAGGGTTGCATGCCCTACCACCTAATTTTCGTCCTCTCTATAACCGTGGCTATTTGTGTCAAAAATTTAATTTGCAAATGTCACTATTAGCATCATTATTTTTGTCAGTATTAACATCCTGATTTGCGTCGCTATCCCAATTAGTGACACAAATAGTGATGCTAATAGTGACTCTAATGCAGCCCTGCCACCTAAATTTCTTCCCCTCTATAACTGTCGCTATTTGCGTCAAAAATTTACTTTGCAACCCTTGCTATTAGCATCACTATTTTTGTCACTATTAGTGTCGTTATTTGTGTCTTTATCCCAATTAGCGACACTAATAATGATGCTAATAGCAACAAATTCATCATGTCACTAATAGTGACTTAAATAGTGATGATGGGGGTAATGTTTTCAGTGAATAATTCCATTTCTTTAAACGTTGCTATTGGGTCTATATATTATAGTGTTCAAATGGGTGTACAACCCGACCTGATGAGAAACTTTATACACCCTAGATGATCCATAACCCATGTAGGGAGCTCTCAACCATTGTTATATCACTCACATAGGCTACTTGCATGGAAAATTGAATATTCAAGATCCCGTGAAGATTCAAGGCTCTTTAAGACTAAAATAGAGTTAAACAATCCATTTATAGGACAATATAGGAATTTTACAAGTTGTTATAAGTACACAATTCATTGTACAAGGTGACACATAGGTGCTATGGATTGGCTACAAGTCCTATTGAGGTCTTCATAAGGTTTGGTAGCTTAGAATAGCCTTTGTAAGTGCCATATAGCTTGAAAAATGGCACTTATAGGTGTAAACTTGGGAGGTGCACCCATAAGAAAACATCCATATAACATGCGTTCAAAGGTTATTAAGAAATATATATTTTTTAACATGCTATAAGGCCATAAAATGACCCTTTTTACCTTACTAATTTTCTAAAAATTTTCAAATCGTAATTGAATTTTTTTTTTATAAATATAATTTTGTAACTTTTACCAAATAAAATGCATTTTTAAAAAACTTACATGCTCTATAAGAGACATCCTTGAGTAGAACTATTAAATTTAAGTTTTGCAAAAGTATTTTATTTTAAACCTATTGTAGTATAAAATTGCTCATCTTGAAGATGAGATCAAGGGCTTTGATTTGAACTAAAAATGACTGAAATTAGAGTTTTCTAGCTCAAGACATACCCATTTTTTTGAGAGGGGATACTACATTACTATGACAAATTATAAAGGAAAAACTAAGGCCCATGATGAGTATATGCAGCAAATCAAAGATTCAATGATAGAAAGAAAACCCTAAGAAATCCTCAAAGACATGCTAATGCAAGGGTATATCAACATACTTAACAATATCATGTGTGAACATGAGACGAAACATGTTAGTAGGCACACTCAACTAATATCAAGAATGAATTAGAAAATATTATATAGCAATCACATGAAGTCTTCCATAGACAAACTTGGTGAGATCAATACCTAGCCAAAACTCTCAAATGATCAACTTATTGAATCCAATAGTCAAATCATGCCTCAATTTTCTCAATGGATGCAATTCCAAATGGGAAACAATGAGAATAAAGAGGAGGCTCAACCAAGTAATCAAGAAAAAGTTCCATTTCATTCCATCAACTCAAACTTCCAAGGCATTATTGGATAAAGAGACGTCCTTAATACTCAATTTGAAGTTATAGAAGCCTCTTAAAGGAAGGAATATTACTGCATTTGTAACATCAATGGGGCTAATTCTCAAGTACACTGATTGAATTCTCAGTTACCAAAGGTATGGAAGGGTTTCTTCTAATATTGGAGGCCAAATGTATACTTATCATGATCAACTCATAAATGGATAATATTATTTTTATGAAAGAGAGCTAAGATATAAGATTCTCTTGGCAAATTATAATGAGCAATCGTCATCTCCATCTGACCGACCTTGGAGAGTGGGCTGCGAACTTGAAGTTCCATTTTCATTTTTCCAATTTGAATTTGGAAGTCTTTATCCATAGGCTTTATATCAAAGGGAAGAATCAATTAGTGGATTCATAGGAAGCATTTAAGATGCGAATGGCTCAAGTTTTCATCTTCCCAATAGAGAAAGATAAGCTAGCTAGAGGATGGTATAGATTGGAGCAAAGGGTCTCATCATTTTTTAGTACACCAATAAATTTTATAATCTCATTATGTATGTGAAAAGTATAAACAATAATGCAAAGCTCCATAAGTATATGTATGTATTAGAGCCCACTTTGTCAAGCAATTTCATGGCTAGAACTTCCACTACCTCTTTCAAAGCTTTTGAGCTTGCAAAATGGTACGGAAAAAAAAAATAATCTTACATTTCAGCCCACTTATAAAAAGTAAATGATTATTTTAAAGTAGGGCCAAGTTGGTAGCACTTATGACATCCATAACATACTAGTGGGAGTGCAACAATATGTCTCCATCCATCACTTAATGCTTCTAGGTGTCAAAAGTAATTTTAGACCAACAAACAATCATAAAGTAAATAATAAATAAGTAGACACCAAGCCAAAATGATGATCTTCTCAAGGCAATATAAAGTTCATTTGTATGGATCTATTCCAGAAACGAAAGAAAAAAGACCTATGGGCTTTTTAGTGTGGAGAGAAGTATAAAGCAAACCATGCCTCTAAATGTGCTTACAAAAAGGGAAAATTCAATATCATATTTGTCATTGAGGATTTTGAAGATGAAAATGAGGATCCAAATATCATGAGGCATGTTGAAATTGAAGATTACGCAAAGGAAGGTTGTGAAAAATGGTTTTATGATCCATCTAATGGCTTTCTCTTTGACTTGAGTGGGCATGTACCATTTGATCTAGATGGGAATGATTTTTCACATGTTTCCACTTTAGTTTACAAAGAGTTTATTCTATATCCATGGATTTATGGGTTGGTTCCAAGATTCCAAGTACACTTCGAATCCAAGGATGCATCCATGGAAAGATTGTTTTCATTCTAGTGGATAGTGGCAACACACAATTTCATTAATAAATCATCCATGGATCAATTGAAGTGTCTACCCATAGATTTTAGCATCAAATAAAAGTTCAAGTAGCAAATAGGGATGAGGAGATTAGCATGCAAATTTTCCCAAAGTTACACCTATAGTTGGTTGAAAATTATAAAGTATTGGTGGACTTGATAACTCTAGAAATGGATCCTATTAATATTGTTTTGGGATATGATTGATTGAAGAAATGGGGAAAGATCACATTGGACTTCTCTCAGCTGTACATGGAGTTTGTGAGTGATGGATAGCTAGTCCACTTAGAGGAATCTCAACATAAATTAGATTCTCAACTTATAACTACTAAGAAACTCAAGAAATATTTTAAGAAGTGGGCTCAAATCTTTGTACTACATGTCAATAAGGAAATCATAGATCAACTTAAGAATTCAACAAGGGATGTAACCTTAAAATTTGTATTAAAATAATTTAAAGAAATTTTTAGGTGCCCATGACTCTCACTCCAAAAAGGTTAGTCAATCATCTTATTAGAGGATTATAAATACTTTTTTGAAATACCCATGACTCTCTGTCCAAAATTAGCAGTCAATCATCCTATTGATCTAGAGTGCAACTCAAAGGTCTTCAAATAACGTGCTTAAGTTGCCAATAATATCAAATACTTATTGGAGATGGGATTTAGAGAGCCTATCTCTTCAAATACACTTCCCTAGTGTTATTAGTTATAAGACAGTGGATGGTACTTTCCACATGTGTGTAGATTCTAGGGACTTAGAGAAGATTACCTTCAAGAAAAGGTACCCTATCCAATGAGTTGATGATCCATTGGGTAAGGTTAAGGGGTTTAATATTTCACACATATAGACTTTCTTGGAAGAGAGGGAGAGAGACAAAGTGGAGCGGAAGATAAGCCTCAGCTCATTGTTGTTCTTCTTCCATTATTCTTCCATCATACTAACTAAAAGAGACTTACACACATATGTATGACTAACCAAGACTAACTGTGGTTAAGTCACTAACTACATCAACTTATTGAATGTCACACACTTGCATAGCTATATCCAGCTAATGGTGGTCACACACATAAATATAGATTGTTTGAAGAGTAACGTGAGCTTGATATTCTAACACTCCCCCTCAAGCTCAAACCATCTGATAAACTCTAAGTAGATGTCTGAAATATATAAACTTTTCTTTACCAAGAGACTTAGTAAATATGTCTGCTACCTGGTCTTCAATCTTCACATGAATCAATTCAATCTTGTAACGTGTCCACCTATTGTCTTCAGGACACGTCTTAGCAGTCCATCAGAAAGGATGTCTAGAAAGCTCCGCCCGGCACTCCCATGGAATGTTACAGGGTTTGTGATCTAGGACTTTCCACGTCTGCCACGTAGCGGAAGTATTCGAGTCATTCCCACAAGTTAGGACCGACTTGAATCAGGGTTTTCCCTATTGGTCATTTCCTAAACGGCATCTAGCGTCGAACCCGAGCGAACTACTTTACGTAGAAACACCAGGTTCGAAGTGGATTCATGTTGCACTTGGTTCAAGGAGAATGGAAAACGAGAGGGATGCAAGGCTCGACCTCTTTGCCCCATAAGGCATAGTCCCATTCCGTTCCCCTAAAGCAGCGTAAACTGGGAATATTGTAACTTAGACTCTAGGTCAATGCCCTTTCTATTCATGTCCTTTGAACGATCTTCTTGTTGTCTATCAAGATTGAGAAAAGATCCTGGCCAACCGGGACCACCCATCCGTAGGACAGACCCATGGCCACATCCACCGCACTTTCCTCAGGTTGTTTTAGTTATCTAATTACGTACCACATTTAGTTGGACAAGCATCAAAGAGCTTCCTTAATTAATCCATTAGGCACCAGTTCCTTCACATAATCATAGCACTTGACATAGAAAAGTAATGTCAAACAAGTTCCTTTTCAACAAGTTATCATATTTATCTTTGAAGTACATAAAGTCCAGCCCGTAGGCTTATCCATAATCCGCCTGAACGCTATCCACCAATCCACAGGGATTACTAATCCAAGATTCTGCCCGTAGACTAGTATGTGGGCCTCGAGATCCAATCCCGAGTCATGTTGGCCTCTTGTGCAGGGCCTGGAAGGCGAGGGATTTACGGCCGGAGCCCCCCTGGCACCCAAGCGTCCTCCTACTCCAAGTAGCGCTCAATGGAGAGATCTCTTGCATCGGGTTCGGTCCACCTTCCCGGCGCGGTTAACAACCCCCTTGGTTAGGGTAAAGCAGGCAGTCGAGGGTAACTGAAACTGCCTCTCCCTTCAGGCCTTCAACCTGAAGCATTAGATATATTTTCATCCTTTAAATCTTTGAGCAAACAAAGCAAAACAGTGCTCTCAAAACTGTTACAAGCACAATCATTTCCATTCGTCGTTCTTTGGCCAGCTTCTAAGGAGTGAATCTTTTTTTCCGAATGCATTAAGCACTCAATCCGGGATCAATTGCAACTTGGCAAGATTCCCAAGGGTTTGTTTGTTAACCCTTATATCCTTGGGTTAGAGCCGTACCCTATTAACCCAACTTAACCAATACCTTAAGTTCTATTAGCAGTAAATATGTTATTCCAATTTAATGATTGGTCTTTTGCTTCGAAGCAATTATCTAACTCCATTTTCTTGGTCCCTTTTCCCAAGAAAGGTGCTATGTCAGGATGATTACTCATCCTCTTGCAAGATAACGTGCGTAAGAATCTGCCAATCTCATTCCGACGAATTGGCCATTCCCTTGTGATCAAATCACAAGATCATGCTACTCTGCAACTTGTTGCGCAAGTGTCGCATCTAATGCATGGGACTATTTTACCCATGAACGACGTCTTCTAATCACGGTATCATGATTAGATAGGAACCAGGGTTAGGGTGTCTTCATAACAATCTGTTCCTGATTGCATTAGGTAGATATTGTCCGTCCTAGGGTTCCAAATTCAAATCGAGTTTCATCCTTCTAGCGAGCGATCCTTAGGGTAAAAACCATAGATCGTCTCTCGCGAGTACGTCCTAGTGTCCCTACATCCGTGAATGTGGGCAAGTCTTTAGGGTATAAGAGTTTCAGCTTTGGAAATAAGAGCGACTAGGTCATGTCCTCAACGTGCTAAATCCTAGTTAGCACTTGAGATATGTTGCATTGATTTAGTCATTCTTAAACGAGTCCCTCGCGGTTTAGGTGTTTAGGTTAAACCAATTTTAGTTGTCTATTCTTAAAGATAATTATGCTACCATTTTTGTAACCACATGATTCATTGCCTTCGTATAAGTTGACTTACAAACCCTAACTTTTCGGGTTAAGATCAAAGCATATGTTAAGTTATAGCATAATTCCAATTGATCCTTTTATGACATGCATTCAAGATTCATGCTTTTAGGGTTTTATGATTGAACCATGCAGCTTTTTCTAACTTCTTTTCTAAATGAGATTTTCATACGCTGAATAAGCATTACACAACCTTTCGTAACTATTTATGTATTTGATTGAGATTTAAGCCAATCGGCTAGAGTTTAATTTACTTCATGCAGCTCAAGAACCATTTCCATGCCTTACAAATTTCTACGGATTATTAGCAACCTTCTTTTAATGAATCATTTCAAAGGAAAGATGCCTAATAATGCGACATGCAATTTATTCTTCCCATGCCTAATCGAAGTGTACAATAATAATTTTGATTTTATAAAGATGATCTTTAATTGATCTAAATTCGCTACTTGTAATGCAAATTGCTAAGAATGCATAGATGTCTTATGTCCTTTCATTCGTTCCATTGGAAAAATACAAATGACCAATTTCCTTGATCGTAAGCTATTTCCTTTTAATGTATCCAAAGTATTTCAATTGAAAAAAATGCATCCTAATTTCATAAATGATCCATGCACAATCGAAATATTACGACATTAATCAAATTTAGGAAGAAAAACCTGGACTTGTGGTGAAATGTCCACATGGATGTTGGGAGATGATCCTCCTGCGGTTGCGCCTTGTGCCTTCTTAGGAGCCATCGAGACTTCGATCTTTCCGCCTTGGATGCAGATTTATGATATTCGCCGTCTCCTTCACACGCGAGACTCCCTTTGTGATTTGATTGATTCCACCGTCTTTCAGAATCAAGCTTTAGAAGGCCTAATAGGTTTCCTCCTTGAAGTAGGGATTTCATGATTAGGACCTTACAATCGTCAAGAATGACTTTGTGGAAATGCTAAGGGCTTAAACTCCTGGTTTGAAAAACCCGCTTTGTAGGGCCGATGGGAAAGGGGTTTGAAACCCGGAAATGAGGATTTCCACGGGGAAGGGGGTGCTTAAACATCGGGGGGGGGAGGGGGGGTCATAAAAACCCTCTTGAGAGCCAATAGGAAAAGGGTTTTTTTTTTTCGAAACTCGGGGCTAAAAGGTGGCTAATAAAAAAGATTTGTATGGAACCCCCACGGGAAAAGGGGGATTTTAAATGGACTTAATGTGTTGGAAAAGGGAAGAAGGGGGATGTATAGATCGCCTATGAAGGGGTTAAATCCCGGGGGAAAAGGGGTTTAAAAAAACCTTCTAAAGGATGGCTTAAGAAAGCCACAGGAAGGGGGCTTAGCTCCTCCCCTTAGAAGCTTCTCTGGGCGTGTCCACTCCACGTGGAGAGAAGGGGATGACTTAAATGGTGGCATGCTGGCGGCAACGGCAGCTGACGGCTTCAGCGGCGCTCCTCCCTCATGGTGCGGCAGAGCAGTGTGGCTCCTCCACGACTCCTGCTCCTTCGACTGACAGCATCAAATCTCCCCCCACTCTCCTTCTCATAGTGTGACAGCTCTCTCTTCTGCCTCCCCCTCTCCATATCCCTGGTTTTTATAGCCGAAGGGAGAGCTACCTCCCTCCCTCCACGCGGCCATACGCATGGCTATAACCTTCCCATGAGCTCTAGCAAGGATGCTTAGTCATCCTGCCTCCCCTCCCTCTCCTCCAGCACGAGAGAGGGATAATTAAAAAAATTTGCCATTATTCACAAAAATTATCCTTTTGGCCTCCTAAGAGGAGGTTTTTATAAAGAATGCGGTTTTAGGAATCGGAATTATTACATTCTCTCCCCCTTGGAGGAATCGAGATGTCCTCATCTCGAGATAAATTGGGAATATTGATGGTTGAGAGTGCTTTCATCTACCCAAGTGGCATCCTCCTCGGAATAATCTTTCCACTAGACGAGGCATTCTCTCAAGGTTCTAGATCTTAGTTGTCTCTCCCTAACATCTAAGATCCTATCAGGCCGTAGTTCAAGGACTCCTTGACTAGGCATTACAACTTGTTGGTTATCAAGTACATGGTTAGGATTAGGTATATACTTCTTCAATAGGCTGGTATGGAATACATTATGAACCTTTAGGTTCTCAGGGAGTTGCAGTCTATAAGCATTAGGTCCTAGGTACTTGAGGATCTTGTATGGTCCACAATACCTTGGACTTAGCTTTTTGCAATCTCCTAAGGATAGGGAACTCTTCTTTGGGCGTACGCGAATGAAGACCATGTCTCCTTTCTTGAAGATTCTATCTTGACGCTTCAAATCTGCGTATGCCTTCTATCTATCCTTGGCGGCTTGGATGTCCTGTCTTATTGACTTTACTTGGTCATCCATCTCTTCCAACATCTAACACCAGAATCACATGCACAAAGATTGTGCATTCTAAATGAAATAGTTTCATTTAAAAAAATATGGAATTGGAAAAGGAGGTTTCATGGAGTATAGAAAGTAACTCCTTTGGCCTGATCAAATGATTTTCTTTGGAAGATGACTATGAATATTCCTTACTAAAGATATAGTAGCTAACATTGTTGGGATCCTGCCTTTGTACTCTCTCTCTAGAAGATGGAAAGAGAATGTGTATTATTAGGGATTGCTAAGTAGTTAGATCCTTTTGGAAGAGGCTAAAGAATCGGATGTGGACTCCATTGTTGAAGATATCCACATGAAAACAACCTTGTTGAGGGATGCAATATCTTTACATGAAAATTCTCTTAGGATCCAATACGTTCATAGAGTTATATCTATCAACCTTTGTATGGTTTTTTTGAAAAGATAACACTTTTATTAAAGTTCTTGCATATAATTTTATACTCAAAGATAGTAAGAAGCTCATGGATGAGATATTGATAGCTCTTAGAGGAGCTAGAAAGCAATCTTTAGTATATAAAATGGTATAAAAAAGATGAAATAATGTTGATGAAATAATGAAGACCAAAAGCCCTTGAACTATGTATATCAATCATTCTACTTTCTGCTTTTTATATCCCACCCATTTCTCTATACAACTATGTATCTCATGATTGCAAAGGACTTTGCAATGGTCATTATAACCTTAGTTTTAGATATCTATCATTTTTCAATGACATCTTCATCACTCTCACTCATTTTTGAGATATGCTAATGTTGCACCCTCAATTCCAAAGAGTACTTATCTTGATAAGCTGCTCAAGTAGGTGTAATGACCTCAATGCACACGCTACCAAGCATTAACGGCTACATTCTTCATTGCTATTCCCAATAGAGCTTTGCTATCAGCTTCTTGATTTAGAACAAAGATTTTTAGACTTGATGTCAAAGGGAAATTGCATCAAGCCACAAATCGTGGTCCAGGATTAGAAGCAACAAAAGATAGAAGAAGTCACATATGTGGTACCAAGTTGGATTCCTTAAGAGCCTTTCAAACTTGCTTTACATTTGGGATCAAGATACAAAGAAATGATCTTCCAAGGTAAGAGATCTACTTCATGGTCTAATCACTCAATGTAGAAGTAAATTTGTATTATGAAGAAGCTATGGATAGAGGATATCACACTTTTATGAAGAGATGTGGTGATTATATGAAGGTAATTTGATGTGCCTCAATTGGAAGATTAGTTCAATGATGAAGTCATTCTTGTTTTAGTAATTTGACAAAATATATACTCTTACTGAAGCCTTGGTCGTGTTCTGGACTTACATCTTCATGTGCTTTGTTTATCTCCACAAATGTGACAATTGGTAGCTCTTACTTCTTCCCAAGTCTTCCAAGGCTCCAACAAGTCAAATTCTCTATTCTCTCTCCAATCTATTTCTGTCTAGTGCTTCTTTCATTGTAGTATTTCTTGGAAAGAATTCATACAAATACATAGTACTTTTGAGTCTTCAGAGGGGAAGGAATGTGGAACACCATCATCTCCAACAGCACCTGACTAGCTAGGTCAGTGTAACATGTTGCATTAAAGCTTTATCATTTGGATTGTAGTAGGGATTATCCCTTTGGACTATAGTAGGGCTTGAGTATTTCAATTGGTTTCCTTCTCATTTGTTGGCTTGTTTCCCCTTCCCTAAAATATGGTTCACAAGCTTTATGCATATGAGGCATGATAATTGGGCTTTGCTTGCTCACACCACTTTGATTGAAGAAGTAGGAGTTGTGTTGTGCTCACTAGAGAGTGCCTTCCATGGCTATGTTGAATGCCCAATTGCCCATAACATGAGTTTTTTCCCTCAGGTAAGACATGCACCTCCTCTTTTTCACCAAAGTTATAGTACCTTTAGCCACCACCCTGTCATCTTTGCAAAAACACCTCATTTATTTTCTAAAAGCATTTTTAAAGAAAGCTAAAGTTTAGGAATGTGCTTTTGTTTTGTTCCACCACTCTCTTGGTTTGACACAATCATAAGATTAATTCTCCCTTTTGAAATGTACAATGATATCTTACAAAGAGTGAGCAACTTTTCATCTTGTTTGATTTATACTTGTCTCCACCACTTTTTTTACTTGACACACGGCAAAACTTGAACTCCACTCCACTTTATGTCTCTCAATGATTAAAAACCTGATACAAAATGTTTCCATTGCACCTCTCCAAGCCACTATCTAATCATCCAATCAACATGTATCCTTTTTCCCTGGGTGTTTCGAAAATAGATGCACAATGACACGATATCCATCCCCTTTAAACCTACTCATCCTTTGGATATGCCAACGGTACAACCACTTAGGCCAAACACCCAAACAAGGAGCTCTTCTATGTATATGTACAAAACCAAGCATCTACCAGGATCATAGACAAGAATCACAATCATTTGCATAAAGTTGACACCATACCAAGCACCCCCTCTAAGATCATCATGCCTTGGGTGGGCTTCATATACTAAAGGCTGTGGAACCTCCATATACATGCTCAAAATGCATCCATCAACAAGGGTATAACAACATGTCAGCTCTTTGTCAATCCATCGTTTTGAAAGCTACTCCTATTGAACTTTTTGATTAACATCCAACATAATTTGAGCATCACTTGCATCCAATAGACTCTGAGCATCATTGAAACCATCTAGGCATTCCAAATCCTAAAGCATCTCTAAATTTCCTATTAAGGCATCTAGCAAAGCATAGAAAGAGGCTCAACTTGTGTAGCATCACATCCATCCTCCTCTATCTACATAGCCTCTAGCTCATGAATGGTCCCATATATTGCAATTATGTTCTACAAATCATGTGCATTTAGCAAGTAACCAATCTCCCTCTAAGTCCTTGCTTGAAGTTAAACAAGAGTTGCATAAGCCTCTTTATATGCGCTGAGAATATCTACATATGCAATGACTATCTCCTCTTTGAAGGCTCTTCCAAGGCATCCATTGTATGGCTAGTCACCACATCAAGAGTCTCTATAATCTCTCTTTCTTTTTCTACATTAAGTAGTACATGAGCCTCATAGGCTTCCTCATAATAAGCACTCAGATGATCTACATGTGCATTGTCCATCTCATCCACCTTAGACTCATTCAAGGCATTATCTATATGGTAACACAAAGTATCAAGATTATCTGGATAGACATCATTTGTGTGATGACTCAAAGCATCAATAGTATCTATATAGACATCATTTGAATGGAGACTCAAAACATCACTAGTCTCCACACATAGATAGGCATCCAATCATGAGTACTCAAAACTTCAGTTGGCTCATTAGAAACATCCGTGCATGGCTACTCTTAGCCATGGTAGCAAGTAGTGAAACATGGCCAAACTCATGTGCCTCTTCTATAAGATCATCATTCTCTAGCTGCATTTGCACTCTTAGTTCCTCCTCTTTTCAAATCTGAAATGCCTCCCCTATTTGTCTTCCTATTTCTTCCTCTTTCCACCTCCTTTGTTCTTCCTCTTCATGTTTCACCAATTGCTTCTTAAACACTACAAGGAACCTCTAATAGAAATCCAAAATTTTCCTACCAACTTCATAATCTACATACCCAAGCTAAAGCATCTATATACTGGAATCAACCACATACTCAACATCCTGTGTAGAAAGCATATTTGCATCCCTAGAACCTGTCATAACTAAATCTTCACTTTAGCCTTTCACGTTGGGTTCACCAAATATGTTAGGAATTGTGCACATGATGGTTGGAAAGACATAGGGTCTCATGAAACATGCATGACAAGACAGGAGCTAGTACCTAGGAAAAATATGATGAAAAAACATGAGAAAACATTGAAGTAGATACCCTGTCAGATCTTGTGAGCAAGTAACTCAATATACATAAGAAATACTCTAGGTAATTGGCTTGTAGCTCGATTGCTCTCTTGGCATTTTGCTTCCTAGAGCTTCCTGGAGGACATCGACTCTTAGTCACTCACATAAGTCACCTCACATAGAACCTACCAATGCAAACAAATCTAGTATCTTCCATTTCTTTCATCTTCTGCATCCTTGACTTAAATACAAAACCTTAAATTTGAGTTTAGGCAAAAACAATAGATGAGGTTTACACAAGCATGTAACATTTCGCTCAAGAGTATGAAAGAGAAAAGAAACAACTAAGATTATGTGTCTTCACACACACACACACACACACACACACACACACACACATGAATAATGTTCTCAACTTTCTAAAGAAACTCTCACACTCAAGCGTCCCACTCCTTGGAATCAAGATCAATACATGGACTCACATGGGTAAAGAGAGGATTAAGGGATTATAAAGAGTACTCAACTCAAGGCATATACATGGAAGAAGAAGTTTAGATACAAGGAGAGGATTACCAAAGATTGTCCAAGAGTGTCTTAATAATGATGAAGTTTATGCTAAATTAGGTAGGGCTAGCTTTCCCAAGTCCTTTCATACTTTTGCGGTCAGACCATGAATAGTAGAAGCTTGCCACATTTGGAACTTGTATCTGCTCAAATGATTGTGCCTACTAAACCCCAAGATTTGAAGTGGATGAGGCCCTTTGCGTGCAGTCCTCCTTTGTATAGCATGATGCCTCCGTTGCAGCACCCTTGCTGTTTAACAACCGACTTGTTCGTCACCTCTTCCACTTCCAGCATGGGTTCAATCTGCACTACTGTAGTTGACCGCCTTGTGTCAGAAGGCGCTAATTTCTTCCTCAGCAACTCTGGCTTCTCCCTTAATTCCTTTTTCTCCAAAATATGCAATCTTCCTCTTGTCGTTCCTCTCCGTCTGAGAGCACGGCAATCTCCCTTGGAACGCTTCCAGCAGACTCCAATGAAGTTAATAGGATAAAAGCAAAGGGTGTTCACCAAGACTCTGCAGGCTCAGTGATGCCCATGCAAAACTCATGCAGTTAATCATAAGCCGCTCTCCATGCCTCCACAATGCAAAGGTGCTTCAACTATCTTTCTTCCTCCTAAGCACCATCTCAAGTAGGGTACTCTTACGCCCTAGAGTTACTCCTTCCATGGAAGCTTATCAAGGACTCCAAGATCCTATAACCTTCTCATTACGTTGACCTATGTTATTGTAATTCAAGCTTTTTGAATTTCACAAGGCAGCCAAAAGGACGAGCAAAAAAAATCGAGCGAGCCCAAAAAAGCAAGCGAGAAATGTGAATGAATTCTTTGAGCCCAAAAGACTTTGACTGGCCAGGCATTATTAAATGAGAAGCATGGATATATCCTTGGCATGCATGCATTAGAGGTGTAGTGCCACACCCATCTCCAAAATCAACCCCAATGGTAGATATAAGAGGTCCAATACACATAGCAAGAATATAGGTGATATTGGAAGACATACGTGCCAAAGAGTTGAAGAAGATGGCCATGCCAATCTATTTCTCATGGGGTCAACAATCCCTCGATGGATCAATCTATAACTTGCACAAATGAGAGTTACTCTATCCAATAAAAGTAGGCAAAGGATATACAGTGAGATGAGCAAATACAATAAAGAAGATCAACTCTACATAAGGCATACACATCATATACCTTCACCGAAAGAATTACAATTAAAAAAATTTAAGCTCCTCACAGCTTTAAGATCCAGCACATGTATGTACTTCTCAAGCCAAGACAATTCATCACCTATTTTTCCAAATATAAACTTTAATATCTTGTCTATTTAGGTGCTTATACTAGCACATATTACCCAAGACAATATACTCATCAAAGTAATCCAAGTAACTAACCATCCACAGTATCCTAAAGAGGTTGTAGCAACTGTCATTCCTAGGCAAATATGGGCCTTTGTGAGTGTACTCCAAGCAGGTAATGTGGTCTATTTATCAATCAAACATTCAAAAGAAAATTCAATAAAGAAAACATCACATGCCCATTTCACCAACTTCCCGTTTCGTGCATATGTCATATCAACTTTAGCAAGCCTAGAGAAAGACACATGTTTGTCTTGTAAGCATCATTTCTTTTCCTTGCAACAAAATATTGTTGCATAGAGAGGTAGTCACCCACCATGTACCCATAAGTAATCATACCATCATCTTTTTTTGAAAGCATATCATTTAGTGGGCAAGGAAGAAACACAATGGAATGACCTCCTTGACAATAGCCCTTTTCCTACATCAAGAGAGAGTGATTTTTAATATTTAATTACAAAATCAAAAGTCATATATCTGAGTATAACATGGATGCACAATATGTGTTGTGATTTTCAATGATAAAAACTTACACCTTCTTGAAAGCTACTCCTTTTTTCCACTTCATGTTGTGGGGAACTATTATCTACTCTCTTTTGCACTACTACAACCCAAAGCATTGGAAATGCTTTGGGTTGTCAATACTGCAACCCAAAGCATTGGCAATACTACAACCCAAAGCATTGGCAATGCTTTACATAACAATGAATACAAAAAGCATCATCAACATTGTGCCCAAAATATTATCTTACCACACTACAAGGGAATGGGGCAATAGCGACGCCGATTAGCGGCGGCGAATATCGGCGTCGCTATAGGCGTCGCAACTGGCGTCGCTATATGCGTCGCATTTGCGACGCAAATAGCGACGCCAATAGCGACGCCGCAGGGAAAAAAAGCGCGACCGAAACCAGAGCGCCGTTTTCATTTTCTTTTCTTCGCCTTTTGAGAGCGAGAGCGAGGGAGAGAGCCAAGGCTTTGTGAGAGAAGAGGAGGAAGAGACTTGCTGCCGCCGCCGCCACCGCCACCGCCGTTGTTCGCGAAGGAGAGGAGGAGCCCTCGTTGCAGAGAGAAGCCGCCCACGCTCGCCATATCTCATTGGTGAGTCTCCCTCTCTCTTTCTTTTACTTGTTGAAGGTTTAAATCGTTCTCTTTTGTTTGTTTAGGAGAGGAAATGAAAGACAAGGAGAGGGAGAGGGAGAGAGAGGGAGAGAAAGAGAGGGAGAGGGAGAGGGAGAGGGAGAGAAAGAGAGGGAGAGTGCATTCTCTCTCTCTCTCCCCCTTTTGCTTGTTTAATGTTTAAATTACTTTCTTTTTTGCTTGTTTAGGAGAGGAAACGAGAGAGTAAGAGAGAAAGAGAGGGAGAGGGAAAGAAAGAGAAAGAGAAAGAGAAATAGAGGGAGAGGGAGAGGGAGGGGGAGGAAATAGGAGAGGGAGAGAAAGAGAAAGAGAGGGAGAAGGAGGGAGAGTGCATTCTCTCTCTCCCTCCCTCTCCCTTTTGCTTGTTTAATGTTTGAATCACTTTATTTTTTGCTTGTTTAGGAGAGGAAATGAGAGAGAAAGAGAGTGAGAGGGAGAGGAAGGGGAAGGAAATGAGAGAGAGATAGAAAGAGAAAGAGAGGGAGAGTGCATTGTATCTCTCCCTCTCCCTTTTGCTTGGAGGATGTTTAAATCACTTTATTTTTTGCTTATTTAGGAAATGAGAGAGAAAGAGAGATAGAGAGGGAGAGGGAGAAAAAGAGAAAGAGAGGGAGAGGGAGAGGGAGGGGGAGGGGGAGGGGAAGGAAATGAGAGAGGGAGAGAAAGAGGGAGGGGGAGGGAGAGGGAGGGAGGGAGAGGGAGAGGGAGAAAGAGGGAGGGGGAGGGAGGAAATGAGAGAGGGAGAGAAAGAGAACGAGAGGGAGAGGGAGAGGGTGAGAGAAAAAGAGGAAGAGAGGGAGAGGGAGAGAAAGAGAGGGAGAGAGAGGGGAAGGAAATTTAAGATAATATACGTATTGATAATGGTATGCAATGTGCTTTGCATACGGCCACGTACTTCATCAAAATGAACCCAAAATTATTGTTATAGAAGAAGAAACTCTTAAATTGAGTATAGGATAATTTCTCTCAGGTCTTATGACTATGAGTAGAATTGATTGAAATAAATTTTATTACTATAGTTATAAAATTTCATAGATGGCGCGCATTAATTTTGCGATGGATGTTCTTCCTGGAGTGCTTCATGAAAACCCTGAAAGGCTTTGTGCGACAACGAGCTCGTCCGGAAGGTAGCATGGCGGAAGGTTGGTTGGTGTCAAAGGCGTTAGTGCATATCTCACAATGGCTACCAACGGTGGAACCAGACAATGAAATGCTATGGACGCTGAGGACGATGACAGGCTGACTGGAGATGTGGTGGTTGGAAATGGGGTAGAAAAAAGAATGGATGCCTCAATGGAAGAGAAGGTGAATCTCTTTTGTATGTTGCACCATGCCTCCATGGAGACGTGGCTCGCCAAGTACCAGATTGCAAGGCAAGATCGAGAGGAAGCGTGAGCTGAATTCCGACACAGTATGCGTCACCGACCGATTCGATATCCCGAAGGCATGGAGGAGATGCCGCGGTTTATGTCACCATGATGGTTGCATGGAGCCTTGACCGCAGCATCCAGCGAAGGGACAGAGGTCTCAATGGAGGAGTGGGAGTTCTCGAGGGGATGTAGTCCAAAGGTAATGAGGGGTTTAGAATGTGTCGTATCTAAATTTGCTTGCTACATCTAATTTGAGTGTTTCAATGTGCAATACAAAATATATAGTGCAGCGTGGTCGCGCGGACGGGATTTTCGGGTGGAGCGTATTGACAAAATGCGCTCCACAATGGACTGTGGTGTCATGGCAAGGTTTGAGCAAGAGAGCCGGCGACGAGCAACGGATCCGAACACGGTTGTGGATGAAATGGAGTATTTTGGGAACTTGCAAAGTATTATTACGGTGGATTACCGTAGCTTCTCCATGATAATATTCGATGTGCAGTGGTTCAAAGTGGTACTTGGAGGAGCTGGCGCAACAGTTTGACGAGGTCCATCTAGATTTCTCGAAATAGATTCCGAAAAAAAATGGATGGATTTGCGCAACACCTTTGTGTTGCCGGCCCTGTAATATTTCCGCGTATCCGTACCGTAAATATTAACCTTCCGCACGCCGTGTAAACCCTGTACAAGGGTATCTCTTGCATTGAAATTGTTGACCGCGTAATGTGTGACCCGCACGCGTGAAATGGGGTCCTCCGCTTTGGTAAATCAAGACCGGGAGATCAAAACCGCAAGACCCGCAAAAACACCCTCTTGGGAGGGACAATTTAATTAAATTAAGGCAAAAATTTTTACTATTATCCCTTCCCCCAGCCGATGCATGGCTGGAGGAGAGGGAGTGTGGAGGGGGGATGGCCAAGTGAGGGATTGCATGAGGAAGATCTCCACGTGGGTGGAGACCCTCTTCCCCACCCCCCATTCCTATATAAACACCCCCCATCAAGGGGGTGTGCTAAGGAGGAGGCTGTGAGAGGAGATTGTGGAGAAGGGAGGGAGAGAAGAGAGGCCGTGAAGAAGGAAGGCTGTGAGGGAGGGCCGTGCTGAAGAGGGAGGGCCGTGCTGGTCGCCGTGGAGGGAATCACCGACGCCGCGCTGCCGTTGCTGCCGCCCCCAGTCCGCCCTGTCCGCCAGCAGCCGTTGCTGCCGCCACAGCCGCCAAACAGCCCGCCACGCTGTTCACGACCCCTCCACGTAGCTGCTGAAGTCAGAAGCTTCTTAGAAGCTTCTTTGGAAGCTTCTAAGAGGGGCCTCCTTAAAGGGCCTTCCCACCATTTTCCCAAAGGCCCTTCCCAAAGGTCCTTTCCCACGACATCTCCCCAAAGATCCATTAATACCCCCTTCCCGGGACTTTGAAGGGGAAGGTGAAGCCGTAAGAACCCCACTAGACCGTCGGGAAAGGCTTCCCGCAATAAGTCTTTAAAGCCCCTTTACCGCAAGCGACATTCCGTAAAGAAATCTTCCGCCTACGAGGAAAGGCAAAGGCCGGAAGGTTGCATGTCAAGGCAAAACAATCCGTAGAGGACGAAAGCGAATTCAGAAACCGAATCTACGTCTACGATGGCCCCAAAAAGATCGCAAGGTGCGACCGCGGAAGGCTCATCTCCGAACGTGCAAGTGGACATCTCCCCGACTCCACAAGTCCAAGTTCTTTCGAGTTAATTTCGCATAAGGAAATGATTAGGCGCGCTTAGCTCATAAAGGAAATTGTGCATTTTTACGTTTAATTTTAATGCATACGGAAATTGGAAAGAAATACATGTAACAAAGCATCTCTTGAACATTAGGTAAGATTGAAATATGTCGTGAATTTGAACGAGTAGAAGGCTAGTTGCATGTAGTTTTTGGTACATCATCAAAGTAAAGGGTCTAAACTTAGGCAAAGAAATGGAATTTATAAATGCATTCTCTTCCGTCCTAGACATGGTAGGAATAAGTGTGTGCCGCACATTAGGCAACATACTTCTCGCAATGATTTCATAAAAAAGGGTTAACATCATAAGGTATTTTCCGGAAAGAATAGAGTACTAAAGTGAACGTGTGGACTTGCAAATAGCTTGTAAGCTGGAATAAATTAACACTAGTTTGTATAAACCTCAATCTCTACTTCGTAGTTAAGAGAATGTTGTGAATGGCGTAGTCGTCATGTGAAAAATGTCATTCAATTAAGAGCCGCAATCAAGAGTCAAAGCATAGGATGCCAAAGTGTAGACAACAAGGTTGTAGGTACGACTATTGATGTAAGACCTAGTAGGTCCTAGGAAAAGTTAGTAGCCAGATTATCGTGCACCAAGGAAAGATAAAGTTATCATGGATCATGTGATGCGTAAAGGCAATAAATCGCATGTTTACGCGTGTTGGTGTAGTTGTAAGTATTGTTACCCGTTAGACTTAGATTATTACCCTTGAGAAGGCTCATCCGTGTCGCAGGACAAGCGTAATGGAATTTGACTAAGTAATCCAAACCACAAGGATTCGTATAGACATAACTGAGTCGACATGATAGGAATCCTAAGTGTTAACTAGGGTTTAGTGCAATAATAATTCGACCTAGTTTTAGACAAAAACCGTGAATCTAAAGATCCTACACACGTTCACAAAATGTCGAAGCAGTGGAATGTTTATGTATGAAATGACCTAAGGTTATCCTAAGGATCATGACGAAACTCCGACAGAGTTGCATATTTCTAGAACCATGGGCCAACCTAATTAGGAATGATTTGGAGGATGTCTAATCATCCTGTTACTCACTTTTGGAATAATTTGCCAAGGAAAAGGAAAGTTAAGTATTTGCCTTGAAGCAAATGACCAGACTATAAACCAAAGCGACATGGTCGCTGGAACCTACCACAACTAAACACTAAAGTATGGGTAGGGTATGACCCTAACCCAAGAATGATAGGAATCTTTCCAAGTTGCAATTGATTCCGAACGAATGCGGATTGCATTCGGAGGAAAGGAAGTCACTCCTTGACAGTTTGCCAGCCAAAACGACCATTGGAATTTGATTGTGCTTGTAACAGTTAGAAAAGCACTGTTTGCATTGTTTGCTCAATGAACTAAAGGAGGAAAACATATCTAAATACTTCAGGTTGAAGCCTGAAGGGAGAGGCAGCTTTAGTTACCCCCGACTGCCTGCCTAACCCTAACCAAGGGGGTTGTGAACCGCGCCGGGAACGTGGACCGAACCCGCCGTGAGAGGTCTCTCCGTTGAGTTCTACTTGGAGCAGGAGGACGCTTGGGTGCCAGGGGGGGCTCTGGCTGTAAATCCCTCGCCTTCCCGGCCCTGCACAAGAGACTAACGTGACTCGAGATTGGATCTCGAGGCCCGCATACTAGTCTACGGGCGGAAACTTGGATTAGTGATCCCTGGTGGATTACTGGATAGCCTTCGGGCGGATTATGAATATGCCTACGGGCGGAACTCCTTGTATTTCAAAGATAAAAGGATAAAATGATAATAAAGAAGTTGTTTGGCATTGTTTTCTTTATGTCCTGTGATAAGATTACGTGAAGGAACCGGTGCATAACAGGGTTAATTCAAAGAAGCTGTTTGTATATGTCAAACTAATGTGGTAGGTAATTACATAACTAAAACAAGCCGAGGAAAGTGCGAAGGATGGACCATGGGTCCGTCCTACGGATGGGTGGTCCCGGTTAGCCGGGAACTTTTCTCAAAGCATTCGACGAACAGAAGGATGATCAACATCACCGAAACAAGTAATGAGAACGATGACTTGGAATTACCGATTACCCGATTCACGCTATTTTAGGGGAACGGAATGGGACTATGCCTTTTGGCAGAGAGGTCAAGCCTTGCATCCCTCTCGTTTCCCATTCTCCTTGAACCAAGTGCAGCATGAATCCGCTTCAGACTTGGCGTTTCTGCGTAAAGTAGTTCGATCAGGTCTGACGCTAGTCGCTGTTAGTACAATGACCAAACAATTCCAGTCGATCCTAGTGGGAACGGCCAGGACGCTTCCGTTACGTGGCAGACGCGGAAAGTCCTAGATTGCAAAACCCGCAACATTCCGTGGGAGTGTCGGGTGGAGTTTTCTAGACAACCTTTCCGAAGGACTGCTAAGACGTGTCCTAGAGGATTCTAGTGGACACGTTACAGGCCCATTGTGAACATGTACAACTAGTCATTTGCTTGCTAATTGTAATACGACATGGTTTATGTCACAATGGTTTGAAGCTGCTTTGTAAGTGTTTGTGAACAGGTAATCTTCTATCCAAATCCCCGACAACCTCGATGGTGGTATGTTATACCTTCAACTCCTCGAGGTGCGAGAGTATACGATCAAAGCGATGTTCCAGGCATAGATGAAGAAAATATGCAAATAGAGGGATCAAAATTACAAGGGGTGGAGGCCACCGCAAGCTTGGAGCCCGCATCCTCTAACAATGATGGAAATACAGAAGTCGTAGAATTTTTTGAGAACGAGGCAGACTCGTTCTTTTGTGGTGACATGTCTATCGACCTTCCAATGTATGCAGAGTTGTGTCAGGAGATTAACATGGGACCATAGAATACTTCATTCTTGGAGAATTGTATTACTCAATTCGTTGTTTAGATCTTCCATAAAGGTAGATAAGATATGCATTTTAAGAGGGATTTTTCAAAAATGATTTATATTAATGTGCTTTGTATAGTTTAAATTGATTATTCTAACATCATTTTTTATCTGTGCAGGTATCGACATTTTCAGGATGAGTCGAGGGATGAGCGATGAGGAGTTTCAGGAGATGATGGCACGTATGTCTCCAGATCAGCTCGCGAGATTCAGAGAGATGGCAGATCAGGAGCTGTCTCGTTCTTCGTCAGGGCGCTCTGCTAGATGAGCTTCAGCGCGATCAGATGCTTCAGCTTCGAGGAGACAATCTCGACGCTCGCGACTTGGGCTAGAGGGAGGGACTGCGACTGCAGGAGGATCAGGGGAATGCTGCTGTGGAGACACGTACGCGGTGTCTCCATCTCGTCGTTCAGCTGGAGCTCGGTCACCTCCAGGATTTGTCACACCTGTGGGGACGTCCACTCCAGTTACTCCGGCTTTTGCGCAGCCATCGGTAGATGTCACGCCTTTTGGTGGCACTCCTTTTGGTGGCACCCCCTTTGGTGGCACCCCTTTGAGTGACACTCCGGGAGAGGGTACCCCCATCGGTACACCGGATGTACAGGGGTCTCCTGGATATGCCCAGGAGCGTGGATGGAGATGGGAGAGGGCCCATACAAGGCACACTCCTAGGGATTATGGATACCTAGTGGATGGCAGGTCAGGAGCCATCATCATGAATGATGAGGGGAGGAGGGTGATGGCTCGCATGAGGGAGTTGTGCCAACAAGTTTTTCGGCACAACGTCCTGGATCATTGGAGGAACATACCGGAGGGGAGCAAGGAGTACATAGTAGCATCTTTGCACGAGGAGTTCCCAGTGCCAGCCGCAGTGGATAGATTCTCTATGGGCTGGATGATGGATTGCATGTGTGCATACATGTCACATAGACGATCCGATGCACGCAAGGCAATCAAGAGTGGGGCTTCAAAGCCCGAGTGGTTAGATGCAGACGACTGGCGCCGACTGAGGGAGGAGGCTACAAATTCGCTAGGACGTTGGAGTCAGCAGCGGGAGGCGGTGAGGGCACGAATCAAGGCCGGATCGGTACATCATCTTGGGAGTGGCGGCCACAGGACATATTTGGAGGACTTTGTAAGTTTCTCTTTTGTTTTGCTTATTTGTTTTTTTGAGATATTCTTTGTACTGACAATCATGTTTCTAACAGTTAGCATTTTGTTTTCTTTGCAGCACTCCATTACAAATCGCGATCCGCAAGGCCTTGAGACTCGATATGCAGAGAGGCACGGTCTCAGATCATTGATCGACCGATTGTATAGACGTGGCGGCCCAGTAAGTCACTCATCTTTCTTGTCCGTAGTTACCATGAGATATTTGAATGCATTATTGTATGGTGGATTGATATGTTGTTTCTTTTTCTGCAGAATCCGTTTGATGCTCCTTTGCAGCGGGAAGAGCTTTCGGGGGACGAGGATTTGTAGCTCGCCCTTGGATCCTTAGAGCTCACATACCTTTAGTTTTTAGTCGCCCGATCTATGTAGACATTTTCTATGTATTAGTGATATTGTTTTATGATTGTACCAATCGCATTTTATGCGATATCATGTATTTATTTCATCTATCAGTTTTATGATTTCAGTATACATTCTTTTTGTTTGCAAACGCTTTGTATACAGCAGTGCAGAAACTATTTTGTATGGCTCTCATACAGCACACAGTGCTATATGTGGCACGGCAGCTTACTGCCCTGCCACAATTTTTTTTTTCTCTGTTACTGTTGCTATTTGCGTCGCAAATTTACTGCACGCGTCGCTATTGTCGTCGCTATCAGCGTCGCAAATTCTCTGTAACCGTCGCTATATGTGTCATTATATGCGTCGCATTTGCGACGCATATAGCGACGATTCTATGGCGTCATCAATAACGACGCTTTTTGCGACGACGGGGGCAAATTTTGTTGTTTGTATTTTCGTCGCTTTAAACGTCGCTATAAGGTCTATATCTTGTAGTGCCATCACTTTCTTTTGTTGTACCTTTTTGAGACTGCATATTACATCAATCACCAAGCGGCGAACACATTTTTGACAATGCACTTTGTGTAATTCCTTCTCTCTTATACTAAGACATATCCACTTCTAAAGTCCACCCATCCACGAAACTACTTGATCTCCCAATTAGAGAGATTATGCATGCTCTCGAGATACATGCATACTTCCTCATTTTCTCTATCAATCCATCCTTTGCAATGATTTGGAAGCCTAATTATCTTCTTCTCCCCAATCAAATGAAGTAGACACCTTTTGAATCACATAATAGCACAAAGTTTTAAAATAAAAAATTATCAACTAAAGCTAAGCCCATTATAATAGAAAATCTATCTGTAGACAACTCGATACATAGCTATAGTTGCTTCATTCCTCTTTCTTTGTTCAGGACCTTCCACCTTCTATAATCCTTATGCATCCATAGCTTTCTCTTTCTGTTACTTGAGCAAACATATACTTTCTAGCCTCCAATTTCACATCCTCCATATAATCTTGCAGTAAGTAATCTTGTCGAAGATCTAATGGGGTGTCTATAAAATACACATTTTTTTCAAGTCCTCCAATTATTGAATAGTCTCAATCTCAACCTTTCTAGAAAATGCTATCGTGTCAACCAAGAGAAATCTTTGAAATCCTTGTGGGATCAATAATAGAACATGCAACCCTATGTGCGGAGCTCTATTTTTTTTGTACATCTATGAGATCAACTCCATCCAAGCAGTTAAGTGATGGTTTCCTTCCCATACATATAACATTTTACCAAAAAAGAACTAGAACTTTGGTTTCACTAATACCTTTCTCAAATGTAGTATCCACTTTATGCCACTAAGGAGACTAAGTGATACTATGATAGGGGTCATTCGTGTTTCTTCTCCTTTATACTTGTATACAGACACAACAAATGATTCTTTTTCTAGTAAATAGCCCTCACACATAAATGAAAATTTTAAGGAGGACATATTTGCATAAATCCACTTCTTAGGATAGAACTCTACAATGACTTATAATATCCCCACATCCTACAATTTGCATCTTGATATTGAAAACCTAGCTTGTTGCTTCCTCATCATCCTCTTGTACCATTTTAGACCCTTGCCCCATTATCATGTCATCTCACTGGCCACTTTCTTCTTGCATTTGATGATAAGAAGTACATGCTGCATTACTTGAAGGATTTTCACTTTTAACATAGTTGGTGCAACCTCCTCTAGAACTATAGAGAGAGATGATCTAGAAGTTCTTTTATGTGGAGTAAGAACACATGGAGTGGCTCATCTTGGACAACCTTTGTCTCTAGACTTTTGTGGTGACATGGTTGAAATACCGCATTATAGAAACAAACATATGTGTTAGCTCACACACACACACACACACACACACACACTCTCTCTCTCTCTCTCTCTCTCTCTCTCTCTCTCTCTCTCTCTCTCTCTCTCTGTGTCTCTCTCTGTGTCTCTCTCTCTCTCTCAAGCTTTTATAGCAACACATTCAAATCGATGAGCATTTCATATGCTTATGCTTTTCTAAGGATTTCATATGGAAGCAACACCCATTTGTATTACTTGAATACATCAAGCTATTCAAGCAACACCCATTTGTATTTGTCTTTTGAAACACACTAATATTTCTTCCAAGATGCTCAATGCAAGCATATATTGGTGGGAAATTGGATCATTTGACCTACAATATTTGAGAAAACATAAGCATCACCACACTCAAAAAAATGCTATCATTTTAAAATGTCACTACACAATGCAAGAAAACTATCTGTGCTACTCATCTTCATTATGTGGTCTTCATTACACAATACTATCATATTATATGGGTTTGGAATACAGTGTTGTTAGAAGGGTTTTAGTCAAAATATCTTATCGCGGAGATTAGAGAGAGAAGTAGAGAATAGGAGATAGAAGAGAAGAAAAAGAATAGGCAGGAGATTCAAATGAATCCCAAGAATGCTAGCTGCTAAGTGTGACAAACCTTTACACAAAATAAAGACAAAGCTCAATGATGACTCTGTATCTATTACATGTAAACTTTGTTGTACATCCAAGACAAAGAGTCCAAACAATCCAAATGTCAATAGGTTTGGATGATTTCTTGGCAGTAGGAGAAGCCTAAGTACTTCTCCTAGGAGCACTATGTATTGATAGAACTTGAGAAGATTAGAGAAATCCTTGTTGAGATATCGAGCTCCACTCGTGATACGCCAGGGTGACCGTTGTGTATTTATGTCACCGACTTGTCAGTTGCAGATGCGGTTGGTACACCGCCCCTGAATAATAGCTACATGATAGCTATCCTTATCTACTCTAGTTCGTGGCTCAGTTAGTATGCCACCTTAGTTAGTTGAGTTTGGTTTGAGACCCATATCTAGGGTTCTTCTATTTCTTTGTACTTGAGTTCTTTTGGCTTACACAACTAAGTAGAGGAAAACTGTTTTCAGCCTCCACCCTTGTGTGTCTTCCCTCATTGTGCAAGCAAGAAAGCTACAAGTGAGACTCCTTCCTTCTCTCCCACAATCTTGTCATGGTATCAGAGCCTTATTCGTGGTAAGGAGCTCAAGAAAGCAAGCCAAGCTCGCGGTGGTCTAGTAAGAGGAGAAGTGTTGCTTTCATTTTCTGTTTTGGGAGCAGATCTCTGCAAGTAGCACAGGCGGAAATTGCAGGAATGCATTGTCTGAGGTTGAGACGCCCTTCGCGGTGAAGCAAAAGGGCAGTGTATGTTGCGGGAGAAGTCTTTAGCCCTCGGCGACCTTGTTTTTTTGATTTGAGGCCATTTCGGGGCCTGTTTTGGAGGCGGAAGTTTTCTGCACGCACTCAGGAAAAAGCCCAGTTTTATGCTGTGCAGCCACTGTTCTACAGGTCGGTGAAAAGTTACTGTAGAAATTGCATCGTATGCTTATGTGCAGAGACATTGGGAGTTACAGAATCATCCTTGGTTCCTGTTTATGCAAAATCATCACTAGGAAGTGACTGTGTGGTCAAATACCACTTTTGCCAGTTTTGCAGATTTGCCCTTGTGAGGCTGAAGCTGTGTTCTTTGCAGTGACAGAACTTTTTGCAGTATTCTGTAATGGCGTCTGATTCTCTCTCACAGATTGTCACTGAAAAGCTTGACAAGAACAACTTCCAAGCATGGAAGTTTAGAATGACGAATTTCCTTATGGGAAAAGGATATTGGGAGTTTGTTGCAGGAAATGAAGAAGAACCAGTTCTTCCTGATGTTCCCAATCAACAGCAAATGCAGGCATTCAAAGCATGGCATGAGAGAGCCAGGAAAGTTATGTACTGGCTGTCTATCAGTATTTCAGACTCTATGATTATGCATATTCAGGATGCAAGTACGCCAAAGGAGGCATGGGATACTTTGTCAAAAATGTATAGCACAAATACGCAAGCCAGGAAAATGCAGCTCAAGCAAGAGTTGCATAATGTGCAGAGAGAAAATATGAGCATCAATGACTACCACATGAAGGTGAAGAAGATTGCAGATGCACTTGCTTCCATTGGATCGCCAGTGGAAGATGATGATTTAGTTTCTGTGACCTTGAATGGTCTAGGAAAGGATTATGCACAGTTTCGGACATCCATTTCAGTTCGTGAACGATTTCCTGATTTTGAGGAGTTGATTGCTCTTCTAATTTCTAAGGAGTAGAGAAATGGTGGTGCGTCTTCTTCAGGAGGAACTTCAAAGGAAGCTGTCTTCTACTCAAATGCTGGAAGAGGTAGAGGCAGAGGTAGAGGAGGCCGATTTGGAGGCCGTGGTAGGAATCAAAATATGCAGCAAACTCAAGAAAACCAGTCCTATGGAGGAGGACGTGGTAACTCTAGAGGCAGGGGGAGCCAAAGAGGTCGTGGTGGATGGCAAAGAGGTCAAAATGCAAACAGTAATGTTGAATGCTACTACTGTGGTAAAATGGGTCATATGGCTAAAGACTGCTATAAAAAGCAGAATGACATCATGAATGGAAAACTGCAACAAGGGAATTATGCATCTTCTAGTAGACAGGGTGATGACAGAAATGAGCATTTGTTCATGGTGCAGCACATGAACAATTCTGTGACAAGTGCAGAAGAAAGCAACGATGTATGGTATGTTGACTCAGGTGCATCAAACCACATGACAGGTCATGGAGAATGGATGGAGGATGCAAGGAAAATGGAAAAACCAGGATTTGTGGAGACTGGTGATGATACTGCACATCCAATTGTGCAGATTGGAAAAATTCCTTTGTCTATGCAGGATGGGAAAAAGAAATACCTGTCCGATGTATTTCATGTCCCGAATATCACCAAGAATCTGGTTTCTGTTGGTCAAATGGTTGAGCAGGGCTTGCAGGTCAGATTTAATCCTCATGGATGCTTTGTTGAGGATATGAAAAATAAAGTCGCTTGATAGCAAAAGGAAAGAAGAAGGGCAGAATGTTTACATTGGATGCAGACATGTCTGAATTGAGTGCAGCAATGTTTGCACATGGGACCGGTGTAGTTGCAGATATTGATATCTGGCATAAACGCATTGGTGATGTTAATGTACAGCGACTTAAATCAATGCAGGCCCAAAATATTGTTGCAGGATTTCCTAAATTCAAGGTTGCAGAAATGCATAAGGTATGTGAAGCCTGTCAGTTTGGAAAACAGGCAAGGAAACCATTTCCTAGACATGTTCAAGAGAGTAAGAAGCCATTGGAATTAATCCACTCTGATGTGTGGACTACTAAAGCTGCATCTCTTGGAGGCTGTCATTATTTTGTCAGTTTTATTGATGACTATAGCAGAAAAGTTTGGGTGTATTTTATGAAAAAGAAAAGTGAAGTTTTTGGGCATTTCAAAACTCTTAAAGCTATGGTTGAAAAAGAAACATGCCTGCAAATAAAATGCCTAAGGTCAGATGGAGGGGGAGAGTACCTCTCAAATGAGTTTGCAAGGTTCCTGCAGGAGCATGGCATAAAGCAGCAATATTCATGCAGTCATACCCCACAGCAAAATGGAATTGCAGAAAGAAAAAACAGACATATTGGAGAGGTGTCTCGTGCCATGCTCAATGAAAAAGACCTGCCAGATTTTTATTGGGCTGAAGCAGTTGCTACAGCAGTCTACATAATGAACAGGACTCCCACTGCAGCAATACATGGAATGACTCCAGAGGAGAGGTATACTGGTAGGAAACCGGATATTTCTCATTTGAAAATTTTTGGTTGCATTGCCTATGTACATGTGCCAGATGAGTTGAGATCCAAGTTGGATCCAAAAGCTGAGAAGTGCATCTTTATTGGTTACTCTCTGCAGCAAAAAGGGTATAGATGCTATAACCCTTCTACTCGTAAGTTTATAGTGAGCAGAGATGTTGTTTTTTATGAGATGAGTAGCTGGTATAAACCAGTAAATGTGATTGATGATGTAGATGCACAAAATGGTAATGCTGCACAGAATTCACAGCAGCAGTCACAAAACATTAGTGGACCTGGAGCATCTTCTAGCAGTGGTTCACATTCTTCGCCATGGACAGGCAGATTGAGATCAGGAGAATCTTCTCAAAGCAATGCAGATAGTGGTATGCAGGTATCACGAAAAGGAAAAGAGAATGTTGATCAGCCCATGTTTGATGTGAATGCAAGTCACTCTTATGTGGATGGTGAATCCAGTGGCTCAGAACAGAGCATTGATGATGAGTTGGGAATTCCTTCTATTGTTACACCTGGAGTAAGGAAGACCAGGGATGTTTTGAGAGCACCTGGGAGTGAACCCACTTTGCGCAAGTCTACCAGAGTTAGGTATCCTGTGGATAGGCTGAAATATGATGGATTTACAGCCATTCACTATGCATATATGGTCAAGGTGATACAGGAACCAGAACCCACTTCTTTTGAGCAAGCCATGGGAAAAGAAAAATGGGAGAAAGCCATGGATGAAGAAATGGATGCCTTGGAAGCAAATGCTACATGGGAATTGGTACCTTTGCCTAAAGGTAAGAATGCAATTGGCTGTAAGTGGGTTTATAAGGTGAAGCACAATGCAGATGGTTCTGTGAACAGATACAAGGCAAGATTAGTAGTCAAGGGGTATGCACAAACATATGGCATTGACTATGAAGAAACATTTAGTCCGGTTGCAAGGATGGCAACCGTAAGAGCAGTCATTGCTATGGCTGCATCAAAGGGATGGTCTTTACATCAGATGGATGTAAAGAATGCCTTCTTGCATGGTGATTTGCAAGAAGAGGTCTATATGGAGCAACCACCAGGTTATGTGCATGCTGTTCATCCTGAGTTTGTGTGCAGGTTGAAGAAAGCCTTGTATGGCTTGAAGCAAGCACCTAGAGCATGGTCTGACAAGATAGGACAGTATCTTTTCACTATTGGCTTTCAGATTTCCAAGGCAGATTTCTCACTTTATGTGAGAAAAACAGAGAAAGGTATTATGTTGCTTGCCATTTATGTTGATGATTTGATTATGACAGGTGACAGTGATGAAGATATCCTTCATGTGAAAATGCTATTGAAGCAAAAGTTTGAGATGAAGGATTTGGGAGAGCTGCGTTATTTCTTGGGCATTGAGGTGATTAGATCACCAAGTGGGATACAGCTCTTGCAGAGGCCGTATGGATTGGACATGCTGTCCAAATATGGGATGACAGGCTGTAAGCCTATTTCAGTTCCTTTGGAGCGGAATGTGAAGCTGAGCGCAGATGCAGGTGAGCTTCTGGAAGACCCTACTATGTACAGACGCATAGTAGGAAGCTTGATTTATATGACTATTACCAGGCCAGATTTGAGCTATGCTGTTGGATTGGTAAGTCAGTTTATGCAGGCTCCAAGGAAACCACATTTGGATGCGGCTAGACACATACTCAGGTATGTGAAGTCCACATTGCAGTATGGACTATTTTATGAGACTAGGGTTCAGATACAGTTGCATGGATACACTGATGCTGATTGGGCTGGTAGTATTTCTGATAGACGATCTACCAGTGGATATGTGTTCTCTTTTGGGAGTGCTGCAGTCACTTGGAGCAGCAAGAAATAGCCTACAGTTGCCTTGTCGAGCACAGAGGCTAAGTACAGGGGTGCAGCAATGGCTGCATGTGAGGTAGC
The DNA here is from genome assembly GCF_053477565.2 of Lygodium microphyllum. Classification (NCBI taxonomy): domain Eukaryota; kingdom Viridiplantae; phylum Streptophyta; class Polypodiopsida; order Schizaeales; family Lygodiaceae; genus Lygodium; species Lygodium microphyllum. Next base: position 97,174,163 of record NC_141164.1, read on the forward strand.
TTGGTTGCATAAGCTACTTTATGATATGCATCAGTCTACAGATGGGCCAGTTGTCATTTATTGTGACAACATGAGTAGTATACACTTGGCAAATAACCCAGTCTATCATGCTAGAACAAAGTACATTGAGGTGCATTATCACTATGTGCGAGAGAGGGTTTTACTAGGTCTTATTGATCTAGTTTATGTCAGCACAGAGGATTAGGTAGCTGACATATTCACGAAGGCATTGGGCGCAGAGAAGCTGCGCAAGTTCAGAGACCTGCTTGGTGTGCAGGAATTGGGATTAAGCTTGAGGGGGAGTGTTGAGATATCGAGCTCCACTCGTGATACGCCAGGGTGACCGTTGTGTATTTATGTCACCGACTTGTCAGTTGCAGATGCGGTTGGTACACCGCCCCTGAATAATAGCTACATGATAGCTATCCTTATCTACTCTAGTTCGTGGCTCAGTTAGTATGCCACCTTAGTTAGTTGAGTTTGGTTTGAGACCCATATCTAGGGTTCTTCTATTTCTTTGTACTTGAGTTCTTTTGGCTTACACAACTAAGTAGAGGAAAACTGTTTTCAGCCTCCACCCTTGTGTGTCTTCCCCCATTGTGCAAGCAAGAAAGCTACAAGTGAGACTCCTTCCTTCTCTCCCACAATCTTGTCAATCCTTGTATGGGACTCCAAATATACTTTGGCCTTGTGCATTTCTAGTTATTACAGTAGTCATAAGCTGATCTCTTGATGGCTAAACTCCAATATAAATGGTTCTTGGATTATTTAGATAATGTGTAACACTACTCAAAAGCAATCTCTAAGCATTAGATCTCCTAGAACTCCCTGTTATACCCAAAAATGCACACAAAAAATAGTCTTCCACTTAGCTTCTCAAATGGCAAATCTGATAGCTCTGTCGACTCTGAAAAGGGGGGTAAAGTACCAAGATATTTTATCAAAAATCTCTCAATTTTCTTATTCTTCTCTCCTCCCATCAAGAGTGTTGTTTATTGCTAAAAACTACAATCGGGTGCCACACAAATTCATGTGCCCTTCCTTTTTTAATGAGATTTTTCAACACTATTTAAAAATCAACTTGCTTTTTGCGTGTCATGCTCTTCTAGAAGTTTTCTACACAATTTTAGGATATTTACAAGAAATAATATCCAGAATATCAAAGATAGGCTAAAATTGTCTAAAAATCCCATATTTTTGAACCATCCATACTATGGACACTAACACTAATGACTAATATGCCATTGATTCTCTAGATTAATACAAGATTTGGATGATGAAACACTCCATAGTTTTTCATAGTGTGTCTCTGTAGTGGCATGATATCCACCCCCTTCGAACCTACACATCCTCTGGTTGGTATGTGCCATAGTCCTAGTTGCCATTAGCTTCAGAGTCCTCCTTGTCCTCTACAACCACATCCTTCACTTCTTCATCTTCCATATCTTCTTGGCTAGCCTTTGTATCATGGCCGCTATTTTCATCTAGTTTTGGCAACTCATGGGTAGCATATTCTTGCCTCTTGAATAATTTGATTCTTTTTCCTACTGCTATTGGAACTCTTATGGCTATCCCATCCAGCTCATTTAATGCATAAGTAGCATTTCAAATACATGTCTTACCACATAGGGTTAGAACCATTGTTTGGAGACTTTACACATGGTACTATGACAGCTTTGCGAAATGCTATCATAAACTAGCACTCAATCCCCATCTTATATGGTTCTTGGCCTCAATGTATGTCTTTTGTTAAACCATTTCTTGTTCTATATCCTTGCTACCCTTAACTTTGCAACTGCTACCTCTATGTCTTTTAACTTCCTTTCCAATTGTCTAATACGTAAGGCCAACAACTCTTCTCAATTTAGCTCCTCTTCCCATGATAGCACATTGATGGTACATGAATTCAGTAAGCATATGTCCCATAACAACACTATGAGTTGTTCCATTAGTCTACACGCATAAGGGAGCAATCATGGACTCTCATTTACCTTCTCTCCACATGTTTCTCCCAATGCCTTCATAATAGACGGGTGACCTCTTTCACTTTTGTCGTTTCCTTTAGAGTTATAAGCTAAAGTTAAAGCAAGATTTATCCCCAATCATACAAAGAAATCACGGGCCTCATCCACATCCAGTTCACCGCTATTGGCTTGTAATTTTTTCAACACGGCCATATTGAGAAAATATTTCTTCTAAGAGAAAAGTACACACTGCATTTGTTGTCTTCATACCTAGAACTCTCCCTTCCACTTGATTAGTCAAGTCTTCATGGGCAAGTACAAGATACCTCATTTGCCAAGGACCTATAGGCATCATGATCGAATCCACCACCCACTTAAAATGAAGAGAAAGGGATATGTGGGCTGCAATCCATCTCAATATCTCACAGATGACATTTGACATGCCATATATGTTTTGACAAAGTGAGCAATATTATTATACATGTTGTAAAGCCAATATCTTTCTTTGATCTTTGCAAAAGTACCCTAAATGACTCTATGAACAACTCATAAGCTTTTGTGAAACTCCTGCATGATGTTTATTTGTGAAGCTCTATTACCTAAAAGTCGCATGATGACATATCCTAATTCTTCTTAGCATTTTTTCACAAGTTCCCATCTTTTAAGAAGAACCCATATGTTTTCCTCTTGATCTTCTTAAACTCCTCATTTGAGTGCTCTTCTCTCTTTGTTAATGTGTTGAGGTATTGACTAATTATGAGCCATTCTCCTATATATTTGTCTTCCAAAAACACTTCTACATAAGATACATAGAATCTAAGGTGTTTTCTTTTTGTTTTCCAAGCTTTTGTTAGTGCTATAGTAACTCCTTGCATTGCTGAATTCACTATTATGTCATTTGTGCTTGACAAACCAACACTTGTATTTATTGCATTGAATGTTGACCTTGCATTAATGAGAGCTACACTTGTAGTTATAACAACTACCAATTCAATTTCACTAATCAAAACATCATTTTCAGCAGTAAGAAAGTCATCTTCCTGCTCTTCATCCATCATTCCATCTTCATTGTCTTAGCATGCTTAAGATAACATGTTTACCACATCAGTTTATCTCTTCCTACAATGTGCTAAAATTTAGAGTTCAAAGATTTGATGTATGCAACCCATCGAAGCATAACAATGTTCGAGGTAGCACAACTAGTAATCATACCCAATACTGGTAAAAATCAATCTCAATGACTACATGAGCACCCATAAAATACTCATTATCACATTTAAGGGCTATCATAATTCTCCATAATTCTCTTTTCACGTGTGGATACCTTCTTTGTCATTCGACGAATACTTTAGCACCAAACTTAATTGCATATATTTGTCCTTCCTCATTATCTTATTCAATTCCCCATTCAATCCCAATTGGGCTTGTATCAATAGTAATAATGATAGGCTTCCCATGCAAATAATCAAACTTTATCAATGTAGAAGTAGATTTCAAGAGTCATTTCAATTTCTTCATTGCTTTCTTATGCTTCCTTTCAAGTGAAACTTGTAACATTTCCTCAAGAGCTAACATAGAGCATTAGCTACATGTGCAAAGTGAGGGATCCATATCGAATAGAACACATAGGTACCCAAGAATATGTGCACCTAGAATACATTCGTGCATACATCTTGCATTGTATCAATCCCATCTATTTTCATTGGTGATGGTCTTCTCCCATAGGGCCCACACATATGGCCAACAATCACAACCTCTTCAACTCCAAAGACTAACCTTTATCCAGAAAGACTTATTAAATTCACCTCTTTTAGATGCATTTAAATTCTTTCACAATCAACAATATGGTCTGCATTAAACTATTTGTACCCATGAGAATCCATCTCTTCATTCTTTTCATCCACCACACATCCTCTGATCTGACTGGATGCATGTCTTCAATAAAGCTCAAAGCCCCATTCTTTTTAGGCACAACAAACCAAAAATTTGAGTACAAGATGAAGAGGGCTCCAAGATCTTCATGTATATCATTTTATTTAGCAAATCCATTAACTTTGCCAAGTAAGTTTTAGGCACTAGGATAGGCCTCAATTTCCATGGTACATATGGTAGAGTAAATATTACCATAGGAGAGACAACATTCAGATTCACATAGCCTATTTCAACTGGTTGAAATGCAAATGTTTTCCCATGCCTAGGCAACATCTACATAAAACTGTCTCTTTTAGTAGGCAAAATAACCCGTTTGCACCAACTTTCAATTCCTATAATGTTTCAGCTATAAATTAATGGCCTATATATTTAGGATCTCATAAACTTGCTTGCCTTAACACTTTCTCATGTAGACCCTCATTGCTTGTGGAAGTGGAAAAGCAACTAGTTTACCTTTTTGTCAAAGGTCTTATATTTTTTCTCCACAATTGCTTCATCCCATTAACAGCATACTAGAGAAGTTAGGAATTTCCCAAGTCTCATTTTCAACTAAGTGATAAATATTTGACCACATGGCTAAATCTTAATCTATATTTGAAAGTGGGATTTGGAAAGGTAGCTTATATAGTATTTAGGGTAGACTCCACCTTTAAGCAAGACAACAAGATTCGACCTTATGGTCAAATAATAAAGGTATTAGGGGTTCCCAAACTGCATGGAAATTCCCAAATTTCCTAATATAGTGTTCATTGTAATCCTTCCCACTATTGAGTAGACAATGCTATAACATCATACATGTCCAAACAACATGCTCACAACACTCTATTTTCAGCCTCATTTTTGCATGTATGGTTGTCAAAATTTCACCATAGTATTAGTAATATTTAGCCTAGAAAAGAGGCCTAAAATGCCTTCACATTTAGCCAACAATCCCAATGCTCTTGGTTGGTAGCATCCTATTTCATAGATATGTGCTCCGCCTTACTACACATAGCTTCCATAGGCTTAAAGCAACATGAATTGTTTGTTGTAAATTGAGAATAACCAACACAATAAATACATGCTTCATTTCATCATCAAGAGGTGAGTATATCCTTTGAACATCACTAATGTAGCCCCACATTATGGAAATGCTCAGTAAAATTATGATTCTTTTAATCCCCTTACATTTGGAGGTAAATGAGACTCTCGAAGTGTATCCCGATTCATAGGATGATTCACACAAATGGTAAGAAGTTGGACTTCTTTTTCTCCCATCCTTTTTCTCAACTCTTACATAAGTAAAATCATCATCAGGCACCTTTGTTTCCATATGAACTCTTGTAATATAAGGCTGCCCCAAAATCACTACATATGAGTGTAGTGGGAGCTCACGCTCATTTGCCAAGACCCACGGACGGCTTATTGCTTCAAGCATTTCAAGTGAGCTCTAATGGCTATCTCTCACCTAGCCGACGTGCCGTCGATCCTACGAGTGTAGTGAGCTTACCTTGATGCCGATGTGAGTACCCTCCTCCCTCGCACACCTCGGTAGCTCCACGATTCTTGATGCTACTTCAACCATCCTCAAGCCTCCTCCATCTCCAAGCTCCATCCTCCATAGCCGCGTGCACGAGAAAAGAGAAGAGAAGAAGAGAAGAGGAGATGTTGAAGAGCTTCACCCTCTTGATCCCTCACTCCCACACACTCATTCCCTCACACTCTCACACTCCCTCTCTCAAGAGCACACACAAGCAAGAAGAAGAGAAGAAGAGAAGAAGAAGAGAGCTCTTGTTAGCCATACACCAAAGAATGAGCTTTCATTCACTTTTTGAACTTTATATACAAGCCCTAAAATCCCATGGACACCCATCCCCTTTTTTACATGACCGGCCATTGTGACAAGGTCCTTTTTCCATTTCCCTCTTCTAGCCTTATGCCTCTAGCCTATGCCCGTCTAATATTTTACAATTGGCACAGGGGGGAGCCTGGCGCTCTTTTACAAGAGTTTTTCAAGTTTTTTGAGGCGCCTTTCATTTAAAATTGTGCCTTTGGTCTCGGCTTAGCTTTTAGAGGTCGCCTACCTATCTTTGCTCTTCTTCCATGCTTTTTTCACTTTTTCCTTCATTTTCTGCCATTTTCTACCATCTCGACTTGGGGTTAACATTACCCCCATCCGAGACGGGTGCCTGTCCCATGGCACTTCTGTATTGTTGTAGGGTGGTAGGCACTTGGGCAATAATGGTGTAAAGGGAAGGGCCACATGTAGATTCAGGTGCCTGTGGAAGATAATGTTTGTCGGGGAAGCCAGATGGATAACGAGTGGTTGACGGGGGCCTCCGAAGTTGGTGGTTTGCCGCTTGTGTGATGCCTCAAAAGAGAAGGTGCAGTGCTCTTCCTAAGGGGAGTGTCTACCTTATTGTGTTAGTGCTGTGTGCTCGTGCTAGTGGAATGGGGAGGTGGGTCTAACCGCAGGCAAGACTGGGTGATGTCCCACACTTGAGGACCCCATTTGTGTTAAGGGAGGTGCGATGCAAGTGGCTTAGGGTGAAAAGTCTAACCGTAGGTGATTGTTAACTCCCTAGGTATGTCCTGCCCTTGATGTGCCCTAAGCATGAAGTGGGGAAGCAAAAAGGGCTAGGGGGTTAGGAGCGGAGCCAGCCGACTGAAGCCACCGGGCACACCTCACTTGAGAACCCCTAGGTGGAGTGATAGTGCTCTATGTGGTGTTTAAGTGCTTTTGCAAGTGAGTGCTTGTGCGTTTTTGCTTTCATGTTATTCTTTTCTTTGCTTTGACTTTCCTTTCCTTTCTTTCTTTCTTTCTTTTTTCTTTTTTGGTTGCAGTTGTGGAATGACAGCCAGGCCTAATTTTCTTCATCTCAATGAGGAGGGAAAGGGGGTCGGATGGATTTTCTCAAAAATTGGTAGCTTTGCATGTATCCGTTCAGATTCATGTGGACGTGGTGAGAAGTGGTGGAGAGGAAAGGGTGATTGCACCTAGTGAATTAGCTGTCATTCATATTTTCTAGGAGGGCTAGGCAAAAAGAGGGGAGGAGACTAGCCCTCATCATAAGACGAGCCATGGCGCAGCTGTCAATAGAGTTAGGGTCAAAGAAGAGGGGAGGTAGGCCATGCAATTGTGGATTCGGGTCCTGCTTAAGGAGTAGCTTAAGTAACCTAAGGTAATTAGAGGTTTTTACTAAGGCGGGGTCAGGGCATGAGGAGAAATCTACAAGAAAGCGTGTCATAGAATTACCTAGGCTTTTGGAGTTAAAGAGAAGGGCATGATCGAAGGATACTACATTAGAGTTATAAATAATAGGGAAGTCGTACCGCCCATGGAGGGTGGCATCAAAATCCACACCTACCCTTCGAGGGTGTGCCATGTAGGTGGGGTTGTTCCGCTCGAATGGTAGGGTATTACAAAACGCCATCCAGGCAAGCATACTGATGTCGCATACTTGCCTCCTCCACAGGGGTTGGCTTTTGTAGCCCTGTACAGTGTGTGGAACTTCAAAAACTTTGTTCTGCCAATAATCAGTCGCTTCTGTTCCCCAAGAGGTCAGGGTTTTTTCTCGCTCTTCTAGCCATCTTTGCCCCAACTGGCCACCAATCATGATCACCTCATCCATCACATTGAGCGGCAAGACCCCAGACTGTTGGGTAGGAGAAAACTAAAGGGGAGTGGATCCTTTTCTTGTTCTTTTCTCTCCCACAGCACCAGTTCTGCATGGAATCCAGCGGGGATATCATCAGGGTAAGGTGGGAGGGGTGCGAACGGCAGCACGACTGGTTTGGCTCTCAGTTGTTTCCTGGCTTCCTCTACTAGCTTTCTGCGTCTTTTCCTAGATGCGGCTTGTCTTTCCACAGATGGGTCCTCCTATGGTGGCTCTTGAGACTGCGGTGAGGGGGGTTGTGGGACTACATCCTCCCTGAATCGGTTCATGTCGATCTCAAGTTCTGCTTCCTCCCCCTACCATTCTCCCTGTGGTGCTTCCTCTTCGAATCCGAGGGCGTCAATTTCGTGGGGGGTTAGGCTCATCCAAGCTTAGCCTAGCCTCCACATGTTGGGGTGGCATCTGCAATCCAGTATGTAAGGCTCTGCGTGCGATGCTGAGCTTTCTTTGTGTCACCTCCAACGACTCTCCTTGCTCTGAGCAGGCGGTGTCCATGATGGTGTCGAGGAAGGCTTTTTGTTGGGCACCGAAGGCCACTTGGGCGGCTTCCGCCTTGCTCTCTGCAATGATTTTCTCCTTCTCTACCAGAGCAAGGCGCCGTTCCAGTGTCTTCACCCTCTTTTCATTATTCACAGCCCACTCCTCTACTCTCTTGTTCATTTCCTCCATACTCTGTCCTTGTTTTAGGGTTAGTATCATGAGCCTTTGCTCTTGGTCCTCCAACTCCTTGACCAGTCTCTCTTGCTCTTCTTTTTCAGAGTTTAGTTGATCTGTCAAGCGCTCAATCTCTTCTTGCTGCTCCTCTATGTCTTTTTTTCTCTCCTCATCTCTGGCATTCATCTCAGCCACCACAAGCACCTCAACCTAAGATGTTTTCATAATGAGCTCCTGGTATTGCACTATTAGCAGCTTGTGTGCTCTTTGCATCTTCACTAGCTCCTGTGTTTCGTTCTCGAGCTGTTGTCTCCAGTGCTCCTCCCTGTCATCCTTAGCCTTGACTGCTTGTTTGAGATCTGCGACATCCTTGTTTTATCCAGCTAGAAGGTGGCTACTGATTCCTTCTCAGCTGCCAACTCAGTAATGGCTATCTTGCGTTCCTCCTTAGCTTTCTCCAATCGGGAGAGCAGCTCGGCAACGTACTCATTGTAGTTAGCCGATGGCATCATCATTGTGTGGATGGGTGAGGTTGAGGATTCCATCTTCTACTGTTTAGGATCTTGCCTGGATTCTGCATCAGTAGCTGGCCTCTTTTGTCCTATGGCCGTGGTTTCTGTGCTCTGTCCCTCGGCCATCTCTTTGTTGATGAAGTATTGCATCCATGCCACGAAATTTGACACTTTGGCACTGGTCGGGATGCTAGGGATGATGGTGGTGGGTTCAGTGGAAGGCATTAGGAGGGTAGGAATTGGATGAATTGGGGCCTTTCCCTTGCCCTCAGTGACTGCAGGTGGCACAATCTCCGGCACCTATGTGCTAGACCCTGGCCCTTCTTCTCTATGTGGGCTCAAGTTTCCCAATTCATCAGCTCGGCTTTGTTGCTCGATGGACCGGCGTGTGGCTTCAGCTAGGTCCTCTTCCTCCTTCCTTCTTAGTTCTTCCTCTTCCTCATCAGCCTTTCTTATCCTTTCCTCCTCTGTTTTTCTTTGCTCTTCCTTCTTTTTCTATTTTTCTTCTTTTTCCTTTCTTTTCTTCTCCTCTGCTTCCTGTTTCGATGCCTTCTTTACTTTCTGTAATTCTTCTTTCTCCTTCTCTTCCTCCTGTCTCTTCTTCCTCTCTATCTCCTTGGCCTCTTTTAGGGACTCTTTCTTTGCCCTTTCCAAGTCTTCTCTCTCCTTCTTTCTGCCTTCATCATCCTTCTTCTTTCTCTGCGTTGTCTTCTTTTTGGGCTTCTTGGTTGTCTTTTTGCTTTTCTGTTCTTCCCCTTCTACCTCTGTCTCAGTTCTATCTGTGGACCTATCCTTGCCCTGGTGAGGAGGCGACCTTTCTAGCATTTCTCCTTCTCCTTCTTCTACATCCTATGCTTCCTTCACTACCTCCTGGATGAGCGCAGTCAAGACACCTCCATACCCAATGAAGGAGGCTTTGGAGGAGGCTTTCTTTCTTTCTATAGCTTTAGAGGCTAGAGATTCTCCTCCTGTTGGCACACTTCCTAGGGCCAATGGTTTGGCTACCTAGTCAATCGTTTTTCACACATACCCGTTCTAGTCCACTTCATCTAGGGTATGGGCTGCTACATTCTCCAACACAGGTACACTAATTCGATGCATAAGTGACTTGTAGCACTGGTTGGAGAAGAGCACATGTATCAGCTTTGCTTGCATCCTGGCTTCTGCGTCGGGGATATCTTGGATGCTTATGCCGTCATTTCTGAGCACATCTTCCCTCTTCATTTTAAGCATGGCATAAACATCCCTTTTCTGTTTCCTCTCTGTCTTTTGCTACAACCCCAAATCCTTCTCCACCAAGGTTGGGTATAAGCGGACCTGTATTTGCTTTGCATTTTCTCCTCTGCCCACCGTCACAGTGCCACATTCTTGATCTGGGTTGTACGTTCCAAGGAACTCCACGCACTTCAGGTGGTCCAGCTCCTGCAAGAACTTTTCAAGATACTTCGTGAGGCTGCATTGTTCAATTACCCTCCTAGCTGCTTCCTCTTTGGCCACCACAACTTGTACATTGTGGATGGTTCGAAACTTAAGCTGGCTGAAGGCGCGGTTCTCTAGGTAGATGCGATATTGCTCTCTTTCCTCGTCTATGAACGGGAGTCGGTGGGCGCGGTCTCACTGTGACATTTTATGTTCCTGCCATAATTCGTAACTTTCATTAGTGCTTTCCACATATTAATTCGTTGATTGCTGGAAAAGAAAAACTCTATGCTTTTTGAATGAATTCATTAAGAAGCAATGTAGATTTTTCTTTTCAGACTTGGACTTTTTTCCCTTTACTTCAAATTTTTCATGCCCATTTTTCTACCCCATCCGTTTTTTCATAATATATGTTTATGTTTTTCACTGATTTTGCTTTGATTTACCCCCTTTGATTCATTTCTCATCTGATTCATTTCACCTTACCCCCTCCCCTTTCATCTTGAGAAGAATCCTTCCTAGGATTGAGGGTAAAAAGGTCAAGGGCTTTCGGCATGTTGGTGTAGGAGTTACTTGTGAAGGAGCCAAGTATAGAAATTTGGATTGTATTCCAATTGAGCTTCGCGGTCCAAATCAAAGGGTTGAATTCCCACATGCGAGATGTATGTGAGAACATCTGTGAGGAAGTCACCAGAGTTGACACGGCTAGCAATGTGTAACTCTTCCTCAGTCAACAGCGATCGAGGTAGGGGTGTCCTTTGATGTGTTCTTCCATGGGTCAGCCCCGAAGAGTGGTTAACACTATATATGAGGTGGGCGCGACATAAGTGGGATCATACTCTGTTGTTTTGATGGCGCAGCGTTGCTCAGCGTTGGTCATTATGCAATATCCTTCAACTTTCCATTACAACCTAAGAGCGTACCACTGCCTCAAGAAAGGTGATCCAGTATCAATAAGTTGTGATAACTCCGCGATTTCTTGGTCAGTGATAGAAGAAGTGGTTCGTGGATCGTATGACGTGATAAGGCGATGTTTCATGGCTTGCTCCTTGGAGATTTCACTGTTAAGCAACTTAGTAGAGCGGATTGAGAAGCTTTTGCGAACTCGAGTTCAAAGGTTTCCCAAGAGCAAGGCATATTTTGCACTTCAGTTACAAAGGGTTCTTCTAATAGACCTAAGTCCAAGCGGTCGTAGCTTAGCACGAGTGAGGAGAGTGTAAGGCCGACAAGTGGTTAAGGTTTGATAGAACAAGAGCTTTTGACAACGAAGATGGGCAGTTGGGAGGATTCGTGAGTTTGTGGTTGGGCCATTTAGATGTTGAGTGGATTAGGAGCAGCCACGACGGACGGGCTATTGCATTCAGGTTGGAGTTGGAGAGACGGATTAACTTCGGTGGGTGATGACTATTGTGATGGAGCCTGCAGTTTGGGCCGGTAGGCTTGTGGGACTCTCTTGGGCCTAGGCGCGGATGAGGCGAATGGTTGTGGTTCAAGAGAGCACTACGACTTATGGTTTTGAGGATTTATGGAACGCGGTTTGATCAAGCTTGAGGGCGGTGTATGAATGGTGCCTTTGGCCATGTGGGCCTTGGGGATCCATAGCCAGGTATTTCCCTCATAGTAGCCTTGCGCACGTAAGAGGGCTTTAGTGACCCATCTTTGCTTGATCATGCGGTGCTTTCTGTGACTGCATCTTGGCCTCCTAGGTTTAGAGTTTTTGGTCTTATGAGGATAGGAGCATCGACTACTAGGCGGCGGTTGCGGCTGCTTAGGCTTCCATTGAAATCTAGGCTATTGAGCCTTATGTTTTGCTACTGTGGCCTGTGATTCCTGAATTCTGGGAGGTGGTGGCCACGCACTACCCTCTCCTTAGATTTGGTTATGGAGAATCCTATCGGTGGCTTTGCGAATGGTGATGAAGTAGCGCAGCCCTTACTGAAAGCTGTGACAATGCGAACGTTGCCTATTGCGAGGTGGATGCACTGCGACTCATAATCAACATTGCAATGAGTCTGCTTTTTGAAAGTGCGCCCTAGCAGCGACTCCGTGCCTGCGTCTTTAGCATTTGGCAACATGTAAAAAATCATTACGACAGTCTCAGACTCGATAGAAACGGCTACTTTGCACTTGCCAAGGAGTGCGTAGGAATGGGCCCCATATGAGCTTAATTTAGCATTCGTGGGCTGAAGTGGTGGTCTGCCAAGTTTGGTCCAATGATCGTGAGTTAGGACATTGAAGTCTGCTCCTTCATCGATCAAAGCATTGAAAGCGCAAGTTTGCTTTGCAATGACCGTTATATGGAGGTATGCGGGCTCTATGGCTTCCTCATCCTCGTCATCAATCTCAGTGATTGTGGCCACTCGTACTTTGACAGGCAGTTCTAACATCGGGGGCTCATGCAAAGGATGGGTGGGAGGGTAGTACTTCTTGACATGACTGCCATTGAAGAAGCCTATTCCCTCACCGTCTAAGGTTTCGAGTTCGACATTGCTTGTACGGCTGATCGCACGAACTTTGAAGGGTCCAAGGCCTCGAAATTTTATTTTCTGTTTATGTCCCTTAACGGAGTAGAGGAGCACTAAGTCGCCCTATTCAAAGTCGCACTGCTTGACATGCTTGTCAAACCAACTCTTGCGATGGGCCTTCTCACATATAAGTGCATGGGTGGCTAGAAGACGGGTCTCTAATAGGCGTTCAAGCTCGACCAGGCGTTGCATCCATGCCTCCTTCCCTTCCCAACGTTTTTGAAGGGCTATTCTCAGGCTAGCAACAAAGAATTCTAAGGGTAGGATTGCTTCTGTTCCATAGGTAAGCCTGAACAGGGTTTGACCGACAGCCGTTTTATAAGATGTATAGTAAGCCCATAAAGTTACCATAAGCTTGTTGTCCCAGTCGCTACGTGAGGCTGAGACTACTTTGGTCAAGACATTGACGAGAATCTTATTCGTGGATTCTACCTGATAGTTTGCCTGAGGGTAGTATGGCAATGATTTGCGATGGATAATGAGAAAGGTGGACAGGAGATGTGCTATCACTTTTTGATGAAGTGCGTGCCTTGGTCATTGACCAGTTTGATGGGGCAGCCGAATCGCAAGATCACTTGCTCCCATAAGAACTTGGCAGTTATCCTAGCATCATTTTTACATGTGGCTCTTGCCTCTGTCTATTTCGTGAGGTAATCCGTGGCCACAATGATGTACTTTGCTTGTGAGTACTGCGCCACAGGACTGATGGGTCCTATGAAGTCAATTCTCCATTTTTCGAAGGGTTATCGAACAATAATTGGGATCAACTCCATCTAATCCTTGCAAATCGAGACTTTTGTCCGTTGGCACTTGTCACAATGCTTGATGAATCGCGTGGCATCACGAAAAAGCGTGGGCCACCATAGTTGAGATTGTTGCACCTTCCGTGCTATCGTGTCTCTGCTAAAGTGTCCTCCTGCAATGCCGTTGTATGCCTCCGAGAGCACATCGTGCATCTCATGCTCACATATGCATCTACGCAGCAATCCGTCTTTCCCCAGCCTATAGAGTTGGCCTGCAATCAGCTGATAGGGATGAAAATTAAGGATTAAGCACCTAAGTCGGGCTTTTTCTATTGGTCGCTCAGGTAATCCGTGCTCAAGCACTTGGACTATGTCATCCGCCCAATATGGCGTTAGATGAGCCTTAAATAAATCTCTCTTGCTGGACAGGTGGAATAGATGTAGTGATGTTTTCCTTTCCACACAACCACGGAGAAATCGAATTCCAAGAGTAGAAGGAGCCATTGAGCTATGCGTCCTGTAGCACAAGGTTTGTTTACTAGATAGAGCAGGGCTTGATGGTCCACGAAAAAGATGAAGGGTGTGGCCAATAGATAATGCCGAAATTTCTTCACAGCGAACACCATGGCTAATCCCTCTCTTTCTGTTGTCAAGTAGTTCATTTCTGTCTCAGTGAGTTGTCTACTATCAAAGCTCACTGGATAATCTAAGTTGTGCTCACCAAGTTGGCACAACACTGCCCCCACGCCAAACTTAAAAGCATCGATGTGCACGTGGAAGGTAATGGTCCAATCTGGGGCTCGTAGAATTGGTGCTGTGATTAGAGCCTTTTTCAACTCTTTGTACGCTCGTTGGCATGCCTCGCTCCACTCGAAGACAATCAGCAGCTTGTACAATGGTCTGGCGATCAATGCATAGTTCCGTAAAAATTGTCGATAGTACTCTGTATGGCCTAAGAAGCAGTGAACTCCCTTGTAATTAATTGGGGGTGGAAGGTCAACAATAACCCTGACTTTTGAGAAGTCAGTGGCAATGCCATTCTTTGACACCACGTGCCCTAAGATTCATCCGTGCTTTGTTGTTCTTCCATTCATGTATCCCTATGTTGTTTTACTTTTTCTTGCCTTAACCGTCTGCGCCTCAGGTGGACGAGTAGGTCCCCCTTCGCGCGTCTAGTCATGGGCGGCCTAGGGATTTCAGGATCACTATCCGAACTAACCTCCGACTCAGAGTCGAACTCCCCGTCTTCGTTAGAAGAGGTAGTCTCCCCTAGTGGACGTAGTTCAGATGGTGATTCTGTCCTAAGGACTAGTGTCATCCCTGGTTGGGCTAAGCCTGCTTGTTCGAGGTCTATGGCTCCTACGTGTTCCAACCAGGTGCAGTCACATTCTATGCGCATGACCCCTCACTCTATCCTAAAGATATTTCTTTTTTGCGGCTTGGAGTCTGCTCGTATTTGCTCTATTTCTTGTCCTTCAGTGTCGTATTCTACGGTATCTACTTCACCCTCAGTTCCATCACTGAAGGATTGGCAGTCATCATTGTATTCGTCGTTAGAATCCCCTTCATCAGACTGCTCGTCATCTCCTAGGGCTTAGTACACCTCTTGTTGTTGGTCAGGGAGTAGGGCCCAGTTATACATGAGGTTTAAGTCATGCACTCTGGTCCATTGCCACTTGGATTCACCTAAGAGATCCTGGAGTGGTTTGAAATTTGCAGCTAAATTACCAGCTAGCTTGTCTATCATGTATTCCAGCATCTCTTGGAGTTCCCTTTTGTTAATTGGGACTTGGAAGTTGACAGGCTTAGGCTTTCCCCGAAGGGTTTCTGCCATCATGCACACTGGTATGGAGAGTGTGTCGCTAGGCTTGCCGATCGTTTTGATGGTTTGCTTATACGCCTCATGATCTGAGAATGGCAGGTCGATTGTAGCAAGAACGTGCATCCAATCCCGCTCATCCTCTGGGCATGGGATATACTTGGTCAAGGGTCCATAGGACTCCTTGACTTGAGTGTTACCCTTGAGCATAGCAGAGATGGCGTCTAGGTGGACTGGTGAGGTCTTCCAAGCATCCATCTCTATCCTTACGGTATCTGTTTTGTTGCCAAGGAAAATCAAGCCGTTACCCCAATCTTCGATGACTCTAGCATTGCGCATCCAAGGTCGGCCTAATAGGATATCGTAGTCCACTCCCTTCATGACTATAAAGTCAACAGAGAACTGGACGCCTGCAATCTTCACTAGCCAATTCTTAAGTACCCTGAACGGCTTTACTCTCATACCATTTGCTAGTGTGACATTAAACCTAGCAATTTCGACAGGAGGGTTTCCCCAAGTCTGAAGCACTACGTGGCTAAGTACACTAACCCCAGCTCCCGTGTCTACGATTCTCTTTCTTATTGTGTCGCCTAGGGCTAGGACCGTTAAGACTGCGTGCATCTCAGAACCTTCCTAGAAGGCATTGACGTGCAAGGATTTAGGCACAGAGTGCAGCGTCAAACTCGGTATTTGCGTTTCTGCGTCATGGTCTTGAGGGTCTGCCATGACCTGCTCTCATGACCCTTCGACCCACTACTTAAGATCTTGCCATAGGGTAGAATGCTGCCTAAGTAGATCTCCCAGGCTAAGTGTTACACCGGTAGTCACTATCGTGGTCAGGAGATTGTTGGATACTCGTCTCTCCCCTAACCTCGATTGTCCTGGCCAATGGCCGTGATTGATCTGCGGCTCTGTAACAACAAGGCTTGGTCTTAGCGGCACTGCTTGTGGTGCGATTGCTTCTGCCAACTTAGGTTGAGGTGGTGATATTGGCGTGCTTACACTCATCGATCTCGTCCTCTATGATGGGCTCAGTATCCTTGAGATGCTCTTGAGCCTCTTCACCCATTCCTTCACCTTTTCTATGGCCTCTAATTGTCGCTTCGGATGCTGGTATTCCCCTACCTTAGCGCTTTCCTTTTTGACCGTCTTAGGGGCTGAAGTCTCTGCCTTTGCATCTGAAACCTTCTTTCCAGCAGGCAGAGTCGTAGCACTCTCGGTTTTTAGTGAGACTTTAGCTTTCGATCTCTTCTTTTTCCACCTGCGGCTTTTCTTCCCTATCGAGTTTGCATCAAGATTGCTAGGTCCTAGCAGAGAGATGCCGGCCTGCTTCGTTTGGGCTCGGGTCATGACCCGCAAAGGGATAGGTGTGGCCTCCCCATCAAGGTTTTTGACACGAAATAGCCCCAATGGGAGAGATGGTACGTTGGCTGAGCTAGAAGATGGCTTTCGCTTTAGGGAATCTACAAAGAGATGGGTGATTCCACACTCTGCACACCTTTGGTCAGCCTTGTCTCTGTTTTGGTGCTCTCTTTCAGGGCAGCATGATGAGACATGACCGAGGTGACCACAAGTCCAACAGATAATTGGATCATGTGTTTGCCCTCCTAGGCCTCTACCTCATCCTCTACCTAACACCATCACCGGAATGGGTCGATAGTCCATGAGGACAGCGTTGCCCTCATCGTCATGTGAGATGTAAGGGTATATGTAAGTTTCTTCCTCACTTGGCTCTTCCACGTAGTGGACTGGAGCATTGCTCGGTAGATGGGTGACATAAGGATCAGGCGGTCTAGGGATGCCCGTAGGATTTATTTCCATCCTAGGAAAAGCTGGCTTCATATCGTTAGACGTGGGAAGGGCCAATGGGGCTCCCCTTCTAAAGAATGGCTGCAGCCTATTCACTAGGTAAGGCTGGCTGTAGGGTTGCGAGTACAGAAGTATTATTGGTAATCTACAATGCGCGACATCATGGCCAATCCTACCGCAGTTAGCACAAGGACTTGACCTAGGGTCTTGACACTCGGCCGGTAAGTGGTTTCCGCCACAGTACACGCATTGGATGTGCAGGTGCGTTGGTCGTCTCAACATGTCTTGCAACTTGGCTAATTCCATCTTGACATCAGCCAAGCCTTGGTCTGTCTCGATGGCCTTCCCCTTATCTTGGGATGATGGGATTGATCGCTCACTAGAGGCTGATGCTCTCTCTGAACCTTGTGAGTTGGTCTCCTCTACGTTCGAGCTCTTGAAGCTCCGCTCTTTCAGCTAATCATCGACTCTGATGGCTTCCTCAAACACTCTAGCTATCGCTTCTCGCTGCAAGCTTGAATTGCCTACCAAAGCCTTATATAACTCCTCGTCTCGAATTCGGATGATGAATACAGCCGAAACTGCTCTTTCAATCGGTCGCTCGCCCAGAGGGATTCTCTTGAAGAGACTCCTCACATGGGTTACGTAGTCGCGAATGTCCTTCTCTTTCTACTTGACATTTATCAAGTGTACTAGTAGGTTATTGGAGTATCCGGGCTTGGCGAATCTCTTAATGAAGAGATCCTTGAGGTCATTGAAGTTGGCTCGCTCTACAGTATCTAGGCTCGTATACCACGTCCTACCCTTGTCGCCTAGGAAAAACCCGAACGCTTGCGAGCATTGAGCTAGGTCATTGAGGCCGTTGGCTTCACAGACTTGCTCAAACTGCTCAACAAAGCTGTATGGGTCGTCATGGGGTTGGTACTTATAGAGTTGCTTTGTAATGATCGGTATTTTTGACTAGCTCTTTGAGCCTTGGTTCGCCCCTAGTCCTACGAGCAGCGATGTCGCTAGTGCCGCGGCACTTTGCTCTGCAGCCGTGTTATCTAGCAGTCGCTTCATGAGAAGCTCACTCAACGTCAAGTCCCCCTCTAGGGCTCTCTCGTGATCTGTTCGGTTCCTACCTGCTAAGTTCAACACTCGCTCCACCTCACGCAACTCCGTAGTTTGCCTTTGGCTTCTAGCTTGTTGATCCCTATTGTATTCATCTATGCTTTGCAATGCTTTGCGGGCTAGCTTTCCCTCCTCTTCTAGATCTGCGATGATAGTGTCTGCTATCCTACTGCGGTGCTCATATTGGGCGTGTGAGTCTTAACTTCTTACCAGCTGGCTGAATAGCATCTGGGAAGACGTTCAAATCGAGTTCCTCATTAGACCTACGATCTTCTTCTGCCATTTTCAAGTTGTCTTGCTCCACCAAGCTGTCGATCAAGTTCAGTAGACTTGTTAAATCCCCGTCGTTGGCGCCCCTTGCTTGGCTCTAATCTATGCTTTGATGGTTTGTCTATGTCTTGGGTCCTCTCCTATTGGTGGGTTCCTTGAGTGGTTTATCTGAGTGAGTTCCTTTAGTTATTGAATACAAACCTCAATTTATGATCACTCAGTACGTGTGTCATTTCTCGTGCACTTGTGCTCAATCAGGCTTTCAGCTTTCTTAAGTGTACTTCAAGTGCGGAAATTCAATGTGAGTGCAGCAAGCAATTCCTAAGTGTCTTACACACTCTCTCTTATTTCGGGCCTGATAGGCTTGTAGATCAATTTTCTGGCCGTTTTGTTAGGGTTTAGGGTTTTTCTCGTATGTCACCTTGTTTGTTTTCGGTCAGTCAGGTTTTATAGCTCAGCGGTTTTCGTCTAAGTCCTTGGGTCTCGCAACTGCCTACTTCTAGCTGCTAAGCGCCTGCGCGCTACGATTTTTTCCTATTATGAGTGCCAGAATCAAGTTCTGAGCGCCCGAAGGGTTTCGACAATTTGCACTGCTGCATTTTAGCCGGGTCAGGTCAAATTTCTGAAAATTTTGATAAAAATTTGCACTCGGACCAACTGGTCCGAATTGCAGGGTTCGAGTAGGTCACTTGGACGGGCCGAGGCACAGGGTCGAGGGCCGAATTTCAGGGTTTGACTCGGACGGTTTTGATTCGAATGGGCCGAATGGCAAATTCGGACAAGGTGATTCAGACGAGTCAAGACACTCGGGCCGAGGGCCGAATGTGGAAAGTGGCCGAGGGCCGAATTTGAGACTCAGACGGGTCGTTCGGATGGGCTGAGACCGAATGTGCCACGTGGCCGAAAGTTTGACTCGGACGGGCCGTATGGGTGGACTCATATGGTTTTCCTCGGACGCGGTCCAAGGGCCGACTAGGGTTTGGGCCGAGTGGACCAAGGGCCAATTCTGGGACTCGGACTAGAAAAGGCCACTCAGACAGGCTGAGTGCAGTGCACGTAAACAACGCGAACACAAATTTGATCGATTCACAAGATTTAAGCAAGCACAATGACCATGCACTTCCAGATCCTATCTAGGGGAGTAGAGGGAGAGATTCATATACTTGAACGGGCCGGTAAGCGTGTCGATGATGCGATCGAATCGATGCGGGTTGGAACTCTCTATCTCTCTCTCTCTCTCTGTCTCTGTCTCTCTCTCTCTGTGTCTAAAATGGCACGAATGAGCTCTCCATTGGCCTCTTGGCTCTTATACCCCTTCACGGGTGTGGTGTTGATGCCCCCAATCACTCACTTGCCGATCTTAGGTATCACTAGCGAGCGTTTTACCAATTTTTGCACGATTTTTTCCATGTTTTGCCCTGTTTTAAAACAGTAAACCCTACCCTTCTCCGGTTTGATTTCCTAATTTTAACCTATGCTAAATGCAACAAAAATTGAAGGCAAAAAACTGAAATAAATTCTCCATGTTTTCCAATCATCAAACAACCGAAATATCCCAAAATACTTACTTCTTTTGAAGATCAAAAACACCCAAACTTCCTACCTATCTCAAGCTCCGTTTCGGGGATGAATCCCCTACTTCGATGTTCGATATGAGGCACGCAAGTGCTCAAGCTTGAATCCATTGGTCCCGACAACGGAACTAAAATGTAGTGGGAACTCACGTTCAACCGCCAAGACCCATGGACCGCTTATTTCTTCAAGCGTTTCAAGCGAGCTCTAATGGCTATCTCTCACCTAGTCGATGCATCGTCGATCCTACGAGTGTAGTGAGCTTACCTTGATGCCGATGTGAGTGGCCTCCTCCCTCGTACACCTCGGTAGCTCCACGATTCTTGATGCTAGCTCAAGCATCCTCAAGCCTCCTCCATCTCCAAGCTCCATCCTCCATAGCCGCACGCGCGAGAAAAGAGAAGAGAAGAGAAGAAAAGAAGAGAAGAGGAGATGGTGAAGAGCTTCACCCTCTTGATCCCTCACTCCCACACACTCACTCCCTCACACTCTCACACTCCCTCTCTCAAGAGCACACACAAGCAAGAAGAAGAGAGCTCTTGTTAGCCACACACCAAAGAATGAGCTTCCATTCACTTTTTGAACTTTATATACAAGCCCTAAAATCCCATGGGCACCCATCCCCTTTTTTACATGACCGGCCATTGTGGCAAGGTCCTTTTTCCATTTCCCTCTTCTAGCCTTATGCTTCTAGCCTATGCCTGTCTAATATTTTACAATTGGCACAGGAGGGAGCCTGGCGCTCTTTTATAAGAGTTTTCCAAGTTTTTTGAGGTGCCTTTCACTTAAAATTGCGCCTTTGGTCTCGGCTTAGCTTTTAGAGGTTGCTTGCATGTCTTTGCTCTTCTTCCATGCTTTTTCCTCATTTTTCGCTATCTCGACTTGGGGTTAACAATGAGGACCTATCTTTGCACAAAGAAGTACTCCTCTCCGTGTACATCACCAATCATCACTTTAAATTAAGACATGCAACATATAGATCCCTAGAATAATTATTTAAAACCCTCATATGCCAACCATGATTAGTGTCCACAAGCTATGCTCCATTCTCGTACAAGCCATGATCAATGACATTAATCTCACACCCATGGTCAAGCAAAGCAACATAAGGAGTGTCACGCTTCCTTATTTTCACTACCATTTTATTGGTAGCCCTTGCCCACTAATTTCTTATGCAATGACTCCGAGGAATAAATCTTGAAGTCTCTTTCCTATATTGTTGCATTTGCCTTACTTCACCATGCATCTTACTACAACAAGAAATTGCATTTTTAATGACTTTCTTCTCTTTTCACATGTGGCTACCCACTGATTAGCAATATCTTTCATTAATAAACTAGTACTTAAATCATGCTCGTATTTAGTCAGAATGCCCAACAAACCCATTTCCTCTTCAAATTGTAGTAATATACTAGTGGTATTACCAAGAAATTGATGCTTTCTCTTAATTATGTCAATGATTTCACCAAGAAATTCCCATTTGGTGATGCCAAGCACCTCTTCCAAGATGAATTCCACATGGTTGTTTAAAATCCATTCCTCAAGAACCTTCTTGTGATTCGTGGATGTCTCAATATTAGACTGTAACTTATATTTAGGCTGCTTGATTTTCTTTTTATCATCTTGTTTGCAATCCTATTTCTACTCCTGCCCAACTTGTTTTGTAATATGCTCAAGAGGTGGTTGATTTGTAGCTTTAGGTTGATCCACATTTATTCTTATCACTCTCTTAGATGTCCTTACATTATCTTCATCTCTCTTCCCTTTCTCTTCCATAAGTACATTTATATTTTTCTCTTTTGCTAAACATGCATACATTGAATTTGCATCCTACTGACGACTCCCAACCAATCATATCATGAATGTTTTATCCTACAGGAGACATTTTACTTTGAGTAGTTTTCCTCTTTTTAGCTACACGCAAAGCATGTGCCCATATTGTAGCCTTTGGACCAACCATCACTTGGTGAGGCTTTCTATATTGTAGACTTTGGACCAACCATCACATGGTGAGGCTTTCAATATGGGAGAAGTATGTGCCCATATTGTAGCCTTTGGACCAACCATCACTTTTGAGACTTTCTATCCAAATGAACACCAAAACTAGGAGCATGTGCAGTCGCATAAGCATTTCGGACAACCAAGTATTTCAACAAATTTTTGTATCTCCCTTTTCAAAATTCAAAGCAAGAGAGACAATCTCATTTCTTTTGTATGAATGGTGCCATCTTTCTAAAAGATGAGCTCTCATGCCAAGGCCTCCTAATAACTACAACAATTCTTCCTTGCATGCTGCAAAGTATCAACCACATACACTTTTCCTTGGTTTAGGGATTGGTGCCCATTCCTTTTTCTATTGTCCTTTCTCATCCACTTTTATGACCTTCAACTGAAGATTCCGCATACCTTTAACCAATTCATCTAAGACATCTTTCCTAACAGTGGAAACAATAGGTGCAACCCTTACAGTTAGCTAAAAAGCAGGTGGCTTTCTCTTTCTATCAACTATTTTGCCTGTAACACTGGGAAAGCTAGATACATGCAATCTTTATCTTATTCTATGCTTTTTCACCAGTGTAGTAACAACATCCTTAATAGACCTCCACTTTGTTTTAAGCCCTATCTCTATAGTCTCATTCTCTAACAAATCATCAAGCTTCTTTTGAAGCTTAAGATCTACACTTGTAGAAATAATTCAATTTTCTCACTTGCAAGAGCCTCTTGTTCTTCAAGATCTAGCCTCTTGATCTTCAAGATCTAGCTGCTTCAACTGACTTTCAATTTCTCTTAATAACTCTATAGCCACAATACCCTTATTGGGTTTTAGAACCCACTCTTAGAAAGTCTTGTTGGTAATCAAACTGGTGACTTCAATCTAAAATTCTTCTCAGAGTGTCTTCTTGAAAGCTACCTAGTTGACATTCTACATGTACAATTTAGTAACACGGGCTTTCAATTCATGTACAATGGCCCGTATAAAATACCGGTTCCATGCAAGTCAAGCCACTCGAAAGAAGTCCATCTTTTGAGCATAGATGTGCAAATATGTAGATATATATATTCTTGCCATTAAAAAACTTCATCTCAACTAATATTCAAGCATTTCTCGTGGTGTATAAATGCTTGGTTGCTAGACAACGTGTAGTATTACTCTGAATATATATCTTTGCTGCATTAATTGAGTGAAGACTTGATATAATTCAATAACTATAAGTGTCCCCAACTTATTAGCATCCACCTCATCACGATGCATGGGTCTCTTCTCATTGTTGTCTTGTACAAAAGGCATAAGATATGCTGGTACTGTTGGATTCATGGGATTCTTTATGAAAGACGTGGTTAGCTTCCCTACATAATCCCAACACAGTGACCTATAAGCATACAAAGGAGATGCCTCTCATAACACCTATCAATGAGAATAGGAAATTGTGTTGTGGGACCAAATGAAAACAATATTTCAAACATGTGAAATCCTGATTCTTCCTTCTTTCCCTTCTTCTTAACTTTCTCAGGAAAATCGAATGTTCTTTCTACTCCCTTGACCTCAAGAGAAATTATTGGCTTTGCAAGTGTAACTTCTAGCATGGAAGGTAAAGTGGCATCATTCTCAGTAGTAGTGTTAGCAGCCATACTAACAACATGAGCTTGTGACAAGGAACTTTGTTGAGGTGATTTTGACTTTGATCTTGTGGGATTCGGTGAATTATTTTCTTCTTAAGGATTAGGTGAACATCTCAAGTCTATTTGTGTAATGAGCGGGGATCACGGGAACATGGCATGGAAACATACTAGTCACACTGATGCTATATAAGGTGTAAGAGGGTATTTTGAGGTACCACAAAATTATCAAGAATCTCTCTTTTCATCTTTCATGGATTCTTCTTCTTCTTCCTCCTCCCTTTCCTCTCTTTCTCTCTCTTCTCCTTGTCTTTCTCTCTCCTCTTCTTCTTCTCCTGCAGTCATTCTCTCTCTTCTCTCCCTTAGTTAGGCTAGTTAGGTCTCTTTCATTACAAGTGGTATCAGAGCTTTGTCCTTGATCCTTTTCTTTTCCCATAGATTTAGGATTCTCACAGTTTCTCACAGTTAGAAAACCTCAGTTACATCTCTCTCATAGGTGCACAGGGAGTACTCAGGCAAGCTGTCAACCCTCTTGAAGATTATGGCAGCCTTTCTTGGAGCTTTCGCAAGAACCATGGACACATCTAGAGGCGAGAAGATCAATTTGGCAGGTCGTCACTAATTTTCATGTAAGTTTCTTTAGGGTTTTGGGCAAAAGGAGTGTGGCAGAGTTAGAGAAGTCCAAAAGCACAGTTACTTTTAAAGAGAACCTTCTCTCTCCTTCTTCCTTCAAGATGCCATGAAACCTTCAGTCCCAAGAATTGCAGAAATCTTGCTTCCCCCTCTTACTCAGTGGGAATGACTTGTCCCAGAGCTTTCCTCTCATCTTGCTTAGCATCTAGAGCAACCATGAGCCCTACCTGACTTGCTTGGAGTCTCTTGTGGATAGGCCAAAAAACACAATGCATTCTGTGCTGAGTGGTGTGGTCACTCCTCCTGCTCCAACTCAGCTCCAGCCTTCCTTGCTTCATTCCCCAGCCTTTGGCACACTTTTGGCAAGCTTGAGCACTGGTATTGAGGTCCCCCATCAATCCTTGACAATATGTCAAACCCTACTGTGGGCAGCACCCATGGCAGCCATGAAACCTTCAGCACAGCTCATGGCACACTGAAGCCCCTTCAATTTTCTTACCCATGGAGCCTTGGGAGCAGCCACAAACTTCAACAAGTGAAGATATATGACATTGAAGGCCCTCCATACAACCACGGGCTGCAAGTCCACTTCTTCGTTTCTTACATTTATCAAGGACGGTGAAAATGGTCTATTAGGTTATTGCAAACACAGATGAAAATATTTATATGTATCAATATTATCAATCAATGCTATATAGCACTTAACAATCTTTCTTACAATCCCAAGGCTCTTTAACTGTGTTACAAAAATCCCTACAAGATCAACAAATAAAAGTGCACAAGCTTAAAGAAGAATTGAAGCAATATAAAGAGAAGGAACAAACATGGCAATGGACTCGCAAATAAATTCAACCTTGGAGGAGGAGAATGATTAATTAAAAATTCTTTTAGAGCAAATAAAGAAGGATAAGAATATTGTAGAAGCGAAATAGCAAAGTTGCAAAGATACAAGCAATCTCTCGTGGGCTATAAGGAAAGAAAACATTGATTGCTTCCAATGTTATCACTATCCTTGAATGGTGGAGTGCGAAAAAGAAATTTGCAATTAAGGTTTGTCATTTTCTATTGAAGGGCAATCATGATCTACTTTATTCCCTAAAAGTGTCTATTTTTTGTTAGAAACTTTTTTGATAATGTTGGAGGCGAAGGTGAGAGTCAACAAATGGAGCTTTTAAAGGGATTCTTAAAGTGCAAGCTTTTGATTAAAAATTTTACAAACCCTCAACATCGAGCTATTTGGCCTACTACTTTGAATGGGGTTCTTATTGGTGCACAGATCGGATGTCGTAAGCCCGCATAGTGAGCGTCAGAAGGTCCCCAAGAACAAAAGAACTCTACTTTTTGCACACAAATCAATGTAAGAAGCTTACACGACATGAACAAGAGACCAATTGGGTGCAATCTCCCCCCATGCCTTGTGTGAGCGCTCCACAAAGCATGTATTTTATGTATTAATCATCTTCAAGCTCAAATAATAGCCCAAATTACAAAATAGAACACTTTTGGCTTTTGAGTTTGCTTTAGTGCCAAATAGAAATAAAGCTAATGGGCAGGCACCCAAGAAATCAGGCATACCCAAATACAATGTCCAAATACAAATATCTAAATCGTGCATCCATGTGCATACAAAAATAATAAATAAATATCAAACGCCTTGATAAATAGGCGCGATGTCGAAGGGTTTTCGAAAGCAAAGTCGCGACCACAGAGGTTCTTAAGAAATTCCAAGATAGAAGATTCCTCAATTCCGAAGGTCTTCAAATGCAGGTGCTTACTTCCTTAGGTGTTAGAAGAGATTAGGATGATGACAATAAAACTCATGTCACAGTTATACCTATCTCAATTTGCAAAATTCTCATAGCTGAAGACTTTTCGCAACTGTCAGAATTGGCATTACAGCTCAAGCAATAGTCAAAGTCACTCAGAAAAATAGCAGTTATATCTTGTTGTAAAACTCCTTAATAACAAAATGCTCCAAGCCCATTACAGCCAAATCTTGGCAATCCTTATTTTTGCATCAAAGAGGTGAATTCAACATATCACTCTATTTGGTTAATGCTTGCAACATCTTCTTAAAAACAGTTTGCACATGGACCATAGCAAATGAGCTTGAATCCCAAAAATAGGTTGAAAGCCTCCAACAAATGCATTCCCTGCTCGGAACTCCAAACTCTTTCCATCTTCTTTATGAAAAGTTTGGCTTCTCTGGATATTTGCAGCCAATTCCTACATTATCACACTGCCAGCATAGTGTCCAGATCTTGCACACTCTAGTATGGTCTTTCCCTGCACCCCTGTTATGTTTCAGAGACTTTTCTGCTGTGAAGATGATTATCCTCCATGCATAGATGCATGTATGTGAGTACCAGAGAGACAAGAGCCATGAAGGGTACTTCTGTTTCAAAATATCCCTTGAAATCTGATTAGTGTGTATAGGGTACTGAATATGCTCTGCTCTTGTGCCAATAAAGCCTCCAAGTAAGGTAAAAAGGATTGAGATACAAAATCAAAGGGCTTTCCTTTTGTGCTGGCACCTCTGGCATGGACAACACGTTCAGGAATTCTTTCACAGTCAAATTGAGCAAGCTTTTCAATCATGTGATAGTCCTCCAGAAGAACATGACCTTTGGTGCCGATAGTCAAGGATGAATTGTTGTTCTATACTGGGGCACTAGAGTTTGTGGTGAAGAAGGGGGAGTTGTAAGCACCGGACAGACGGAACTCGTAGGGGTCCATGGTGACAATGTTGTGACAAATTGGAATATCACACGCTGGCAACTGGAGAATGAACACATCAAGCTAGTTATGACGTTCCAGCATAGTCTGTTAAATCTGGTGTTCACCTCCAGAATGTGCATCATAGCACTTGGTATCGACAACTTCAATCTCCTCAATGAAAACTATTGATGGAGAAAAGTCATCAGCAACTCTAAAAGCTCTCTGATCTTCCTTCTCTTGTGTTGCCATTCTGAGCCTGAATTCTGTACATCAAGTCCCAGAATCCCTGACCGATCGAAGGCCAAAGCCACAACCGATTCTCTGCTTTTTTTTTCTCTTCAGGCTCCTCCCACAATAGCCATAAAAAAAGCGGCCTTTCCCCCCCCCCCAAACCAGAGTAAGGGCCAGTTGCAGTAGATTTATCGAATGAACTGGTAGGCCCTTTATTTACGTTTCTACCTCTTCCACCCGGAGAAATTAGACCACTTCTTCCACCTCCCTTTTCCGTGCCTCTTCCCACAATTCGCCGCTCATAGAAAGAAACATAATCCTTTGCTTCTGAACCAATAGTATCACTGAGCCATTGTAATAAGGAGAATGTGCTTCTTGATATTGTACGATATTGCCAATGCATTATTGCCCTTACAGTGGTTGCACCAGCATCATCCACACCACCCTAGAAACCCGACAGCAAAGGTATGACGACAATGACACGGAAACATTGTTTTTCCTTGTGAGCTCTTAGAACTCGGTTGAATACAGCTTGAAGAACACGATTGTGAATCACATCATTATCATCAAATCCAGATATGAAAAATTGATTCTCAATATACACAAAATGTTCAGCTTGGTCAATGAGGGTACAATAAGCTGCATGGATGCTGGCTTCCTCAGATTGATTGGTAACAGCTGACCAAAATCCCACACTCCTTAAAACCTGACAAGCACACTTCACCCGTGGACCAACTTGGCTAGCTTCATCTTCAATAGAAACCTATCCCTCTCTTTCCTGAAATTGCCACCATTCTTGGTGAAATCCATTTGCAAATTCATTAAACTTCCCAGCTTGCCAAGGTTCACAGTTCATGTAAGACTCCACAAATTCTTGATCTTCTAGCACAACTAGCACCTCAGAGTCTCGGGAACCCAAGAGACTTCTATCATTTATATTTTCAGAGCCAATCAGAATAACCCTGTCATCAATTATCATGATTTTACTATGTACATAAACCTGACTAGTAATTAGTGGAGAACTTTCAGAGAGTTTTCCATAATTTCGAAGCCCATGCTCAGCATACCTTGGGAAGAATGCATTCCACAAAACTACTTCACGGACTGGGAGATTATCAAACACTTGTTGTGCATCCATGAGCAAGCCACATTTCGCATATAGATCAACCACTGTGCTACTAATGAAGAGGTCCATTTCCAAACCCTTTCGAACTATTTCACCATATAATGCCCAACCCATGTCCACATCTTTCTGCTGTGCACAAGCCTTGAACAGGGCAAGGAATGTGTAACTGTTTGGTTGAACACAGTCATCTTGCATTTTCTGAAAGACCTGGAAAGCATGTGATAAATCCCCCATGTCAACATAGCCAAGGATAAGGTAACTCCAAGAATACTCATTGCGTTGTGGCAGGCAGTCAAACGTGTGCTGAACATCAAGCAAGCTCCCACATTTGGCATACATATCCACCAGTGTGCTGCCTAGATGAAGACATCTTTCCAACCCAATTTTCACTATTTTAGTGTTTATTTCTCAGCCTGATTCCAAAGCTGCTCTATCGCCACAAGCCTTTATACAAAGAACAAGCGTAACAACATCCGTAAGCATACCTTCAATCTACATCTCTTTGAAACAGTTTAGTACTTCCTCACAAAGCCCATTCTCCTTCTAAATTGTTTTGCCTTCAGTTGGTTCATGTTCAATTTCATAGAAGAGACAAGTGTTGTTTGGGAGTGAATCTGGTATTTGTTAACAAGCAAATAAGAAAAGACAGGCCATGAATATCAAAGTTGATGACTATGTTTGGTTAAGAACAGAGAAACGTAGATTACAAAGTGTAGATAAACACCCAGTTGTGAAATTAGCACCTAGATTCTATGGACCATTCAAGGTCATACACAAAATCAATGACAATGCATTTAAACTAGAACTACCACCACATTGAAAAATTCACAACACCTTTCATATTAGTTTATTACGACCCTTTAGAGGCCAATTACCTGTACACCCTGTCTATGAAAACCCACCTTTGTTAGATGAGGAGACTGAAATCCTTGAGCCTGAAGCTATTATAGATAATGACTTTATGACCACTAGAACTGGCCGTAGATATTCTAGATATTTGGTCAAATTTAAAAACCATCATGTTGAAGAGGCCCAATGGATGCATGCAAGAGACTTAAATGCTTTTCCCACTCTGTTAGCTCCACATTGAGCTAATAGCAACTGAGGACAATTGCTATCCCACCCGGGGGTATGATTCTAGGAGGCATATTACACAGTGGATTCTGTGCCATGGTGGATTCCGTGATGTTTTACGGTGGATTCCGTAAACTTTTATTACCGGGGCTCATACACAAAGTGGATTCTTTGTGTGAGAAGTCAATGGGGACGCCTATTCTTTTCGGGCGTTTTGTTAATTTAGTGTGTACATGGGTGATTCCATAGCGGGTGATTCCACAAAATACATATTTAAATTGATAAATGTTTATGAGTTTAGAGTGCGCACTTGTGATAAATTAAGGTTAGGATTGATTTCTAACCAATTAATTTATTTATGTAGTTGAAGATTGCTAGGTATTCACTTCTGTCAGTTTAATTGTATTATTTTACTAACAATTGTGAATGCTATAGTTGATGTGTAGAGATAGCAGCAGTGGCGGAGGAAAACATTGGAGGATAGCGTGTATTCCAATTATCGTCAATATTTTGATGGGCACGTACCTTAGGCATGGGGCCTATATTTTGTCGCTGTCATGCTGCTACGCATTCGAGATGTGGAATCCACCAAAAAGTTTGTGTGTGACATTTGTTACTTTGTACATACTTAGACATTGTGCTTTGCTTTGCCTGAACGTTTTGCCTTCAGTTGGTTCATGTTCAATTTCATAGAAGAGACAAGTGTTGTTTGGGAGTCAATCTAGTATTTGTTACAAACAATTTAGAAGGAGAATGGGCTTTGTGAGGAAGTACTAAACTGTTTCAAAGAGATGCAGATCGAAGGTATTCTTGCAGATGGTGTTACACTTGTTCTTTGTATAAAGGCTTGTGGCAATAGAGCAGCTTTGGAATCAGGCTGAGAAATAAACACTAAAATAGTGAAAATTGGATTGGAAATATGCCTTCATCCAGGCAGCACACTGGTGGATATGTATGCCAAATGTGGGAGCTTGCTTGATGTTCAGCACACGTTTGACTACCTGCCACAGCGCAATGAGTATTCTTGGAGTTCCCTTATCCTTGGGTATGTTGACATGGGGGATTTATCACATGCTTTCCAGGTCTTTCAGAAAATGCAAGATGACTGTGTTCAACCAAACAGTTACACATTCGTTGCCCTGTTCAAGGCTTGTGCACATCAGAAAGATATGGACATGGGTTGGGCATTATAGGGTGAAATAGTTTGAAAGGGTTTGGAAATGGACCTCTTCATTAGTAGCACAATGGTTGATCTATATGTGAAATGTGGCTTGCTCATGGATGCACAACAAGTGTTTGATAATCTCCCAGTCTGTGAAGTAGTTTTGTGGAATGCATTGTTTCGAGGATATGCTGAGCATGGGCTCTGAAATTATGGAAAACTGTTTGAAAGTTCTCCACTAATTACTAGTCAGGTTTATGTACATAGTAAAATCATGATAATTGATGACATGGTTGTTCTGATTGGCTCTGAAAATATAAATGATAGAAGTCTCTTGGGTTCTCGAGACTCTGAGGTGGCAGTTGTGCTAGAAGATCAAGAATTTGTGGAGTCTTACATGAACTGTGAACCTTGGCAAGCTAGGAAGTTTAATGAATTTGCAAATGGATTTCACCAAGAATGGTGGCAATTTCAGGAAAGAGAGGGCCAGGTTTCTATTGAATATGAAGCTGGCCAAGTTGGTCCACAGGTGAAGTGTGCTTGTCAGGTTCTAAGGAGTGTGGGATTTTGGTCAGCTGGTACCAATCAATCTGAGGAAACTAGCATCCATGCAGCTTATTGTACCCTCATTGACCAAGCTGAACATTTTGTGTATATTAAGAATCAATTTTTCATATCTGGATTTGATGATGATGATGTGATTCACAATCATGTTCTTCAAGCTGTATTCAACCGAGTTCTAAGAGCTCACAAGGAGAAACAATGTTTCCGTGTCATTGTCGTCATACCTTTGCTACCGGGTTTCCAGGGTGGTGTGGATGATGCTGGTGCAGCCACTGTAAGGGAAATAATGCATTGGCAATATCGTACAATATCAAGAAGCACATTCTCCTTATTACAACGGCTCAGTGATACTATTGGTTCAGAAGCAAAGGATTATGTTTCTTTCTATGGGCGGCGAATTGTGGAAAGAGGCACGAAAAAGGGAGGTGGAAGAAGTGGTCTAATTTCTCCGGGTGGAAGAGATAGAAATGTAAATAAAGGGCCTACCAGTTCATTCGATAAATCTGCTACAATTGGCCCTTACTCTGGCATGGGGGGGGGGGAAGGACGCTTTTTTTATGGCTATTGAGGGAGGAGCCTGAAGAGAAAAAAAAAAAGAATCGGTTGTGGCTTTGGCCTTCGATCGGTTAGGGATTCTGGGACTTGATGTGCAAAATTCAGGCTCAGAATGGCAACACAAGAGGAGGCGGGTCAGAGAGCTTTTAGAGTTGCCGATGATTTTTCCCCATCAATAGTTTTCATTGAGGAGATTGAAGCTGTCGATACCAAGCGCTATGATGCACATTATGGAGGTGAACACGAGATTTAACAGACTATGTTGAAACATCATAACTAGCTTGATGAGTTCATTCTCCAACTGCCAACGTGTGATATTCCAATTTGTCACAACATTGTCACCATGGAGCCCTACGAGTTCCGTCTGTCCAGTGCTTACAACTCCCCCTTCTTCACCACAAACTCCAGTGCCCCAGTATAGAACAACAATTCATCCTTGACTATCGGCACCAGAGGTCCTGTTCTTCTGGAGGACTATCACCTGATTGAAAAGCTTGCTCAGTTTGACTGTGAAAGAATTCCTGAACGTGTTGTCCATGCCAAAGGTGCCAGCACAAAAGGGAAGACCATTGATTTTGTATCTCAATACTTTTTACCTTACTTGGAGGCTTTATTGACACAAGAGCAGAGCATATTCAATACCTTGTACGCACTAATCAGATTTCAAGGGATATTCTGAAACAGAAGTACCCTTCATGGCTCTTGTCTTTGTGGTACTCACATACATGCATCTATGCGTGGAGGATAATCATCTTCACAACAGAAAAGTCTATGAAACATAACAGGGGTGCAGGGAAAGACCATACTAGAGTGTGTAAGATCTGGACACTATGCTGCCAGTGTGATAATGTAGGAATTGGGTGCAAATATCCAGAGAAGCCAAACTTTTCATAAAGAAGATGGGAAGAGTTTGGAGTTCCGAGCAGGGAATGCATTTGTTGGAGGCTTTCAACCTATTTTTGGGATTCAAGCTCATTTGCTATGGTCCATGTGCAAACTGTTTTTAAGAAGATGCTGCAAGCTTTAACCAAACAAAGTGATATGTTGAATTCACCTCTTTGATGCGAAAATAAGGATTGCCAAGATTTGGCTGTAATGGGCCTGGAGCGTCTTTGTTATTAAGGAGTTTTACAACAAGATATAGCTGCTATATTTCTAAGTGACTTTGACTGTTGCTTGAGCTGTAATGCCAATTCTGACAGTTGTGAAAAGTCTTCAGCTATGAGAATTTTGCAAATTGAGATAGGTATAACTGTGACATGAGTTTTATTGTCATCATCCTAATCTCTTTTAATACCTAAGGAAGTAAGCGCCTCCATTTGAAGACCTTCGGAATTGAGGAATCTTCTATCTTGGAATATCTTTGGTGAACCCGACGTGAAAGCGTTGCATAAATTTCAGGATGGGAGATACTTCAGCATCAATTTCAGCCTCTTCTACGATTCCTACTTTGTCCTCTACTTCAGTTCCATCATTGACTGCTGCTTCAAGTACTTCAACGGATGATTTAAAGCAGATTTTGCAGAATATGTCTATGTATATGCAACTTCAAAATCAGTAGACGCAATTGTATATGCAGCAGCAACAGCAGTTGCATCAACAACAGTTGTCTCAGGAAAGGCAACTATATTCGGAGCAGGAGAATGCAATCAGCGCGACTAAGGTGATTGAAGCAGTTGAGAATGAGAAGAAGCTATTTGATGGCCATAATGTTTCGGCTTATTTGAAGACATATGAGATCAAGATGGGATTTTTTGGAGTACCAGTAGGACTTATGAGTAAGTATTTCCTTCGTCTTGTCACACCCGCCTTGAGGGAAAAAGTGACAAATCTTTTCCTTCGTCTTGTCACACCCGCCTTGAGGGAAAAAGTGACAAATCTTTTTCTTCAAAATTCGCGTTGGCAAGATTTTAAGAAGGCCCTGAAAGAAGAGTATTTCCTTGAGGACTTTGGGATGGCTACACGGCGGTCATTCCAAGAGTGTGTCTACATGCCAAACAAAGGTCTAGCTACTTCAGAGTTTATATGAGAATTTGAAGAGAGGTATAGTCAGCTTGATGCCATTGAACAAAGAGCATTGGATGTTGAGAAAGTTGAGCTTTTCTTGCAAGCTGCAGATCCTGCTCTTCAGGAAGAATTAGGAGAGCTTCTTGAGGATCGCACGAAGCCTATGGGTCTTAAAGGATTGGCAAGATGCCTAGGATGCAGTCTCGACTTTGACCTAGAGGAGGATATGGAAGACCTGCCTACAGAATGGATCTATGACACCGTCTTTTGCTCCTATGCCTGCTTCTATCCCTGTTATTTCCTCTCTTCTTCAGCCAGTTTCTTGGCCTATGCCAGTGTCTACTGTTTCTACTCCTCCCGTTCCTCCTGTTCCAAGACCGATGCCGGCTCCTTCTGCTCCAAAACCATCCGCTCCGTTGGTTCCTTCCTCTCTTGATGACATAATCAAAGGCATAACGGATTTGACACTGGAGTTAGTTAAAGCAGAATTGGTGGAAAATTTGAAAGAGCAGTTTGCTTCGACTACGCCTACTATTTCTTCTAGTGCTCCTATTGCACCTAGGAGTGCTCCTAGTGCACCTAGGAGAGATCGAAGATGTATTTGGTGTGATAGTACGGACCATCAACATTGCAGGGATTGTGAATCTTTTCAGGATGCAAGGAGGAAGAATTTGATATTTTGGGGACAAGACGGCAAGATCTCGTTGACTGAAACAGGAGCTCCACTTGCTACCAATTTTGGGAAAGGCGGAATGAAGAAATTAGTGGATGACATGGCTACACGTACTTCTTATGTGGCAGCTAGAGGAGATGCTTTTGCATATGGAGTCCAGATTGAGAAAGGATCAGAGAATCAATCAGCATTATGGACTTATGCTATGGAGATGGCAAACAAGGGAAAAATTCAGCAGACTGTTTTGACTAGTGCAAGTTCTAGCATCAGATCTGAGACAGGTTGGGATTCACCTGTTGACAAGTATACTATTTATGCCTACTTGGCTAAGTCTTAGGGAGTAGATGTACTTGTTGAGGAGAAGCGTAAGAGGGATGAAGAAAATCCAAATGCAGCTAAAAAGACTAGAGGGGGTGAGTTTGTTACTCCACCTACTATAGGATCATCTTTGAGACTAGGGCCAGAACGACAGATGGAAGATGCTCAGAAGAAAGAAAAGAGGCAAGAGCCTAGAGAGAGAAAGCAGTCACGGTTTAGATTGATGTCTAATATTGAGACATCTACGGACATGAAGAAAATCTTTAATAACAAGATACTTGGTAGTGACGTGACTTTTACTATTTCTGAGGTTTTGGGCATCTCGAAAAGAGAGTTTCAAGATCAATTCCAAGAAGTCCTGAAGAGGAAAAGACATGCATTGCCTACTACTGATACACAGGGAGTTTTGATTGGGGAGTTGGATGAGGATGAGGATGAGGTTATGGTTGAGAATGCCTCTGTTTTTCCACAGATAGAGAAGAGGGTTCAGCCTATGCATTATGCTGAAACTGATGAGCCTGTCTTGATACCGCGTAGTCACTTTTCGCGGAGTCATTGGGCTAGGGCAACTACAGAAACGATAGTAAAAATTGGAGAGAAACATGTGCCTTATGTTGCTTTGGTGGATCATGGTTCAGAGATTAATCTCATAGTTTGTGGAGTTTGTGAAAGTAATAGATGGCCTATGGATGTAGAACATGGGTGGCATATGAGAGCCGCCAAGAACACTGCAGGTGATTTGTATGTTGCGTGTCCCAGTGTCAGGGTTTCTATTGGAGATGTAGAGGAGGATTTCCATTTCTTTGTGTAGGATTCATGCTCTTATCCCATAATTCTTGGACAGCCATTCATCACAGAGATGCGCATGGAAACAAAAGTAATGGATGATGGATCTGCTTATGCACAGATTCGCAGTAAAGATGGTATGAGAGTAGTTCAGTTTATGACTCTGTGTGTGAACCATGTTAGAAACAGGGATACTCTTAGATATGCACCTTTGCCCACTGTGAGGGATTTGGGTTTTCATTAGGTACCGCTGTTTTGCGAGGTGATGGTGGTACAGAGCAGAGGAGATTGGAGATCTCTCCTCTTGGAAGTAGTGTTTTCTCCTCCAGTTTTGTTGGAATTTCAGCAAACAGTTCGATGAGTTATTAGAAGACTTCTAAGTTGCCTAGAGCTCCAGGCAATACATATGCAGGAAGGAGAAAAATTTGAAAAATGTAGGTATTTTAGAGGATGATGAGCATATAGATGGGATGTATGATAGTATGATTTGTGCAGATACGATGACAGAGATGGAAAATATGCTGAAAACTTATATGTAGAGTTGTCATAGTAATGCATTAGTGCAATCCCTGGATATGTTTCATGAAATTGCAGATTTTGTGTCACAGATAGAGTCAGAGGCTGAGGTGACTCGGCAAAAAGTATTGAGTGCTGAAGAAATTCAGCAAACAGAGTTTGTGGCTGATTATGATCAGCCTACAGAGACATAGAGGGCTGAAAACTTTCAGCCAACATAGTTTACTGCTGAAATATTTTAGCATCCAGAGTTTAGGGCTGTTCCTATGCAGTCCATAGAGGAGAGGGCTGAGGATATTCGGCCACTAGAGTGCAGAATTGCTGATTTACAGCAAGATTTGAGTAATACAGAGGATCATAATGAAGCCAGGGTTGACACGAAATACAAGACTGTGGATAAGAAGGTGAAGCCGGTAGCTGTACCGCTTCCACCTGACAGTGATCAGCAAATAGAGAGGGCTGCCAAACAGCTAATTTTGAGGAATCCAGAGCATATAGGCCATAAATTCTCAGCAGAGACTCTTGCTGAATTAAAAATTGGAAATGGTGATTTCTTGCTACCCACAAAGAAGCAATGCTTTCAAGAGATACTTGAGCAACATGGAAGGGGGTTTGCTTTTTTCCCGCATGAGATTGGATGTGTGAATCCAGATATTATTTCTCCTATGGTGATCTTTACTATTCCTCGTATTCCATGGAACCTCCGACTATTCCAGTGCCTAAGGCACACTTGCCAAAGCTAATTGACTTGTTGAATGAGAAAATTAGGATGGGAATCCTAGAGTCGTCATCTGCACCATACTCAAATAGGTGGTTTACGGTTCCAAAGAAGAATGGTACTCTCCGATTTATACAGGACATGCAGCCAATAAACAGAGTTACTATCAGGAATGTTGGTATAGGTCCAGTTGTGGATGAGTTTGCAGAAGCATTTGCTGGACGTGCCATCTATTCTTTAGGTGATTTGTATTTGGGATATGATTAGTTTCACCTGGCTTTGGAAAGCAGGGACATAACCACTATGAGAACTCCTATTGGGCTTGTCAGGATGTGTAGCTTGCCTCAAGGTGCCACTAGTTCTATTGCGCATATGATGAATGCCATACATAAGGTCCTTTGTGATTACATACCTCAGCTTACCATGCCTTTTTTGGATGATGTGCCCATTAAGGGGTGTGCAGAAGAAGAGAAGAATGAGAGTCTAAATGAGCAGGGATGCAGATATTTTGTGGCTGATCATATTTCAGCTTGTGAAAAGATTTTGGCCAGGCTAGAAGAAGTAAACTTGACACTATCAGGGCAAAAATCTGTATTTGTAGTATATGAGGTTGTCATTGTTGGACATATGTGTGGGTATTATGGCAGGAAACCCTCACTTGAGAAGGTGGATGCTATAGGCAAGATTACGGAGTATTTTTCTACCACTTCAGAGGTACGGAGATTCATTGGAGCTTGTGTGTTTTATATGATTTGGATACCCCATTTTGCACACATAGCAGATTGTTTATATCAGCTGCTTCGAAAGGGGCACAAATTTTATTGGGATGAGAGCCACACTAGAGCCATGCGGAAATTGAAGAAGTTATTGCAAATTGCTCCTACTCTTAGGAAAGCAGATTATAATTGTGGAAGCCCTATTGTATTGATAGTTGACAATAGTCCAATTGGCATAGGTTGGGCTATGGGTCAAGATGATGCAGATGGAAACAGGTATGCTATTCGGTTTGGGGCGAAAGTCCTAAACGAGAGACAAAGGAGGTATCCACAAATCAAGAGGGAATTACTGGGAATTGTTATGGCTCTCAAATGTGATAAGGAGTACTTTATTGGAGCCTCAGTTGTGGTAGAGACAGATTGCTTGCCATTGATAGGTATGATTACGAGTTGTTCTACTCTGGATATAGCTATGCTGAGATGGATTGCATACATCAAGTCATTAAATCTAGAATTTAAACACATAGCAAGTCCTGCAAGTCCACAGAAGTCAAAACAGACTGATCTCAATTACTCCCATAAAGATTGTTCCTGCACAAAAGCACAGAATTAGGAAATTGCTCCCTGGAAGACTCTATTCACATGCGCAGACTTGCTAAACTAGTTTCAGCAAACGCAGAAGGTCATACGCAGTTTCTACAAAGACTACGAACACCGCAACCGCAAAAGATAAATACCTTAAAAGTCAAACAAAAATTTATAATCCTTGTATACTCGACTTTAAGCTACGCTCATCCCGCTAATCAAATTTTGAGAGTGTGAGGTCTTTTGAATTTTACAGGATGACAGAACAAAACATGGATGATTTAATGGCTGAAGGTGATCTTCCTGAACCTATGGTGAAACAAAAATTAGATATGATTATGATGCAACTTGATGAAGAACGAAGAGCCCAACAAGCTTTGCAAGTTCAATTGGCCAATTTGCAACGATCTACCACTGAAAAAGATGGACCGCAACCCGAAGATCTTATTCGACGTATCATCGATGCGATGCTCGAAGCTCAATCCATCTGCAAAGAAACAAAGATAAGTAAAAGAAACTTCAAATTTCGTACTTTTAATGGATCTCGAGATGGAAAGACTGTACTTGCATTTATCAGTCAGTTTGATGATTACTTTCATGAAGAGACATATGCTAAGAAAGACAAAAGTAAATATGCCACTAATCATTTAGTCGATCGAGCATCTCTATGGTGGACTGTGGTTCGCAAGAGCATTGATTGTCCCACTACCTGGGAGAGTTTCAAAAAGAAGTTTTTGCAGAATTTCCTTCCTCCTCAATTCCATGAAAAAGCCATAAAGCAATTGGATCTTCTATAGCAAAGAGATCGTGAGCCTATTTTCCAATACACTGAACGTTTTTGGAATGCCCTACTGCAATTACGCATGCTCAAAGATGTACCTGAAGCGACTCACAAACACAAGTTTATGTCTGGCTTACTTGGACATTACTATGCTGAAGTTAATATGTTCATGCCTACAACCCTTGAAGATGCAATTTCTTTGGCTCATGACACTAAAGACAAGATTCGAGGAAGAGACAAGCGTCCACAACAATTTCAAGCAAATAGTAACTATGTTTCCAAGCAATTCAATTCAAATTTTAGAAAATTCAATCAAAGTCATTTTCTTCCATCTTCATTCCGTAAGTCTTGGACACGACCACCTGCTTTGCCATCAAATACTAATCCAAACCCTAAGCCATCCTCACAGCCAAATCCCAATATTCCTAGACTTCCTGCCATTGCCAATAATGTATCTAAAGCCAAACCTATAGTTTGTTACAAATGCCATCAACCTGGACATCTAGTAGCCAATTGCCAATCGAAGAAACCACCTGTCCATATCAATTATCTTGGAGCAATGGAATAAGAAGAACAAGAGGAAATGCCTGACTTTACGGAAGATGAAGATGACATTACCACTACTTCGGATATTTTACCAGGTATGCCAACTCCACATTCTTTGTTGACAATGAAATGTTTTGTGCATGGTAAAGAAAAGATTATTTTACATGATGATGGTAGCACACGATTTTATTTCTGCAAAGTTAGTGAAAGAATTGAAATTACAAACTGTTTCTATACATTATCGCATTAAAGCAACATTCCTAGGCACAAGATATAATGGAACACAAGAAGTGCATAACTTAGAAATTAAAATTGGTGAATACACTGAACGTAGGAATCTCCTAGTTGTGCCTTTGCAGGCACAAGATATAATGGAACACAAGAAGTGCATAACTTAGAAATTAAAATTGGTGAATACACTAAACATAGGAATTTCCTAGTTGTACCTTTGCAGTCTAGTGATATTATCCTAGGTATGCCTTGACGTCATCAGTATAATCCTGACATAGACTATTCTATTCCACGCATTCAATTAAAATTTATTTTCAAGAAAAACAAATCACATTGCATGGTATGCACGCATCTAATAATTTTCCACTTCTTACTCTTACTCAAGCTAAACGTGCATTACATAAAAGTAGTAAATCTTATTTAATTTGGGTGAATGAACCTCAAGCTAAAGAAAAACATATGCATCCTAGGCATAAACAATTTCTTGCCCAATTTAAAGATTGTTTTGCTGATGATTTACCACCTGGACTACCACCTTCACGTCTTGAAGATCACAAAATAGATTTAATTCTTGGTACACAACCACCATGTAAAGCACCATATAGGCATAACCAAATTGAACAGAAAGAAATTCAAAATCAAGTAGAAGAATTTATTAATAGAGGATTAATTAGACCTAGTAGTTCTCCATTTGGCGCATCTATTTTATTAGTAAAGAATAATAATAATACTTATCGCATGTGCATAGATTATCGTGCCCTGAATAAAATTACTGTTAAGAATAGATATCCAATACCTAGGGTGGATGATCTTTTGGATAAACTATAAGGTTCTGCCATATTTAGTAAGATAGATCTTAAATCTGGTTATCATCAAGTGAGATTGGATAAATCTGATATATTCAAAACTGCATTTAGAACACAATTTGGACATTATGAATTTTTAGTGATGCCTTTTGGATTAACTAATGCACGTGCTACATTTACTCGAATGATGAATCGCATATTCTTGAAATATCAGCATTGTGTTATAGTATTCTTTGATGATATATTGGTATTCAATAAAAATGAGAATGAGCATTATGAACATCTGTCTTTAGTTTTCAAGTTGTTGAAAGATAATCAATTGTATGTTAATCCAGAAAAGAGTGAATTCTTTCAAACAGAAATTGAATATCTAGGACATATTGTTTCACCAAAAGGTATTAAGGTTGACCCTAAAAAGATAGAAGCAATTTTAAATTGGCCTATACCCAAAAATGTGCATGAGTTACGTTCTTTTCTAGGTCTTGCTAGTTTTTACAGAAAGTTTGTGCGAATTTTTTCGTTACTTGCATTGCCTTTTACTAAACTTTTAAAGAAGGGTATTGTTTATAACTGGACTGATAATCAACAAAAATCTTTTGATTTATTGAAACATGCATTAACCCATGCTCCTGTATTACAACTACTTGATTTCAATAGACCATTCTTTTTAGTAGTTACTGATGCTAGCGGATCTGGAAGAGGAGTTGTCCTTATGCAAGATAATCATCCCATAGCCTACTCTAGTTGTAAACTGAAACCATCTGAACTTAAAT
This sequence comes from Lygodium microphyllum, assembly GCF_053477565.2. Lineage (NCBI taxonomy): Eukaryota > Viridiplantae > Streptophyta > Polypodiopsida > Schizaeales > Lygodiaceae > Lygodium > Lygodium microphyllum. The sequence goes on from NC_141164.1 coordinate 97,215,288, forward strand.
ATTCTACATATGATAAAGAATTGCTAGTTGTAGTACAAGCTTTACGTCAATGGAAACATTATTTAATGGGTTCTGAGTTTATGATTAGGACTGACAAACAAAGCATTAGACATCTCCTTAGTCAACCCTAGATATCTGATCAACATATCAAATGGGCAGCTTTCATTTAGAATTTTCATCCCCTTATACAATATCAACTAGGAAAAGAGAATGTAGTAGCTGACGCTTTAAGTAGAAGACCGACAATTCACAATATCTCTGTGATATCATTTGATTCCCTAATCCTTATGAAAGATACTTATCATCAAGATTTTACTTTTCAATCTGATTAGAATAAATTAGTTGCAAATAATTGAACTCCTATTGATTCACTGTCTTACAATAATGGATTCATGTTTTATAAAAAGAGATTATGTGTTACAATTCCATTTAGATCTTTTGTTTTGAATAAGATTCATTGTCCTCCATATCAAGGTCATAGAGGTATTATATCTACTTTGCGTACATTGATTGAAGATTTTTATTGGCTGCATATGGACACTGATGTATCTAACTTTTTTTCTGAATGTTTAGTTTGTCAAAGAGTTAAAAGACATCATGGTAAATAGTATGGTTTACTAATGCCTTTACCTATTCCATCACGACCATGGAAACAGATTTCTATGGATTTTATCATTGGTTTACCTAACACTAAAGCTAACCATGATATGATTTGGACTGTTGTAGACAGGTTTAGCAAACAAGCATATTTCATTCCATGCAAGAAAACTTTAACAGCATCTCAAGAAGCTCAATTGTTTTTTAAAACTGTTTTTACTAATCATTGTTTACCAAAAGTTATTATTTCTGATCGTGATTCTAGATTCTGTAATAATTTTTGGATTACTTTGTTTGCTAACTTAGGAACAAAGATTGATTTTTCATCTGCATTTCATCCTGAAACTAATGGTCAAACAAAAGCTACTAACAATACTATTTTAGATCTTTTACGTGCTTACACTATTTCAAAACCACATACATGGGATATATATATATACATTTACTTCCGTTTGCATATAACAATACACCACACATAGCTACAAAGAAAGCACCATTTGAAGTTATTTATGGTTATAGTTTGTCTACACACCTGTTGCATCATTATCAAATAAAATCCAGACTGCTGATGATATTGCTAATATGTACGCTACTATTTTTCATGAAGTTAAAGATATGATTGCCAAAGCCTAGCAATCAAATACAACCTTCGATCTGCATCTCTTTGAAAGAGTTTAGTACTTCCTCACAAAGCCCATTCTCCTTCTAAATTGTTTGTAACAAATACCAGATTCACTCCCAAACAACACTTGTCTCTTCTGTGAAATTGAACATGAACCAATTGAAGGCAAAACATTCAGGCAAAGCAAAGCACAATGTCTAAGTATGTACAAAGTAACAAATGTCACACACACAAACTTTTTGGTGGATTCCACACCTCGGATGCACAGCAGCACGACATCCACACCCTTTAATCCTGCACATCCTCTGGATGGTCCAACTACCTATGATCATTGTCGTCAAGATCCACGAATAGATCAATCTCTTCATTGTGTATTTCCGGTATATCAGCAAGATTATCTGTCATATCATTTGTCTCTTCTACTAGAGTTTCTTCTTGTTGCTCTTCTCTTGCAAATTCATCTGTCCATTCGTCTCTTTTTCTTAGTGTACTAAGGTACTTGCCAATCTGCAACCAATCTCCAACATAGAGTTCTTCTATGAAAGCCACAATATCATAGACATGGCAAACATGTTCAACCATAGTGGTTGAAATTTCTACATCATCCTCTTCTGCAAGTAGTGTTTCCTCATCATCATATCTGGCTCTAGACAGCATATCCACCACTGGATTATCCTTGCTCAAATAATAGCCCAAATTACAAAATAGTACGCTTTTGGCTTTTGAGTTTGCTTTAGTGCCAAATAGAAATAAAGCTAATGGGCAGGTGCCCAAGAAATCAAGCATACCCAAATACAATGTCCAAATACAAATATCTAAATCGTGCACCCATGCGCATACAAAAATAATAAATAAATATCAAACGCCTTGATAAATAGGTGCGACAAAATATAGGCGCCATGCCTAAGGTATGCGCCCATCAAAATATTGACGATAACTCGAATACACGCTATCCTCCAATGCTTTCCTCCGCCACTGCTGCTATCTCTACACATCAACTGAAGCATTTACAATCGTTAGTAAAATAATACAATTAAACCGACAAAAGTGAATACCTAGCAGTCTTCAACTACATAAATAAATAAATTGGTTAGAAATCAATCCTAACCTTAATTTATCACGAGTGTGCACTCTAAACTCATAAACGTTTATTAATTTAAATATGTATTTTACGGAATCACCCGCTATGGAATCACCCATGTACACACTAAATTAACAAAACACCCGAAAAGGATCGGCGTCCCCATCGACTTCTGGCACAAAGAATTCACTTTGTGTACGAGCCCTAGTAATAAAAGTTTACGGAATCCACCATAAAACCTCACAGAATCCACCGTGTAATATGCCTCTTGGCATCACTTATAGATGTTCTTAATAGTTTATTTTTAGAAAAAGTTCAAATAGAATGTGATATAGATAAGGTTAGTGCACAAGTCTATGATGCCATATATGGTATGATAGCAACTGCATTTACTTGTACCAAATTAAAGCACATGATTTTGCCTCATCTATTTTGGTTGAAAGTTGTAAGATGAGCATGAAATATATCCATTTTTTATTCAATAGGAAAGTATTTTAAATATTGAAAAAATAGAAGTGAGGGGAGCTAAAGTTGAAAGGATTTCTCTCGGGTAAGCTACTCATGAATATATGTGTGCATCACGTGGGTTCAAAATAAGGTATTTTTAAAATACCAAATTTTTATACATTTTCTACATATAGAAGGGTGTAATACAAAGGCATTATCTATAGATTGAATAGAAAATGCTTATATTTTATTCAATAAAAAATTTACAATTAGGAATATTTATAAATAGACCTTGAACACACGTGATGTAGAGGATATATATACAGTAACTTCCCCGAGGGATTTCTTATGAATATGATAACTTCAACAATATTTTGACTTGATTAAGTTGCAATGTGCCATGGCTTGTTTCTACAAGGTGTAGTGCTCGAAAGAAATTGACTTGTCTCAATCTAACATTATGGATTCAATATAATACACTTGTTTCTCCTAAGTTTGTACCAACTATCATTGCTAGGTTTTTGTTTCGACCTTGGATTTTTTTATCGAACTTGATGAATGCCGAATTGTAAAGGGTTGCAATTTAGATAGTGTGGCCTTATATTGATGAATTATGCCATGGCCTATAAAAAAGATAACACACTTGTCCAACCATCTAGTGTGCAATCAAAAAAGGAAATTTGGTGGCTAGCAATAGTTAAAGTGCCCAAGGAGACCCAAAATGTTCTCTCTTGGATCTTTCAATGCACTCCATATTCGAATATAATTTCCAAGCAAAAAAGTGGAGAGAACCTCTGAGTGTGGAAGGAGTCGAAGAATTCAATGTTAATTGGCACTTGGGTGGCCATCTCAAGAGACTGTAACGTATATATTTAATTGTGACATTAGCATCATTGCCTTATTCATTTTCCATGAAAACAAATAATTCTCTTGAGGTTGTAGATAATGTTGCATGGAAGGATCATTGGCGTGTAATAGAAAGGCACCAAATACCATATTAGAAAATTTGGAAATCTCCCAAGTTCCACTTTAAAATAAGGAGTAAAAATTTGACCAAGTGGCTAAATCTTAACCACATATTTGACAATGGGACTTGGGGGAGTGCTTATAAAGTATGTAGTGGAAAATTTCACCATCGCATAAGGCGATAATATTAGACCATGTGTCAAAATATTAATCACATTCGGAATTCCCAATCTTTATAAAAATTTCTAAATTTGTGAATATATGATTACCATCAAATATGTCATGTCTTGACAAGATTTGGAGATCCATAGTTCCAATTAACATTGAAAATGTCCATTTTTGAACTTTGAATTGCCTCATGCATATATTTGACAAGTTATTGAAGATCCATATCAATTATGCATACACAATGAAGTCTCTCTCCACACGTGAAGCACTTTATATTGAGAAAATGCAGTTATTAAATTTATTTACTGTAGATGGAGGTAAGATAAAGATTAAAAAGGACTAGAAACAATCATGCCTAACTTATGAAATGGCATAGAAAATATCAATGAGTGGAATAAAGGTGAAGAATTTCCTAAGCAATATGATGGCAAGCCATCAAAACTAAAGTGGGAGCTGTGAAAATATATATTTATGCAAACACATTACAATTTTGGAAAGATACCCTTGTCTTAAGAATGTATGTGCAAAAGTTTGGTTTTTTTTTTATAAGCTAGTGTATATAATGCTAAAACCATCAATAGATTGTTTCACTCGAGTTGAATTCCATACAATGGTAAATGATTTTACAAAGCTAGTTATCAATGCATGTGGAGAAACCAACATCCCCCACTACATGGTACACCTTCAACTCTACTATTTGCATGTTCTTTAATATTTGGATATGTTGATCTTCCAAATCTAATATCAATGCTCCATACTTGTCATTTTATGTGCCCATAGCTCATATTTTTTAGAGAAATATGGGTATTAGGAAATGTGGAGCACCCAAGGTATGGAAAAGTCTCATTACCAAGATTGTGGTGCATATTTCAAAAACATTTATCATGGAGGTGGTTGCATCAAGAAAATATACATTTAGAAAATTTTTATTGGTTTTATAGATGCAACTTCGGTCTCTCCATCACATTGGAGAATGCTAAGAATACCCGATTGGCTAGACCTCTCACGTAATAAATCTACGCATGTAACAAACAAAAGTAGGAAAACACGTGTACATTGAATACACATGCAGCATGGTGCATGATAGGGAAAAGGAAAGGGTTAAAATGGGAACATACATTGTTAACCCCATTGCAAAGAAAGCAAAGAAAATTAAAAAGACAAAGAATTAAGTAGAAAAAGGTGGTTGAATGAAAAAATAGGAGGAAAAGAGCCAAAATCACAAGAAATAACCTCAAAAGTCCAAGGCAAGCCAAAAAGAGAAAAGGCACATTTTAAATATAAAAGTGTACCCTAAATCCTTGTAAAAGAGCGCCAGGTTCCCTCCTATGCAATGTTTAAATGTAGATGGGCATGGGTGGAGGAACAATGTAAATAGGAAGAGAATAGGAAAAGAGGGCCTAGGCTGAAATGGTTGATCATATAAAAAAGGAATGGGCACCTAAGAGGAGTAGGGCATATATAAAAAGGTAAAAAGTGAATGAAGAAGGTCATTCTTATGTGTCGCCAAAAACTACCTCTCCTCCTTTTCTTCTTCTTCTTCTTGTTCTTGCTTGGGCTTGTGCTTGAGAGAGGGAGTGAGTGTGTGAGGGTGAGATACTATGGTGGAAAAGCTCTCCATCTTCTCCTCTCTTCTTTTTCCCTTCTTTTCCCTTCTATTATCTCACGTGGGAATGGAGCATGGATCTTGGAGCTTGAGGATCAAGCTTGTTTGAGCTTTTACCTTGGATGGTGGAGTTACTGGAGAGATTGAGGGAGGAGGCAACTCGATCCAGTATGAAAGTAAGCTCACTAAACTCGTGGATATGAGAGTACACGCAATTAGAGGTAGCCATTACACTTGGCTTGAAATGCTTGAAATAATAAGTGGTCCATGGGCTTTAGTAGTTGAGTGAGAGATCCCAAATTTTTGTTTCGTTATCAAGACCAATGGATTCAAGCTTTGAGTGTGCTTGTGTGCTCCCAATCAAGCATTGGAGTAGGGTTTACCCCGGACCAATGCTTGAGATAGGTAGGAAGCGATCCAGAAGGCATTTGATCTCTTTTGAAAGTAATTTTTCTGGTTTTTGAGGTTTAGGAAAGTAGTTTGTATCACCTTTAAGTGCTTAGTTTTAATTTGGATGCATTTAGGTAGGGAAAACATAGAAAAAATAAAGAAACAAACAGTAGGGTTACTGTTGTAAACATGATGAAACATGGAGAAAAAGGGGCTTTAATGCATTGAGAGAGAAAAGAGAGAAGAAGGGGAGTGGAAGACTAAATAACGAGGGGTTAAAAAGGCAAAGAGAGCAAAGGGGGGACTCATTTCTACATTCAAAGTTTGAGAGAGAGAGAGAGTTGGACACATTGTTTTAAGGCAACATGAAGGGCAATTAGACTCTGTCGTGCCACTATGTGGACACAGTGTGAAAAACTCTAGAGTGCATAGTCATCCAACTTTCTTATTGATGTAGAGAGTCAATGTGATCTGAGTCATTAGTGCTAGTGTCCGTGGCATGGATGGTCCAAAAATACTAGATTTTTGGACAATTTTAGCCTAATTTTTTATTATTAATTATTATACAAATCCCAAAAAGCTAGGAAACCTTCAAGATTAGGATGAGATGGAAAAAACAAGTTGCTTTTTCAGCCATTTTTGGATTTTTCATGAAAAAGAAAGATGAGCACATCGGGATCATAGGGGACAGTTTGAAAACAACACTTTGAACTAGAAGAAGAAGAAAGGGTAAACTAGGAGATTTTGGAGCAGGTGTCTTGAAGTTTTACCCCCCTTTTGGAGCCAAGAGAGTCATCAGATCTGGGTTCCAAGCAGTAGAGAAGAAGTTGTTGTTTTGATACACGTTTTTTGTCTACGAGGGAGCTCCAAGAGATCTAATGCTTGGAGATTGCTTTTGAGTGATGCCAGACAAGGGGTTTCAAGTTCTCTCAATGCATATTGATTTGATTCATTGTGCTTTGTCTTTGTTGTGTTTGTTTACCTCTTGTCTATTCTTTTCCTTCTCTTCCATCTCCTATCTCTACTTCCTTCTATCTCTAATCCTCGGTGGATACGACCTTTCGACAAAAACCCCTTTGACGTTTGGTGAAGCCGACATGAAAGGTTATCAAAAGGAAAGACAAGATGGGAGAACCTTCAAGCACAATTTCAGTGATGTTTTGCAACAATTAGTGCAAAATATGAATATGCTTATGCAGGTACAACAAAAACAACACGTGATGCAAGATTTTGCTCAAACAGAAACTATTGTGATGAATGATTTGCAAGCAGTTGAGCGTGAGATGAAGTTATTCAATGACAAGAATGTATCTGCATATGTACATACCTATACGCAAAAGATGGAATTCTTTGGGGTGGCTCAACTTGCATGGAGTCGATATCTTGTTCGAATCAATGTACATGAACTAAAAGCGTGAATTACTGAATTATACATGCAGGATACTGACTAGGTAACTTTCAAGAAGACACTTAGGGAAGAATTCTACATTGAAGATACTAGTTGGATTACGCACAATACTTTTCAGGAGTGGGTTTTACAACCCAATAAGGGCCTTGTGTCTACAGAATTGTTAAGAGAATTTGAAATTCGATTTGAGTAGTTAGATCTTGCAGAACAACAAGCTCTTACAAGTCAAAAGATTGTATTATTTCTACAAGCAGTAGATCCTGAGATTCAAGAGAAGCTTGATGATTTGCTATAGGATCAGACTACAAAGAAGGGTCTTAAAACATAGTGGAGACATGTCGAGGAAGCTGTTACTGTACTTGTGAAAAGATATAGAAGAAGAGAAAGATTTCATGTCTCTAGCTTGCCCACTATTACAGGTAAAACAGTTGATGTCTCCAATAAGCCACCCACTTCTATGGCTAAACCTATGGTTGTACCTGCTATTGTTTCCATTGTTAGGGAAGATGTATTAGATGAATTGGTCAAAGGCATGCAAGATCTTCAATTGAAGTTTACAAAATTGGATGAAAATGGACAAGAGGAAAGGGGATGGGCAGTAGCCCCTAAGCTAGGAAAAAGATGTATGTGGTGTGATAGCTTGCAACATGAGAGAAAAGATTGTGCTGCTTATTAGGAGGCCTTGGCATGACAGCTTATCTTTTGGAAAGATGGCAAGATCCATGCACAAGAAATGTGATTTCCTCTTGCTTTGAATTTTGGAAAGGGAGGTATGCAGAAGTTGTTGGAAGACTTGGTTGTCCGAAATACTTATGTGGTTGTACATGCTTCTACTTTTGGTCTATAGTTGGATAGAATGCATGGTAAAGTGATGGTTGGTTCAAAGGCTAAAATATGGACATGTGCTTTACATGTAACTAAAAAGAGAAAAGGTACTAATAGTGAAATATCTCATGCAAGGCAAGACATTCGTGACATAGCTGGTTGGGAATCACCGATACATGCATATTCAGTGGATGCATATTCAGCAAAAGGGAAAAATACAGATGCACTTGTGGAAGAGAAATAGAAGAGAGATGAAGATAATTCTTAATGTATCTAAAGAGGTTTGTGAAGATCATGTTTTACTTTGATGTCAAACAGAGATTGGTGACTTGTTGGATGTATATGATTTGCAGGATGATAAAGTTATCATTTCTAAAACAATTCATGAGCTCAAGGATATGCATTTACAAGATGTTTGATGTAATGCTTTACAGCTAGAAAATGTTTCGGATGCTTTGTCAAAGGCCTTGATTGACAATTCTAAGATGCTTCAAGATATGGATTATTTCACTATTTTTCGTGATGGTGAGGATGTGTTGAATGCAAGTGAGACTTAGTTTATGTTTGATGTGGTACACGATTGCCAGTATAAGCAGATTTCTATGCACTTGACTTTGAAAGAGCAGGCATGCTACTATGTATTTGTTGATGGGTGCATTGATAGCATGTATATGGAGATTCAACAGCCTCTAGTGTTTGATACACATCCAAGGCCTTATGACCCTAGAGGGGGTACTAGGTATGGCTCAAGAGTTATGCAAATACTGAGTATTTTGATCTATGATCTTAGGGGATACTTTCTTACATGCATGATAAGTGACAAGTTGATTCTATGGGTGTTTGACCTGGGTGGTGCATTGGTGGCACATACTGGAGGATGTGTAGGTTCGGAGGCAGTGGACGTCATGACACTACTACGTGGTCATAGTGTGAAAAACTCATGAGTGCATCATCATCCAACTTTCTTATTGATGTAGAGAGTCAATGTGATTTGAGTCATTAGTGCTAGTGTCCATGGCATGGATGGTCCACAAATACTAGATTTTTGGACAATTTTAGTCTATTTTTTATATTATTTATTGTAAAAATCCAAAAAAGTTAGAAAATCTTCTACATTAGGATGGTATGCAAAAATCAAGTTGCTTTTTCACTCAGTTTTGGATTTTTCATGAAAAAAAAAGATGGGCGAAATCGTGTGGGTCATGATCGTAGGGAACAGTGTGAAAACGATACTTTGAACTAGAAGAGGAAGAAGAAGTGATTTGGGAGATTTTGGATTAGGTGTGTTGTGGTTATACCCGGGTCCCTTTCAGAGCCAATGAAGCCATTACATTTGGGTTTCAAGTAGCAAAGAAGCTATTATTTTGATGCACATTTTTGGGCTGCAAGGGCTAGATCTAGGAGATCTAATGCTTGGAGATTGCTTCTCAGTAATGCCAGATAAGGGATTTTAGGTTCTAGCAATACATATTGATTTGATTCATTGTGCTTTGTCTTTGTCGTATTTACCTCTAGTCTATTCTTTTTCTTCTCTTCCATCTCCTATCACTACTTCCTTCTATCTCTAATCATGGGTGGATACGACCTTTCGACAAAAACTCCTCCCACAACACATTCATGAGCTATAAGTGAGTAGGTTTGATTGCTTGCTAATTCCTTATTCTTTGATCTTGGAGCTTGCTAGAGGCCGAGAGAGATCATACTGAGCATTGCATCAGATTTTTTCCATGTCGCCACCCATTTGCACTACGATGATTGGGACTCTTTGATTCCCAAAATTGGACCATTGGATTACCCAAAAATGTCATCCAATTTTGGAAATCACACATAATTGGATCATCCAATCGGAAAAACCCTCGAGTAAGTTACTCATGAATATATGTGTGCATCAGGTGGGTTCAAAATAACGTATTTTCAAAATACCATTTTTATATTTTTTTAAATACACAAAAGGGTGTAATATAAAGGGGTTATTTACAAATTGAATAGAAAAGAGTTATGTTTCATTCACGAAAAATTCACAGATAAGGATATCTATAAATAGGCCTTAAATGCATGTGATAAAGGCTATGCATATAGTAACTTCCCCTAGGACAACCTTGACCAGCAGTCGAGAATCAGATAGCCCGAAAATCAAATAGTCTTGACCATCTCATTTGGATGAATCAAACTCAGATACTCCAGAATCTCACAACCCAGAATCAAACGTTTGATTTTGGAATTGGATCAAAGACCTACAAATTGGATAAGAAAATCAAACATCAAAATTTGGTAAATTTTGATGTTCCCTGAACCCTATAGGCCAAGCCCTGGCTGTAGGATATCCCAATTCATCCCTAGGTGAGTGAATAAAGCAATAGAGCTAATTGACTGAGAGTTGAGACATGATATTCCAAGAGCAACTATGGTCAGTCACTTACCATACCACCACAATAAAGGCATGAATTGACAACTTGAACTTGCTACCTTTCAGTCTAAGCATTAATCATGCAACAAGGACCTAGGGTGGACCACTACAAGTGGTCACCAGTTGTGTATAGGAGAGCTAGCATTAGATGAAATTAATCGAAGGGAGTGTGATCTGTGCTGATTTTAATTGAACTTACACAATTCATCACATAACCACTTGAGGTGCACAAGGAAAGATAGAAAGCTTGATTTGGCACAAGTTCCCTCCACGACTCATGTGTTCAATTCATGTAACATTGCAAGTTTATTTGTATACGAAGTAATACACTAATGGGGTCTAAGTAAGGAATGAATCCACTAATCGAAACAAACCCTGAGAAGTCAGATACACTCTGAGAACTAGAAAGTGAACCGTACAACCACAAATTGACATGATTTTCAATGCAACTTTACCTAATCTAATTAATCTAATGAGACTCTAGTCTCTCAGGAAACTACCAATATGTTGGAAGTCAACACTACCCCTATAAATGATGAGCTTGACTTTGGAGAATTGCCAGTTGGCATTCAGTAGATGGTAAACTAATATGACCTACAAACCAAAATGGTGCATCACAATAGATCAGCTGAGGACATCATAGCGGATCTTGAGGAAGAGAGAAGGTCAGCAAGGAAAGCACTACAAAGCATATTTGCCTACAACCAAGAGCAGCAAGATCAGAAATTGAGACAAGACATAGAAATGCACGAGGTTTAGTGTGTCTTAGCTATGGCCAATAGAACCAAGGCAAGACCAAATGGTGAGTGGGAGAGAGTGCTAAAGGCTGATCTTACGTTGAACAAGCTTCTCACAAAGCGCCTCTTAGACAATACATCTATGAAGCAGAGCTGATTAGTCCTAGCAACTACATTGCTAACAAGACTAGGAATCACACCAAACTCTAAGAGCTTCACAAAAATACATGTAGTTACTAGCCTTGACAATGCCAAACGGAATAATTTTAATAACCTCAAGAGTCTCTTCATCAAGAGGTTCTTCAAAGCGGGATACTCTAATAACCTCATTGTTAGGTTGATGAATGCCAGCCAAAAGGATAAGGAGGATATCCAAGACTGTGTCACCCACATGTGAAGTGTCTTTAAGAGAATCTTGATAGCACAATGACCCAACAAATGAGGGGTCTCCACTATATTTATAAATAGAATCCAAAGTGAAGATGGTGCACAGATCGGATGCCGTATGCTTGCGTAATGAACGCCGGAAGGTCCCCAAGAACAAAAGAACTCTACTTTTTGCACAAAACTCAAGGTAAAAAGCATGCACGACATGAACAAGAGACCAATTGGGTGCAATCTCCCTCCAGCCCTTATGTGACTGCTCCACAAAGTATGTATTTTATGTATTAATCATCTTCAAGCTCAAATAATAGCCCAAATTACAAAATAGCAAGCTTTTAGCTTTTGAGTTTGCTTTAGCACAAAATAGAAATAAAGCTAATGGGCGGTGCACAAAGAGTCAGGCGTACCCAATACAATGTCCAAGTACAAATAACATAGTCGTGCGCCCATGCGCATACAAAATAATAAATAAATATCCAACGCCTCAATAAATAGGCGCAACAAAATATAGGCGCCATGCCTAAGGTATGCGCCCATCAAAATATAAGTGATAAATCGAATACTCGCTATCCTCCAATGCTTTCCTCCGCCACTGCTGCTATCTCTACACATCAACTAAAGCATTCACAATCGTTAGTAAAATAATACAATTAAACCAACAAAAGTGAATACCTAGCAGTCTTCAGCTACATAAATAAATCAACTGGTTAAAAATCAATCCTAACCTTAATTTATTACGAGTGCGCACTCTAAACTCATAAACATTTATTAATTTAATATGCATTTTGCAGAATCACCCGCTATGGAATCACCCATGTACATGCTAAATAAATGAAACGCCCGAAAAGGATAGGCGTCCCCATCAACTTCTCGCACAAATAATCCACTTTGTGTATGAGCCCCGGTCATCAAAGTTTACGGAATCCACCGTAAAACCTCACAGAATCCACCGTGGCACGGAATCCACCGTGAAATATGCCTCCTGGCATCATACCCCCGGGGTGGGATAGCAATTGACCTCAATTGCTATTAGCTCAATGTGGAGCTAGCAGAGTGGGGAAGGCATTTAAGTCTCTAGCGTGCATCCATTGGGCTTCTTCTACAGGATGGTTCTTAAATTTGACTAGATATCTAGAATATCTTCGGCCAGTTCTAGTGGTCATAAAGTCAGTATCTATGATAGCTTCAGGTTCAAGTATTTCAGTCTCTTCCTCTAACAAAGGTGGGTTTTCATAAACAGGGTGTACAGGTAATTGGCCTCTAAAGGGTCTTAATAAACTAATGTGATTTGTAGGTTCTTTAGTTGAAGGTAGGTGTGTAGAGACCAATAACATCTTCCTTGCAATGGCCTTGCAAGGTTCTAGTAGGTTCTAGGGTTTGAGTTAGGCCCAATATTGATACCTTGATCTCCTTGAGACATGATTGAATAAGAAATAGTTCATGATGAGCCATCCGCATTGGAAAAAAAAAGAAAAAATATCACAATATAGAGCTCGATCGTTCCAGAAGCTCCGCCTTCGCGCAAGATGGTAAGCGATTGGAAGCTCTCAATCTCAGCTTCGCTCTGATACCACTGGTGCGCAGATCGAATGCTGTATGCGCGCGTAGTGAGTGTCAGAAGGTCCCCAAGAACAAAATAACTCTACTTTTTTCACACAAATCAATGTAGAAAGATTGCACGACATAAACAAGAGACCAATTTTCATGAGATTGTGGAGGAAGAAAATTCTGCATAAACTTCTTCTTGAAATTCTCCTAGGTAGTGGGACAATCTATACTCTTACGAACCACGGTCCACCAAAGAGATGCTCTATCCACTAAATGATTAGTGACACACTTGATTTTATATTTTTCTGCATATGTTTCCTCATGAAAGTAATTATCAAACTGACTGATGAATGCAAGAACAGTTTTTCCCTCTCGAGTGCCATTGAAAGTACGGAATTTGAAATTTCTTTTACTTATCTTTATTTCCTTGCGGATGGATTGAGCTTCGAGAGTCGCGTCGATGGTACGTCGAATAAGGTCTTCAAATTGAGGTTCCTCTTTGTCGGTAGTCGATCTTTGTAAATTAGCCAATTGAACTTGCAATGCTTGCCTAGCTCGTCGTTCTTCATCCAACTGCATCATAATTAAGTCCAGCTTTTGCTCCATCCTAGGTTCAGGAAGATCGCCTTCAGTCATTAAATCATCCATATGTGGTTCCGTCATCCTGCAAAACTTCAAAAAAAAACCTCACACTCTCAAAATCCAATTAGCGGGATGAGCGTAGCTCAAGATCTGGTGTACAAGGCTTATATATTTTTGTGTGTGGCTTTCACAATCTTCGTCTTTGGCTATTGCAAGATTTGTAATCTTTGAAAAATCTGTGTTTTGACCTTCTACGTGTGCTGAAAATGGATCAGCAAACCTGTGTATGTGAACAGTACCGCCCAATGAACAACTTTGCAGTTTGGAGTTTCTGCGCAGGAACAACCCTTATGTGAGTTTTGAACAGAAGTCAGTTTTGACTTCATGTGACTTGTCTGACTTGCAGAGTTGCAGACTTATGTGACTTGCAGAGTACCAAGACTTGCAGAACTTGGTTGATTTATCAGACTTGCAAAACTTGAACTTTGAGAACTTTGAAGACTTGCAAAATTGATGAGACTTGTATGATTGGAAGCTTAGGATACTTAGCTTAGTAGTTTAACTAATCAAAACGGCAAATTTTAGGGGGGGGCCATTTTTTTCAGCCGCCAAAAATTTCGCGGACATATTTTGAGGCGCCGAATTGAAATTTTCTGAAGCTTAAAGCTTCTTTAAGCTTTGTAAGCTTTAGTTTTTAAGCTTTTAAGTCTATGGAAATTGAGACTTATCTCTGTAACTCCACAACTTGTATGTGAGGATGTAGGAGTGGTCCTCCGTCGTTGCAGGCCAGTCCTTCGCAATCTGAGGATGGAAACAAAGATTCTTGATCGCCAAGAATCCACTTGTATCGACTGTTCACGACGAGATTGACCGTAGAGCTCAATCGTTCCAGGAGCTCCGCCTTCGCACAAGATTGGTAGCGATTGGAAGCTCTTGATCTCAGCTTCGCTCTGATACCACTAGTGCGCAGATCAGATCCCCTATGCTTGCATAGTGAACGTCGGAAGGTCCCCAAGAACAAAAGAACTCTACTTTTTGCACGAAACTCAAGGTAAAAAGCATGCACGACATGAACAAGAGACCAATTAGGTGCAATCTCCCCCCATGCCTTGTGTGAGCGCTCCACAAAGCATGTATTTTATGTATTAATCATCTTCAAGCTCAAATAATAGCCCAAATTACAAAATAACAAGCTTTTAGCTTTTGATTTTGCTTTAGCACAAAATAGAAATAAAGCTAATGGGCGGTGCCCAAAGAGTCAGGCGTACCCAATACAATGTCCAAGTACAAATAACATAGTCGTGCATCCATGCACATACAAAATAATAAATAAATATCTAACGCCTCAATAAATAGGCACGACAAAATATAGACGCCATGCCTAAGGTATGCGCCCATCAAAATATAAGTGATAAATCGAATACTCGCTATCCTCCAATGCTTTCCTCCGCCACTGGTGCTATCTCTACACATCAACTGAAGCATTCACAATCGTTAGTAAAATAATACAATTAAACCGACAAAAGTAAATACCTAGCATTCTTCAGCTACATAAATAAATCAACTGGTTAGAAATCAATCCTAACCTTAATTTATTATGAGTGCGCACTCTAAACTCATAAACGTTTATTAATTTAATATGCATTTTGTGGAATCACCCGCTATGGAATCACCCATGTACACACTAAATAAATGAAACGCCCGAAAAGGATAGGCATCCCCATCAACTTCTTACACAAATAATCCACTTTGTGTATGAGCCCCGGTCATCAAAGTTTACGGAATCCACTGTAAAACCTCACGGAATCCACCGTGGCATGGAATCCACCGTGAAATATGCCTCCTAGCATCAGAAGAGCTCTACAAGGCCTTTGTAGAAAACTCAAACCTGCAAAGAGACATGCTAGAAAGGGTCTTTGAAGAACCCATACTCATGGATGACCACCTCAAGGAGAGAGGCTCCAAAACCATGGCCCAAGATGGCACTGCCTCTAGATCCTCAGAGAGAGCTACGACCATTAGTAGTGAGAGATCTAGCTAGAACGCACAAGACAAGGGAAAAGGTGTTGCAAGAATTGGCAGATATGAAGCTCAAGTTGGCTAAGATTCAAGAGATGATAAGAAGGCCCACGCAACCTCACATGTAATGTGTGCATTGCAAAAGAAATCACCTCCCAATTGAGTGCTTGGATCCTAGGTCAAGACCCTGTGCTAATTGGGATAGGCTTGGACACGACATGATGTATTACAGATTGCCAAGACAATTTCCATACCTAGAAAATAGATCGCTTAACTTTGGGAGGAGAGCTCCATTAGCTCTCCTAGCACCCAACAACTCAAAGCTAGGCATCCCTAGGATGGACACCAACCCTACAAGGATACCTAGACCACCTAGATCCATCGTGACCCATCCACTGAGTAACGATCCGAAGCATTACGTAGAGGATCCCAATGAGGACAAAGCATATGCAAACCCTTATATCTCGTATGATAAAGAGGGTAACCCCAACTTGATGGGGAGCGAGTCAATCAAGATAAAGTCAACTTGAGATATCCAGAGTACAGGATCACACACTTATATGTCAAGTGCCCTAGGCAAATACCTTCCACTAGTTCAAAAATTGTGCCATCCGTACTCTTTGGGTTGTTTGGAGTCGCAACACCTGATGGTGATGCAACTATGATCCCGTTGAGCATTGTCATGTCACTATGCGGACACAATGTGAAAAAACCTAGAGTGCATCATCATCCAACTTTCTTATGATTATAGAGAGTCAATGTCATCTTAGTCATTAGTGCTAGTGTAGTGGATCTTGATATTTGGTTCAACGAGTATATTATTGCAATCTTAAAGATCAGAAAATCATGTATGCTACATCAAGTGAGGATGGATTTACAAAATGAAAACATTGAACTACCATGCTCCTTTGTATTCCAACTTGACATATCAAGATCTCACTTCCTAACTAACAAACATTTGTAATTTATTTATTGCAGATATTGAAAAGGAGAGAAAAGAATATACACTGCAAGGACATTCAAGAAAAGATATCTTTACTGTCAATATAAAATATATGTACAAATTTTGTAGCAAATGTCTATCTGCCATCTCTATGAGATATACAAGGGCTGAAGGGCAAATTTCTATATATGAAGGCTTACAAGGCTAGAAGTCCTTTTGCCTTTCTTCGATGCCTTAGGTATAGAAGGTGTGGGTAAAGGTGTTGAAGTTGTGGCTTCACCTTCTGTGGTTATAAGCATCGCATCTCCTTCATTGTGTAAATCCCCACCAATCTCTGTTGTTGGTTGTATACAATTGACCATTATATACTTCAAGAGCTTTGCTCTGACGTACCAAACATGCTTAGATGTATAGCAATCCTTCAAAAACTGTCACACATTTATAGGAAAAAGAGTTTTAGTTCATTATTGTTCTTACAATAGACTATATTTTTATCATCAATGGACTATTTGCAATGAATATCTATCTTAAAGTTTAGCATCTTTTATATTACCTTTACATGTTTATCATCATTAAGATTAAATAAGTTAACCATTCTTCTAGCATTTGCAATCACCCTTCAGCCACAAGAATGGCTATCATCCTGATGAGGACATTGCAACCACCAATACAAAGTAAAACTATGAAATTTATGGATGGTAGTTCATAGAATAAACTTATGTTTCAATTATTTTAATCAATAACTTACCGCAACTTGTCTATATTGCATTGTTGCAAGCAAATCAAACGGCACTGGGGGCCTTTTCTCTAGCTCTTCAATTAATCTTTTTGCACCTCTATATATAAAATATATTGAAATTTAGAGTACTTACAAAACAAAAGAATTGAAATATCAAGGAGCCCTTGGATAATATAACTTACAATTTAGCATTTCCATGGCTTCCTTTCATAGAGTTGATTAAAAAACATTGCTTATCTGTAACGTGTCCACTAGAATCATTCCGGACACGTCTTAGCAGTCCATCGGGAAGGATGCCTAGAAAGCTCCGCCCGGCACTCCCATGGAATGTTACGGGACTTGCGATCTAGGTCTTCCCGCGTTTGCCACGTAGCGGAAGTATCCTGGCCATTCCCACTTAGGATCGACCTGAATTTGGGTTTTCCTGTTTGGTCATTAGCTAGCAACAACTAGCGTCAGACCCGAGCGAACTACTTTACGCAGAAACGCCAGATCCGAAGCGGATTCACACTGCACTTGGTTCAAGGAGAATGGGAAACGAGAGGGAAGCAAGGCTCGACCTCTCTGCCATAAGGCATAGTCCCATTCCGTTCCCCTAAAATAGCATGAATCGGGTAATAGTTAATTCTAAGTCATCGTTCTCGTTACTTGTTCCGGAGATGACGATCATCCTCTGTTCGTTGAAGACTTTGAGAAAAGTTCCCGGCTAACCGGGACCACCCATCCATAGGACAGACCCATGGTCCATCCTCCGCACTTTCCTCGGTTTGTTTTAGTTATGTAATTACCTACCACATTAGTTTGACATATACAAATAGCTTCTTTGAATTAACCCTGTTATGCACCGGTTCCTTTACGTAACCTTATCACAGGACATAAAGAAAACAATGCCAAACAACTTCTTTATTATCATTTTATCCTTTTATATTTGAAATACAAGGAGTTCCGCCTGTAGGCGTATTCATAATCCGCCCGAAGGCTATCCAGTAATCCACCAGGGATCACTAATCCAAGTTTCCGCCCGTAGACTAGTATGCGGGCCTCGAGATCCAATCCCGAGTCACGTTAGTCTCTTGTGCAGGGCCCGGAAGGCGAGGGATTTACAGCCAGAGCCCCCCCTGGCACCCAAGCGTCCTCTTGCTCCAAGCAGAACTCAACGGAGAGACCTCTCACGGCGGGTTCGGTCCACGTTCCCGGCGCGGCTAACAACCCCCTTGGTTAGGGTCAGGCAGGCAGTCGGGGGTAACTGAAGCTGCCTCTCCCTTCAGGCTCCAACCTGAAGCTTTAGATATATTTTCATCCTTTAGTTCATTGAGCAAACAATGCAAACAGTGCTTTCTAAACTGTTACAAGCACAATCAATTTCCAGTGGTCGTTTAGCTGGCAAACTGTTAAGGAGTGACTCCTTTTCTCCGAATGCAACCCGCATTCGATTCGGAATCAATTGCAACTTGGCAAGATTCCTATCATTCTTGGGTTAGGGTCATACCCTACCAATACTTTAGGTTTTGTTGTGGCAGGATCCAGCGACCATGTCGCTTTAATTTATTGTCTGGTCATTCGCTTCAAGGCAAACACCTAACCTTTCCTTTTCCTTGGCAGTTATCCCCCAAGAAAAGTGAGTAACAGGATGATTACTCATCCTCTTGTAAGTTAAATTCTTTCAATAACTTGCCAACCTCATTTCGAGAGATGACAAAACTCTCTTGTGGACAAATCTCAAGTCTATACGATGTTGCAACCTTTTTGCACATGCGTTGCATCATTCCACGGGATCATTCTACCCAATTACTTAGCGTTTTCCGGTCACGGAATTTACCTCCAGCCGAGTGGCAGGGTTTTAGGGTATCCTCCAAACCATTCCTAATTATGTTGGCCCATGATCCTAAAAAAAGGCAACTCCGTCGGAGTTTCATCATTTTAAACGAATGATCCTTGGGATAAAACCTTAGATCATTTCATGCATGAACATCCAATTGATTCGACATTTCGTGTGTAAGATTCTTAGGTTTGCGGGTTTAGACTTGGCAACCAGTGTAAAACTAGGTCGAATTCTTATTGCACTAAACCCTAGTTAGCACTTGGGATACTTATCATATCGTCTGAACCATGCCCATATGAATCCCGTGTGGTTTATGTGATTTAGACAACACAATATACTTGTCCTGCGACAAGGATGAGCCTTTCCCAAAGGTAATAAACTAGATTTAATGGAGAACAACAGTTACAACTACACCAATACGTGTAAACATGCGATTCACTGCTTCTACGCATCACATGGTTCATAATAACCCTATCCTTCCTTGGTAAGGTAAAAATGCCTGATAATCCGGACACTAACTTCCCTAGGTCCTACTAGGACTTACATCAAATAATCATTCCACTTGCAAGTCCATAGATCATTTTCGTGCCCCTCTATTCCTTTTCGAATAACGTCTTATGGGTGTTAACTTTTCCTCATGAATCATTACAAGGAAGATCTATCTAAAAATGGGACATGCCATTAATCTTTCCATGCCTAGTAAAAAGGTGTACCTCAATAATTTCAACCTTGTAATGAGGCAACAGTTGTCCTAGGCTCGTCGCTTTTGAATACACAAAAGGAAAACTTGCTGATAAGGTCCTACAAATGCATAGACACCTTATGCTCTTTTCATTAACTCCATTGAACGTACCAATGATCAATTTTCATATCTTGAGCTATTTCTAATAAATGTTCAAATAGCCAATTCATTTTCCAATTGCATTTAACTTGACTAGTTGAATTCGAACATGCATGAGTGCTTCCTAATCCATGAAGTTATCGTGATTAATTCAATACTTCTGTGTGGAATCCAAATAGATAAAACCTGGACTTGCGGACTCCGGGAAATATCCACGTATGCTCGGGGTGAACCTCCCGCATCGCACCTTGTGATCTTTCTAGAGGCCATCGCGAATTCGATCTCCAGTTAGCCTTTGTGGATTTCAACTTTTTGCCTTGGCTTGCAGTTTTTATGACCTTGGTCCGTCTCCCTTGTATGCGCAATTTCCTTTGAGATATGGCTTCCTTGACCGAAGTTCCGACTTGCGGAATTTGACTTGGGAAGGCCTTAGGGTTCTTATGAGGTCCTTTGGACAATGGAGATTTGAGAGCTTTTAATCCACCTTGAAATTCCGGGTTTAGGAAGGATTTTGTGGGCCTTGCGGAAAAGGGAACTCTCAATCCCAAGCCTAGGGCCTTATGGGTGATTGGTGGGAAGGGCCTTTATGGGCTTCATCTCTTATTCTTCAAAATCCCGGCCCAGGGATGACTGGCGTGAAGGGGTTTTGTAGCCTCCTCTTCTTCAAGTCCCGGGTTGGACTAATTGGGTGATTGGTGAGAAGGCTCGTCGCCTCCTTCTCTTCAAAGCCCCGGGGGTGTGGATAGACCTATGGGGGAAAAGGTAGTGGGAAGGGGGCTTAAGGAAGCCCCCTTAGAAGCTTCTATTAAGAAGCTTCTAAGAAGCTTCCCAGCTTTGGCCTACGACGTCGAGGGGGGGAAAGGGAAGTCGAAATCCAGCGGCGGCGGCCTGAGATGGCCTGGCGGACCGTGGCGGAACGTGGTGGCGGCTGGCAGACTGGCGGCTGGACGGCAGCGTTGCGCTTGATGACGGCGGCCTCCTCCCTCTCACGCTTGTCCAGCACGTCTTCCTCCCTTCCACACGGCAGCCCTCCTTCACGCCGCCTTCTCCTTCACGACCTCCCTCTGCCGCCTTGTCCTCCTCCACCTCCTTCAGTACGGTGACATGGCGACCCTTCCCTCACACGGCTGGCCTCTCCCTTCTCAACAGCCTTCTGCCGCCCATTGTTCCTCCACACGGTTCACACGGCCGTTCAGCACGTCCTCCCTCTCACGCTTCTTTCCCCCCCCCCCCCAAGAGGGGGTTCTTATAGTCGAAGGGGGGAGAGGGGACCTCCCCACGTGGCCCTTTGCATGGCTCTCTCCCTCTCACCTCCCTCATGCTAGCCCATCCCTTTCCCCCAGCCACACATCGGCTGGGGAAGATAATAAAAAAAATTGTAATTATCTTATCCTCTTGACCTCTTCCCAAGAGGCTGTTTTCCCGCGGCTATGCGGTTTGAATCCCCGGCCTTATTTTCCTAAGGTGGAGTGTCTCCATTTCCCGCGTATGGCTGCTGGCACTGGTGATAATCTTTGCACGAGTTTACGATGAGAGTGGGGAGTTAATATTTACGGTAGGCAGTACGCGGAAATATTACATTTTCTCCCCCTTAGAAGAATCGAGATGTCCTCATCTCGAGATAAACTGGGGATATCGAGATTGAGAGAGCTTTCATCCATCCAGGTAGCATCCTCCTTGGGATAATTTTTCCACTAGACGAGGCATTCTCTCAAGGTTCTGGATCTCAGTTGTCTCACCCTAGCATCTAAAATCTTGTCCGGCCTTAGTTCAAGAACTCCTTGACTAGGCATTACAATTTGTTGGTCATCAAGTACATGACTAGGATTAGGTACATACTTCATTCTTCAATAGACTGTTATGGAATACATTTATGAACCTTTAGGTTTTTCAGGGAGTTGCAGTCTATAAACATTAGGTCTTAAACACTTGAGGATCTTGTATGGTCCACAATACCTTGGACTTAGCTTCCTGCAATCTCCTAAGGATAGAGAACTCTTCTTTGGGCATACGTGAATGAAGACCATGTCTCCTTCCTCAAATATTCTATCTTGACACTTCAATTTCGTGTATGCCTTCTGTCTATCCTTCGCAGCTTTGATGTCCCGATAGAGTGAAATCATAAGCTTCGCACAATATCTTCTATTTAAATAACTGGCTTGCTCGTATACATGCTCTCATTCTATAGTAGACATGTCCATTATTGACAGAGAATTCACGATACTTAGCCTCTAGCTTTTGTTCCTGGTCCTTGATAGAGACTTCCCTTAGCATCCTTTGATAGGCTAGATCATGGCATCCTTCCTCTCTAGCTAGCTCAAGTATTAGGTCGTTTGGCATGGACACCTCTGTAGCCAGAGATCTGGCCGTTGATGGATTTTGTAAGATTAGGGAGTTTAGGAATGCCTTGCGACTGAGTGCATCAACAACTACATTCTTCTTTCCAGGTCGGTACTTGATCTTAAAAATCATATTCCTCCAATACTTCAATCCATCGACGTTGCCTCATGTTGAGCTCGTTCTGGGTAAAAATCCATTTGAGGCTCTTATGATCGGTTACTAGAGTAAACTTGTTGCCCAACAGGTAGTGTCTCCAAAGCTTTAGAGCATGGATGACAGCTAATAACTCCAGATCATGAGTGGCATAATTCTTTTCGTGACTCTTCAATTTCCTTGAAGAATATGCTACGGGATGATTTTCCTACATGAGCACATATCCTAAGGCAAGCGTGCTAGTATCAGTTACTACCTCTACTCCTTACTGTGGTCTAGAAGTTTTAGGATCGGTGCTGATACCAAACTTTGCTTCAACCTATCGAAGCTAGTTTGTTCGGCAGTTGACCATGCAATGGAAGTCTGCTTCTTTAGTAAGTCGGTAAGAGGTGCTGCAATCAAAGCATAGTTTTTGATAAAGATCCTATACCATCCTGTCAAGCCAAGAAAACTACGTATCTCTTTGACAGATACTGGTATTGGCCATTCAAGCACATTTCTGACTTTGGTTGGATCTACTGATATTCCTTCTGATGATACTATGAATCCTAGATATTCAATCTGACGTTTGAAGAATGCACACTTCTTCATTTTTGCATACAGCTTATGAGACCTCATTGTCTCCAACACAATCCGTAGTTGAGGTTCATGATCTTCTTCCTGTTTAGAATAGACTAAAATGTCATCGAAGAAGACAAGCACGAGGTCATCAAGATATGGTCTAAAAATATCCTGCATTAATCTATTGAAGGTGGCAGGTGCATTTGTAAGCCCGAATGACATAACCAAGAATTCAAAGTGCCCATATCTTGTATTGAAGGCTGTTTTTGGAATATCCTCATCCTTGATCCTGATTTGATAGTAACCTGACCTAAGATCAATTTTGGATAAGATCTTTGCGCCTTGAAGGAGATCAAGAACCCCATCTATTCTAGGAATAGGATACTTATTCTTGACTGTTGATTGATTCAACCCACGGTAATTAATACATAGTCGAAGTGTCCCATCTTTCTTCTTCTGGATTAGAACTGGAGCTCCCCATGGTGAATTGCTAGGCCGGATGTAGCCTTGGTTTAACAGTTGCTTGAGTTGTTCCTTCAACTTGATAGCTTCCGATATAGACATTCTATAGGGTCTCTTCGCAATTGGCACAACTCCTATTACTGGCTTGATCTCATGATCTACCTCTCTTTGAAGTGGGCGTTTTTGTTAACTCTTCAGAAACTACGTCCACGTATTCCTTCAGCCAAGTGACCAATTCACTTTACTTCTTTATCAATATTCATAGTCAAGACAATCGGGAAAAAGTTTTATTCCATTCATATCAGTATAGCCCTTTCGTGGCATAATTATTTCTTGGGCCGATGGAACAAGTTAATACATTAATTCGAGGAGAATAAGATATTATTGCATTCAGCTACAGGAACTGAGTAGTAGTACGGATTGGGGTCATCGATTTTCAGGAATCGATAGTTCATTGGAAGATTAGGGTATCTTTTCCTTTGATATCCATTCTTCTCATGACGTCCCAAAACCTTGATTCGGTCGGCAGAGATTCTTTGAATCACTTCTCCGTACACATACTTATTCTGGTTAACCCTTCGACCTCCGACCCGTAGGGTCGCGTTTGCGTGAGCCTCAATAAAGACGAACAGCTTTACGATCTTCAAATCCTCCATCCACTTGATTCTCTTCAAGTTAATTTGAAGGTACGCAGGTTGATAGGCAGTTATGTAATAGATCCCTGTAACACCCATCCATCTCCATTCCACGTACACAGGTGATGGATTGTAAATGCGATCTAGGATGTTCATCATCTCAACCCTTTGTCGATAATCCGTTGAATGCATCGCAGTCATAAACATGACTCGGAACACTAAGAACTTGTTCCATGCTTCGTAATTCTGCAAGACAGCATTCAAAGTAAGGAAATGTTTGGGACACAACATTTGCTTTACTTCTTCTTATTAAAATTTCTTAAAAACAAGTCCTTTGTTGGTTCGCTCTGATACCAACTGTAACGTGTCCACTAGAATCATTCCGGACACGTCTTAGCAGTCCATCGGGAAGGATGTCTAGAAAGCTCCGCCCGGCACTCCCATGGAATGTTACGGGACTTGCGATCTAGGTCTTCCCGCGTCTGCCACGTAGCGGAAGTATCCTGGCCGTTCCCACTTAGGATCGACCTGAATTTGGGTTTTCCTGTTTGGTCATTAGCTAGCAACAACTAGCGTCAGACCCGAGCGAACTACTTTACGCAGAAACGCCAGATCCGAAGCGGATTCACACTGCACTTGGTTCAAGGAGAATGGGAAACGAGAGGGAAGCAAGGCTCGACCTCTCTGCCATAAGGCATAGTCCCATTCCGTTCCCCTAAAACAGCATGAATCGGGTAATAGTTAATTCTAAGTCATCGTTCTCGTTACTTGTTCCGGAGATGACGATCATCCTCTGTTCGTTGAAGACTTTGAGAAAAGTTCCCGGCTAACCGGGACCACCCATCCATAGGACAGACCCATGGTCCATCCTCCGCACTTTCCTCGGTTTTTTTTAGTTATGTAATTACCTACCACATTAGTTTGACATATACAAACAGCTTCTTTGAATTAACCCTGTTATGCACCGGTTCCTTCACGTAACCTTATCACAGGACATAAAGAAAACAATGCCAAACAACTTCTTTATTATCATTTTATCCTTTTATCTTTGAAATACAAGGAGTTCCGCCTGTAGGCGTATTCATAATCCGCCCGAAGGCTATCCAGTAATCCACCAGGGATCACTAATCCAAGTTTCCGCCCGTAGACTAGTATGTGGGCCTCGAGATCCAATCCCGAGTCACGTTAGTCTCTTGTGCAGGGCCCGGAAGGCGAGGGATTTACAGCCAGAGCCCCCCCTGGCACCCAAGCGTCCTCCTGCTCCAAGCAGAACTCAACGGAGAGACCTCTCACGGCGGGTTCGGTCCACGTTCCCGGCGCGGCTAACAACCCCCTTGGTTAGGGTCAGGCAGGCAGTCGGGGGTAACTGAAGCTGCCTCTCCCTTCAGGCTCCAACCTGAAGCTTTAGATATATTTTCATCCTTTAGTTCATTGAGCAAACAATGCAAACAGTGCTTTCTAAACTGTTACAAGCACAATCAATTTCCAGTGGTCGTTTAGCTGGCAAACTGTTAAGGAGTGACTCCTTTTCTCCGAATGCAACCCGCATTCGATCCGGAATCAATTGCAACTTGGCAAGATTCCTATCATTCTTGGGTTAGGGTCATACCCTACCAATACTTTAGGTTTTGTTGTGGCAGGATCCAGCGACCATGTCGCTTTAATTTATTGTCTGGTCATTCGCTTCAAGGCAAACACCTAACCTTTCCTTTTCCTTGGCAGTTATCCCCCAAGAAAAGTGAGTAACAGGATGATTACTCATCCTCTTGTAAGTTAAATTCTTTCAATAACTTGCCAACCTCATTTCGAGAGATGACAAAACTCTCTTGTGGACAAATCTCAAGTCTATACGATGTTGCAACCTTTTTGCACATGCATTGCATCATTCCACGGGATCATTCTACCCAATTACTTAGCGTTTTCCGGTCACGGAATTTACCTCCAGCCGAGTGGCAGGGTTTTAGGGTATCCTCCAAACCATTCCTAATTATGTTGGCCCATGATCCTAAAAAAAGGCAACTCCGTCGGAGTTTCATCATTTTAAACGAATGATCCTTGGGATAAAACCTTAGATCATTTCATGCATGAACATCCAATTGATTCGACATTTCGTGTGTAAGATTCTTAGGTTTGCGGGTTTAGACTTGGCAACCAGTGTAAAACTAGGTCGAATTCTTATTGCACTAAACCCTAGTTAGCACTTGGGATACTTATCATATCGTCTGAACCATGCCCATATGAATCCCGTGTGGTTTATGTGATTTAGACAACACAATATACTTGTCCTGCGACAAGGATGAGCCTTTCCCAAAGGTAATAAACTAGATTTAATGGAGAACAACAGTTACAACTACACCAATACGTGTAAACATGCGATTCACTGCTTCTACGCATCACATGGTTCATAATAACCCTATCCTTCCTTGGTAAGGTAAAAATGCCTGATAATCCGGACACTAACTTCCCTAGGTCCTACTAGGACTTACATCAAATAATCATTCCACTTGCAAGTCCATAGATCATTTTCGTGCCCCTCTATTCCTTTTCGAATAACGTCTTATGGGTGTTAACTTTTCCTCATGAATCATTACAAGGAAGATCTATCTAAAAATGGGACATGCCATTAATCTTTCCATGCCTAGTAAAAAGGTGTACCTCAATAATTTCAACCTTGTAATGAGGCAACAGTTGTCCTAGGCTCGTCGCTTTTGAATACACAAAAGGAAAACTTGCTGATAAGGTCCTACAAATGCATAGACACCTTATGCTCTTTTCATTAACTCCATTGAACGTACCAATGATCAATTTTCATATCTTGAGCTATTTCTAATAAATGTTCAAATAGCCAATTCATTTTCCAATTGCATTTAACTTGACTAGTTGAATTCGAACATGCATGAGTGCTTCCTAATCCATGAAGTTATCGTGATTAATTCAATACTTCTGTGTGGAATCCAAATAGATAAAACCTGGACTTGCGGACTCCGGGAAATATCCACGTATGCTCGGGGTGAACCTCCCGCATCGCACCTTGTGATCTTTCTAGAGGCCATCGCGAATTCGATCTCCAGTTAGCCTTTGTGGATTTCAACTTTTTGCCTTGGCTTGCAGTTTTTATGACCTTGGTCCGTCTCCCTTGTATGCGCAATTTCCTTTGAGATATGGCTTCCTTGACCGAAGTTCCGACTTGCGGAATTTGACTTGGGAAGGCCTTAGGGTTCTTATGAGGTCCTTTGGACAATGGAGATTTGAGAGCTTTTAATCCACCTTGAAATTCCGGGTTTAGGAAGGATTTTGTGGGCCTTGCGGAAAAGGGAACTCTCAATCCCAAGCCTAGGGCCTTATGGGTGATTGGTGGGAAGGGCCTTTATGGGCTTCATCTCTTATTCTTCAAAATCCCGGCCCAGGGATGACTGGCGTGAAGGGGTTTTGTAGCCTCCTCTTCTTCAAGTCCCGGGTTGGACTAATTGGGTGATTGGTGAGAAGGCTCGTCGCCTCCTTCTCTTCAAAGCCCCGGGGGTGTGGATAGACCTATGGGGGAAAAGGTAGTGGGAAGGGGGCTTAAGGAAGCCCCCTTAGAAGCTTCTTAAGAAGCTTCTATTAAGAAGCTTCTAAGAAGCTTCCCAGCTTTGGCCTGCGACGTCGAGGGGGGGAAAGGGAAGTCGAAATCCAGCGGCGGCGGCCTGAGATGGCCTGGCGGACCGTGGCGGAACGTGGTGGCGGCTGGCGGACTGGCGGCTGGACGGCAGCGTTGCGCTTGATGACGGCGGCCTCCTCCCTCTCACGCTTGTCCAGCACGTCTTCCTCCCTTCCACATGGCAGCCCTCCTTCACGCCGCCTTCTCCTTCACGACCTCCCTCTGCCGCCTTGTCCTCCTCCACCTCCTTCAGTACGGCGACATGGCGACCCTTCCCTCACACGGCCGGCCTCTCCCTTCTCAACAGCCTTCTGCCGCCCATTGTTCCTCCACACGGTTCACACGGCCGTTCAGCACGTCCTCCCTCTCACGCTTCTTTTTCCCCCTCCCAAGAGGGGGTTCTTATAGTCCAAGGGGGGAGAGGGGACCTCCCCACGTGGCCCTTTGCATGGCTCTCTCCCTCTCACCTCCCTCATGCTAGCCCATCCCTTTCCCCCAGCCACACATCGGCTGGGGAAGATAATAAAAAAATTTGTAATTATCTTATCCTCTTGACCTCTTCCCAAGAGGCTATTTTCCCGCGGCTATGCGGTTTGAATCCCCGGCCTTATTTTCCTAAGGTGGAGTGTCTCCATTTCCCGCGTATGGCTGCTGGCACTGGTGATAATCTTTGCACGAGTTTACGATGAGAGCGGGGAGTTAATATTTACGGTAGGCACTACGCGAAAATATTACATTATCCACATAGTTTATTGCAATCAAGCTCCAATGAGAACTGAAAGCAATCATTTCTCAACAAATTAGTAGGATAAAATATCAAAAATTGTAATAGAATATTGAATCACTTACTTTTCATTATATGGAATTATAAGGAGCTCCAAAGTATCGAAGTCAATCAGATTGAATCACTTCTCAACAAAACTTGTATCAAGCTCATTCCTCATAAAGTATGAGATACATGGATCAAGAACCTCAATTTTTTGTTGCATATTCAAAGGAAACTCATGCATTACACACCTAGAAAAGGCATAGAAATAGTGAGTATAAACAAGAAAAATCTTATTGTTAAAAAAATATCAAAAGTAGAAGTAATTATGGGTGGATATACCTTAGGCTAGCAAGAATAATACTGTCATTTATTTCTCTTCTTTTATCCTTAAGAATCTGAACACAGGCAGCATTAAAGGAGATAATCTTAGCTATTTTGCCTAAGTCACCAGGTAAGAAACAAAACACATTAAATCCTTTTGGATTAGCTGCTTCAAGAAGGGTGGCCAGCTCATTTTCAAAGGGCTTTAGTTGCTCTACTTCCCTTTCTTCAGCCCTTTGCCTCCTATACTCTCTCCATTTATCTGCCTATTTCTCTTTAGCCTTCTCCTCTTTTTCATGTTGCCTTGTATCCCTCTCATGGGTAACATCCTCAACCTTGGGACCAGAATTATCTTTCTTTCTCCTAGCTGGGGGCACATTAAGGATATTAAATGTCTTCTCATCAGTGAGGGGAACTGGCTCAAGGACCTTTGAAAATCTATATCTTAGCCTCCTAATAATTACCATATCCTTGTCCATGAGTGTGAGCCTATGAGCATGAGCAGCACAAATATAGGCATCTTGAAAAAACTCAATGAAAAAATCCTATGTGGCTTCCTATATACAATTAAGGGCTGTTCTTGTCCATCTGAAACTATCCAAACTATATTTGTCACAAATCTCCCTCACAAGCCTTTGAAAAGACAGTTTTGGAATTGTATTTAATTGCCTTCCTAGTCTCTCTTAGGCACCAGACATTTTGATAAAACTTTCTCTTTGGCTTTGACTTTCTAGAGAGCTTCTGAGGCTTTGAAGATTGATGAATCTTTGATGCTAAACCCCTAGGATCAATCTTCTCCTTCCTAGCCATCTACCAAAAAAAGACATGTTACTTCTTGTCCAGTGTGTCTAGTGAAACACGAGTTTCAGAGAAGAGAGACCTCCTTGCAGCATGTTATTTTTGTGTTTCACTAGACAACACATAAATAGTAAAACAATCAACAAAACTAAGAAAAACAAAACATTAACCTAAGGAATGCCATAATAATTACCTACAATCTCTACATCATTAAAGCCATAGAAGCAATGTTATAAAACATTAGGGAAAAATAATTCTTTATAGTACCACCAAATTATATCATAGACATGAACTTTTCAAACGCGAGTCAAAGGAAAAGTGCATAAAACCATACCTTATCTAGCATTTACTAGAAAAAGTCCGTTTAAAACCAATTTTGTGAATAACTCTGTTGAAACGTGAATACGTTCTTCACAACCACAGCTCGAAGTCCCTGCTGCATGACCACGAAAATGTGCTCCATGACCATGAAAATATGAAACAAATTTGGCCGTTGTTTCCCTTTATTGGGGGACTTTTCTAAAAATTGATGGTATATGCATTACTTGGCGGTGTGTTAAGTGGAACACGTGCGACGTATTCTGAGACTGTTATTCCTGAAAAAAGGGAGTGCACACGTCTTTTGAGATATTTTATACGGTGTGTTAAGTGGAACACGTGCACACATATTCTGAGGTATTTCATGCGTACGAAAATATTGGAAATTTCGTTGAAATTTGTGATCACCTTTATTTTGCCATCATTACGTTAACTTTTTCGTTGGAACTATCAACACACATTTGACAATCAATATAAAAGCTTTTCGAAATCATCTTCTCCGATATTGTCTTTCTTTCTCCTGAAATTTTGCTTCAATTTGCCTTCAAGGTCCTTGCTTCCTGTTTTTTGAAGAGCAGTTCAACAATTTCTGATAGGTAACAAAATTTTGTTATTACAAGTATTTGAACAAAATTTCATTGATTAGTATAGAAAGAATTTTTAATAACACTTGAAAAATGATAGATGTCATGTGCCTTGTGTCTTTCAAAAGGAGCATGGCACTTCCAGAAAGGATTTTATCATAAATTTCTATGTTTTAATAGAATTAATTCATAGTTCATGTTTCTCTTCTTGTTCTATATCTATTGACTGATGAAATGCGAAATAATGTCTCTCGTTGGTGATGTGTTGCTAATGTCGCGTTTCACCGGTCAAATGTTGAAATAATGCTTGTTTTCAAGTAGTGTCCGGTGAAACGCGAGTTCTTCACCAGCTTTTGCCTCTCAACACCTGTTTTTGCGTTTCACCGATCACTTAAAAAATGTTTTCATTTTTCAATCTTTTTTCTTGTGAAACACGATTTTGGGGCCTCTTTCCATGGTTCTATCTCGTTTGATTGGACATTGTTGCCATTCTGCTTTGTTTGCAGGGATAAATCTTTTGTTGGTCAAGATGACAAAGAGGAAGCTATCTTTGGAAGGAATGGATGAGGAGGAGCTAATGGAGACTTCTGATGATAGGCTCTTTGATTTCTTACACACAACTGGAAATTCTTCCAAGTTTAGCTATATCAGGGAAATTTTTAATGTTCCTTTTGATTTGAAAGAGTTATTGGAGGATCTTGAAGATAAAATTAAGGAGTACAGATATTTTTATGATAGACATGTGCAAGGTTTAGAAGTCAATGGATTTGTTCATTATAGTGATGTCATGGGAGCCACCAGTACAGCCAGATCAACTTTGCTAGGCAGGTTCAACCTTATTGATGAGGAATTCAGGAAGAGAGAAACATGTTGCCCTTTCCATAGGTATCAACACCAATGCCTTCTGATCCACAAGGACATTGGATTTATTGTGATCTTCAGTACATGGAAAATTCTTTTCCAGATATAGCCCAACAAGGAAAGCTAGAGGATATTGCAAGTATGGATAAGGAGGCCAAAGAGAAGGAGGAGATGTTCTAAGAAGATATTGAGAATCAACTTGTCCAAAGTTTTGATGTAGGTTTGTTTAAGAGTGACAATATCACAATGGTGGAAGAAAAGGAGATCGAGCCAAGTGCACAGGTTGATGAAGAAGGTCCTCTTGCATGTGTTCCAACATTTCCCACTTATCTTATCAACAAGAAGAGATATGTGTTGCTAAATGATATTCAACATCTTTTTGATCTTAGAGAAGATTATTACTTAGCAATCCTTGCAGGTTGGGGCCAAAATGACATGAATTTTATAGGTTATGAACAAGAATGACTAGCAAGTCTTGATGTTGAGGGAGAGAATTTCCAAGACAGCTCTATATCCTTACACACATGTATTAATCAATTGTAGAATACAAAAAGGGGCGGCTACCTACAGAAGAAGAGTTCTTGCAGGTCCAGAAGAGACTTCATATTGATGATGTAGGGTATGAAGAGAGATTGAAGTCTCCATCAGATGAGAAACCCAAGAGTTCAATAAATCTTTATGATGATAGTCTTCTCGAAGAAGACAAACACCCTAAGGTATGAAATATAATTCGAAGTTACCCATTAATTTTATGTTAGACTTTATTATGCATTATAGATAAATATCTTATATCTTATACTGTTGTGGTTTGTTGTGTAGATTGAGATTGAAGATTTGGACAACTTTCTTGGAAGGGCCAAGGGCTCTAGGCCAATGAAGTTTGGGAAAAATCAAAGCCTTGGCCATTATATTGGAAACTTAAACAATCAAACAATTGTAATATATCATAGTAGATTGTCAAGCTCTCCAAGTCTACCAATGATGGCTTTGAGAGCTATCTCAAAGGTAATTGGATCTCAAGTTTTCAGCAGAGGTTTGGACAAGATCATTTTAGTGGAGAAGGAAGAAGCCATAAGAGTTTTTGGCTTCGTGCCTGGATACAGTGGATCTAGAGCTGGATATTTTGGAGTTCTTGGCTCCTATTTGCTCTCTTATATGTAGGAGATAGTAAGATTTTGAAGCTTCTTCCAAGCTATCAAAAACAGGAGTTTTTGAAATACAGAGGTCTTATTGAGTAGGATGAAACAAAAGATTCCTCTAGAGGCCTTATCAAGCTACCTGAAACCAAGGACTCCTCTGAAGGCCCTGTTGAGGTGCCTCAAACTAAGGACTCCTCTGGAGGCCCGTCGAGGTGCTTGAAACTAAGGACTCTTCTGCAACACAATCAGACTAGAAGATGCCAAAGATCAAGGGTTTCTTGAAACCCATCTTTTCCCAACTCTTTGTTTGGTTTGTAACCATTCTGTAAATCTTTGCTTTGCGCAAGAATTTAAATATCTATCTTTTCTTCTTTGGGTAAAAATTTGTATAGCCCTTGCTAAAGATGATGTATTGCTTGATGTGGTTGTATCTTTAAGCTTGAATTTATGTCAGATTTGTCGATAGAACCATTGAAAGACCTCTAATAAACTGTTGGCTTTGTGTCTTCCACCTCCATGTCTTGTGTGTCTGAAATATTTTGTTATTGCTTGATAATGTGATTTTTCCATACCTTGGGTTGACCAGATAGATAGAGATCCATATTTTTTAATAAAGTATGGAGCATGGTTGTATAAAATATGCTACATAGTCAACAAATAAAGAAAGTTATTAAAAAACATTATATGAGTTCGACAATGAAGAAACACACATATAAAAACTTATTCCTTTATAGTGAGTAAAGTGTTAATCACCCCAAGCTTCTGTCATCGCTTTTTTGAAAAGGTTCAATTGGTTTTTGAAGTCTTTGAGATCATCATCATTCCATTCAGTCTTATCACAATAAAAAAACACTTTGTCTAGTGTTTCCCAAACTTTAGCTTTTCTATTCCGAGCTTGTCAATTATCAGTGTGATCCTTAACTGCATTATATAGGGATTTCCACTGATTAAATTTAATAGTTGAGCCACCATTTCTCGAGTTTATCTTACCAAGTCTCCCATGAAAGCCTAGAAATCTTCTAGCCTTCACTCCACCAATAGATGGTTTTTTTGGGACACAATTACCATCCTTAGACTTCTGAAGATCTGGTTCAATAACAACATTGCCACCATGTAAACCAATTGCAGAGAGAACTTTTTCAACCTTTGTTATAGCATCTCTTCTAGTTGATAATGGCTTTAGCTTCCATGCAAATCCTATATAGAGATGAACAAGCTTTTCAATTATCCTGCAAAGTGCATGAAGTGTACAAATATGGGCATTCGCTAAAGGAATATCCAAGACTAGTTTAAACTATGGATCCTTATTGTGCCTAGAGGGAGCTCTATTTCAATTGCTTGAGTTTAACTCTGTAGCTGGCGACGTGCAGTATAAGCAAGGAGATCTCGAGTTGGCTCCCTTTGATACATTATACATACATTTGAGTGTCTTTAGGTCACCAGCTATGTGCCACTCAATCCTGTAGTTCCCAAATCCTTCAACAAATAGCTCTTCTCCTACTTGTTGCCTTTGAATAACATTAGGTATTGATGCTTATAATATATAAAAATTCTCAGTATCTACCTCAAATGCTCCTAGCCACCAGATGTTATATTCAGATTGAACACTAAATGATGTTGAGTGATTGCAATGACCTAACGAAAGTGGTCTATTCATCAAGGTGATACGAGATTCTCTCCAATTTTTTACATTTCATAATCTCACTTTCATCAAGTTTAATCACAAATCTAGCCACTCCTTGTGCCTCTACTACTAACAAGTCAA
Source organism: Lygodium microphyllum (assembly GCF_053477565.2). Classification (NCBI taxonomy): domain Eukaryota; kingdom Viridiplantae; phylum Streptophyta; class Polypodiopsida; order Schizaeales; family Lygodiaceae; genus Lygodium; species Lygodium microphyllum. The sequence continues at coordinate 97,249,763 of NC_141164.1, forward strand.
AAAATTTGATCATTAAGCATTGTAGGGTGGGAAAGTCAAGGAAAATATTGTTAAATTCATTGAATGTAACCTCCTTTTTCTTGCCCTTGAAGGTAGCCTTGATATGAAAAGGCTCACCTAGAATCCCCATCATCTTGTTATTAACTCTCTGTCTGATAGTCCTAACCACAAATGGCTTCGAAAGTATGTAATTGCGTACCTATCCTTGCTTCATATTTGATTGTAAAAGCTGGAAAAGTTGCATATAAGCATCTCGACTGATACCAATACTATCCAGTGCCTTCTGTACTAACTCAGAATCCAAAGAATGATCCTTTACAAATGACTCCAAGCATTGTTTCTTTGCCTTTTTAAATTTCTTCTTATCCAAAATATCCTTTAAAACTACTGAAGGAAGAAGATGATAGTAAAACTGAGCTGCTTTTCAAGAATCTCTTTCACTTGCATTTGGTTGTAGAAGAGATCTAAGCAAAATTAACATCACAAATCAATGCGTGTAATTTAAATAAAGCCATATTTAATATTTTCAAAGTGAAAAAAAAAACCTTGCTGCTTAGATTCTTTTACCACAGCCTCCTCCTCCTCATTTGAGATTCTCAATACTTTTAAGAGCTCTTTGTCGATTTCGAAGGCCTATTAAAGTTTGCGTTCATTGATAAGCTTTGATATGCTTTTCCAATGAATGAATTTTTTGTTGACAATCCTCTAGCTTTTGTAACAACTCTATATTGTGTTTCATCAAAAGATGATTCTCTAGTCCAAGGATATCCTTTTCTGCAACAAGGTTAAGTGTATAACCTAAAAATCCATTGTAGCCATCACCAATAAACCTCATTAATGATGAGCTATTATAGAAAGGAGGAGTGTTATTTCTACTAGGATCTTTGAGATATAGCTTTCCATTTAACCAACAATATTCTTCTTTCCTTCAAACCTCAATATATGTTTCATAGACTCTGTAACCGTGATAGATTTTGTTCTCTTTCTTATTGCTTCATACTCACTATCCAACTCAATATGAAGATGATAGAGAGGTCTTTTATGAGAGCTACAGAGATCATTGGATGATTGATCCATAGCTGAGTTACAGAGATCATTGCGTGATTGATCCATAGCTAAGGATATGATTAGAAGCAAGAACGAAAACAAAGGAGAGACTACTAAGGAGGAGAAAAAAAGAAGAGAGAAATGATGGAGGGAGGCAATCGAGTATCCATCAAAATTCAAATTGAATATTAGTTTTCACTTTAATGAGGAGAGGTAAGATCTTCATTATGACAACCTTTGCCAACTTTATGGCGACCTAGATTTCTTGGTTTGATGTGACCACGAGAATATCACGACAATGACTTATTAATGAATATTGATATTTTAACTTACCAAAATATAAACCTTTTAAAAACTCTATAAAATGATTTTATTTCTTAAATTTTTTTCTCTCTCTAGGATCTCTTACAGGGCATTTTTGAGACCTCAAAACTCCCCTAATGACCAAGCACCCCTCATAAGGTGAATTCCACTACGAGTGTTTGAAATCTATTCTTCAAGAGACTTCTTAAGATTTGTCGCTATCTCAATATCAAAATGTAGCTTATATCCCGATTTCTTGCCCTTCTTTTTACCCTCTTGTTTGCTATCCTATCTTTGCTCCTGCCCAACCTCTTCCATAACATGCTCAAGAGGTGGCTGATTTGCAGCTTCAGGTTGATCTACACTTCTTGTTGTCACTCTCTTAAATGTCTTTGAATTATCTTCATCTCTCTTTTGATTCTCTTCCACAAATGCATCCTTGTTTTGCACCTTTGCTAAATATTCATGCACTGAATATGCATCTATCACTGATTCTTAGCCAGCTATATCATGAACGTCTTGCTGTGCATGAGACATTTCACTATCAGTAACTTTTCTTTTTTTAGTTGCATGCAAAGCATGTGTTTGTATTGCAGCCTCCTTCAGACATTGTCTAGGCATTCTATCAGATTGTAGACCAAAAGTAAAAGCATTTACAACCACATAAGCATTTTGGACAGCCAAGTCTTCCAACAACTTTTGCATACCTCCCTTTCCAAAATTCAAAGCAAGAGGCAATCCCATTTCTTGTGCATGGATCTTACTACCTTTCCAACTCCATCTCATGCTCTATTGATTGCAGAGTATTCACCACAATAGTTTTTGTTTAAGTAGAAGCTGGCATCACCTCTTGTTGTTGTTGTACCTACATAAGCATGTTTATATTATGCACTAATTGTTGTAAAACATTACTAGAAATCGTGCTTCAAGTTTCTCCCATCATTTCTTTCCTTTTGATGACAACCTTTCACATCAGGCTCACCAATATTGGAGGGGTTTTAGTCAAAAGGACATATCCATTGGGGATCAGAGAGAGAAGGAAGTAGAGAATAGGAGATAGAAGAGAAGAAAAAGAATAGACAAGAGGTATACAAGATAAAGACAAAGCTCAATGATTCAAAGTACTATATATTGAAAGAACCTAAGAAGATAAGTAAAATCCTTGTCTGGGACTACTCAGAAGCAATCTCTAAGCATTAGATCTCCTAAAGCTCATTGGTAGATAAAACATGTGCACCAAACACTAGCTTCTCTTGACCTTCTTTTTTCAGGCCTGGCCTCACTCACTGGTTCTCTTCGTTCAACCTGTGCTTGTATTAACTCCTCCAACAAGTCCTTGCTCTCCTCAGCAAGCTTGACTGTTATGTCAGCACCTTGCTTGCCTTTCCCTCGAGGTTTGATGAGGTCACCCTTGCTAAAGGTTGTGACTATCCTCATACCTGGTAGTGTCAGGTGTATCCTCTGTGCTACATAGTCAGCCTCACACTTGGTCGCCCTTTTGAAGGGTCTTCCTAGGAGGGTTTCTTTCCTGCAGCTAGCACTATTTGAAGGAACATGAAATAGGATAGGCAAGCTTTCCGTTTCAATTGTCGCGAGGATTTTGCACTTCCCTATGAGTGCTTGTGGGTGTCCCCCATAAGGGGTAAGAGTTGCACTAGTCGATGTGAGCTCTGGTTGGCCTAGTAGGGTCCATGATTCATAGGTCAAGATGTTAAAATTTGCTCCTTCATCAATCAGAGCATCGATAGTATGCTCTCTTTTTGCGGTGAGTTTGACCCTAAGATAACCAAGTGGTACTAGTCTTCATCTTCCGGGTCTTGGCTTGTAAATTTAAGCCTTCTAACAGATGCCTTTGAGTCCCTAACTGCACCGTCAGACGTGGATTCTCTACTGAGGTCTTGGGTTGTTTGTGCAACGCTGCTCAAGGTACATCTATCGTCAGGACTGTCATATCTAGTCATTCTCGCTATTGTAGCTTGATGTTGTTGCTTTCCGTTTTGACTAGATGCAGTCCGAATGCAACACCTATGTGTTTTTGCAGTGTGGCCTTTTCGCCCTTGTTGGCTAGATGGGCCCATTGAGGTTCTAGGGCCTCTGTTTGTCTCTATTCGGGTATGGGCTTTCGGCTACTCTTTTGCAAGTGGGAATCCATGCTCATGTAGAGCCATTACTTCACTAGGGTCCAATTTGGAAGACCTTTCACGGCACGCATTTTCTCTCCAACCTACTTGGGGGAGGTGCGGCCTTTGCGGGGGTCCGGGGGGGACTGTTTATAGCCAAATTTTGAACTACGTGCTCTAAAATTTAGCCCAGTGATGGATCTGTGATGTGCCTTTAGCTCTACGTAGCCTTTGGGGTCAATCTCAGGGTTTAGATGTGTCAAAATTTGTGTTCTAGGTACCTGTCCAATTTTGACAGTTTTCAGTCCGATTCTCAGATGTCTAATTATCAGAATCGGACGTCTGATTCTGGGTGGTCCGATCGGCCCAGTGGTCCGATTCTGGACGGTCCGATTCTGGGTGGTCCGAGTGTCCGAGTCAACGACAGTCCGAGTGTCCGAGTCTGAGCGTCCGAGTGGTTCGATTTCCAAAATCGGACAGGTTGGTCCGAGTGGTCCGAGTCCAAGTGTCCGAGTATGGACTGGTCCGATTCTGGATGGGCCTGATTCTAGGACTCGGATGAACTGGTCCGACTACACGGCCGACGGCCCGCGAGTTGCATGCGATGCGTCTAGATTGACGTCTACTACACCGAATCGTCCAGTGCCTTCCAGATAGGTACAAGACACTACAAGGGAATTCCAAACATGCCTGGAACCACTGTGGTGCTCGAATCAAACGGCAGTCCAAGGATTTGTGCCCCTATTTCCATGTTTTAGCCTGTTATATAGCAACAGAGAACCCTATTGTTTGTTTCTTTTTCTTTGTTTTTTCCTATCCTAAATGTATCCAAATCACAGAGTAAATACCTACACTACTCCATCTCACCACATAAATCTCAAGAAAGTAAAAAAAAACCTACTTGCCAAGGAGATCGAATACCATCTTCAACCCCCTCACTTCCTACCTATCTCAAGCACCGGTTCGGGGGAAACCCCTTACTTTGATGCTCGATTCGAAGTGCGCAAGCACTCAAGGCTTGAATCCGTTGGTCCCGGCAACGGAACCAAAATGTGGGAGCTTTCACTCAACCGCCAAGACCCACGGACCGCTTATTGTTTCAAGCGTTCCAAGCCGAGCACTAATGGCTACCTCTCACATAATCGACGCGCCATCCATATCTACGGTGTTGTCGCATTAAGAGTTGAAGGTCTATCACCGGGGCTTTTAGTGAAGAGTTTGGGATTCAAGATTCAGAAAGGAAAAATGGATTGGGTTTTAATAAGATTCGGGGTTTAGAAAGAATTTAGGTACGGAAGAGGAATTCAAGCCTTCTCACTTTGTACTTAGCATACATGAACAGAAGGATTAAGACTAATTTGAATACATCAAATGCTTTAGGATACATACATCATTTCATAAAGGATATTTTCAGATTTCTAATTCATTTATGAATGTCAAATGAAAGCTCTAATGGCATTTATTTCATGTACATAGATGGATTTCAATCCTTTGGGTCAAGTATATTGTTGATAGAATCAAATGCATCCAAGATTTGGGCCAAAGATACATGAAATGAATGGGAAAATAATAATTTTAGCTTCAGCCCTGTTTTAAAATAGAAGATTCCAACCCATAATCAAGTTCAAAATGAGTGCATAAACTCAAGAAGAAGCACTTTTGATCATCTATGAACAATGTCCTGAAGAAAAGAGGTCTTTTTCCTCCATTACAACCATAAAAAACCCATGTTTGCTCATACAAATAGATCAAAATAGTGGGCTGCCCTATAATGACTGGTTATTTCAGCCCATAACAGTCCATAAGTCTTCAATATCCTCACCCTTTGCTTGCCCCAAAGTCACTCAAGTACTTGGGTACAAGTCGGGCTTCATTAGACCAAGAATAAGGTAATAAAAAAGAGAGAAGTCGTGCATAAGAGCAGGCTGAATCCTCTTCTCTCAGATTTCCCCTCTTTTATAGACAGTTTCAGCATGCATTTTTGTCAGACCAAAGAGGCAGAGAAGTGGAGCTCTCACCATGTTTACATCTTCAGTAGTTGGGCTTGTTAATATGTAGTTTGCATGCTCCATTTCATGCATCTCAGCTCCAGCTTTCTTCCAGTCTCCCTCAATCACAGTGCAGCCCGCATTTTTCTCCGAAAAACGCGGGCTGCTCTCTGCTCTATCCCTGGTCACTTTTTGACCAGTCTAGGTCACTTGCTGGTCACCTAAGTCAGTTACTTTTGGTCCCATGTGGACCTAGTGGACTTTTGACAGTTTTTGGCAACATTTTTGGGTTTTGTCTATATTTTTGTACCTGAATTAATGTGATTTATCCAGCAGACTCTCAATTACTTCCAGATGTCCAAGTTATAGGTTCCCATAGACTTATTTTTCATAACATGGTATAACTGCAAATTATATGCTAAATATAAAAGAACTTGTATAACTAAGGTAGATATTGGATAACAATGCCTGAATTTTGTATGCAAATATCTCATATAATTCCCAGTGAAACTCTTCTGAGTTCATAAGAATCCCATGATTTATATCATGAACAGTAAACTCTTTGACATTCACCCCTCCTAACCTACACATCCTCCGACATGTGCCATTTCATAAGATTACAGGTCAAGGAGGGTCTTCTTCATCATTTTCATTCTCTAAGTCTTTTTCTTCCTGCATGTCTTCAAGTAAAGGGCTTGTATCAAATTCATCAAGTTCATAAGTTGAAGATTCTCTTCGTTTGAAGAGTTTGATTCGTTTCCCAGCTATTGGAGTCTTTGTCATGGTCCCATCCATTTCAGCCAAAGAGTAAGTAGCATTATGATGAACTACTTTTACAACATATGGTCCAAACCATCACTTGGCTAACTTTCTTTGAGCACTATGTTGATTGTCCAAGCTGCTATCATAAACAAGAACCCAGTCATTCTCTTGAATAGCTCTTGGATAGAGTCGATGGTGCTTATCAAACCTCTTCTTATTCTTTAATCTTACTGTTTTTAGCCTTTCAATGGCTATTTTAACATTTTCTGGCCTTCTTTCAAGTTGCCTTATGCGTAACAACAGCAATTCTTTCTTGTTCATGCCTTCATCCCAAGGCAAGATACTCCATGTAACAATGGATTCCTCAATAGGCATAATAGGTGGCTGTCCATACATGAGTTCAGCTGGCATATATCCTGTTACTGCACTATGGGTTGTTCTATCAGCCCATAGTGCGAATGGTAGCATTTTAGGCCATTCCCTCAACTTTCCTTTGCATGATTTTGCTAAAGCTTTAAGAATTGGTTGATGGCCTCTTTCACTCTTACCATTGCCTTCAGGATTGTAGGCTGAAGTAAGAGATAGCTTAATTTCCAATTGAGCAAAGAAATGGCTAGCTTCATCGGCATCCAATTCTTCTCTATCAGCAGTTACTTTAGCAACACATCCATACCTACAAAATACTTCTTCAAGTAAAAATCTACAAACAGCATGAGTGGACTTTGTTGTCAAGGCCTTTCCTTCCACTTGATTTGTGAGATCTTCTCTAGCAAGTACTAGATATCTCATGTTCCAAATTCCTATAGGCATGGTTACTAAATCAATAACCCATCTATAGTGAATAGATAAAGGATAGGTAGGCTAAAGCCCATCTCTATGCTTTACCATAGAATACATTTGACAAGCATGACAAGACTCAAAAAAATGCTCAATGTCTTTATACATGTTTTGCCACCTAAATTTTTCTTTTATTTTGGCAAAAGTACCTCATATGCCTCTATGACCAGCCAATAGGCTTTCATGGAATTCTTGCATGACCTGTCTTTGTGTCTTTTTGTCACCTAAGACACGAACAGGTGCCCTTTCTTTCTTTTTTGCATGCCTCCAAAGGTAGCCATCTTTAAGAAAAAAACCATAGGCTTTTCTCTTAATTCTCTTGAACTCTTCATGAGTCCATTCTTCCTTCTTTGTCATAGTGCTAAAAAATTGGCCAATTTTTAGCCAATCATCTGCATAATATTCTTCTTTAAAGTGTGAACAAACCATAACAAAACATGGAATATGATGTTTACTAGCTGTCCATTGTCCTTCTTTAGTTGATTCATTCATCCTTGCTGATGTAAAAGTTGTATTATCAACTGAACCTGTTTTTCTTGCTGTAATTTTTGTTGTACCTACATTAACAGCTTCATTTATAAACTCTGATTCTTCTTCATCCATCATTTCTTCTTCATCCATATATCTGGAACGTGAAAGCATGTCAGCAACTGGATTATCTTTACATGCAATATGTTTCAAATCAGGATTTAAGGATTTAATATAGGCTATCCATCTTAGCATAGCTATGTCAGGAGTGGAACAGTTGGCTGTCATGCCCAAGAGTGGAAGGCAATCTGTCTCAACTATAACATGTGCGCCCATGAAGTACTCCCTGTCACATTTTAATGCAGTTACTACTCCCCAAAGCTCTCTTTTAATTTGAGCATACCTTCTTTGTCGTTCATTAAGAACCTTTGCTCCAAAGCGGATCACATATCTGTTGCCTTCAAGGTCGTCTTGACCAACTGCCCATCCTATTCCAATAGGACTTGTGTCCACTATGAGTATAATGGGCTGTCCATTAGAGTAGTTAGCCCTCTTTAAAGTGGGAGTCGAAATCAGCATTTTCTTGAGTTTTCGAATAGCTTGAGTGTGTTCTTTTGTCCATAGAAACCTTTGGCCCTTTCTTAGGAGCTGATAAAGACTTTCAGCGACATGGGCAAAATGTGGTATCCAAATAAGGTAGAAGACACATGCTCCAAGAAATCTCCTCACTTCTGAAACATTTGTACATCCTTCTTGCATCTTGCTGATTGCATTTATTTTAGATGGAGAAGGCTTTCAGCCATATGGACCACACATATGACCAACCACAAGGACTTCTTCAACTCCAAAAACAGATTTAGCTCCTGAAAGAGTAAGTTGAACTTCTTCTAATTTAGACAGGATTTGAGCACAATCATTAATATGATCAAAAACAAACTTTCGACATCCAAGTTCATTGAGTTCTTCATTTTTCTCATGAACTTCACATCCTTTGATTGGAACATCATCAAGGAAAGGAAGAGTCAATTGAAGAATATAATCCCTCAATACTTTATGCATGGCATTCATCATGTGAGCTATTGAATTCGTAGCCCCTTGAGGTAGAGTACACATGCGGACTAGGCCAAGAGGCGTCTTCATTGTAGTAATGTCATGGCTTTCCAAAGCAAGCTAAAATTGGTCGTAGCCTGAATACAAGTCTCCCATGGAATAGATTGCCCTTCCTACAAAAGCTTCAGCAAACTCATCCACAATTGGTCCTGATCCAACATTTCTAATAGTGATTTTATTAACAGGTTGCAAATCTTGAATGAATCGTAAAGATCCATTCTTCTTAGGTACGGTAAACCATCGATTGGAATATGGAGTTGAAGATGGCTCCAATATTCGCATTTTTATCTTTTCATTTAAAAGTTCCAATAACTAGGCAAATGAGCACTTGGAATCGGAATTGGTTTAAGATTCCAAGGCACATGTGGGACCGTAAAAATTACCATTGGTGCCACAAAGCTTGGATCCACACAGCCGATTTCATGCGGTTGAAATGAAAAGGCTTTACCATGGTTCTTTAACATCTGCATGAAGATTTGTTTTTCAGCCTGTAAGAGGAAAGAGTCTTTACCAATTTTCAGCTTTTGTAGACTTTCAGTTGTAAATTGATGACCAATATCTTTAGGATCACGAAGGCTTGGTTGTTTGGATACCCTTTCTGCCAATCCTTTGCTTTCAGGTGGTAAAGGAGTAGCTACCGACTTGACCTTCTTATCAACTGTTTTATATTTTGTTTCTACTCTTGCTTCATCCTTGTTTGGTTGTCCAAAGTCTTCATAATCTGCAAATTCTTGAATTATGTCATACATATCCAATGTACATACCTGTATGGACTGATTTTCAGCTTGATTTTCTACATGAACGGCTGTATAAATTTCAGCCATTGTGTCATTATAATTCAGCCCATAAAATAGTCCTGAAATTTCTTCTTCTTTAGGTAAAACATCAATTTGCTTCAGTTCTTGCTCCATATGACTCAAATACTTTCTTTCAGCCCTGTTTATGGCTGAAAATTGTTTATAACAGCCCACTCCATTGGCTGAAAAAACATGCAAATCAGCTTTTGGCCTTGCCTCCTTCATATGTGGAGGCCTTTTTTTGTGACATGATGCACTGCCATAGCCTCTACTTATAGCAGCGCTACCCGAAAACCCTTAAATTCTCGGGCATTAGGAGGAACAGGATGATCTCTTAATCGATCCCTATTTCGATGGTGATTAACACAGACAGTTAGGAATTGAACAGCTTTATCATTATCCTTGCTTCTTATCCGAGCATATGATGAACCATCATCAAGAGCCTTTGTCTCTAAACGAGACTCGGAAATAAATGGTTGTCCAAGAATGATTGGATAACTACAGGAATCTTGAACAAAGAAATGAAATTCATCTTTTACATTACCAATAGTAACTTGTATATAAGGACATGCTGCATAAAGATCGCCAGAAGAGTTATTGGCTGCCTTCATGCGCCACCCTGGGTCCACATCAATGGGCCATCCACCATTCTCATAGAGACTTCTTGACATAACATTAATTTCTGAACCATGGTCTATAAGGGCAATGCATGGAGTTTCTTTCTCACTGATTTTAACAACAGTTTCAACAGTCGCCCTTGCCCAATGGGTACGGGAATAGTGACTACTTGGAATAAAGTGAGTTTCACTTTCTTCCTGCATGTTGTGAAGAAAAGTCTCTTTCTTTTGCATGGGCTAAACTTTAGATTGAGAAGTTTCCACCGTTATGGCTTCTTCAGCTTCTGCTTCATAAATGTCTTCATCTTTGGCTTCTATGGCTGCAATCAATTCTTTGATTGCCTCCAATCGAATCCCTTGAGTTTTCAGCTTTTCTTCATCCTGCAAATACACATGAAGTACTTGCAAAAAAGCATGTACAGATTCTTCAGTTTCCTCACCAACATATTTTCTTTTTCATTTAATTACATCAATTATTACATCATGAAATCCTCATTTTGCAATACCGAGAATTTCGCCTAATGTAAATTCAATTCTGCTTCCAAGAATCCTTTCTTCTAGGATCCGTTTAAGATCCGTTGCAGTCTCTATGTCAGACTGCAACTTGTAACTAGGATGTTTGCTTTTTCTTTTTCCTTCCGTTTTCTTTGCTTGAGGGGCTTCTCCCATGTCAAATTCTGGTGGTGGTGGATTTTCAACAGCCTTCTGTTGGTCTGGTTTGCTTCTTGTTATGCGTTTAGTTGGTCCTGAAGAAGAAGGACCGGCAACATCTTCTTCTCTCCTTCTCTTTTCTTCTATCATGGCTTCTTGATTATTAGTTTCAGCTAGACGAGCAAAAGTTGAAAATGAATCCACAGGCTCGGACCATCCGGTACTTCCTCAAATACATTGGGCTGGCAGTGGTTAAATCTTCCTTAGTTGCCTTGCCTTGCTCCATGCGTTCCAAGGCCTGCGTCCACACTTTAGATTTTGCATTAGTTTTGCATGCTTTAACAATTTCATTAGTTGGCTCAATTTGCAACCCATAAGTTGCAGCATCAACAGCTGCATAGGCTGTTCTTGTTGCCAAATCCTCCAATATTTTCTTCATGCCGCAGTTATCAAAGTTTGGCTCAAGAGAAAGCCTGGTTTCGGTTGCATGAATTTTTCCATCCTTCCAAAAGACTAATTTTTGTGCTTCAGCTTCATGGAATGCTCTGCACTCCCTCTTGTCATGCTGAAGGCTATCACACCAAATGCAGCGTCTTTTAAAGCCTTCTCGTGCAGGTCTTTGGACGGTTGACCGACCCCTTTCTTCTACTTTAACATCAAGCCTTTCTACTTTAGAATTAATTTCTGTTAAATTAAGATGGAGATCCCGCATGCTTTTAATTAACTCATCCATGACATCCTTCTTTGGAGAAGGAACAACAGAATTTCTTGGTTGCTCGGCCATAGAGACAGGAGGTCGAGAAGCTGGAACAGGCTCCTTCATAGAATTAGTTGTTACAGGGGTTGATCCCCATCTTAGGCGCAGTCGCTCTCTTCCAGCAATCATATTAACTGCTTCAGTGACATCACTCCAAGCAGTCTTTAATCTCGACTCAGAGTCAGGGTCTTCAAGTCGGTCAGTCAATTTCTCCTGAAGAGAAGAATCTGCAGCTTTTAAAAATAACTCAATCTTTTGACTTTCCATACCTTGTTGGTCATCGGGATCTAGTTGGGCAAATTTTCTTTCAAACTCTTGATGAAGAGCAGTAGCAGTTAGACGCTTATTGGGCCTTTCAACCCATTCGGTGAAGATTTTCTTTGTCATAAGGCAAGAATCTTCAAGGAAAAATTCTTCTCGAAGAGCCTTTTTGAACACAGTCCATCCAACATCTTTTTGGGAAAGACCATGAATTCGGTCTTGGAGGCCATGCACAGCTAGGCGGGCAAAGTAACAACTCCATGCATGTTGAGGAACTCCGAAGAAGACCATCTTGTCAGTATACACCAATATCACAACAATGAAGACTCCCTTGGGGTTAGTACGGATGTGTACTCTCCTACACGGTGCAACAAACTTAGTGGCACACATGAAAAGTGCTATGAATAGGGTACTTAGGGATTTTATATCACAATTCACAATCCCATTCTTGAATGATGTTCCAATCAAAGGGTGTGCAGTGGATGAAAGGATGAAGAGATGGATACTCATGGGTAGAGACAATTTGTTGCCAATTGTGGATTGTGAAAGGATTTGGACGTGTCTAAAAGAGGTGCATTTAACTCTTTCTAGACAAAAGTCGGTCTTTGGAGTTGAAGAGGTTCTAATTGTTGGGCATATGTGTGGACCCTATGGGTGAAGACCATCACTAGTGAAAGTAGATGGGATTGATAGAATGCAAGATGTATGCATAAAGAAGGAGAGGGGCTTAAGAATACTTATTGCTTCAAGATGAAGAGGAGGCTGAGGAAAGAGGTTTAGCAGCATTGAAGAATGGTTGCTCCTCAGTCTGTGGGCTATCCATAATAATTATTAAAAAACCCGCAACATGCAAGTCACGCAGTATGCTCCAATTTTACAAAGAAATTTGATTGTTTTTGTTGTTTCATAGTCCAAATGTTGTTCATATGTGATGAATTTTTGTTTGAACCTTGTTGCCATTATGATTGAGGGCTGTAACTATAGAAATGCAAAACCTGTAATGATTTAGAGCTGTTATTAAATCTTTAAAACCTGCAAAATGTCATTTTTAATGGAAATTAGTGGTTTTTTTCGATTTTGAGTTGGAAAAAAGGAGTGGAAATGGGATAAACTCAAAGAAAATGTTAAGTTTTAGTCAAAAGGATAAGCCAATACAAATAAATTAGAAAACAAATATTTTTCATGAATAATAAATAGAAAAAATAGTAGAAAATAGAAAAATTTAGGGTTTCGCACTCAAAAAATATGGAAAAATAAGATTTATGTGTGTTAATGTTTGACAAGTTTAAAACATGAGGTTAAGCCTCAGTTTGGCCTTGTCCTTTGTGTTATAATACATGTTTATTATTTTTTACATACAAAAATAATACAAAACAACCATTTACACCTATGCACCGTAGCAACACCTAAACGGTGAGGGGAGGATGAAGTTTGTGTGACGATCTAATTGCTCAAAAGATAAAAATTCTGATTTCCCTCTTTGTGCATAGCATTTAGGGATCTTTCCATAATTAAATATAGGCGACTAGTAGCACAGAAGTTTCGGTGCTAGTCCCTAAAGCAACGCGGTACATAACGCTTAGTTAAAATTCATGAAAGGGTTATTTTTCGCACCTCACATGGCTGGTTTTTTTAATCATAAAATGGTTGTGCACAATCGTCATACACCTTGCATTAAGCATGCCACGTGGTATCTCCTGGAATGCATTGCAATTGATTGATAAACTTTCACCAACGTTGAGAGGACAGAAAACCTAAGTTGTAGGTTAGACGGGAGCTTCGGTTGGGGAAAGTTTTGTGAGGTAAATCAAAATCTCTTGGAATGCTGAATTATGAAAGAGTGGAGTTTGTGCGAATGCTATCTGTGTTAGCGACGCATCTTGGGGCCAATCCCCGAGGTGTAGGAGAGTCGCAGGTGGAGCTGCAGTAATCAACCGAGAGGTGCTTCCCTATGTGTGTATTACGAGGCATTATGCCTATATGTTATGGGATCTCTCTCTGAGGAGAAGAGAAGGTGAACATTGGACTACATATTGGATATAAATGCAAAATTGTCATAAGCATTTAGTGCAAAGGGAGTTTTAGATGCTCCTGGCCCGCGAGGTCGTGTGGTGGGGTTGTCTGTCATATGCATGAGGTCCGGCTAGTGCCATAAGCAGTGCTGGCCCATTTTAGGTCCCATCAATGGTGCGTTTGTCGGGAGCTGCCTATAACTAGCTGTCTCCGAATCTAGGTTGTAAAGGGACCTAAGTTTATAATTTCCATTAGGAGTATGCTAAGCTAACCATAAAATGGGGTTTGTTCAAGGATGGAAAACCTTGGCTTTCCCTATATAAAACTTACTGATGGACTTAGTTAGTTATGTAGAGCATAAGTCCTCTACAGAAGATAATTTAGGTGATGAGAAGAGTAACTAGTTAGTGGTTACCCCATCCTATAATGCGATGGCATAGGCTGAGGTTCACCTTCGTGTGGTCTCTACCCAAGAGAAATCATGTAACCATCCATCAACCTAGAGGACATGGAACAAGTATGCTGGAAGTTATGGCAGTCGTGGCATCACCAAGTGATTATGCTGAAGCCGTAGTGCCATGGGAAAAACTCGACACACAGTGAAGTGCAATTATGGCTGAAACATCCCATGTGGTGGGGCATCATGCAAAATTTTTAAGTATCACAAGGATGTTAGAAGCCCTGGATGTAAAGGGAAAACCTTTGCTTAAAAGACACAGTCCCCATGTCCTAAGTGCTAAGGATAAGTTTGCTTTTGATGAGGGGCAGAAGCTCCTAGATAAAGCCATCATGGAACTGTTTAGGAAGGGGCAAGATATGGAAGATCCTCTAAGAAAGGATCAGAATGACATGCTAAGAGCTATAGGTCTCCCTAGACCACTTTATGAGTTGGCAGAAAGGGACATTAAGGATAATATTAACCTCCCTACACCAGTAAAGGTGGAAATGGAAGAGGTTGGAGACCCTAAGACACTAGAGTTGGGTTAAGATTACAAGGATTTTAATGCCCCAGTATGATCCCGAAGGAAATGACTAAATGCCCTCCTCCTTATAAGGATCTCCTAGTGTTTCATGGGCTTGTTAATGAGGATCCGATGGTGCATTTACGAGAATACGGCCTAACTTGCCTTGCAAGTGGGTTCAATGATATTCATTGGATGCTCGTATTCTCAAGTACCCTAAAGGGAGAGGCTTGGAAATGGTACTGGAGCCTCCCAAGGGGGTTTATTAAATCCTTTGAGGAGTTGAGTGATTTATTTTTAGATGAATATGAGAAGAAGGTGCCTATGACCCAAGTTTTAGGGAAACTGGTGTAGATTAGGCAAGAGTCCTATCGTTCTGTTAAAGAATACGCTAGAGCCTTTGATGATATTCTGAGACTTGGTCCAATAAGAGCTACTGCATTGCTGGGTGATGTGCTATGTGAGCCCTTTTTGAGTGGCTTAGAGATTAACATTCAAATCCAAGTGGGATTACGGAATCCCAAGTCGTTAAGGGAAGCAAAGATGCATGCCATTGATTATGAGGGACATATTCAACGATGTTGGGAAAAATTTTGGAGTTTTCCCCGCTCAGTATAAGTGCATCCTAGCTTCCAACCATTTCTACAAGGAGATAGCTCACTCGTTGATACCAAGGGATCCTATGAGAGGAACCTTGGTAGTCAAAATCTCCAAGCAAAAAATGGCAGTAGTAGGGATAATATACCCTCTGGGGATAAAAATATTCCAAGCCCAGTAAGTCCCATCAAGGTTTGCAACACTTCCATGAGAGGTAGTTGTGATGTGGAATTGATAGATACCTTAGGTCTACAAGCTCAGGTGAGAATTCTATGAGTGGTTCTAGTTGTGCTCCTAGTAAGGCTCTTGAGAGACCTTTCCAATTTATAGATGAATCATGCTTTCGAGTAGATGCTATTTCTTTTAGTAAAAGCATGGTTTCTATGGCGAAGCAGTTGCAGAGTGGATAAAGAAAAGGGAAGACATCTCATATGAAGAAGATGTAGCATGCCCAAGGTCCACCTGTACTAAATAGAATCCATAGGGTTGTGAGGCCATCTGGTAATGGTGATAAATCCACTGTGAGTCCATTGGACCAATGTGGGCAGATGAGGTAGTCTAAGAATATGAAAAGGAATATGAGATGGGTTTTGAGGCCCAGAACCCCTAAAAATACTGTTGGTGTGTCAGATGAAGGGCTAAGAATTACATGTGGACATGCTTTGATGGATTCCCAAGAGGATGTGACTAAAGGCCATAATGCGACATCTGACAATAGGGACCGCCACCCTGAGATGCATCTCTATGATGGGTCTAGGCTTGAAGCTCTGTCTAGTTTGGATCGTATCGTTGATATATGGAATGTTCCAATTAGAGAAGAGTTGAATGATCATAAATCCATGATTCCCCATGTAGGAGGAGCTACTGGAAAGTTTGGACAAGCGATCCATTTGAATGATGACCAAGGGGATGAGATATATCAACCTAATGATGTTCATTCAGCTCATAGTACCCAAGAAGAGATGGCCATTATTACTAAGAAATCAGTAGAAAGGCTTGGACTAGTGGATCTACAAAGAGTGTAGATCAAGCTTTTAGCTGACTCACATGAGGAGCATGAGGCTAGTCCTCCTATTTTATGCTATCCTTGATATCGTGATTAGTTTGATAGGATATGATGTATATGCCAAGGAGATCATATATTGCATGGATTAGAATGAACTATCCATTTTAGGTCAAGAGGACTAGTTGTTTTTGGGTTTTAATAATTTATTTCTTTAGGCCAAGAGAGCCAGTTAGTTTGCAGTAAAATGCACTATTTCTTTAGGCAAAGAGGGCCCTATCTCTATTTGGTGCAAGTACGTTTAATGTTTTGTTGTTTGATTGATTGCACCATACAAACTTTTTGTGGCCATTCCAGGTGATTCCGTCCCCTTTTCAATTTTTCCCCTTAAGCAATTAATGATATATGTGCAAGTGAGGGTTACTTTCTTTTGTTTGTTGGGGATCGGCAATCAAGGCATGAAGTCTCAAGCTTAGGTTCTGTATGTCTGGTGGAGGTCTGAGTAGTCCTTGCCTCCTGCAAGGCATTGTTAGGCATTAAAAGATCTATTTTAGATGGGAGTTCTGGTGACCCTGTTCTGCTGACTTGCTAGGTGGCCGTTCTAAGAGTTCCTGTTAGTTGTGAGGCAGTTAGAGAAGCATACTAAAATACTGATGGAAAGAGACAAAACCCTAAAGATTTGAAAGACAATATATGAATATACGGAGGTGTGTAAAAAGGGGTTTTACCTCTATAAAAACAGAAAAGGAAAGAAAGCAAAATCCTTGAGCTATTGTTTATCACCTTACGAAGGCTTGGTAGGTTCCTGGGGACAAGTAAGACCCAGGGCCGATGCCTTGTCTTCCTTGGGGTGACATCTTGCCATAAAAGAAGAAAATAAAAGAAGGTTGGAGCGAAAATAAAAGTGAGTATTAGAAAATGATTAAGTGTCGCCTTGTGAGGGCTTGGTAGGTTCTTGGGTACTGAGACAGGACCTAAGGCCGATGCCTCGTTCTCCTTGGGTCACTATGCTCAATTCCCTCCTTTTTACACGCCCTAGTATGGAAAAATCAAAACCTAAAAAATGAAGAAACTGTGGTAAAAGAAACTATTTCTTGACTAGGCTATAAGAGTTCTCGCCTAGTAGAAGCTCGTGGTTGCATTGTCCTTAGTTAGGTAGGTATTTCAGACCACCACTTAGGATGACCTCTTTGATAGTTCTTTTTAGATTGGCTGTGTTGGAGCAGTTGGTTAGCTTCAGGCCTTCTATCAAATTATGCTGGACCTACTCCTCGTGGATTTCATGCCTTGGTTTTGTCAGGGGGTAGGGTATGAGCTGTGATGTGTTGTGTTATGTATTTTGTGTATCAGCTTGATGCTCCTTTTTGTTGTTTATGTGTAGATCTTTTGGTGGGATTTGATAGGCTAAGTCGCCCTATCCCGTGGTCACCAATGACAAATGATTTTTGATACCGAGAAGTGCATAAAAATAGCCAAAAATTACGAATATAAGGGGAAAAATAGACTTCGTCGAAGGCGACGGTGGCAATCAGTATGATTTTAAGCGGCAAGTCCCTAAAGCGCTAGTGCTAATTTTCATGGAAATCAAACGGTGGCGGATGGCCGAGCTGGAGTTTTCCTAGATGCAAAATGACGTTAGGAATCCAACGCTAGTGTCGGATCCGAGGTCGTTTGAACCCCATTTAATCCCCGCAAGGTTCGGGGTTGTGAAGTAGCTACTGGATCTAGAATCTGGGAAGAGCGTGATGGGGCCCAGCTTTGTAGATTTCGATGCCACAAAGCCACCCATCCAAATGGATCTTGAATCCGATGTCGTTTGCACCCTCAAATCTGAAAAATCCACTTGTCGGAAATGTGAATGCAAGATACATGAACTAGTTAACTTGATTAGAGTTTAAAAGCTCTTAACAAAGAGCTTAAGAGAAAAAAACCTCACGAAATGAAACGATGGGGGGGGAGGGGAGGCGGCGTCAATTTTTTGCACCCCATTTTTCCCCCCCTCATCATGATTTCCTGATCGGGTGAGGCAGGAGGAATGCTCCTAACCTTGAGATGCTTCTATCGTTCGCCCTCCATCGCCACAAAGGAATTGAGGAATGATCCACTGAGTCAAGAGATAAAAAACATTCTTTCTCTCTCCTCCCTCTCTCCTGCATAGAGGCAATTCGTGTGCAAGAAATCAAGAAGGAGAGGGGTTGAAGAATGCTTGTCCGTCTGTGATCGGATTGCTTCAAGATAAAGAGGAGGCTGAGGAAAGAGGTTTAGCACTGAAGAATAGTTGCTAGTCGATCTGTGGGCTGTCTAGAATAATTATTAAAAAACCCGCAACACACAACACACACTGTGTGCTCCAATTTTACAAAGAAATTTTATTGTTTTTGTTGTTTCATGGTCCAAATGTTGTTCATATGCGATGAATTTTTGTTTGAACCTTGTTTGCATTATGGTTGAGGGCTGTAACTATAGAAATGCAAAACCTGTAATGATTTAGAGCTATTATTAATTCTTTAAAACCCGCAAAATGTCATTTTTAATGGAAATTAGTGGTTTTTTTCGATTTTGAGTTGGGAAAAAGAGTGGAAATGGGATAAAATCAAAGAAAATGTTAAGTTTTTGTCAAAATAATAAGCCAACACAAATAAATCAGAAAATACCTATTTTTCATGAATATTAAATAGGGAAAAATAGCAAAAATAGAAAAAATAAGATTTTTCGTGCTTAAAAAATATGGAAAAATAAAATTTATGTGCATGAATGTTTGACAAGGTTAAGCCTCAGTTTGGCATTGTCCTTTGTGTTATAGTATGTATTTATTATTTTTTACATACAAAAATGATACAAAACAACCATTTACACCTATGCACCGTAGCAACACCTAAATGGTGAGGGGAGGATGAAGTCTGTGTGACGATTTAATTGCTGAAAAGATACAAATTCTGATTTCTCTCTTTGTGCATAGCATTTAGGGATCATTCCATAATTAAATATAGGTGACTACTAGCACGGAAGTTCCAGTGCTAGTCCCTAAAGTAGTGCAGCACGTAACGCCTAGCTAAAATTCATGAAAGGGTTGTTTTCCGCACCTCACATGGCTAGTTTTTTAATCATAAAATGGTTGTGCACAATGTCATACACCTTGCATCAAGCATGCCACGTGGTATCTCCTGGAATGCATTGCAATTGATTGATAAACTTTGACCAACGCTGAGAGGACAGGAAACCTAAGCTGTAGGTTAGACGGGAGCTTCGGTTGGGGAAAGTTTTGTGAGGTAAATCAAAATCTCCTAGAATGATGAACTATGAAAGAGTGGAGTTTGTGCGAATGTTATATGTGTTAGTGACGCATCCTGGGGCCAATCCCCGAGGTGTAGGAGAGTCGTAATGGAGCCGTGGCAATCAATCGAGAGGTGCTTACAAGGCATTATGCCTATATGTTATGGGATCTCCCTCTGAGGAGAAGGGAAGGTGAACGTTGGACTACATATTGGATCAAATGCAAAATTATCATAAGCATTTAGTGCCAAGGGAGTTTTAGACGCTCCTGGCCTGCGAGGCCGTGTGGTGGGGTTGTCTATCATATGCATGAGGTCCGGCTAGTGCCATAGCCAGTGCTGGCCCATTTTGGGTCCCATCATGCAGAGCATCTATAAGGATATTTCTCAATTTTTGAAAACATGTATGAAATGTCAAATGTATTCATATGTGAGAAATCAAGATGGATTACAGCCCACATATCCCTTCTCTCTTCATTTTAAGTGGGTGGTGGACAACCTATCTTCATTTTAAGTGGGTGGTGGGTTGTAGCCTATGAAGACTTGACTAATCAAGTGGAAGGGAGAGCTCTATGTACTAAGACAACAAATGCAGTGTGTAATTTTCTCTTAGAAGAGATCTTTTGTCAATATAGCTATGTAGGAAAAATTATAGTAGATAGGGGCGAACTAGATACAGATGAAGCCCATGATTTCTTTGCACAGCGGGGGATAAAGATTGCTTGAACTTCAGCTTATAACCCTAAAAGAAATGGAAAAAGTGATAGAGGTCATCAACCTATTGTTAAAGCATTGGCAAAAGCATGTAGAGAGAAGGTAAAAGAGTTATTATGATTGCTCCCTTATGCTTTGTGGGCTGACATAACAATTCATAGTGTTGTTATAGGATATATGCCTACTGAATTGATATATGCCTACAACCTATCATGCATATAGAAGAGATGGCTATTACTTGGAGTGTGCTACCTTGGGAAGAGGAGTTGAATTGAGAGGAGTTGTTGACCTTAGGTATTAGAGAGTTGGAAAGAAAGTGAGAAGACATAGAGGTGACATTTACAAAGTTAAGGGCAGTAAGGATACAAAATAAGAAATGGTTTGACAAAAGACATAGATTGAGGCCAATAACCATAAAAGATGGGGATTGGGTATTGGTTTATGATAGCAATTTAGACAACCATCATACTGCCATGCGTAAAGTCTGCAAATGATGGTTCAAACCCTATGTGGTAAGATAGGTGTTTGATAATGCTACTTATACATTAAATGGGCTAGATGAAACAACCATAAAATTCCAATAGTAGTAGAAAGAATCAAATTAATCAAGATGTGGGAATATATTGTCTATGAGTTGCTAGAACGGGAAGAAAATAGTGGCCATGATACAAGGGCTAGCCAGAAAGATATGGAAGATGAAGAAGCAAAGAATATGGTTGCAGAGGATGATGAGAACTTAGAATTTGGTGACAATTAGGACTTTGGCACATATCATAGGATGTGTAAGTTGTTCAGAGGGATAGAGCCTAGACATCATAGGTAAGCAGATCGACGGAGATCACTAGAAAATGGGCATGGAGCCTAACAAAAAGCAAGCGGTTGGTGACCTACTCATCACTAGAAAATGGGCATGGAGCCTAGACACCATAGGTAAGAAGATCAGCGGAGATCACTAGAAAATGGGCATTGAGCCTAACAAAAAGCAAGCGGTTGGTGACCTACTCATCACAATTATGATATTATCCTGTGTAGCTCTTACCTTTGGTAGAGTTGCTACTTAGGAATAACCCAACATTATGACAAGGGTTGAAGCAATGGGCAGAAAGACCTAATGAGCTTAGAGAGATCGATTTTCCTAGCCATGATATAGTAATGCACATACAAAGCTTAACCTTGAACTCGTGCCTAAGTCTTTGCACGTAAATGCTTTTTGGGAAGGCACAAAGTTGCATGCACTCTTGCCTAGCTATCTACACATTAGGAGATGCTATAAGGAAGAAAATTATAGATAGAGGAGCAAGAGTAGCAGGACTAGTGTGCTAAGGCATAAAATCCTCTGTGCTTTTGATAACCCACTTGTGGACTGCTAGGTCTAATGTCACATTGCATAATGGAGTAAAGGTAAGATCATTTGGAGTACTAAAAGACTGGCCCTTAAGGATAATGTGAGTCTAGTTCATAGTGAACTTCATAGTCATCAAGGGAGTGGACTACTACATCCTGCTAAAGTGACCATGGATGCAAAATGCAAGTGATAGAAGACTCTTCGGCAATGGTCTAATATTCTTAGCCAATAGATCAGAAGTTGTAAGAGTCAAGATGGATACCTGAAAAACCACACAAGTCGACCTAGATGCAATCTTCGCTATATTGAAAGGAGATTCACAAGTTAGCAATTCCTACGGGCCATTAACAAAGTATATCCATTTCCCCGAGGATGAGTAGGATTTGATGCATGTGCTAGCCACCATCGATCTTCCATTCTCAAATGATGAGGAGGATTACAGGTAGACTATCACTAGGGTAGCCGATGAGTCCCACAAAGTCCCACCATCTTAGCTACTGCCGAAGAGTACGATCCCACCATCAGTACCACTCTATGTGATGGCCAGGAGTACTAGCAATCCACCAACACCTATCCCCTTTCATGTCCCCTCTAACAAACTCAACCTCCAAGGGATTCTTTAATGCTTGACCAAAGATCTAGCTGGTGACCTAATTTCCAATCTCATACCTCTCAAGGACCTCATGGATGAGCCAAAGTGGCAATGGACCAAAGTGCACGACTTGATTCTATTGTACAATTGGGTTCCAATCAAGGAAAAAAAGAAGGCTAGGAGCAAAAGCCTAAGAGATGAGGAGAATTGAGAATATGACAATCAAGACAATGAATATGAAGAGATTGCTACTCAAAAAATGAGGAAAGTGGAGAAGAGGTCGATATAATAGAGTATGATATGGATGGTTGAGTGATCGAATAGATACGAGTAGACTCCAAGCCACAAAAAACCAATGTCTTTAGGATTTCAAGAGGATTCATTAGGATGGAATGCAACTGTACTTGGTTAGGGATCACCTAGGTGTAGTGGACTATGAGCAAGCTGAATTAGTTCAACCAAGTATCGCAGCACTCTTTAGAACTAAATCGGTCTCAGAGTTACAACCAATAGGGAAAACTCCTTCCTCTAGTGAGGGTTGTGAGTTTTACACTAAATCAAAAATGATCTCCGAGAGAGATCTAGAGATACCTCTAGTACCTAAGATCAAAATGCACCAAAGGGGACGTATCGGTCCACCTATGGCATAGGTAGTTGAAGGAGGAAAAGAGGAGGCAATCAAAGGGATCAAAAGTCAAAGAGCATAGGAAGCCCTAAGCTCTACCAAAGTGCTTCACAAAGTTCAAAAAGAGAAAGAGAGTGGTGATCATGTTGGGAGGTTAGAGGGAAGGACATGCAAGAAAACCAATAGAGGGGCTTGCTAAGATCAAGGAAGCTAACTTAGCAAGGAAGGGTGAAAAGCCTCGACCCTATTCATAGCCAAGGACCTAATTGAAAAAGAGGAGACTAATCTCATAACTCTCCTATGAGAGTACATAAATGTGTTTGCTTGGTCCTTAGACAAACAAAAAAGAGTAGATCTGAGGGTCTTGGCTCATAACATCCCCATGACTCCTCATGCAACACTAGTTAAGTAGCGACCATACCCAATGAATGCGAAGCATGCACACGCCGTTAAGGAGGAGATAGATAATCTATTGAAGGCCAGATTTATCTACAAGATTAAGCACACGGATTGGATGTCACCTATAATGATTGTCGTAAAGAAGAATGAGAAGATTTGGATGTGTGTGAATTATAAAAGGTCAATGGGGCAACAAAGAGGCACAACTATCCATTACCCTACATAGAGCACATGCTCAAAAGAGTAACAAAGAAGGAAGTCTACATTTTCTTGGTGACTTCTCAAGCTACAACCAGATATAAGTATATCCTGATCATAGAACTAAGAGAGCATTTGCAATTGAATGGGGCGTATTTGCGTATGTAGTCATGCCATTTGGGTTGATGAAAGCACAAGCTACCTTTTAGTGCTGCATGTGCACCATCTTCAAAGACATGCTTAGGCGAGAATTGTAGGTAGTTTTGTTGACCATCTATGTGTCCATTCCGATTGAAGGGAACACCTACATAAACTTCGTGCACTCTTTGAGAAGTTTAGATTGTATAATCTCTCCTTAAATCCCCTAAAGTGTCAATTTTGGGTAAAATGTGGATGTATCCTAGGGAACATGGTGTCTAAGAACAATATTTCCAATGACTTCTCCAAAGTCAAAGACATTGTCTATTTACCACCACCCACAAACTATAAAGGAGTTTAGTGCTTCCTGGGACACATGCGCTACTATCGATGATTTGTCCTAAACTATGCATTGATGGCTAGTCTCCTTTACAAATTGGTGATTGTATTTGAGTGGAATAAGAAATGCCAATGTGCTTATGAGAAACTAAAGAAGGCTCTTACGATCGCACCTTAGAGCATAACAATCCATGTGCACATTGATGCATCAAAGTTTACCATGAAAGCTATTTTGTGCCAACCTGGTGAGCAATAATCTTGATTATCCTGTGAGCTTTGGTTAATAGAAAACTCATAGATGTGGAGATGAATTACTCCATAATGGAGAGGAAAGACCTAGCCATGGTTTTCGTTCTGAGGAAGTTTCATCATTATCTTCCAAATATACCCTTCACCTTCTTCATTGACCATCAAGCTTTGCTTTATTTAGTAAGAAAACTTTGCACTATAAGATGCATAACTAGATGGTTAGTTCTACTACTAGAGTTTGACTTCTCCGTAGTTATACACAAGGGTAAAGAGCACTACATGGCACGCCATATGTCCTGCATACCCACAAGAGAAGTTGTTGTGAACAGGTGTCATAGATGACCTACCAGATGCACACCTCTTTAGAATGTCCAATGGGAGAGCCCTGTTTAGGGCCAATCTAACATCATACTGGGCAGATGACATGGTCCAAATCCTAAAGCATGGATTCCCCTTGAGATTCCCTGAGAGACCCATAGAGAAGGCTAGGCTAAAGTGCCTTATCCTTAAGGTTTATCCCTATCAATTGATAGCCAACCAAGTCTATAGACTAGGACATTAACATATGATTTTTTATGCTGAGAAGTGCTTAAAAGTAGCCAAAAATTGCGAATATCAGGGGAAAAATAGACTTCATCGAAGGCGGTGGTGGCAATCAGTATGATTTTAAGTGGCAATGCCCGGAAAGAGCCACTAGACGGCAGTTGGAGAATTTTCATATTTTTTTGGCATGACAGATGAGACCCTGGGAGATGCAAGCAATGGAAGACTTCATGATGGACGCCCAGGATTTTTCAGACCACGATTTGGGTACCGAACGTGGAAAAGGGAGTGCCCGGAAAGCCAAAGGCTAAAATGCCAAGTGAGAATGGACTTTAGGAGAGTCCAAAGGATGTGACCCTTTGGGGCTCCCTTTGGGGAGCCAAAAATTGAAAAATGTGGGCGGGGGGGAGGGGCTGCATTTTTTTGCTGCCTGCATGGATGGAGGCACCATCATTCCAATTGTGGAGGAGGGGGGCTATGGCACCTACAAACAACCCCCAACTAATCTCATGGTTGTTCTTCTTCCTATCTTTTCTCTCCATCACCCGTCTCCGCTCGTCAATGGGCTGCCTAGTTGTGGAGATACAAAAGCAATCTTTCTCTCTCCTCCCTCTCTCTCCTTCATAGAGGCAATTCCTATGCAAGAAATCAAGAAGAAGAGGGACTAAAGAATGCTTGTCTGGCTGTGATCGGATTGCTTCAAGATGAAGAGGAGGCTGAGGAAAGAGGTTTAGCACTGAAGAATGGTTGCTGGTTGATCTATAGACTACCAAAAATAATTATTAAAAACCCGCAACACGCAAGACACGCAATATGCTCCAATTTTATGAAGAAATTTAATTGTTTTTGTTGTTTCATGGTCTAAATGTTGCTCATATGCAATGAATTTATGTTTAAATCTTGTTTGCATCATGTTTGAGGGTTGTAACTACAGAAATGGAGAACCCATGATAATTTAGAGCCATTGTTAATTCTTTAAAACCCATAAAATGTCATTTTCAATGGAAATTAGTGGTTTTTTTCGATTTTGAGTTAGGAAAAAGGAGTGGAAATGGGATAAAATCAGAGAAAATGTTAAGTTTTAGTCAAAATGATAAGCCAACACAAATAAATCAGAGAATACCTGTTTTTTATGAATAATAAATAGCAAACAATAGCAAAAAATAGAGGAAATTGGGGTTTTCACACTAAAAACATATGGAAAAATAAGATTTATATGCGTGAATGTTTGGCAAGGTTAAAGCATGAGATCAAGCCTCATTTTGGCCTTGTTCTTTGTGTTATATTACGTTTTTATTATTTTTTACATACAAAAATGATACAAAACAACCATTTACACCTATGCACCGCAACAACACCTAAACGGTGAGGGCGGGTGAAGTTTGTGCGACGATTAAATTGCTGTAAAGATACAAATTCTGATTTCCCTCTTTGTGCATAGCATTCAGGGATCATTCCATAATTAAATATAGGCGACTAGTAGCACGGAAGTTTCGGTGCTAGTCCCTAAAGCAGCGTAGTACGTAACGCTTAGTTAAAATTCATGAAAGGGTTGTTTTTCGCACCTCACATGGCTAGTTTTTTAAATCATAAAATGGTTGTGCACAATCGTCATACACCTTGTATCAAGCATGCCACATGGTGTCTCCTAGAATGCATTGCAATTGATTGATAAACTTTGATCAACACTGAGAGGACAGGAAACCCAAGCTATAGGTTTAGACACGTGCTTCCGTTGGAGAAAGTTTTGTGAGGCAAATCAAAATCTCTTGGGACCTAGAATTATGAAAGAGTGGAGTTTGTGCGAATTTTATATGTGTTAGCGACACATCTTAGGGCCAATCCCCAAGGTGTAGGAGATTCACAGTTGAGCCGCGGCAATCAGTCGAGAGGTGCTTCCCTATGTGTCTATTACGAGGCATTATGAACGTTGGTGTACATATTGGGTACAAACCCAAAATCGTCATAAGCATTTAGTGCAAAGTGAGTTTTAGACGCTCCTAGCCCATGAGGCCCTGTGATGGGGTTATCTGTCGTATGCATGAGGTCCGGCTAGTGCCATAACCAGTGCCGGCCCATTTTATGTCCCATCAGTGGTGCATTTGTCGGGAGCTGCCTATAACTGGCGGTCTCCGAATCTAGGTTGTAAAGGGACCAAAGTTTATAATTTCCATTAGGAGTATGCTAAGCTAACCATAAAATGGGGTTTGTTCAAGGATGGAAAACCTTGACTTTCCCTATACAAAACTTACTGATGGACTTAGTTAGTTATGTAGAGTATGAGTCCTCTACAGAAGATAATTTAGGTGATGAGAAGAGTAACTAGTTAGTGGTTACCCCATCCTCTAATGCGATGGCATGGGCCGAGATTTTCCTTGGTGTAGTCTCTACCCAAGAGAAATCATGTATAACCATCCATCAACCTAGAGGGCCTGGAAGAAGTATGTTGGAAGCTATGGCAGTCCTGGCATCAACAAGTGATTATGCTAAAGCCATAGTGCCATGGGAAAAACAAGACACACAATGGAGTTCAGTTATGGCTGAAACATCCCATGTGGTGGGGTATCATGCCAAAATTTTAAGTATCACAAGGATGTTAGAAGCCCTGGATGTAAAGGGAAACCTTTGCTTAAAAGACACGGTCCCTAGGTCCTAAGTGCTAAGGATAAGTTTGCTTTTGATGAGGGGCAAAAGCTCCTAGATAAACCCATCATGGAACTGCCTAGGAAGGGGCAAGATATGGAAGATCCTCTAAGAAAGGATCGAAATGAAATGCTAAGAGCTATAGGTCTCCCTAGACCACTTTATGAGTTGGTAAAAAGGGACATTAAGGATAATATTAACCTCCCTACACTAGTAAAGGTGAAAATGGAAGAGGTTGGAGACCCTAGGACACTAGAGTTGGGTTATGATTACGAGGATTTTAATTCCTCAGTGTGATCCCGAAGGAAAGGACTAAATGCCCTCCTCCTTATAAGGATCTCCCACTATTTCATGGGCTAGTTAATGAGGATCCGATGGTGCATTTACGAGAATACGGCCTAACTTGCCTTGCAAGTGGGTTCAATGATATTCATTGGATGCTCGTATTCTCAAGTACGCTAAAGGGAGAGGCTAGAAAATGGTACTAGAGCCTCCCAAGGGGGTCTATTAGATCCTTTGAGGAGTTGAGTGATCGATTTTTAGATGAATATGAAAAGAAGGTGCCTATGACCCAAGTTTTAGGGCAACTGATGTAGATTAGGCAAGATTCCTATCCTTCTGTTAAAGAATACATTAGAGCCTTTGATGATATTCTGAGGCTTTGGCCAAGAAGAGCTACTGCATTGCCAGGTGATGTGCTTTGTGAGCTCTTTTTGAGTGGCTTAGAGATTAACATGCAAATCCAAGTGGGATTGCGGAATCCAAAGTTGTTAAGGGAAGCAAAGATGCATGCCATTGATTATGAGGGACATATTCAGAGATGTTGGGAAAACTTTTGGAGTTTTCCCCGCTCAGTACAATTGCATCCTAGCTTCCAACCATTTCCACTACAACATATAGACCTAATAGCAACGTTTAAAGCAGCGTAATTATTCATGGAAAAAATTACCCTCGTCATCGCTATTTGCATAGCTATTAGTGACACGATCAATTCTTCGCTATAACCATTGCTATTTGCATCTCTATTAGCATCGCTAATTGGGTTAGCGACACTAATAGGGACGATTGTAGAGTAAATTTCCGACGCAAATAGCGACGGTTACAGAGGGAAAAAAAATTAGGTGGCAGGGCATGCAACCCTGCCACCCTTCTAGCTATATGCACTAAATATTCTTGCATAATTCATTTGTCAATGTCATCTATACCTAATGTCTAAAATTTGTGTATCAAATTTTCAAAAAAAAACTAAATCCTTTGATTGCAAAAGCTAGATATAATCAATTCGAAAAGGTATTTCGCAAGGAACTTTTTCATCACTTACTTAGGCCCGAGAAGAAAAAGAGCTTGTGATTGCAAAAGCTAAATATAATCAATTCAAAAAAGTATTACTCAAGGAGCTTTTTTTAATCACTTGTTAGGCCCAAGAAGAAGAGCTTCACTTCAAGCTTTCATTATAGTCAGGACCCTGAGGTATGAATAAGTCCCATTGATCTTCTGCTCACTTCAACTTATTCCAAACTTGTTCAAGTCTTTTTGGGGGAGCATTTGGACATCTGTAAGAGTTATACCATGAGCCAGAAACACTTATATAGGGAGTGGTAGTGTCTCTAAGCTCTACTTCTTCCTTCGTGTTTTTACCTACGTCTAAGTCATCTTCTATCTCTTCTTTCTTGTCTTCACCCTCAATCTCAATGGATGGAGGTGTTTTAAGATTAAAAGAATCAAGCTCATCCTCCCCCTTCTCAAACTCCATTTCTTGAGCTCAGACTAGTTGTTGTACTCCAAGTAGATCCCTGAAACGAACGAATCAAGCTCATCCTCCCCCTTCTCAAACTCCATTTCTTGAGCTCAGGCTAGTTGTTGTACTCCAAGTAGATCCTTGAAACGAACGAATTTCTCTATACCAAGTGATTTGGTAAAGATATGGCTACCTGGTCTTCTGTCTTCACATGAAGTAGATCAATATGTCTTGCAAGTACCATTTCTCTGATGAAATTGTAATGAATCTCTATGTGTTTGGATCTAGCATGATAGATGGGGTTGCTAGCTACCATCCATATACACCTCATGTTGTATACATAACCCTCACGCTACTCCATGTATACCTCTTCAAGAAAGTCACCATTTTGGAGTGCATTTTTGACATCCATTTTTCATAATTTTCAGCCCTTAGAAGCCGCTAATGCAATGACTATTCTCACCATTTTCATCTTGGCAACCGAGCTGAAAGTCTCCTCATAATCTAGGCCATATTGCTGTGCATATCCCTTTGCAACGAGCTGGGATTTATACCTTTCCAACGAACCATCTAACTTGCATCTTTCTTTATAAACCCATTTGCTTATAGACATCGAGCACCTCATCCTTGTACTTCCGAATGTACAGCCATGTGTATCAATTGAAATCATCTATCCAACCGACAATAGATTCTTGCAAATTTTTTTCTGCCATCTCTCCAATCGACAATAGATTCTTGGTAATAGAAGGTACATGTAGTACATCATGTAGGCTCTTAATTTTGTCATCATAGCTATAGCACTTTACCTTTCTACTGGTGGGCCGTCCCACACTCGTGCCCAAAATCTTTCCATCCCTTTCAGCTCCAAGTCTTGCATGACTTCCCGAACAATGTCCTGATGGAAAGATCTTTTTGGGATGAGAAGCTCATATCCGCACTGCATTCTCCTTATCTCCCAAAGGACGATAATGCCCGATTTCCATCTCATCTTCTTCTTTGGTGGTCATTGTGCTCTATGGGGAGCACATGTTGCTGCACTAGAGGAGGCTCCACCTTGTGCTCCAAGTGGCTGGCTTTGGCATGAGGCCTTCCCATGGTCGAGAAATGGGGACATGCTTGCTTGGTGCCTGCCATGCAAGCTCGAGGAGGGCAAGATGGAGAAGAGACAGAGGTTGTGGGTTCCCTCCTTCTTCTTTGTAGTTGTCCCCTCTCTTTTAATGGATGCGGTGGCAATGGAAGTGACAGTGGCAGTGGCAGCCTCTCTCACACACACACACACACTCTCTCTCTCTCTCTCTTTCTCTCTCTCTCTCTCCCCCTTGTGTTGATCTGTCTCCCTTCTTCTCTCTGTACATCTCTTCATCAACAAAAAGAAAGAGAAAAGTAAAGAAAAGAGAAAAATAAAGAGAGAAGGGATAATGCATTTACCTCAAAGCTTGAAGAAGAATCCTTTTGTGCTTCTCCCCTTCTTCTTCTCCTTCACGGGTTCCCTCCTTCTTCTTTGTAGTTGTCCCCTGTCTTTTTGTGGTGGATTGGTGGTGGCAGTGACCTCCTGCGCATGTTGAACTCTTTCACTTCTTCTCTCTATACACTCTTCATCAACAAAAAGAAAGAGAGAAGTAAACAAAAGAGAAAAACAAAGAGAGAAGAGATAATACACTTACCTCAGAGCTTGAAGAAGAATCCTTTCGCGCTTCTCTCCTTCTTCTTCTTCTTCTTCACGGGTTCCTTTCTTCTTCTTTACAGTTGTCCCCTTTATTTTTGTGGTGGATTGGTAGTGGCAACGACCTCTCTCTCTCTCTCTCTCAATATCCCTTGCACATGTTGATCTCTCTCACTTCTTCTCTCTATACACTCTTCATCAACAAAAAGAAAGAGATAAGTAAAGAAAAGAGAAAAACAAAGAGAGAAGAGATAATGCACTTACCTCAAAGCTTGAAGAAGAATCCTTTTGCGCTTCTCTCCTTCTTCTTCTTCTCCTTCATAGGTTCCCTCCTTCTTTGCAGTTGTCCCCTCTCTTTTTGTGGTGGATTGGCAGTGGCAGCAACCTCTCTCTCTCTCTCTCTCTCTCTCTCTCTCTCTCTCAATCTCCCTTGCGCACATTTATCTCTCTCACTTCTTCTCTCTTTACACTCTTCATCAACAAAAAGAAAGAGAGAAGTAAACAAAAGACAAAAACCAAGAGAGAAGAGATAATGCACTTACCTCAAAGCTTGAAGAAGAATTCTTTCATGCTTCTCTCCTTCTTCTTCTTCTCCTTCACGGGTTCCCTCCTTCTTCTTTGCAGTTATCCCCTCTCTTTTTGTGGTGGATTGGAGGTGGCAGCGACCTCTCTCTCTCTCTCTCTCAATCTCCCTTGCGCACATTGATCTCTCTCACTTCTTCTCTCTATACACTCTTCATCAACAAAAAGAAAGAGATAAGTAAAGAAAAGAGAAAAACAAAGAGAGAAGAGATAATGCACTTACCTCAAAGCTTGAAGAAGAATCATTTCGCGCTTCTCTCCTTCTTCTTCTTCTCCTTCACAGGTTCCCTCCTTCTTCTTTGCAGTTGTCTCCTCTCTTTTTGTGGTGGATTGGTGGTGGCAGCGACCTCTCTCTCTCTCTCTCTCAATCTCCCTTGCGAATGTTAATCTCTCTCATTTCTTCTCTCTATACACTCTTCATCAACAAAATAAAAGAGAGAAGTAAAGAAAAGGGAAAAACAAAGAGAGAAGAGATAATGCACTTACCTCAAATCTTGAAGAAGAATCCTTTCACGCTTCTCTCCTTCTTCTTCTTCTCCTTCACCGGTTCCCTCCTTCTTCTTTGTAGTTATCCTCTCTCTTTTTGTGGCGGATTGGCAATGGCAGTGACCTCTCTCTCTCTCTCTCTCAATCTCCCTTGCGCACGTTGATCTCTCTCTCTTCTTCTCTCTATAAACTCTTCATCAACAAAAAGAAAGAGAGAAGTAAAGAAAAGAGAAAAACAAAGAGAGAAGAGATAATGCACTTACCTCAAAGCTTGAAGAAGAATCCCTTTGCACTTCTCTCCTTCTTCTTCTTCTCCTTCACAGGTTCCTTCCTTCTCCTTTACACTTGTCTCCTCCCTCTTCGTGGATGGCAGCAATGGTGACAGCCTCTCTCTCTCTCTCTCTTTCTTGTTTACAAACCTGTAAAATGCCATGCTCGGGTTTTGACACTTTTTTATGAAGCTCCTCTCTCTCCCATTTTTTATTTCTCTCCATCTCTCTCTTCCTTCCCTTCCCTTCTTCTCTCTATTTCTCTCCCTCCTTCCCTCCCCACTCTCACTCAACTTATCTCATTGCAAAGACAATCAAAGATAGAAAATAAAAATCTTAAGAAACAAAGATATTGAAAGAAATGTCACCCCACCTCTCTTTATCTCTCTCTCCCCCCTCTCCATTTACTTTTCTTTCTTAACCTTCTCTCTCATTCTCTCATTGTTTTCCTATTTCTCTCTCCCTCTCTCTCGCTCTCTATTTTTTCTCTATATCTCTCTTTCTCCCTCTCTCTCTCTTCTTTTCACTCTCCTTCCTCTCTTTACCTCACCCTTCTTTTCTACCTCCTCCTCCTCTCTTTTTTCCCTCTCCCTCTCTCTATTTCTCTCCCCCTCTCTTTCTCTCTCTATTTTCCTTTCTTTGTTTGCATTGGGAGGGGGCATGCTAGACATCATCTTGATGCTCTGCAATAGTTACATTTCAAGGGGACCTCAGAGATTTACCAAGGAATGCATGGCTTGGCATGGAGCCCTTTGCTCTTTTGACAATGCTTATTGTGGCCACCATAGAGGGGGCTTGGTTCCTGCACTCATTCTTTCTTTTGTTGATCTTACTAGGAGTCACACCCTTCTTCCTAGACTGCTCTAATGGATCTTGTTGAGGGGATTGCATTTGTTTTTTTGGCTCCCCAAGCCCTAGCAAGGAGAGTTCCTATGAGGTTCAGCTAGTTGAGATTGGGGAGCACACTGCTCCTCTACTCTTAAGCTAGTGTTAAGCTTAGGTGTCGTGGCATGGATTTCATGTTGCAGCAATGTGCTAGCTTGTAGGCTCAATCTTTGATTCCATCTTTGCTAGAGAAATCTCCTCCTTCCTTTTGCCTTAGTTGTTCTTCCTTCTCTTCTAGTGTTTGCTTGTGCTCTTCTTCTAGTCTCTTGGATTCCTTGTCCACTTTTGTAGCTCTCTGTTTTCTTTGAAGGTGGATCAAGTTCTTTTATAGGGATTTTGAGAGTGATATTTTCCTCTCCTGTTGACTTGAAAATTTTTGAGCCTTGTTGCTTACGGATTTTCAGTTGTCAATGTGTTAGGTTCTTGGCAATGTACAACTTATATAAGACTTTCGGTAACATCTTTCCAAAGGAGTTAAAAGTCTTCATTGAGGATCTAGGGGCATCCACCACAAGGAAAAGACAACTAATCATTTTAAGGAAATATTTTGAGTGTTGCAGACATTTTTGCATAGCTTTTAATCCATGAAAGTGCATCTTTGGAGTACTGTATAGGTTGTTACTGGCCATGTGGTTAGCTCGGGTACTATTGCCACTAACCATGAAAAGATAAAGATTATAGTCGCTATGATTCCACCACGCACTCCAAAAAAGGGACACAAATTTCTATCATCATCAGTGGGATATTATTAGAGATTTATCAATGCACTTGCAAAAAGAACATTACCATTGACGAATTTGCTATCTATTGGAATGCATGGATTTGAGCCTGGTTATGGTAGGCTTGAACACATAGAGTGAACTCATGAAGACATAGAATTGACAATAGAATATCACACAAGTGAATTAGATTCCAAGATGATTGATACTTGAACTCATAAACATAGTCTTGTGTGGTTGGACAATGACTCATCAGGCACTTGACTGAAAGGATAAAAGTGCCATCATATTGCATTTAAAATGAAAGGAAAGTATAATGCTTTATAGCTCTAGGGTAGATCCACTTTTCTACTTTGTGCTTATGAGATTCTGGATAGCTTGCATATTCTTTACCCAAAAACGGTTCCATACAATGAGGCTATACTATGTGTAATTGCCTAAATCTCAATACCCCTCCTCAATCATAACCTGAAAGGAACAAAGTGTGTAGAGTCTTTAGTGATTCACCACCTGTAAAGTGTGGGCACACCACAAACATGGAAAACACTAGAGGCAATCGTTAAAAAAAGGCTAAGTGTGGGTACCAAAAACATGGTGGACATCTAGATGCTATAACAAGGGCCTCACAGAGTATACATAGGAGGCTGTAATGCCAGGTTATATGAGGAGTTTACAAATCTTATGATAGAGGCATTAGAGAAAGGTTATACAAGGCTTCAAAAAAGTCTATCAAAAAATTGGGAATAGAAGGACTGGTGAGGCTTGTCCTTCTGCTCATGATGATCTTTTTCTTCTTCTTCTTCTTCTTCCTTTGCTCTATGATCTTCTTCTTCTTTTACAGCTGCAAGATAGGCCTTTTTATACCTCTTTCCAGCATGACAGAACTTCTCAGTGTGTCCGGTCCTTTTGCAAAAGTCACAAAATAGTTGGTCCTTTTTTCCTTTGTTCCTACTGATATACAACATTTGTTCATCCTTAGAAGTAGTTGAATCTTCTTTATTTTTTATATCTTCTTTTCTTCTTCCAATAGAGAGGCCTTAGTGTCAATCAATTTAGGGTTTGGCATGTTGATTAAAGTGGTTGAAACATTATCATAATCAGGAGGCAATTTTTTTAACAAAACACCAATACAAATATCTTCATCAATTTTTAGATTTATTCCTACAAGCTGGGTTAGGAGACTTAACATGGAGTTCAGATGAGATGCCATGAATGTATTAGGCTTCATGTCTAGTCTAAAGAATTCAATTAGCAATCCATATTTCAAAAGTGAGAAGGATCGAAGCTTGCACTCGAGTGCTATGGCGAGAGAGCAAGAGCAATAAAGAGAGAGACAAGAAATGGGAACTCCAACAGTCACAATGTGTGACCGGGCCTTCCTTTATTCAAATTGTCACTAAAAGAATAAAGAATAAAGTGACGGTGACGGGCGCTTGCCACCTGCAGTGTGCAGTGGGGGTGGTGATTGTCAGTGTAGTAATATACAGGCGGCTAGGCGGAGGCGCCTTTACCCCCAACAACCTCCCACTTAAAGGTGAATCTGCCCTAGTGAGGAGTGAAAAAGAAAAAAGGAAAAAAAAGACAGTACAAGATGTACACATGTAGAACAAGATGAGGAAAGACGTCATCTCATCCCACGCCCATCAACCTCCTGAGGAAGGCAAAGTGCTCTGTAGAGAGGCTTTTCGTGAGCAGATCTGCAGGATTCTGGTCAGTCGAGATCTTGACAAGATCAACAGACTTGTCCTCAATGACACCACGTATGAAGTGATACCTCACCTCAATGTGTTTCATCTTTGCATGGAAGACCAGATTCTTGACTAACTGAATAGCACTCATTGAATCCAAATGCAATCTAGGGATAGCATCAATACCAAGGTCAGCAACCAAACAACCCAACCAAATGGCCTCCTTGCAAGCCTCAGTGTCTGCAACATACTCGGTCTTTGTATAGAAAGGGCCGTGCATTTCTTGACCCTGGATATCCAAGAAATAGCACCTCCAGCATAGGTGAAGACATAGCCGAAAGTGGACTTCCTACTATTTGCATGTCTTGCATAATCAAAGTCAGTATATCCCACGACTCTTGTATCCTGGCTGCCATAGCATATGCACATATCTGCAGTGCCCTTCAAATATCTCATGATACCCTTCACGGCATCCCAATGCTTCTTGCCAGGTGTAGCCATATAGCGTGCCACAACACCAACTGCAAAGAAAATATCCAAACGAGTGGCAATCATGGCATACATAAGACTGCCCACTACGGATGCATAGGGAATCTTGGCCATCTCGGCCCTCTACTCATCTGTTTGCGGACAATCAGCCTATGATACCTTCACATAAGAAGGCAATGGACAGCCAATAGGCTTTACGTCCTGCATGCGGAAGCGCTCAAGGACTCTATGAATGTACTCCCTTTGTGACAAGTAGAGGAGTCCCTGATGCCTGTCGCGTCTAATGCGCATACCAAGTATGTGAGCGGCCTATCCCAGATCTTTCATCTTCAAGATTTTCTTAAGTTGAGCCTTAAGATCATCTAGCTCATCATGATCTTTCCCTGCTAGCAACATATCATCCACATAGAGTACTAAAATCAGTAAAGAACCATCATGGGCTTTCTTCGTGTAAACACACGGATCCATAGCACTTATGTTGTAGCCCTGTGACTGCATAAAGGCATCAAACTTATGATACCACTCCCTAGGTGCCTGCTTCAAGCCATAAAAACTTTTCTTCAATTCGCACACTAGTTGCTCCCTACCAGGTTTTGCAAAGCCCTTAGACTACTCCATATAAATCTCATCATGCAAGTCCCCATGTAAGAAAGCCGTCTTGACATTAATTTGGTATAAATCCAAGTCCAGCTGAGCAACCAAAGCCAAGACTAAGTGCAGGGTGGTCATCTTAACCACAGGAGAAAATACTCATCAAAGTCCGCACCATGCTCCTGCTTAAACCCCTTTGCTACGAGTCTAGCCTTGTATGCTGGCTTGGGGTATCCAGGGGTACTTTTCAACTTGTACACCCACTTGCATAGCAAAGCCTTCTTGCCCTCAGGCAAGGAAACCAAATCCCAAGTCTTATTCTTATGCAAGGAGTCTATCTCAGACTGCATAGCCCTCTCGCTGGAGTGACTGTCACCCCTGCACATAGCCTCATCATAGGTGAAAGGCTCTCCTGCATCTGTAACCAAGACATAATGCATCGAGGGCTGAAATCTATCAGGTGGACATCTGCCTCTAGTAGACTGTCTCATGGCAGGCTCTGCGGTCTACCTAACTGCCTGTCGAATACCCTGACCATGAGCATCTGCTACAACTACAAGCTGTCCAACTAGCTATGCAGGAGCCCTCGACTCCTCCTAAAATATGACTCTACGGATCTCAACAACTCTCTCAGGCTGCCTATGCATCTTGTCTTCATGGAAGACTACATCATGACTGCGGATGACTTTCCGCACCTGCGGATCCCAGAGAAGGTAACCCATCTCACCTACATCTCCATAATCAAGGAAAATGCATTTGACACTCTTAGGATCCACCTTACTTCTCTTGTCCCTAGGCACATGGCAAAATGCCTCACATCCAAAGACACGGAGATGTGCATAAGAGGGAGGTTTTCCATTCCATACCTCCTCTGCAACCTGGAAATCCAAACCATTAGAGGTGATCTGTTTATGACATGCACGGCTGTACTAACTGCCTCTTCCCAAAAGCTATGTGGTAGGCCTACATGGCTAAGCATACAGTGTACACGCTTCTTGATGGTTCTATTCATCCGCTCAGCCAAACCATTATGGGGGGGGTGTAGGGGGCGGTCAACTGATGCTTAATATCCCTCTCATCACATAACTACTCAAAAGCATGTGAGACATAATCACCCCCATTATCTTTCCTTAAGAATTTTAGCCGATACCCATGCTGGTTCTCAACCAATGCAAGCCATCTCTGAAACACATCCAAGGCATCGGATTTCAATTTAATGGGATAAGCCCAAACTTTTCTTGAAAAATCATCTATGAAAGTAACAAAATACTTTGCACCACCCATAGACTGACAAGGCATGGGCCCAGAGACATCCGAATGTACCAATGCCAAGGGCTCACTCATGCGTGGCCTACCAGACTTCTTATGCGTAGACCTAGTCTGCCAGCCATAAAGACAATGCTCACATGAATCAAAACATGCATAATCAAGGGGTGGTAAGTACTGCAAACCAGAAAGCATTTTCATTCCCTTCAAGGACATATGGCCCAAATGGGCATGCCAAAGATGTGCATGTGGGATAGAACCCACAGACAAAACATGATCAATGGAAGAAGTGGATACAATCGAGGGATAGAGGTTGCAAGCCTTGGCACCTCTCGCAATCACAAGTCTGCTACGAGTGATCTTCCATGTAGAGTCTTCAAAAGATACATGATAACCTGTGTCATCAAGCTGTCCAGCTAACATGAGACTGCCTGTCAAAGCAGATACATGACGTACACCCTGCATAACAAAACTATTGCCAGAAGAAAACTGCATCCTGACATCATCAATGCCCACAATGTCAAGAGAGCTGTCATTACCCAAGCGCACAGAACCCGAAACAGTGCGGTATGAATGAAACCACTCTCACCAAGGTGTCACATGAAAGGATGCATCTAAGTCCAAGAGCCAACACTATGCATACATAGGGTGTATCTCTGTCATCTACGAAGCACTAGAAGAAGCTGCAAGGATATAATCATCATCATCAACATCCTTAGGCTGCATAACATTGATCTCTTCAATTTTAACACTGGACTTTGCAGGCACTATGCTGTGATCAGAAGACTTATCCTGCACTTTATCTTTCCCCTTATCTTTGCGCCTTTCATTGCACAGTTCATGACATTGTGGCCTAATATGGCCCATTTTTCCACAATGGTGACAAGTAACATCTGCATTCCTACCATGGGATTTGCTACATGACTTCCCACGAGACTTGGACCGAGATTTCTAAGAATCCTGTCCACGGCCACTGCCACTGCCATGCTTTCCATATCCATCATTCCTGCCTCTAACTATCATAGCATGCAACACATGAGAGGCATCCAAATTCTTACGTTTAAACGCTTTCTGTAGAAGAGCACTCTCAACATCAGATAATTTCAAGGTAGTAGCTGAGACACATAATGCAGTGCGAAATACATCCCATGACTCATTAAGAAAACCAAGCAAGAAAAGAGGAGTGACATCCTCTGCAAAAAATAATGTCATGCGAAGTCAAGTTCTTGAGTGTAGCATGGAACTGGCTCAAGTAAGCAGACATGATCACATTCTCTTTCATGCGCAGATCCAGAAGCTGCTTCAACCAATACATCTGACTTGCTGAACTTCTCTTGTCATAGAGATTCTTGATTTTATCCCATAGGTGCCATGCACTCTGTTCTTCCTCAAATACATTGTAATGAACCTATTCTGTGATAGATAATACAATAGTGGACTTGCATAACTCATCAAGCTCAAACCACTCCCGATCTGGCATAGTTGCTCTGCCCACTGAACCTCAATGGTTTGATCTACAATTTCTGCACCAATACCTGTCAAATCTGGCTCTTCCAATACGAGTAATTCATACCATCAAGCTTAGTGATGTTGAAAATAGCTTGATCAGTGAACGAACTTGCCATAATGCAGGTTGGAAGACTACATACAGTTCAAAATTGCTTGCTGTTTACTACAAAAAA
The DNA here is from genome assembly GCF_053477565.2 of Lygodium microphyllum. Lineage (NCBI taxonomy): Eukaryota > Viridiplantae > Streptophyta > Polypodiopsida > Schizaeales > Lygodiaceae > Lygodium > Lygodium microphyllum. Next base: position 97,289,171 of record NC_141164.1, read on the forward strand.
GGACCAAAAAATCACCAAAATCAAGAGAAAATGGCGAGAAAAGTGTAGCCCAAGTTGCTGCCCACCAAGTACTAGTGAAAGTACATCATTTTAGCATGAAAAATCCATGTGAGTCCGGAGTTATATGCTTGCTGTAATAAATGATAGTAGGGTACTGTGAGAGGCAATTGCTGACCAAATCAATGTACCAAGTCAAGAAATGACAGCCAAGATATGAACAGCCATAAATATGCATAAATCAACACCAAACAATCATCAAGACCCTGAGCAAACACCCAAACATGTCACCAAAGCATCCGTCAGTGAGTAGGCATACCCCTTGGACAATAAGGCAAAGTATACATAACACTGACAAGACCTGACACCAGTAGGTGTATGCTCACAAGAGTGCAAAGCCCAAGCTCAAGTCAAAAGTAACTCCAAGATATCAGTGCATGAACCATGCAACATTTAAGTGTAAGAGATCCCAAAGTCTCAGGTATCTGCAAAATGATCATATAGCATAAACCTCCTGCTCAATGCCGGTCCAGCATACAAGATGCTCCCACTGGCACAAAAGGCAGATAAACGAGCTCAAAAGCTCAATCAAACCAAGTCACAGTACCAAAGACAGGTAACCAAGACAATGCCTCAATAGCATCCCAAGAGCATGACGGCTACAAAGCAACTGTAGGTAGCATCCATGAGCAAGACAGACATCCCAATAAATATATATGACAACCAAAATGACATCCAATACAAAGTTCTGGAATAGAAAATGAGAATTCAAGTCAAGTCTTCAGAGAGCACTAAAGCTCAACAAGTACATGGTACACTATGCCAAGACAAATGCATCAAGCTGTAGGTGTCGGGTAAGCATGTACCCAAGGAGCATATAACTGTCAAAGCATTGACCACTATCAAGCATAGACTAATGTCAATAAGTGCGGGCTGAAATAAGCTCAAGCTTCCAAAAGCATCCGGATCCAATGACAAGCTCGAAGTCGTCTCTCAATGATCAAGACATCATAGCATAACCCAAGACATACACCCGGAACCAATAGGCATATGTTAAAGCATGAAAGATAGCTTCAGCCCAAGAGTATTCATCATGCATTTACTGTTATAAATTGAGTATTTCTAGCCCTATAATCAGGCCAAAATCATAGCATTGCATGTAGCTTCAATCCCCAAGTCAATGGGGATGCAATAGGCATCAAACCGGTTATGTAGTCATGCCCAAACAAGAATAGGCATAAATTGTGAATGTAGCACTAGCATCAAATGTCTATGGACTGTTTATAATAGTCTTGAAACACTATTTTTAGTCACCAACCAATACCTAATCCCAAAGGATCAATGCCAAGCATCAATACATGTGCAAAAGGCCTGAAACGGAGCCCCAAACAAGTGCTTAATGCCAAAAAGCTGGAGCTGGGGCTGGAGTGATTGATGTGTTGCTGTCCACAAAACAGATGCAAATCTGTGTGGAGTTGCTGCTGGTCTTGCTGGTCCATGTGGCAACTGTGGAGTGGTTGGAGGGCTCAAACATGAGCCAAGGGGACCTGGGAACAAGTCTCTAGCAGCCCATAACCGAGGGCAAAGAGATATGAAGGTTGGAAGCTTCAATGGTGGCTGCCCTGTTTGCCTGGACCTATGGACTAAAATAAAACTCTGAAATAATGAAGCAATACCTCAATGTCAGTGGCCTGATGGTGCCTCAATAGATTGGGAAGAAGTCGGGAAGCCCGGGAGTGACGGGAGCTCAAGAGAATGAGCTATGGCTGCCGGGAAGGAGACCCAATGCAAGTGGGGAGTCAATGGAAAGCTGAGAATGCCACGAGGCAAGCTCAAGAGTTGGGAAGTCGTGCTCTGATACCAGTTGAAAGGTGAGAAGGATCGAAGCTTGCACTCGAGAGCTATGGTAGGAGAGCAAGAGCAAGAAAGAGAGAGACAAGAAATGGGAACTCCAACAGTCACAATGTGTGACCGGGCCTTCCTTAATTCAAAATGTCACTAAAAGAATAAAGAATAAAGTGATGATGATGGGCGCCCGCCACCTGCATTGTGCAGTGGTGGTGACTGTCAGTGTAGTAATACATGGGCGGCTAGGTGGAGGTGCCTTTACCCCCAACAATATTTAGAAAACATTGACTTGGCACCAAACAATGTGTCCAATCTATCCTAGGTGTAATGGGGTGTGTCACAAGTATTCACATGATGAATGTAGCTATCATCCAACTCAATTTTTATGATGACTTGAGCCTTGTCATCATTTTTTTGCCAGATTGCTACAAGGGCAGCACTCTGGGGCTTCTTTTCTTGTCCATTGGTAATGGCCCATATGCCCTTCTTCATCAAGATGAGCTTGATAAGAGTTTGCCAGGTGTGAAACCCGACTCCTTTGAAGCAACATGCCAAATAGTCTTTGGCCATGTTGGAGTGACTAGAACAAAAAAAAATCAATACCAAAAATTCTTAGAAATGAGTTGACTTTGGTTGTGCCAAGAGACACAAGAAATGGTAGTGATAAATAGTGTCAAGAGATACTAGTTAAACTACATTGATAATCTTGAATCACAAATCTTCCCCTCCTTGTTGTTTTGATACCCAAGTGTTTGCTAGGAATTGAGTAGGACCTCAAATCAGAGTGACACAAACTCTAGTTAACTGAGAAGGATTAGAAATGGAGGTGAATCTCTCCATCATCTCCTCTCTTCTTCTCTTCTCCTTTCTTCTCTTGTATTGCGTGCAACTATGGAGGATGGAGCTTGGAGGCAGAGGCTTGAGGATGCTTGAGCTCGCATCTCAAATCGTGGAGCTATCGGTGTGCTTGAGGGAGGCAGAAACTCATTCGAGCATTGAGGTAAGCTCACTACACCCTGGTAGGATCGAAGGTGTGTCGGCTAGGTGAGAGATGGCCATAGGATCGAAGGTGTGTCGGCTAGGTGAGAGATGGCCATAGGTATTCTCTTGAAACAATAAGTAGTATGTGGGTCTTGGCAGTTAAGCGTGAGCTCGCCTCTACAGTTGGATACAAGCAGTAAACTGAAAGTTTAATTGAACTCTGGATATCCTTGCACAAAAATAAATGGTGTCTCCTGTTATCAAGTGTTGCACACAGAAGGAATAGAAATGTCTAGCATACCATCCCTATGGGCTCTAAAAAGATTTATCATTTGAAGCAAAGTGGGCAGTGTGCTACAAGATTGAGTAGGAATTGTAACTAGAACCTGATGCATTTAGTATAGGGCCTAAGGAGCCCTTATCCTTGGTCAGTGGTCTTGTGCTTCAGTAGAGTTATGTCAGAACCAAGGGCTTGTTTTAGCAATACATTGCTGAATGGTTGTTTTGTGGATTATTTCATTAGGCCAAGAGGGCTAGTTATTTTGCAGTAAAATGTCCCATCTCATTAGGCCAAGAGGGCCATGTGTATGTTTAGGGCCGGTGCAGTTAATGGGTTTTGTTTTAGTGTTGTGCTAGAAAGATTTAGCAAAACCTAGAAGGAGCCTCTTGCTATGCAGAAGCTTCTCGTGGACAAGTCTAGGTGATGTTCTTCGTTTATGAGTATTGTTTTTTATGCTATATGGTCTATGTACTTGTTTGGGGAGCATTTTTCTTTCATGGGGGATTGACAGTCAAGGCATGAAGTCCTTGGGTTAGGTTAGGAATATCTGGGGGGAGGTTCGAGTAGTTGCCTACCTCCTATAAAGGTATTGGCAGGCATTGAAAGACTTGTTTTAGAAGGCCATTCTAGTGATTCTTCTCAATTCCCATGGGAAGGGGGTAAGGGTAAGGCAAAGGTACGGGTAAGGTAAATCAAACCAAACACACAAGGAAAACAATAAAGAAAAGGCACACGTTGGTAGGATGGAACAACTTGTGAGTGCGGAAAAGGTCAATAAAATTTGAAATCAACAGACCAATTGAAAGAAAAGTTGATTTCTGCACTCAAGCAATTCAGTTCATCAAATATGTCATTGTTCCCTTTTGTTTGTGATTTTTTTAAATAACACTAGTGATGAATATGGTTTCATGGCAGGCACCCATCATGGCAGGCCAAGAAAAGATTGGCAAATTTCATTTTTCAGAAGAAGAATAGGCAAAATACAGTCTTTCAGTGGAAACACGAGCCTTCAACCAGTTTAAGTTCCGGTATTCAACCTAGAAGACCTGGCCATTGAAGAACGGGCTGTGAGGTAGATCATCAAGCAATGCAAATTGCAGAAATACGTGGAAGGAGTAGGGTAGGGGATAAACTACATCCATTGTGCCGAGTTCTTGAGGACTTTCCATAGGAACCATGGCATCGTAACTGTGCATGAGGGAGAGGAAACTCGTCCGGTACAAATTGAATCGACCCCGGAGCTGGTGGAAAAGGCATTGGGCTTGGCAAACAAAGTAGAGAGGAAGCCGAAGAGAGATATATATGCCTTGCTAGGAATGGACAAGGTACAGGTTCACACCAATGATGGCATTAGCTTGGCAGATATCCCAAATTTCAAAGCCCATCTCCAAGACAAGATGGTGCATGTGTTTTTCTCTAGTCAGAGGTACAACACCATCATGAGCCACATTAATGTCCCCCTACTAGAGAGCATCGTAGCATGGTCACTAGATGAAGTGAACCTTAACGGTTTTGTGAGGAAGACCATTGAAACCTTGGTAAAGGATTTGGCAATGGGAGGGCAGCCTGTTGGAGGAGAATCTCCTGCCACCAAGACTAAAAGGAAGCTTCATCTTCAAAGGTTGCAACCACTGGATTCAGTGGGGTTCTTACCGCTATCATCAAGGAAGCCTTGGGACAAGGGCAAGAAGAAGTAGGAAAAGGAGTTGATGAAACACCAAGCAGGTCACCACCTCACCAGGAAGAACAGGAGGTGTAGTCTAGCAAAAGGACACTAATTGAGGAAGAAAAAAACAGGGAACAAGAAGCATAGACTAGCCGGGGAAAGGCTAAGAACATGAAGAAGAAAATTGCACTAGAAAAATAGGAAGACGAGAGAAGGAAACAAGAAAAGGAAAACTTGCAAAAGGCTCGCAAGGAGTCCACAAAGGCAGAGGAGGAAAGAAGGAGAAAGTAGGAAGAGGAGGAGGATGAGTTGAGAAAAAAGGAGGAAGACACGGCCCTCACCATGCGCAAGTCCATTGAGCAGCACTCCAAGCAGGAAGAGTTGGAACCTACGAGCCCAATCAGAGACAAAGGGCTGAGCTTAAGCGCCCATGTGTCAAAGTTCATGCCACCTACAGTGTGAGAAGGCAAGGGCAAGGCCCCAACCCAACTCTCTTGACGCTCGCCACCATCATCGCCATGTCCACACCCAGCTCTATGGCCCAATTGGATGTCAGCACCTTAATGGCTTGGGTCCAGTATTTCCAAAATAAAGAAATGGACCAAGGAGCATGAGAAGGAACCCCCCTGGTAGGAACCAAAAGGCCGACTACGACAGACACTGAGTCGAGGCAAGACCCAAAGAGGCAAAAGGTGGTAGGCTCCACAATCTCTATCCCCGTAATAGAGAGGCCACCCAAAGAATAGGATGAGTATATCAAGAAGCTTCTCTCTCAATTAGAGAAAGCCAAGGAGGAGAAAAAAATTGTGGTAGCAGAGCTCAAAGCCAAAAAAGACGCCATGCATGCATTCTAGTTGGAGAAAACATGCCAAATAGCCATGGCCCAAAGGGAAGTTCACGAGCTAAAGGAGCAGCTACAAGCTAAGGAAGAGACAGAAGAAGAATGGTAGGTGTGACTAAATAAAGAAACTCAGGCCATACGACACCTACGATGGCACAATTAAGAGATTGTGGAGCGCTACGAATATCTGCAAGCTAAAATGGAGAAAATCGCTAAAGCCATAGAAGAACTAGAGGAGATGATGGAGGAAAGAACTCGTAGTAGGTATGAAAGAGAGGTGGGAAGATTAACCCAAGAAGCTGCCTTGGTACAGGAAGAGTAACAAAAGCTAAAGGGAGAGATGGAAGATCAAGAACGAAGGCTAGCAGTGCTAACTCAGAGGCAAGGGGAAAGCGTTGGAGACATGGAAAGGAGAGCAAAAGAATGGGCTAACCAGAATGAACAAAGAGTTAAAGCCTTGGCACACCATCTCACTCAAGTAGAGAAAGAAAAGATACTTGCTCAAAGCAAAGCAAAGGCTGCCCAAGTGAGCTTCCAAATGTAGCAACGAGTCTTCCTAGATACTCTATTGGATGTCACCCAAGTAGAGGGGGGAGAGTCCATGGAGGCCATGAAAAGGAAACTGGAAATGGCTCGTACAACAATGAAAGTAGGAATGCAGATGTCACCACAACCTAGGGGAGTTGGCCCAAGCCTTGAAGAGCAAGACCACTATCTCATATTGGTAGGCCTAACCTTGCAAGAAGTGGACGCACTTGGATTCACTTGGATTCATCAAAGAGGATCAAAAGGAGCCAAGCCAGGAGAGGGAGGTGGATGTGAACTTTGGAATGGGACCACATGAAGAAGAGCTTATCCCGCTGCCTCCTTCCCTATGGCCTGAAGAGCAGCAACATGCAGACACCTCCGCAGAAAGAGAGGCAGCACTGAGGAAAAGAAGAAAACAAATGGTGGACGAGACAAGGAGAAAATGGAATGCCAAGGGAGTGAGGGCACCCCAGGCACCTATCCCACCATGTGAGGATGATACCCTAGCAAGCTTCCATGCCAACCTTGTAATCTGGGAGAGGAAAGAAACGTCCAAAAGCCCCTTTGACTTTAACTTCAATTTCCCCACTACCTTGCGTAGGGTTTTTCCATCAAGGTGGTGGAGGAGGTGATTAATATCGAAAGTAGGCTCGGACAGAAATGGTTGGAGGAGAGGGAGTAGAACCCAACATTATGGGCCACTGAAGATGCCAAATTTTGCCAGAATAAGGCTTTTGAAGTGCCAAGGTTGGTGCTTGGCTATGAATGTCAACCTAAATGGAGAAGAAGGGTCTGCGACACCAACCTGGACACTTGGATAGCCTTTTGCAACACTCAACCCTTCCAACAGAATGACCCAACCTTTATGCCCTACCCTTGAAGGGTGGGAGTGGATTTTGACTTCAATGTCCACGACTGTTATGATTTTCCTATAATTTATAATCCTCATTGTACTACATATGAAGATGCCCTCATCTTCACATTAGAGAACTTGTATGATACCCTTATCCACTTCACCAATGAATTCTCTTCATGCCCTGACACCACCTTTATTACTACTTGTAATTACCTTAGACTTCTTAGGATACTCCTTAGGCAAGACCCCACCTCGTAGGAGCGCGGCCTCCCAGTACTCCATTTTGATCCTAACACTATAGATAGTTTTGGGATGGCTCGACTAATGATGCGAGCTACTCTATTATCTTCATTTTACTTAGCTCTTCTAGAGGATATGAATGATAGCCACTTCACTCACTGCAATCTTCCATTCCTCTCCACCACCACCCTTTAGGTTTTCCTAAACCTCAAGGGGTACCTCCAAAGCCACCGATTCCTTAAGAAATCTATAAGGCCCCCTTCTCCACCTCACTCCGACGACAAAGACTAACTTTTATCACGACCATGTAACTTGGACACCCAAAAAAAAGAGAGAAAAAGAAAAGATAAGCAAAAGAAAAAGAAAAAGAAAAAGAGAAAGAAAAGAAGAAGAAAAAGAAAGACAAGGAGGTAAAAAACAAAAAGGCAATCACAGAACATGGAAACAAAAAGAGATATCACACAAAGACACAGCAGGATGCACAAGGGTCACAGTCAGTGTACCTAGGGGTTCTCAAGTTAGGTGCATCCGATGGCCTTGGTCGGCCAGCTCCATGTCTAACCCCCTAGCCCTTTTTGATTCCCCACTACACATGCTTAGGGCACATCAAACAGACCTAGGAAGGTAATTATTGCCTATGGTTAGACTCGTCACCCTAAGCCCCCTGCACCACACCTCCCTTATGTACAAATTGGGTCCTCAAGTGAAAAGCATATAACTGACCTACAGCAAAGGCTCCTTTCCACTCAACGTGTAAGTCATATCCTAAGAAGATGATTGATATGCAATCCACGACTAATACCATGTCATGCATTATGCATAGTTCACATGATCCTAGTGCACAAACAATATTCATCAAATCAACATTTTGTGATGTGGAAAAAATATCCCTTTCATGATTTTCACTAAACGTATGCTTCGATGTATAGAGACTAGCACTGACTTCTCATGCTACTAGCCTCTTAAACTGAAATATCACAATTCTAAATGGAATGCACAATCAAATATTTCAAAGATTCAAACCCTCTTAGCCCTCTTAATCTCTTACCATCACCCTTTCCCTCTAACGTTTAGGTTATGCTGCATTGCATAGGTGTAGGGTTTTGTTTTGTATGTATTTTTTGCATAAAACGGAAAAAACATGAGCTATAATACAAACAAAGCCAAACTGAAGCCAAAATTCATGCCTCAGCTTTATTTTACAGCCACAACTACAAATCATAATTTTCTAGATTTTTATAATGTAAAAATCATTTTTTTTCATTTTTATCTTTTTTCTCTATTTATTTATGCATTAAAAAAGTTTTTTTTTAAATTTATGACTAGTGACTGATTATGATAGTTGAAAGATGTTTTGTCTCATAATTTTATGCCATGTGCATCTCTTTTCCCCACCCGAAACCAATAAAACCTTCATTTTTACACTCAAAATGCACTTTGCGGGCCATAATTTAATTATTACAACTATTTATCATTATGGATATAAATTTCTTTATGCACAACCCTCAATCATAATGCAAAAAAGCTCCAAAATTCTTTTTGTTTCATATGAATTCCATTTCAACCATCAAATATCAACAAGAAGCAATTTTCCTTTGTAAAAATGAAGCATACCACTTATTTACACGTTGCAAATTTTTTGATTATTTTTCCCGGTTGCCAATGGACCACGATCAACAAATCTTCAATGCTAAACATCTCCCCTCAGCCTCCTCTTGATCTTGGAGCAATCCAGAGCAAGCATCCTTCAATTGGTCTTCATTCTTCTTCATGTGCATGAACTACCCCTTAAGGGGAGAGAAAGGGAGGAGAGAGAAAGACTAAAAAATAGATTTTTAAATCCTTCATTAAAATGGGCAAGCTTGCAGGCATCTTGTTCCTCTCTCTGCCCTGATCAAGAATCTCCCTCTCTCTCTCTCCAAATGGGTTTGAATCGAAGAGACATCGAGCAAAAATAAGGAGGTGCATTAACACTTCCCTCTGTTCAATAGTTTTTGCATTAGTTTCAAGGCTTTTATTAAGCATAAGGTTTAAAACATTAAAATAACCGGTTCATCTTTTTTGTGTTCATACTATCCCGCAAGTGGATATTTTGGTTTTGAGGGGCCAAACGAACTCCGATTTGCAATCTGACTGGACAGCCATTTCCGTGGTGTCGAATTCCATCAACCTAGCCTCTCTCACACACTTTACAACTTCTCGATCCGGTAGCTTCTTTATAACGCCAAAACTTGCGGGGATTAAATGGGGGGTCAAAGGACCTCCGATTGACAAATCGAGACTTGCGTTGGATTCCTGATGTCGAAATGCATCTAGGAAAACTCTAGCTCAATCATCCGCCACCGTTTCATTTTTCATGAAAATTGGCTATTTAATGCCTCTCCGGCACTTTCCAATTCCAAAACGAGCTTCAACGCTTCAAGAACGGGTCCAAATCGGGTCCTAAAAATCCAGCTCTCACAAATTTTCAGAATATATTGCGTGTATGTCAAGTGAATATGATAGGTATCCTTCCTCCAAACAATTACCAATCAATACCCCGGTATAACCATCATTAAATCAGTCTAAACTTTGGACTTTTAGCACCCATAGTAACCCAAAAAGCATCTACCACTCAACTGGTATGATCCAAGCAATTGCCAGTAGCAAATAAGCATCACAGATACTTCAATCCTGTAGGTATATTATTTCCAAATTCAGGACAACAACCAATTCATTGTTTCCAACCTGCAAATAAGCTCCAAAACTGAGCATTTAACACTCCAATATCATGTTCAAATGCATGATAATAAGGGCATATACATTGTTAGGATGAAAGCCACAAGTGCCTTGGAACCACCTATTGTTTACTACAGTAAACAACTAACACTCAAGAGTTGACCATGTTGAAATGGTCAAGAGGAGTCGCAAGCCGTTTCTCCAAAATCCATTTTTGTAGCAAGATATGGCTTTTGCAAAAAAACATGCTACAGGTACAGTCTCCTTTTACGACGTCTTTTTTCAGATTGGACGTCTTAATGTCAAATAGCTACTGCCAAGCCTTCAAGCTTCAATTATTTAGGCTTTGATACCATGTTTGAGATTCAGAGGGAGAGAGAGACAAAGACATGAAGTTGTAACAGAGCGTAGTGAACTCTCATTATTCTCTTCTTCTCATTCTTCCACAATGCTTACTAAATTCTAATCACACATAAATGATAAACACACTAGGTCACTAACTGACCATACCACTAACTGTGGTTGAGTCTGACCCATTCAATTATTACATCACTAACTGTAGTGGAGGAGGTGATTAATATCGGAAGCAGACTCCAGGAGAAGTGGCTGAAGAAGAGAGAGTAGAACCCCACACTATGGGGCATTGAAGATGTAGAATTTTGGCAAAACAAAGTTTTTGAGGTACCAAGGTTTGTGCCTAGTTATGAATACCAACCTAGTGGAGAAGGAGGATCTCCGATGCCAACATGGACACTTGGATGGCCTTTTGCAACACTCAACCCTTCAAGAAAAATGACCCAACTTTCATGCCATATCCTTGAAGGGTGGGAGTGGATTTTGACTCCAAAGTGTTAAAATATTGAGAATGCATGCTATGGAGGATCACTCATGAGAAAATAGACAATCATAATGAGGAAAAAGCATTGATACAGAAGAAAAACTAATATTATCCAAGCATAATGCAAGTACAACTGATTGATAATATCTAATGGAAGGTCTTTTATAGGCTTACAGTAGGTGGTATTGATAGGTGGAAAGGGACCATGGTTTTCAACAACCGAGTTTTTAATAAACCATGCATACATGACCTAGTCTAAGGCTTTATTTGTTGTATGTTTCTTTGCCTTGTTTGTCCCATACAGAGAGGCTATGGTGGATGTGATTGCACATTTCTCAACACCCCTCCTCAATCACAACCAGAAAAGACACTGAGTATACAGAGGCTCTCGTGAGTAGAACCTTGCTAAGTGTAGACATGGAAGAAACAAAAAACAACCATATGAAGCTAGAGGCTGTTACAAGGCCTCACTAATTGTGTAGAGGCTGTAGTGTGCAAAGGCTACATAAGGAGTTTAGGAGCTTATGGTGGGAACATAAGGCAAGTCCACATGTTAAACTTTAAAAAAGTCTATAATCACAAAATGAGCTACAAAAGAGGGGCTGGTGAGTCCTATCCTTTTGTTCTTGGGGTTCTTCTTCTCCTTCTTCTTCTATGTTGTCTTTATCTTCTTTGATTGTAGCAAGATATGCTCTTTGAGATTTTTTCTTAGCATAGCAAAATTGTGTCAACAAGCTTTCCATATAATTCAATTGAGTTTCAAGTGAGGTGTTACTTTGCATGTCGAGCCTAAAAAATTCAATTAGTAAACCATATTTTGAGGATTTGGATGAGCTTCAAATAAGGTTTCTAATCAATCCCATGTCATGTAAGAGGTTTCACAATCATCAACATGATGAATGTAGTTGTCATCAAGTTCGAGCTTGATAATAGCTTGAGCCTAATCATCATTTTTATCCCACACGACTAAAGGTGCAGCTTCCCTTGATTTCTTCTCTTGACCACTTGTGATTGACCACAAACCTTTCTTCATTAGGATTAGTTTGATCCTACTTTGCTATGTATGGAATCCAAAACCATTGAATTGGGATGTCGAAGAGTCTTTGCCCATTTTGAGATTGCAACATCAGCAACAAATCAGCTCCAAAAAATTCAAATTTTAGTTAAGTACAAGTGCTAAGAAGCACTAGGTGATTTAGTGACTATGATGCCCTTGAAGTTGGAATCTTCAAGATCTTGCAAATTTGAGTCTTCCCCTTCTTGATTTGATGCTAGACTTGCAAAAAAGAACTAAGAATAGTCTAGCAAAAGTGTTGAATTTGAGTTTGTCAAAGGACACAATATGATTAGTGCTAATCAACACTAGTATTAAGAGATACAATGTAGTTGGCACTTGATGTTGACTCTTCTTCTTGTTGATTCAAAGTGGTAACTTAGCTTGGAAATTAGTGTTGTAGTAGATCAGAGGGTTAGACATTATTGAGCCAAAGGAAGTAGGAAAATGAAGAAAAAATTGAGTTTTGAGGTTGATGGCTATGGAGTTTGCATTAGGGTTTCAAGGGGCAGCCTAGTTTTTCACCTCCTGTGAACTAAATACTTGATCATTTCCAAAAATTTCTTGATAGAAATGAAGCTTAGGAAGTAGGCTATCAAAGCCCTATGATGCTCATCAGCATCACAATGTGTGCAAGCGGAATTGAACATACGAACGGCAGAGGCCATAGAAAATGGCAGCGACTGAGTGAACGTGCAATGTTAGAGCCTACAATCAAAAATGCTGGGCTTTTATGTGATGGGCAGGAGCATCCTGAGTCAGAGAGTATTTTCCTAGAAGACACCATGAGCTGAAATTGCCTGGATAGGGAGATTCAAGTCCTCCATTGAAGGTGGGTAGCTAGGGAGGTAGGTGAGAGATTCATGGGAAAGTGGAGGGAGCCAGGAATTCAAACCGGAATGACTCAATTAGTGGCATGATGACTTGCTGACTTAAAACCCACTTTGATACCATGTTAAAATACTGAGAATGTATGCTATGGAGGATTACTGATGAGCAAATAGACAATCATAATGAGGCAAAAGCATTGATAAAGAAGAACAACTAATATTATCCAAGCATAATGCAAGTACAACTGACATACCCTAATCCACTTCATCAATGAATTCTCTTCATGCCCTGACCCCATCTTTATTACTACATGTAATTACCTTAGATTGCTTAGGATACTACTTAGGCAAGACCCCACTCCCCAAGAACGCAGCCTCCTAGTCCTCCATTTTGATCCTAATTCTATAGATAGTTGTGCGATGACCCGATTAATGATGCAAGTTGCTCTACTACCCTCATTTTCTTAGCTCTTCTAGAGGACATCGATGATAGCTGCTTCACCCACTGCAGTCACCCATTCCTCTCCACCACCACCCTTTAGGTTTGCCTAGACCTCAAGGGGTATCTCCAAAGCCACTTAACAAATCTATTAAGCCTCCTTCCCCACCTCACTCTGATGACAAAGACTAGCTTCTGTCATAAATATGTAACTCAATACAAAAAAAAAGGATATCACACAAGGCACCATGAGTTACATGTCAACCATAGTCACTACATCTAGGAGTTCTCAATTTAGGCATGTCTAGTGGCCTCGATCACGAGTGGCTCTGTTGGTGTCTAACCCGCTAGGCCCTTTTTGACCCCCTACTACCACGCTTAGGGCACATCAAGGGTAGGACATACCTAGGGAGGTAACACTCACCTATGGTTAGACATATCATCCTAAGCTACACACACCGCACCTCCCTCATGCACAAACTGGGTCCTCAAGTGAGGGACAACACCCAAGCTTTTCCTATGGTTTGATGACTTGACTCCCAATCCCACTAGCACGAGCACAATGCACCACACGGAAACCCAAGCACACCCCTAGGTAGTGCACCTTCTTTTCTTTTCAAGTACAAACAAAGGCACTAAACACTAGCTTTAGAGGCCCTATCATCCGTGCAATGCACTCCTAGCCTACACCACCTTGACTAGGTGATCCATTTCTTCCCAAGCCCGATTCCCCTGAGACCCCATCAACATTGACTTACATGCCTGCCCTTTCTCATCGAACCTTCACCACCTCAAAATCATAAGTGTCCTAGAATCAGCACCCGCTTATGAATGGGGTCATCTCATGAGACAATGTCACCATACAGGCAAACAACGCAGACTGAGGCAACTAGTCAAAAAGTGAATGAAGAAGCTCATTTGGAATAGTGCAGGAGAAGGCAAGCGCGGAGGGCCAGACGACGAATCCTTCTAACACAATATTCAATTTCAAAGATGGATCTATCCGCCTCTCTCCACGCAGGGATCCGTCTAACACCATATTCAATTTTAAATATGGATCCGCCCATTAGCCTCTTTCCATGCAGGAATCTGTCCAATATGATATTGAATTTCAAAGGACAAATCCCCTCACGGCCAACAACAAAGAGAGACCCACCCCAACTTCATCTCCAATTTTAAGGGCTGGTCCACCCAATACCAACCCCTGCAAAAGGGCTTGTATACATACTCAAAAAAGCCACCCGGCCTACACCCATCCCTCCTTCCTACCACACCACATCAGTGCCATGGGATTGGCACTATACTAGGAGGGGGGTAATGTTAACCCCAGCTTGAGATGGAAGAAAAAGAAGTAAAATATGGAGGCAATGGAAGAAGCAGGATGGAGAGCAAGCAAAGGTGCAAGGATGGCCTCTAAAATCAAGCTAAAGGAAAAATCACATTTTTTAGAGAAAGACATCCCAAAATTTTTGTAAAAGAGTGCTAGGCTCCCTCGTGCACAAATTGTAAAAAGGTAGACATGCATAAACTAAAGAAATAGGGCAAGTAGAAGTGAATGGGAAAAAGGACCTTGCCACAATGGCTGGTCATGTAAAAAAGAGGATGGGTGTCCATGGGATTTTAGGGCATGTATATAAAGTTCCAAAAGTGAATGAGAGCTCATTCTTTGGTGTGTGTGGCAAGAAGAGACTCTTCTTCTTCTCTTCTCTTTGCTTGCTTATGAGTGCTTGAGGGAGGGATTGTGAGTGAGTAAGGGATCTTGGAGGTGAAGCCCTTCACCATCTCCTCTCTTATTCTTCTCTTCCCGAAGCTTGGATAAAGAGGCTTGAGGATGCATGAACTTGCATCATAAATCGTGGAGCTATCAGAGTGCTCGAAAGAGGAAGCAACCGAATTGAGCATCAAGGTAATCTCACTACACTCATAGAGAGGGATAGCTCGTCAGCTATTTGAGAGGTAGCCATTAGTGCTGGCATGAAACGCTTGAAGGAATAAGCGGTCTGTGGGTCTTGGTGATAGCTCGCCTCTACAGTGTCCTTAAACAAAGAGAAGAATGTTTCCTTTGATGAAATGATTGAATTATCTTGTAAGCTTGGTATTTGTGAAGGCCAGTTGTAGCATTCTCAAGAGACTATAGAGTTGCAAAATAAGTTTATTGATGAACTTAATTAGAAAGTTGCTACTCTTCTTGCTCCTCCTCCAGCCCCCATGATGTCTTGTTTGTTGTCTAACGAAGATTTAGATCATTTGCAGTAAAAGGCTAAACTGTGTGATAGATTTTCTACCAAGGTAGAATGCCTTCAACAGCGTATGAATTGTGTTCAGGAGGATTTTATACATTATGCTGAATTGGTGTCACCTCCATCATCTTTTTCGATACAGTATCACCACTAGCGATTTGCATTGTACATCTCCTTGAGTAATGTGGACTTAGAACCTCAAGAGGATGGGTGGCAGAATATGTGGTCAGCAGATTTACTCAAAGTAGTATTTGATAGATTTGTTGATGACTTGATCTCTCACGAAGCTCAACCATTATCTTTTATGTATCTCCAAGGAGATGTGCACATCCCTAATGAGGCGGATATGAACCTTTATGTAGGAGATGTGATTTTTCAAGCAGTCATCTATGTCCATTCAGGTGAAATGACTTTGTTTGAATTATCATCAGCAGACATTATGGTGTAAAGGCTATACTTTGCATCCTCATTTGGAGGATGATGTTTTAGAATCTCGCCATCAATGGAGTGTATTTCACAAGTCTGATATTCAACCATTGAGATCCCAGCTATTGAACCATATTGCTAACAATCCTTCATTCATTGAGGATTTCTTTTTAGCTTTTGATTTTCAATGTTCCACCTATCGTTATGATCATCACGTTATCCTATCTTATTCTTTAATCTCTTTTATTGAATACCATTGTATATTACCATCCTCAACTCTAATCCAGATAGTATCCCTCTTTTATCTTTTACCCCTATAGTTTTCCCTCATATTCGAGTTTTTACTACATGCCCATTTATTGTTGATCCTATATCCTCACCTACTCCTATTGAATCTACTTCTGTTGTTCAACCTATTCCTTTTATTTTTCCAGTAGAATCCCTTTAGAAATTCCTACTTTCTTTCCCTTCTTTCCCACCCTCATTATCCATTCAAATATCTTCTTTCTATGATTTATCTTACCCCCCCCTTCACTGTTCTCCTATTATCCCTTACCATCTCCATCTGATTATATTAATCTTCCTCCCCAATCACTAATGGATACTCTTGGGTATAACAATGATATCCGCCCTCGATGGCAGTGGACATTGAATGCTTATTTGACAAGGTGAGTGTGTAATTGTCCTATCATTCATGGTTCCTAGGACACTTCGGTGCAATGTTCCACTTCTTATCTTCAATACGCTAGAGCACATGCTTCTTTTGAGGATACTTCGATACACTTTGGCATCTCATTTTTGTTAGTATCTTGCTTTTATGCATTAGTAATCTCACCTGAATACTAGGAAGAGTATTCCGAACTTGATGATTAATCCGAATGAGGATACTACTGTTGCTCAGATGGATGTTCTATATTATTTTGCAAAGCTTTTCCTACTAGGTTTATTGTCCTGTTGGAAAGGATGAGTTTCCTAGATTTTCTTAAGAATGTGCCTTTACATTTTGTGGATGAGAACAAGAGTCTGGAATGTCTCAAGCTTAGTATGAAGTTCAAGAAAAAATATATTAATTCTACATAGCCTGTGGACACTCTCTTGGATGTATTGATCCCTTTTAATGGAAATCTTTCTCCTTGCTCTTTAGTTTTTCGAAGCCTGTGCCATTTAGACTATATTATCTTGTGTCCATGTGAATTTTGTATATATTTTATGTTGTATATGTGGTATTTTATTCTTCTTGCGTGGAGTTAAAGATAAAGATGAAGTTGATTGAGAAGATGACTAATGGTGGTTTATGATTCTATCCAGGATGGATTCTTATGGTGGAAAAAAACCAACCTTGAGAGCTAGATTTTAGGACCCGATTTGCTCCCGTTCTTGAAGCGTTGAAGCTCGTTTTGGAGATGGAAAGTGCCCGAGAGAGAGCCAATTTTCATAAAAAATCAAATGGTGGCGGATGGGCAAGCTAGAGTTTTCCTAGATGCATTTCGACATCAGGAATCCAACACAAGTCTTGGTTTGTCAATCGGAGGTCGTTTGACCCTCCATTTAATCCCCGCAAGGTTCGGCGTTATAAAGTAGCTACCGGATTGAGAAGTCGTAAAGTGCATGGGAGAGGCCAGGTTGATGGAGTTCGACGGCACGAAGCCGCCTATCTAATCGGATGGCAAATCGAAGTTCGTTTGGGCCTTCAAATTTGAAAAATCCACTTGTTGCGGGACAGTGTGAACACAAAAAGATGAACTGGTTATTTTAATGTTTTAAACCTTAGGCTTAATAAAAGCCTTGAAACTAATGCAAAAACTGTCAAACAGAGGGAAGCATCAATGCGCCTCCTCATTTTTGCTCATTGCCTCTCCGATTCAAACCCGTTTGGAGAGAGAGAGGGAGATTCTTGATCAAGGCAGAGAGAGGAACAAGATGGCTGCAAGCTTGCTCGTTTTAATGGAGGACTGAAAAATCTCATTTTTTAGTATTTCTCTCTCCTCCCTCTCTCTCCTGCAAGGGGCAGTTCCTGTGTGTGAAGAAGAATGAAGCTCGGTTGATGAATGCTCGTCTAGCATGGTATTGGATTGCTTCCCAATCGAAGGTGGGTTGAAGATTACAGTGTGGAGGTGGGTTGAGCATCAAAGAGGCCCTGATTTGCAGACCCACAATAAGTTTCAAAACCCAAAATAATAAAAAATACGCAATAATGACATTTTTACAAAGAAAATGGCTTTTTTTTCGCATTTGATGAGGTTAGCAATGTTCATATGGGCTAAAGATTGATGGACATGTTGTTTCTTGTTGGTTTTAGTCTTTCATAATAAAAAAATCAGAAAATACACACTTAAAGTGTGTCAAATAAATAGAAAATCCTCGAAAAGCATGATTTTTAGAGTAAAAGTGGGATTTTTGGGCTTAAAATGGGAAAAGCATGAAACAAAACACCAATAAAATCTGCATGGTTGCTGTTTAAGGACTCAAGAGCCACAACTTTGAGATAATTCTAATTTTTTTCCATTTTCATTGATAATAAATAAGGAAAAATAAGAATAAATACAGAAAATGCTCTTTAAAAGGGGGGAAAATAGGAAATGGACGAGGAACATTATGGAAAATTATGGATGTGTTTGTGAGTGTATAATGAGGATAAAGCATGAGGGTTTGCCTCAGGTTATCCCCATTTATATTTTTTTGTGAGTATTTACTGCTTATTTCGTGCGAAATACACATGAAATCACCCCTTTACCTACGCAACGAGGCAAAACCTTAAACAGTAGGGGAAGGAGGGAAGTTTGAGTGTTGAAATATAATATAAAATCTAATTTATTTGCTGCATTATTCATATAGGATGATGTTAAGTTAAATAAAGGGAAGTACAGCACGAGTGTAAGGCTCGGTGTCTTCTCTTATCGCAGCAATTAGGCGTTAGTGTATGAAAACATGAAAAGAATGGACTTGCACAATGCACAAGGGTGTTCTTTTAATTGTTTGAGCACTTAATCATATACACATTTGCATCAAGCATCGTTAAATAGTATCAATTATAAGCTCCTGGATGCATAGCACTTGGTTTCTCTAGGACTTGACTCACGTAGAGAGAGTGAGCAACCTGGCTGTAGGTCTAGACAGTGGGTCCAAGGGAATGGATAAATGAGGATAAGTGCATTCCTGGAACGTTAAATATATTGGCACCAAGAGGGGAGTTTGTTTCGAATGTGTCTATGTGTGGAAGTAGTGCATCGAGGGGCCAATCCCCAAGATGTAGAAGAGCTATGGTAGGGCCATGGCAATCAGCCGGTGGGGTGCCCTTGTGTGTGTAATACGCGGCATTTATTGCGGATATATGTATAATCTCCCTCTAAGGAGATGGGAAAGAGAACATTTGTTGGACTATAGACTATAAACGAGCAGTGATTAGTGTTTAGGATAGTGCATCCCTCGATAGACGCTCTTGGCCCGCGAGGCTGTGTGGTGGGGTTGTATGTTGAGAGCATGAGGTCCGGCTAGTGCCTTAGCTAGTTTCAACCCATTTTAGGTCCCATCAGTGGTGCATATGCTAGGAGCTTCCTATAAGTGGCGGTCTCCAAATCTAGGTTGTAAAGGGACCTAAGTTTATAATTTCCATTAGGAGTATGCTAAGCTAACCATAAAATGGGGTTTGTTCAAGGATGGAAAACCTTGGCTTTCCCTATACAAAACTTACTAATGGACTTAGTTAGTTATGTAGAGCATGAGTCCTCTACAGAAGATAATTTAGGTGATGAGAAGAGTAACCAATTAGTGGTTACCCCATCCTCTAATGAAATGTTATGGACCAAGGTTTGCCTTAGTGTGGTCTCTACCCAAGAGAAATCATGTATAACCATCCATCAACCTAGATGGCATGGAATAAGTATGTTGGAAGCTATGGTAGTCATGGCATCAACAAGTGATTATGGTAAAGCCGTAGTGCCATGGGAAAAACTCGACACATAGTGGAGTGCAATTATGGCTGAAACATCCCATGTGGTGGGGCATCATGCCAAAATTTTAAGTATCACAAGGATGTTAGAAGCCCTAGCTGTGAAGGGAAAACCATAGCTTGAAAGGGACGGTTCCTAGGACTTGAATGCTAAGGATAAGTTTGCTTTTGATGAGGGGAAGAAGCTCCTAGATAAAGCCATCATGGAACTGCCTAGGAAGGGGCAAGATATGGAAGATCCTCTAAGAAAGGATCGGAATGACATGCTAAGAGCTATAGGTCTCCCTAGACCACTTTATGAGTTGGCAGAAAGGGACATTAAGGATAATATTAACCTCTCTACCAAGCATCGAGAGTTGGAATCGGAGATTCGAGACCCCACTTCCATGGTTGCATTCACTGTGAGCCGTCCGGGGGTGGTGGTTTCTTTTTTCTTTTTTCTTTTTTCTTTTTTTTAAGTTTACATCGATGGGTGGTAAATCCCTAATTACAACTTAATTACAACAGCATACAGTTAATGCAAATTTGAAAATACAAATTTACTTATTGATTTTGACAGTAAAGGTGGAAATGGAAGAGGTTGGAGACCCTAAGACACTAGGGTTAGGCCATGATTACGAGGATTTTAATGGCCCAGTGCTGATCTCGAAGGAAATGACTAAATGTCCTCCTTCTTATAGGGATCTCCCAGTGTTTCATGGACTAGTTAACGAGGATCCGATGGTGCATTTACGAGAATACGGCCTAACTTGCCTTGCAAGTGGGTTCAATAATATTCATCAGATGCTTGTATTCTCAAGTACACTAAAGGGAGAGGCTAGAAAATGGTACTAGAGCCTCCCAAGGGGGTCTATTAAATCCTTTGAGGAGTTGAGTGATCGATTTTAAGATGAATATGAGAAGAAGGTGCCTATGACCCAAGTTTTAGGGCAGCTGGTGCATATTAGGCAAGAGTCCTATCCTTCTGTTAATAATACACTAGAGCCTTTGATGATATTTTGAGGCTTTGGCCAAGAAGAGCTATTGCATTTCCTAGTGATTTACTTTGTGGGCTTAAAGATTAACATGCAAATCCAAGTGGGACTGCGAAATCCTAAGTCGTTAAGGGAAGAAAAGATGCATGCCATTGATTATGAGGGACATATTCAGAGATGTTGGGAAAACTTTTGGAGTTTTCCCCACTCAGTACAAGTGCATCCTAGCTTCCAACCATTTCTACAAGGAGACAACTCACTTGTTGATGCCAAGGCAGTCTATGAGAGGAACCTTGGTAGCCAAAATCTCCAATCAAAAAGTGGCAATAGTAGGAATAATATACCCCCTGGGGATAAAAAGATTCCAAGCCTAGTATGTCCCATCAAGGCTTCGAACACTTCCATGAGAGGTACTTGTCACGGTGGAATTGATAGAACCATTAGGTCTACAAGCTTAGATGAGTGTTCTATGAGTGGTTCTAGTTGTGCTCCTAGTAAGGCTCTTGAGAGACCTTTCCAATTTATAGATGAATCATACTTTCGAGTAGATGCTATTCCTTTTAGTAAAAGCATGGTTTCTATGGCTAAGCAATTGTTGCAGAGTGGACAAAGGCAAGTAAAGACATCTTGTGTAGAGAAGATGCGGCCTATCAAAGGTCCACCTATACTAAATAGAAGCCATAAGGCTGTGAGGCCATTTGGTAATGGTGATAAATCCATAGTGAGTCCATTGGACCAATGTGGGAAGATGAGGTAGTCTAAGAATATGAAAAGGAATATGAGATGGGCTTGGAGGCCCAAAACCCCTAAAAATACTATTGGTGTATTAGATGAAGGGCCAGGAATTTCATGTGGACATGCTTTGATGGATTCCCAAGAGGATGCGACTAAAGGCCATAATGCAACATCTGACAATAGGGACCACTGCCTTGAGATGCATCTATGTAATGGGTCTAGGCTTGAAGCTTTGTCTAGTTTGGATCATATCATTGACATATTTAATGATCCAATTAGAGAAGAGTTGAATTATCATAAATCCATGATTCTCCCTGTAGGAGGAGTTACTAGAAAGTTGGGACAAGTGATCCATTTGAATGATGACCAAGGGGATGAGATATATCAACCTAATGATGTCATTCATTCAGCTCATAGTACCCAAGAAGACATGGCCATTATTACTGAGATATTAGTAGAAAGGCTTGGGCTAGTGGATCTACAAAGAGCGTAGATCAAGCTTTTAGCTGACTCGCATGAGTAGCATGAGGCTAGTCCTCCTATTCTATGCTATCATTGGTATCCTGATTAGTTTGATAGGATGTGTTGTATATGCCAAGGAGATCATATATTGCATGGATTAGAATGAAATATCCATTTTAGGCCAAGAGGGCCAGCTAGTTTGCAATGAAATATTCTATTTCTTTAGGCCAAGAGGGCTATTCGTCTGTTTGGTGCAAGTACAGTTAATGGGTTTTTGTTGTAGTGATTGCATCATACAGGTTAACGAAGTCACTGGAGGGAGCCTTTGCTGCAAAGGAGCTTCTTGTGGCCATTCCAGGTGATTTCGTCCCCTTTTTGAGTCTTTTTCCTTAAGCAATTAATGATATATGTGTGTGTAAGGGTTACTTTCTTTTGTTTGGTGGAGACTAGAAATCGAGGCATGAAGTCCTAGGATTAGGCTTTGTATGTCTGGGGGAGGTCTGAGTAGTCATTGCCTCTTGCAAGGAATTTTCAGGCATTGTAAGACCTTTTTTAGATGGGAATTCTAGTGACCTTGTTCTGCTGACCTGCTAGGTGGCCGTTCTAAGAGTTTTTGTTAGTTGTGAGGCAGTTAGGGAAGCCTACTAAAAATAACCAAAAGAAAAAAACCATGAATGTCTGAAAGATAAAAATATACAGAGGTGTGTAAAAAGGGGTTCTAACCCCTATAAAAATGGAAATGGAAAGAAAGAAAAATCTTTGAGCTGTTGTTTATCGCCTTGCGAATGCCTAGTAGGTGCCTGGGGATGAGACAAGACATGGGGCCAATGCCTTGTCTTCCTAGGGGTGGCTTCTAGCTGAGAAAAATAAGAATAAAAGAAGTTTGGAGTGAAAATAAAAGTGAGCGTTAGAAAAGGATTGTCGCATTGCACGGGCTTGGTAGGTTCTTGGATACCGAGACAGGACCTAAGGCTGATGCCTTGTTCTCCTTGGGTCACTACGCTCAGCTCCCTCCTTTTTACATGCCCGAGTATGGACAATAAGACTACAGACCCAATGTGCTAAATGACAGTATTTGGTGATCAGGCTATAGGAGTCCTCACCTAGTAGGAGCTCCTAGTTGAGTTCCTAGTTGAGTGGTCCTTAGTTCGATAGGTAGTTCAGACCACCACTGAGGATGACCTCTTTGATGGTTCTTGTTAGCTTGGTTATGTTGGTGTAGTTGGTTAGTGACTAGCTTTCGACTTTCTGTCAGATTATGCTAGGCCTACTCCTCATGGATTTCATGCCTTGGTTTTGACAAGGGGGTAGGGTGAGAGCTGTGATGTGTTTTGTTGTGTATCTATTTTGTATCAGCTTGATGCTCTTTGTGGTTGTGTTTATGTGCTGATTTGTTCATGGGATTCGACGGGCTGAGTTACCCTATCCTATGGTCACCAATGAGAGCTAGATTTTAGGACCCAATTTGGACCCGTTCTTGAAGCGTTGAAGCTCATTTTGGAGCCGGAAAGTGCCCTCGAGAGGTGTTAAAGAGACAATTTTTATGAAAAATCAAATGGTGGCGGATGGCCAAGATAGAGTTTTCCTAGATGCATTTCAACATCAGGAATCCAACACAAGTCTCGGTTCGTCAATCAGAGGTCGTTTGACCCTCCATTTAATCCCCGCAAGGTTTGGTGTTATAAAGCAGCTACTGGATTGAGAAGCTGTAAAGTATGTGGGAGAGGCCAGGTTGATGGAGTTCGATGCCACAAAGCCGCCCATCCAATCGGATGGCAAATTGGAGTTTATTTGGGCCTTCAAAATTGAAAAATTCACTTGCGCAACAGTGTGAACACAAAAAGATGAACCGGTTATTTTAATAATTTAAACATTAGGCTTAATAAAAGCCTTGAAACTAATGCGAAAACTATCAAATAGAGGGAAGCGTCAATGTGCCTCCTCATTTTTGCTCGTTGCCTCTCCGATTTAAACCCGTTTGGAGAGAGAGAGGGAGATTCTTGATCAGGGCAGGGAGAGGAACAAGATGGCTGCAAGCTTGCCCGTTTTAATGGAGGATTTAAAAATCTCATTTTTTAGTCTTTCTCTCTCCTCCCTCTCTCTCCTGCAAGGGGCAGCTCCTGCGTGTGAAGAAGAATGAAGCCCGCGTGGTCAATGCTCCTCCGGCGTGGTACTGGATTGCTTCCAAGTTGAAGGTGGACTGAAGATTGTAGTGTGGAGACGAGCTGAGGCTCTTTTTTCGCATTCGATGAGGTTAACAATGTTCATATGGGCTAAAAATTGATGGACATGTTGTTTGCTGTTGGTTTTAGTCTTTCATAATTAAAAAAATCAAAAAATATACACTTCAAATGTGGAAAATAAAAAAAGGTAGAAAAGCATGGTTTTTAGAGTAAAAATGGGGTTTTTGGGCTTGAAATCAGAAAAGCATAAAACAAAACCCCAATAAAATCTACATGTTTGGTGTTTAAAGACTTAAGAGCCATAGCTCTAAAATAATGCTAATTTTCTTCTATTTTTATTGATAATAAATAAGAAAAAATAAGGAAAAGTAGGAAAAAATTCTTTTTAAAAGGGGAAAAAGGGAACATCCTTTGGATTACAGACTATAAACGCGAAGTGATTAGTGTTTATGATAGTGTATCCCTCGACAGATGCTCTTGGTCTGCGAGGCCATGAGGTGGAATTGCTTGTTGATGGCATGAGGTCCAGCTAGTGCCTTATCCAGTGCTGGCTCATTTTAGGTCCTATCAAACCTCTTATATCCTTTAAATGTTTATCATGGTTTTCTCTTTCAAAGCTATGATAATGAATACATGTGTTTTTCTTTGATTGCAATTTCTTATTAGATACAGGTTATAAGTTGGGGTCGTGTTTGGATGGTGTTTCTTAAAGATAATGATGAAGATCAAGATGGCCTATATTTTAAACTTGTATTATCTTTTTCCTATGTCATAAGGGCACTCCCTGATTAAGTGTGGGGATATGTTGAGGGTTGAAACGACTTGATTTTTTGGCTGCTTTTTATTATTTTTGTGGACAGAATGGTTGATTTTTGATGAATTTTATATGATAATTAGTTTTTTTGAAAGTGTTTAAGAGTGTTTTGGATGAGGTTTATTATGTTTTGGAAGCTCATAATGGTTTATAATAGAGATATGATGTTCTGACATGTTCTGTTGATGTCCTAGTACTATCTGTTAGAGTCTATTGAGCTTCTATTTTGCTATGTTTTCCTTCTGTTGTATGAGAGGATGGAATGATGATTGATGAATTTTGAGAGTTTTTGGAAGCTTATTGATTGATTCTTGATGTTTCTAAATGATTTAAGTCGAGCTAAAGGCTTTTTGATGCCTTTTCTAACCCTCTATTGACCATATGTAGAGCCTCTGGCTCTATTCTATTCTATTTTGCATGCCTTAGTAAATGTGATGTGGGATGAATATGTAGCTTGGGGTCAACCTTGGGAAGAGATGAATACAAGTCCAAAATAGCTCAAAGAAGTGGAAGAAGTAGTTGCTGAAGACTTGAAGTAAAGATTGAAGTGACAATGATGATAATAGTGAGCTCTCAAGGGACACTATATTGGTTCTAGTGACCTTTCATACCAGACATACCTCTTGGGAGGGGTATCCACAACCAAGAGGAGTTATGGATGATTGTTCTTGATTATCCCATTGTACTATTGAGAGAGAGCTTGTATGTGAGAGAGAGATTGAGTGGGTGAGAGATAGACAAATTTATGCAAAACAATGTATCTATGAGTAAGAGATTGTGAGAGAAAGCTATGGAGCCTTTGAAGAAAAATACTATGTGATGATTTCCATTCAAAGTGGTGTATTTTCTTATATCTTTGTGATATCCTGATGAATTCTATGAAGAGGATAATCAATTTTGTTCAAGTTACAGCCGTGGGAGAATTGTTTTTATGAAGCTGCATGAAGATTTCTTATTTCTGGCATTCTTTTCCTTGTTGTGGTCATAAAAAATATGAAGAAGATGTTTGTTGATTATATAAGATATATTTTCTTGCAGTAGACTCCCCGTTTTATTGTTGTTCCTCTTGGGGCTCCATGCAACATTCTCATACAATCCAAGCTCAATGACATTAATCTTGGACCTGTGGTCAAGCAAATCTACACAAGGAGTTTCATGCTCCCCTATTTTCACTACCATTCCAGTGGTAGCCCTTGCCAACTAATGTCTTATGTAATGACTCCGAGGAATAAATCCTGGAGTTTCTTTTTCATATTGTTGCATCTGTCTTACTCCACCATGCATATTGCTACAAGATAATACATTTTTAGCCACTTTCTTCTCTTTTTTACATGATGTCCACTGATTAGCAGCATCCTCTATAGATAAACTAGCATTACATCATGCTCATATTTAGCCCCAATGCCCAACAAACTAGTTTTCTCTTCAAATTGTAGCGATGCACTAGTGGTATCACCAAAACACTGATGCTTCCTCTTAATTATGTCAACGCTTTCATCATGAAATTCCCTCTTGGCAATGCCAAGCACCTCTCTCAACCTGAATTCCACCCGACTATTTAAAATCCGTTCTTCAAGAACCTTCTTAAGATCCATGGTTGTCTCAATATCGGACCATAGCTTATGTCCCAACTGCTTGCCCTTCTTTTTGCTCTCTTGTTTGCTATCCTATTTTTTTTCTTGCCTAACCTCTTCCATAACATGCTCGAGAGGTGGCTGATTTGCAACTTTAGGTTGATCCACACTTCTTTTTGTCACTCTCTTAGATGTCCCTACATTATCTTCATCTCTCTTTCATTTCTCTTCCATAAGTACATTCGTGTTTTGCACATTTCTAAACATGCATACAATGAATATGCATCTAAGGGCGATTTTTAGTCAGTTATGTCACGAATGTCTTGCCCTATATGAGACATTTCACTATCAGTAACTTTTCTCTTTTTAACTGCATGCAAAGCACGTGTCCGTATTGCAGCCTTCCTTTGGACCACCATCACTTGGCCGGGCATTCTATCCAACTCTGTAGACCAAAAGTAGAAGCATGTACAACTGCATAAGCATTTCAGATAGCCAAGTCTTCCAACAACTTTTGCATACCTTCCTTTCTAAAATTCAAAGCAAGAGGCAATCCCATTTCTTGTTCATGAATCTTACCATTTTTCCAAAAGATGAGCTATCATGCCAAGGCCTCCTAATTAGTACCACAATCCTTCCTTTCATGCTACAAACTAGCACACCACATACATTTTTTTCTTGGTTTAGGGGCTGCTACCCATCCCCTTTTCTCTTGTCCTTTCTCATCCATTTTTGCAACCTTGAACTGAAGATCCCTTATGCCTTTAACCGATTCATCTAATACATATTCCTAATAGTGGGAACAACAGGTGCAGCCATAGGGTTAGCCACATAAGTGGGCGGCTTACTAGATACATCAACTATTTTTCCTGTAATAGTGTGCAAGCTAGATACATGCAATATTTCTCTCCTACTATGATTTTTCACCAATGCAATAACAGATTCCTTAACATGCCTCCACTCTATTTTAAGCCTTGTCTTTATAGTATGATCCTCTAACAAATTATCAAGCTTGAAGCTCAAGATCTACTGCTTATAGAAATAGTTCAAATTTACCGCTTGCAAGAGCTTTTTGTTCTTCAAGATCTAACTGCTCAAACTAACCACTACAAGGATATAGGATCATAGCGATGGTAGTTACAATGCATATTAGCGGCATTGTTATCTGTATCGCAAATGTGATGCTAATAGCAACACAAATAGTGATGGTACTCAAAGAAAAAAAAAGTGGGTGAAATTTGAGCGCGGTATTTTTCCACAAAGAGTGAAAGAGAGAGTGAAAGAGATCGTGCCTTTGTGTGTGTGTGTGTGTGTGTGTGTGTGAGAGAGAGAGAGAGAGAGAGAGAGAGAGAGAGAGAAGGAGAGCTTCTCACCACCACCACCATCACCACCGTTGCCATTCGTGAAGAAGAGGAGGAAGTGCACAAAGGAAGAAGAGAGGATGTCATGATGAAGAGGAGATGAAGAATTCATCCTTAGGCCTTTGCGGTGAGTACATTGCTCCCTCTTGGTTTGTTCTTGTTCTTTCTTCTTTTCTTTTGTTTGTTTTTGTTGAGAATGAGCACGAGAGAGAGAGAGAGAGAGAGAGAGAGAGAGAGAGAGAGAGAGAGAGAGAGAGAGAGAGAGAGAGAGAATCAACATGAAAGATAAAAAAGAAAAAGAGAAATAGAAAGAGGGAGGGAGGAGAATGAGTGAGAAAACACGAGGGGGTGGAGGGAAACAAAGAGAGGGTTTGTTGCGAAGAGGAGACGAACAATACATCCTCCTCTTGGTTTGTTCTTTTTCTTTCTTCTTCTTTTTGTTTTTGTTTTTAAAGAATAAGGTGCATTGAGGGAGAAAGAGAGAAAATGAGAGAGGGAGAAGAAGAAAGGAAGAGAGAGAGAGAGAGAGAGAGAGAGAGAGAGAGAGGTTTATATAGTTTAGGGATATAGATTTATAGATTTATCTATTATTTAATTATTTTAGTTAGATAATTTACTTTAAATTGTTTAGATTACTGATCAATGGTTGAGAGAGAGAGAGAGAGAGAGAGAGAGAGATGTTTGTATTGTTTAAATTTTTAACTTTTTAAATAATTGATGAGTAAGTTAGTAGATCTATTTACAACTAGTAAGTTTAGATTTACAAATTTCTAGCCATGATTTCTAGCTAATTTAAAGAGAGAGAGAGAGAGAGAGAGAGAGAGAGAGAGAGAGAGAGAGAGAGAGAGAGAGAGAGAGAGAGACGGGGGGAGGGGGAGGGGGAGGGGGAGGGGGAGGGGAGAGAGGAGAATGAGTGAGAAAATACGAGGGGTGGAGAGAAATAAATAGAGGGTTTGTCGCAAAGAGGAGGCGAACAATTCATTCTCCTCCTGGTTTGTTCGTATTCTTTTTTTGTTTATTTTTCTTGAGAATGAGGTGCATCGAGGGAGAAAGAGAGTAAATGAGAGAGGGAGAAGAAGAATGAAAAAGGAAGAGAGAACAAGAGAGAGATAATTAACATGAAAGATAACAAAGAAATAGGAAAAGAGAGAGAGAGAGAGGAGAATGAGTGAGAAAACACGAGGGGGTGGAGAGAAACAAAGAGAAGGAAAACAAAGAAAGAGAGGGAGAGAAAGAAAGAGAAGGGGGAGAGAACATAAAACAAAGAGCTCAAAGAAATGTGCAAAGGAAGGGGGAGAAAACCAAGACTTTAGTTGATGTTAGTTTTGTTGAGTTACAAGAGAAGAAATCCCTTCTCAAACAAATTAAGAAAGAAAAAGAGAATGAGAACAAAAACCAATTGTTTGTCATAATGTAGGCAAAATGGAAAACGATGATGGTGTGATGTTCAAGATCGTGATGCGTATATTAATCAACATGTCTTGTGTCCTTGCTCTCAATGCAAATTGGCAATCATATGAAAGCGTCGCTTGTCTATAGAACATGTATCGGTGAGTTTCAATAGAAGATAATTGATCAAGTGATCTCAGACTTTGAGAAACAATAAGAAAAATGTGTATCAATTATGCCTTATATTATTTTTGCAGACTAGTTGAATATCATACACAAAAACATTAGACGTGGTCGTAAAATTTATATAGGGAGGTGACGTCTCATCCCAAGGAGGAATGCACCTATTGCAACGAGTTAGAAGGGTTCATGGGCATGCGATGGATGGAGTGCTTGACTCCCAATCCACCAGTTAGAAGGCATGACTCAATCTATACCGTCAATACCAGAGGAGACAGGTAGCCTTTTTGACTTTCCTAGTTATGTATGAAAATTCCTCATATAAATCCTAATAAAGTTCTTCTGTGATCATAAGAATTCTATGATTTATATTATGAACAAAAAACTTTCTAACATTCACCCCCTCCTAACCTGCACATCCTTTGGCATGTGCCATTTCACAAAATTACAGGTTAAGGAGGGTCTTCTTCTGACATATCTTCATCTTCATCCTCTAAGTCTTCTTCATCTTGCTTGTCTTCAAGTAGATAGCTCATATCCAAGTCATCAAACTCATAAGTAGAAGACTCTCTTCGTTTGACGAGCTTGATACGTTTACCGGCTATTGGTACCTTGACCATGGTCCCATCCATTTCAGCCAAAGTATAAGTAGCATTATCATGTACTATTTTCACCACATATGGTCCAAACCATCGCTTGGCTAACTTCCTATGAGCACTATATTGATTGTCTAGGCTACTGGCATAGACAAGTACCCAATCATTCTCTTGAATAGCTCTTGGATGGAGTTGATGATGCTTGTCAAACCTCTTCTTATTCTTCAATCTTGCTGCCTTCAGCCTTTCAATGGCTGTCTTGACATCTTCTTGCCTTCTTTCAAGCTGCCTTATGTGCAAAATCAGCAGCTCTTCTCTATTTATGCCTTCATCCCAAGGCAAGATACTCCATGTGACAATAGACTCCTCAATAGGCATAATAGGTGGCTGCCCATATATTAGTTCAACTGGCATATAACCTGTTACTGCACTATGGGTAGTTCTATCAGCCCATAATACGAATGGAAGCATTCTAGTCCATTTTCCCATCTTTCCTCTACAAGATTTCGCCAATGCTTTGAGAATTGGTTGATGACCTCTTTTCTCTTACCATTGTCTTCAAGATTGTAGGCTGATGTAAGAGATAGCTTGATTCCCAATTGAGCAAAGAAATGGCAAGCCTCATCGGCATCCAATTCTCCTCTATTAGCAGTTACTTTGGCAACACAGCCATACCTGCAAAATACTTCTTCAAGTAAAAATCTACAAACGGCTTGAGTAGATTTTGTTGTCAAGGCTTTTCCTTCCACCTAATTTGTGAGATTTTTTTTTCAGCAAGTACTAGATATCTCATGTTCCAAATTCTTGTAGGCATGGTTACTAAATCAAAAACCCATCTATAGTGAATGGATAAAGGAAAGATAGGCTGAAGCCCATCTCTATGCTTAAGCATAGAGTACATTTGACAAACATGACAAGACTCAACAAAATGCTCAATGTCTTTATACATGTTTTGCCACCAAAATTTCTCTTTTATTTTGGCAAAAGTGCCCCATATGCCTCTATGACCAGCCAATAGGCTTTCATGAAATTCTTGCATGACCTGTCTTTGAGTTTTCTTGTCTCCTAAGACACGAACAGGCACCCTTCCTTTCTTTTTCGCATACCTCCAAAGGTAGCCATCTTTGAGAAAGAAGCCATAAGCTTTTCTCTTGATTCTCTTGAACTCTTAATTAGTCCAATCTTCCTTCTTTGTCATAGTGCTTAGAAATTGGCCAAATTTTAGCCAATCATCTGCATAATATTCTTCTTTAAAGTGTGAAAAAAACATAACAAAACATTGAGCATGATGTCTTTCAGCTACCCACTATTCTTCTATGGTTGTTTTTTCTTTCTTTGCTGCTGTAAATTTTGTTTCAGCCAAGTGAACCTGTTGTACTTGTTGTAATTAATGTTGTACCTACATTTTTTAAGCTGGACCATCATTAGGTATAGCTATACTTTTTGTTTTCATATCTGAACCTGCAATTACGGCATCATTTTTAGCAAATATAGACTCTGATTCTTCCTCATCCATCATCTCTTCTTCATCCTTATATCTGGCACGCGAAAGCATGTCAGCGACTGGATTATCTCTTCCAGCAATATGTTTCAAATCAGGATTTAAGGATTTAATATAGGCTATCCATCTTAGCATAGCTATGTCGAGAGTGGAGCAATTGGTAATCATGCCCTAGAGTGGAAGACAATCTGTTTCAACTATTACATGTGCGCCCATGAAGTATTCCCGGTCACATTTCAATGCAGTTAAAACTCCCCAAAGTTATCTTTTAATTTGAGCATACCTTCTTTGATGTTCATTAAGAACCTTCACTCCAAAGCGAATTGCATATATGTTGCCTTCAAGGCTGTCTTGACCGACTGCCCATCCTATTCCAATAGGACTTGTGTCCACTATGAGTATGATAGGCTGTCCATTAGAGTAATTAGCCCTCTTTAAGGTGGAGGCAGAAATCAACAATTTCTTCAATTTTCTAATAGCTTGAGTATGCTCTTTTTCCCATATAAACCTTTGGCCTTTTCTTAGCAGTTGATAAAGATTTTCAGCAACATGAGCAAAATGTGGGATCCAAATAAGATAGAAGACACATGCTCCAAGAAATCTTCTCACCTCCGAAACATTTGTGCATATTTCCCGCATTTTCCTGATAGCATCAATCTTGGTTGGATAAGGCTTTCGA
Organism: Lygodium microphyllum; assembly: GCF_053477565.2. Taxonomy (NCBI): domain Eukaryota; kingdom Viridiplantae; phylum Streptophyta; class Polypodiopsida; order Schizaeales; family Lygodiaceae; genus Lygodium; species Lygodium microphyllum. The sequence continues at coordinate 97,321,350 of NC_141164.1, forward strand.
CCATATGGACCACACATATGCCCTACCACAAAAACATCTTCGACTCCAAAAACAGATTTAGCTCCTGAAAGAGTAAGATGGACTTCTTCCAATTTAGACAAGATTTGAGCACAATCATTAATATGTTCGAAAACAAACTTCCAACATCCAAGCTCATTGAGTTATTCATTCTTCTCATGAACTTCACATCCTTTGATCGGTACATCATCAAGGAAAGGAAGAGTTAGTTGGGGAATATAATCTCTCAATACTTTATGCATGGCATTCATCATGTGAGCTACTGAATTTGTAGCTCCTTGAGGTAGAGTACACATGCAAACTAAACCAAGAGCCGTCTTCATTGTGGTAATGTCTCGGCTCTCCAAAGCAAGCTGAAATTGGTCATAGCCTGAATATAAATCTCCCATGGAATAAATTGCTCTACTTGCAAAAGCCTTGGCAAATTCATCAACAATTGGCCCTGAACCAACATTTCTAATAGTGACTTTATTGACAGGCTATAAATCTTGAATGAATTGCAAAGATCCATTCTTTTTAGGCACGGTAAACCATCAGTTGGAATATGGAGCTGGAGATGGCTCCAATATTTGCATCTTTATCTTTTCATTTAAAAGCTCCAATAACTTATGCAAATGAGCCGTTGGTACTGGAATTGGTTTAAGATTCCAAGGAATGTGTGGGACCGTGAAGATCACCATTGGTGCCACAACACTTAGATCCACACAGCCAATTTCATGTGGCTGAAATGAAAAAGCTTTTCCATGTTTCTTTAACATCTGCATGAAGATTTGCTTTTCAACTGGCAAGAGAAAAGAGTCTTCACCAATTTTTAGCTCTTGTAAACTTTTTGTTGTAAATTAGTGACCAATATCTTTGGATCACGAAGGTTTGGCTGTTTGGATGCCCTTTCTGCCAGTCCTTCCCTTTTAGGAGGTAGAGGAGTAGCCACCGGCTTGACCTTGTCAACTGTCTTATACTTTGTTTCTACTCTTACCTCATCCTTGTTTGACTGTCCAAAAGCTTCTTGATCTACAAATTCTTGAATTATGTCATAAATATTCAATGTGCATACCTCTATGGACTGATTTTCAGCTTGATTTTCTGCATGAACAGCTATACGTATTTCAGCCAATGAATCATTATAAATCAGCCCATGAAATAGCCCTGAAATTTCTTCATTTTCAGCCAAAACATCAATTTTCTTCAGCTCTTGTTCCACATGACATAAATGCTTTCTTTCAACCCTATTCATGGCTGAAAACTGTTTATAACAGCCCACACTATTGGCCATAAAAACCTGCAAGTCAGCTTTTGGCATAGCCCCCTTTACATGTGGAGGCAAATATTTATGACATGAAACACCGCCATAGCCTCCACTTATACCAGTGCTACTCGAAAACCCTTAAATTCTTGGGCATTAGGAGTTACAGGATGATCTCTCAATTGATCTCTATTACGGTGATGATTTACACATACAATCAAAAATTGGACAGCTTTGTCATTATCCTTACTTCTTATCCGAGCATATGATGAACCATCATCAAGGGCCTTTGTCTCCAAAAGAGACTCAGAAATAAAAGGTTGACCAAGAATGATAGGGTAGCTGCAGGAATCTTGAACAAAGAAATGAAATTCATCTTTTACATTACCAATAGTAACTTGTACATAAGGGCATGCCGCATAGAGATCGCCAGAGGAGTTATTGGTTGCTTTCATGCACCATCCTGGGTCCACATCTATGGGCCATCCGCCATTCTCGTAGAGACTTCTTGACATGACATTGATTTCCGAGCCATGGTCTATAAGGGCAATGCATGGAGTCTCTTTTTCTCCAATCTTGACAACGGTTTCGGTGGTCGCCCTTACCCAATGGGTACGAGAGTAGTGACTACTAGGAATAAAATGAGCATCATTTTCTTCTTGCATGTTGTGAAGATGAGCTTCTTTCTTATGCATGGGCTGCACTTTGGATTGAGAAGACCCCACCATAACTTTTTTTGCAATAGCTTCTTCAATTTCTGCTTCATAGATGTCTTCATCTTTGGCTTCTATGGCTGCAATCAATTCTTTGATTTCCTCCAATCGAATCCCTTGAGTTTTTAGCTTCTCTTCATCCTGCAAATACACATGAAGTGCTTGCAAAAAATCATGCACAGATTCTTTAGTTTCCTCACCAACATATTGTCTTTTCCATTTAATTACATCAATTATTACATCATGAAATCCTTGTTTTGCAATTCCGAGAATTTCACCTAATGTAAATTCAATTCTACTTCCAAGAATCCTTTCTTCTAGGATCCGCTTGAGATCCGCCGCAGTCTCTATGTCAGACTGCAGCTTGTAGCCGGGATGTTTGCCTTTTCTTTTTCCTTCCGTCTTCTTTTCTTGAGGGGCATCTCCCATATCAAGCTCTGGCGGTGGTGGATTTTCAACAGCCTTCTACTGATCCGGTTTACTTCTTGTCACACGTTTAGTTGGCCCCGAAGAAGAGGGACCGGCAACATCTTCATCTCTTCTTCTCTTTTCTTCTATCACGGCTTCATGATTATTAATTTCAACCAACCGAGCAAAAGCTGAAAATGAATCAACTGGCTCGGTCCATCTAGTTCTTCCTCGAATGCATTGACTGGTAGTAATTAAATCATCTTTGATTGCCTTGCCTTGCTCCATGCGATCGAAGGCCTGCATCCACACTTTAGATTTTGCATCAGTTTTACATGCTTTAACAATTTCATTAGTTGGCTCAATTTGCAGCCCATAGGTAGCTGCATCAACAGCTGCATAGGCTATTCTTGTTGCCAAATCCTCCATTCTTTTCTTCATGCCACCGTTACCAAAATTTGGCTCAAGAGGAAGCCCAGTTTTGGTTGTATGAATTTTACCAACCTTCCAAAAGACTAATTTTTGCACTTCAGCTTCATGGAATGCACCGTACTCCCTCTTATCATGATGTAAGCTATCACACCAGATACAATGTCTTTTGAAGCCTTCTCGTACGAGTCTTTGGGCAGTTGTCCGTCCTCTTTCTTCCACTTTCACATCAAGCCTTTCCACCTTGGAATTAATCTCCATTAGATTAAGATGGAGATCCCGCATGCTCTTAATTAGCTCGTCCATGACATCCTTCTTTGGAGGTGGAACAGCATGATTTCTTGGTTTCTCGGCCATAGAGACAAGAGGTCAAGATACAAGAACATGCTCCTTCATGGATTCAGTTGGTGTAGAGGTAGATCCCCACCTTAGGCTCATCAGTTCTCTTCGAGCAATCATATTAACTGCTTCAGTGACATCACTCCAAGCAGTCTTTAATCCCGTCTCAGAGTCGGATCTTCAAGCCGATCAGTTAGCTTCTCTTGAAGAAAAGGATCCATACCCTTTAGAAATAATTCAATCTTCTAGCTTTCTATACCCTACTAATCATCAGGATCTAGTTGAGCAAATTTGCTTTCAAATTCGCGATGAAGAGTAGTGGCGGTAAGTCCCTTATTAAGCCTTTCGACCCATTCAGTGAAGACTTTCTTCGTCATGAGGCCAGAATCTTCAAGAAAAAATTCTTCTCGAAGAGCCTTCTTGAATGCAGACCATCCCGCGTCTTTTTGGAAAAGACCATGAATTTGGTCTCTTGGAGGCCATGTACGGCCAAATGGGCAAAGTATCGGCTCCAAGCATGATGAGAAACTCCAAGAAAGACCATCTTGTCAATATAGAGGCGGATAAAAGAGGACACATTTTGCCCATTAAATTACTTGAGAGCTCCTGCCCAATTGCTTCCAAAGCTTTAATGGCAGCGGTATCATTCCGCTCTTCTTCTTGTCTCCGCTGTTGTTGCAATTGCAACTACTGCTGAAATTTCAATTGTTGTTGTTGGCTTTCTTGCATTAGACGAACCAATTGTTGCAAGGCATCTCCTCCCGAATTTTATTATTCTCCCATTGTACTTCCTCTTCCGCGGCTGACCTTCACGTCAGGTTCACCACTGTCGTCATGTTGGGGATTGAAGGTCTACCACCGGGGTTTAGAGCAGAAGAGGAGTGTAGGATTCAAGGTTTGGAGAAGGAGAAAAGATTGGGTTTGATAAGATTTGGGTTTTTGAAATGACTTAGTTGAAGAAGAAGAAGATATCAAGCTTTGCCTTTTTATTTAGCATACATGAATGGAATGAAAGACTTTGTCTTGATCACATCAAATGAATATGGGAATAATAAGCCATTACATTAGGGATAATCTCAAATTTAATCTAAATGCATATTCCAAATGCAAACTCAAATGGTTTCCGTTTCATGAACATGAATGGATAACAACTCCAAGATACAAGTATTTTGATGGTAGACTCAAATACATTCAAGACATAGATCAAAAGCTCATGAAATGTATTCATAAAACATAAATTTAACCTCAACCTTGTTTTAAAACAATAATTTCCAGCCCATAATCAAGCTCCAAAAGTACACATAATCCCATGGATAAGCTCCTCTAATCATTCACAAGTGAAGCCCTGATGTTAAGAGGTCAATTTCCTCTCTTACAACCACTTAGATCACTTGTTTACTTATCAAAATGGACAAGAACAGTGGGCTACCCTGTTTATATGATTGGTTTTTTTTCAGTCCAAAACAACCCATATACCTTCAAAATCCTCCCCTTTGCTTGCCCCAAAGTCACTCAAGTACTTCGGTATAAGACGGGCTTCATTGGACCATGAATATGGTAAAAGAAATGAGAGAAGAGGTACATAAGAGCAGGATGAAGACTTTTTCTCGGGTTTGTTGGGGGTAAAGGCGCCTCCGCCGTGCCGCCCCGTGTATTACTACACTGACAGTACCCGCCACTGCACACTGCAGGTGGCGGGCGCCCGTCACGTCACTTTATTCTTTATTCTTTTACTGACAGTTTGAATAAAGGAAGGCCCGGTCACACATTGTGACCGTTGGAGTTCCCATTTCTTGTCTCTCTCTTTCTTGCTCTTGCTCTCCCCCCATAGCTCGCGTGCAAGCTTCGATCCTTCTCACCTTTCAACTGGTATCAGAGCTTGGCATTCTCTTGCTCGAGCTCGACTCGGTGCTTCCCGACCTTCGCATCGACTCGCTTCACGCATTGGGTCTCCATCCCGGCAGCCATAGCCGACCTCTTGAGCTCCCGACTCTCCCCGGCTTCCCGAGCTCCATCCTGGTCTTCTTGAGCTTCATCAGGGCCTTGCCCTTGAGGTATTGCTTCAGCATTTGCAGGCATTTGAGTGGATTCTCAGATTGAAACAGGGCAAGAACAAAGGGCAGCCACTCTTCTTGAGCTCCATAGCTCATATCTTCCCTCCCCTTTGCATTGGGCCTTCATGGCTTGGTATGTGCCTACCTTGGGCCATCATTGAGCCCCCCATTACCCCCTTTTCAGCCCATGTGGAGCAGCAGCAAGTTCAGCACCAACAGGGCAGATTGCATCATTTTTTCCAGGCTGTGAGCACTCATCTACTTCAGCTCCACACTTGGCCATTGCTTCTTGCTCTCTACCTTGATCAAGAGGGCTATAGACTTCATGTTTGATGTCATTAAAGCTTTGGGCATTGGTCTTGATCTTTCGGGGCTGATTTCTTCAGATTTGGGACTGTCATAAACTGTCATAACAGGCTGAAAACAGGGCAGCACCATTGGCATTAGCATTTGTTGCTTATACTCCATTCCGGTTGTGCTATTTGATGCCCGTATGCGATCTACATGATGCCTAGTGCCTTGGGAATGTATGCACATGATTATGCCATGATTTTGGCTTAAAATATTGGCTGATTTGGGACTGTTATTTACTGTTATACAGTGCTGGAAATAGGGCAGCCACACTTGGCATTGGCATTTAATGCTTATACTCTACTCCGGTTACCTTGTTTGATGCCCGTATGCGGTCTACTTCCTACCCGGATGTATTGGGGATGTATGCATTTGGTTTGACCATGATTTTGGCTTGAATTTGGGGCTGAAATCTACTGTTTAGAATAGTAAATACATGCTGGAATAACAGTGGGCTGAAGGTACTTTACATGCTTTGGCACTTACCTACCGATACCGGATGTATGCTTTGAGCTTTGGCATGATATCTCTGACATTTGGGGATGACTTGGAGCATATGTATGAGATTATGGGATGCTTTTGAGCTTCGCATTAGCTCTTTCTTCACTGGCATTTGGACCGACTCGGCATGCTCGTGGACCGCCTATGCCTCATGTCTCTGCTTGACAGTTAGGCTTTTGCATTACATGCTTTGGTTCGTGACATATGCTATTTGGTTCGTGTATGCCATACCGACATTTGGAGCTTGGATTTGGATGTATTTGAGCATTCCCGGCTTACTTGATCACTGATCTTGGTTGCTATTTGGATGTCATTGAGTTGACCGAGAGCTTATTTGGGCTTATGTATTGCTTCATGGTTAATACGACCGGTGCTTCATGTATGTCATGCTCTCTCGGATGCGCTTGATGCATTGACAGGGTCACTTATCACTGGTGCTTTCTCTTGGGTTGTTTGAGCTTCTGAGCTCGCTTTGTACGCCTTTTGTGCCAGTGGGAGCATTTTACATGCTTTCTTGACCTTTGACAGTTGCATGCTATTGGAGCACTTACATGTATTTGGAGCAGTTTATGTCTTGAGCAGCTACATACGCATTGAGACATTGGGATCATACTCCGATCTTTATGGATATGCATTGATGTACTATTGGTTCACAGGATGCTTATGAGATGAGTCTCATATTTGGATCTTTCTCTTTGAGCAGACACCTATTTGTGTCAGGTTTTGGCAGTTATAGGAACACTTTGCCTAGAGTGTCTGGGGGTGTGCCTTTCATTGGCAGATGTTATTTTGACATGCTTTGGTGTTGAGCTCTTGTTCTTTTCACTGTCATTGGCCTTGCTTATGTCCGTTTCATGCCGGCTTTGGACCTAGCATTGTTTGCTTAACATTGGATCCTATTTTGGGACAGTTTGCTCTCTAGACTGCATACATGCAATTTATTACAGCAAGCAGTTATTGGTGGATTGAGGTGTACTTTTCATGCTGAAATATCCTGATTTGGTGTACCGCACCTAGTACTAAGTGGGCAGCAACTTTTGGCACACTTTGCTCACCCTTTGGACCCCGTTTTGGTCATTTTTGGGCAGTTTCTGCAGTAAAACAGCAAGCAGTTTTGGACTGTTTGGGCATTTCCAGCCTGCATAATGGCATCATCTTCGCATGATAGTGCCATCTTTAACATTACAAAGTTGGATGGTACCAACTACTCTTACTGGAAGAGTCAAATATGGCAGGTTTTGGTGCAGAAATCTCAGATTAAGCCACTTCGGTTGAGTGGGGAGCAGCCTGAAACTATGGACATTGACGACTGGCTTGAACTTGATGAGCTATGCAAGTCCACGATTGTATTGTCTCTCACTGAACAGGTACATTATAATGTATTTGAGGAAGCACAGAGTGCATGGGATCTATGGAATAAGATCAAGAATCTTTATGATAAGAAAAGTCCGGCGAGTCAGATGTACTGGTTGAAGCAGCTTATGGATCTGCGCATGAAGGATAATGCGACTATGTCTGCTCACTTGAGCCAGTTCCATGCTATACTGAAGAACCTGACTTCGCAGGATATCACCTTTGGAGAGGAAGTAACTCCTCTTTTCTTGCTTGGAACTCTGAATGAGTCATGGGATGTATTCCGCACTGCTCTTTGTGCCTCTAGTGCTACTCTAAAATTGGCAGATGTTGAGAGTGCTCTTCTTCAGGAAGAGGTGAATCGCAAAAACTTGGATGCCTCTCGTGGTAGTCATGCTTTGACAGTTAGAGGCAGGAATGACAGGTATGACCGTGGTAATGGCCGAGGCCGTGACTCGCAGAAGGGTCGGTCTAAATCTCGTGGTGGCAAGTCGCGTAGTAAGTCGCGTGGACGCAATGCAAATGTCACTTGTCATCATTGTGGGAAAAAGGGCCATATTAGACCACAGTGTCATGAGTTGCGCAATGAGAAGCGCAAGGATAAGGGGAAAGATAAAGTGCAGGAGAAGTCCTCTGATCGCAGCATAGTACCTGCGAAGTCCAACGTCAAGATTGAGGAAATTAATGTCACGCAGACTGAAGAGTCCGATGGTGGTGATGAGTTTATACTTGCAGCTAGTTCTTCTGATGCTTCACACTTGACTGAGACACCTAGTATGTATGCACAGTGCTTGTTATTGGATTCAGGTGCGTCCTTCCATGTGACGCCTTACCGTGAGTGGTTTCACTCTTACCGTACTGTATCTGGATCAGTCAGACTTGGAGATGACAGGTCTCTTGATATTGTGGGCTGTGGAGATATTCAGTTGCAGTTTTCCACTGGCAGTTCCTTTTTGCTCAGGGATGTACGTCATGTACCTGCGCTTACGCGTAGTCTTATGTCTGCAGGACAGTTGGATGATGCAGGATTTCATGTCTGTTTTGGGGATTCTACCTGGAAGATTACCAAAGGCAGACTTGTGCTTGCTAGAGGCGCCAAGGCTGGCAGCCTCTATCCTCTTGTTGTATCTGGGTCTTCTGTAGACCATGTTTTGGCAGTGGGCTCTATCCCACATGTATCACTTTGGCATGCCCGTTTAGGGCATATGTCTTTGAAAGGAATGAAAATGTTATCTGGTTTGCAGTATCTTCCGCCTTTGGATTATGCATGTTTTGACTCGTGTGATCATTGTCTATATGGTAAGCAGAATAGGTCTACGCATAAGAAATCGGGTAGGCCACGCATGAGTGAGCCCTTGGCATTGGTGCATTCCGATGTTTGTGGGCCTATGCCTTGCATGTCTATGGGTGGCGCGAAGTACTTCGTTACCTTCATTGATGATTTTTCTAGGAAAGTGTGGGCTTATCCCATAAAGCAGAAGTCCGATGTCTTGGCAGTTTTTCAGAGATGGCTTGCTCTTGTTGAGAACCAGACTGGGTATAGGCTGAAATGCCTTAGGACAGATAATGGGGGAGAATATGTCTCGCATGCTTTTGAGCAGTTTTGTGATGACAGGGGTATTAAGCGTCAGTTGACCGCCCCTTACACCCCACCCCAGAATGGTTTGGCTGAGCGCATGAACAGGACTATTCAGGAGCGTGTGCGCTCTATGCTTAGCCATGCAGGCCTACCCCCGAGTTTTTGGGCTGAGGCAGTTAGTACGTCAGTGCATGTCATAAACCGATCGCCTTCCAGTGGATTGGATTTCCAGGTTGCAGAGGAAGTTTGGGCTGGTAAGCCACCCTCTTATGCGCATCTCCGTGTCTTTGGATGTGAGGCATTCTGCCATGTGCCCAAGGACAAGAGGAGTAAATTGGATCCAAAGAGCATTAAATGCATATTCCTTGGCTATGGTGAGTCAGGAGAGATGGGCTATCTCCTATGGGATCCGCAGGCGCGGAAAATAATACGCAGCCATGATGTCGTCTTCCATGAAGACAAGATGCACAGGCAGCCTGAGAAGGTGGTTGAGATCCGCAGAGTGATCTTTCAGGAGGAGCCTAAAGCTCCAGCACAGCCAGTAGTACAGCCTGCAGCAGTTCCTCCACAGGGCCAGGATGTTGGACAGGTAGTTAGACAGGCAGCAGAGCCTGCGGTGAGACGGTCTGCTAGAGATAGACGTCCACCTGACAGATTTCAGCCCTCTATGCATTATGTTTTGGTTACAGATGCAGGAGAGCCTTTCACTTATGATGAGGCTATGCGCAGGGGTGACAGTCACTCCTGGGAGAGGGCTATGCAGTCTGAGATAGACTCCCTGCATAAGAATGAGACTTGGGATTTGGTTGCCTTGCCTAAGGGCAAGAAGGCTTTGCCATGCAAGTGGGTGTACAAGCTGAAAAGTACCCCTGGACACCCCAAGCTGGCATACAAGGCTAGATTGGTAGCAAAGGGTTTTAAGCAGGAACATGGTGTGGACTTTGATGAGGTCTTCTCTCCTGTGGTTAAGATGACCACCCTGCGCTTAGTCTTGGCTTTGGTTGCACAGCTTGACTTAGATCTATATCAGATGGATGTCAAGACGGCTTTTCTACATGGGGACTTGCATGATGAGATCTATATGGATCAGCCTAAGGGCTTTGCAGAACCTGGCAGGGAGCACCTAGTGTGCAAGTTGAAGAAGAGCTTGTATGGCTTGAAGCAGGCACCTAGGGAATGGTATCATAAGTTTGATGCCTTTATGCAGTCACAGGGCTACAACAGGAGTGCTATGGATCCGTGTCTTTACACGAAGAAAGCCCGTGATGGCAGTTTGCTTATCTTGGTACTCTATGTTGATGATATGCTGATAGTAGGGAAAGCTCATGATGAGCTAGATGCTCTTAAATCTCAGCTAAAGAAGAGCTTTGAGATGAAGGATTTGGGACAGGCCTCACATATACTTGGGATGCACATTAAGCGCGATAGGCATCAGGGACTTTTGTATCTCTCACAGCGGGAGTACATTCATAAAGTCCTTGAGTGCTTCCGCATGCAGGACGTAAAGCCTATTGGATGTCCATTACCTTCTTATGTGAAGGTATCACAGGCCGATTGTCCGCAAACAGATGAGCAGAGGGCCGAGATGGCCAAGATCCCTTATGCATCAGCCGTGGGCAGTTTGATGTATGCCATGATAGCCACTCGTCCAGATATTGCACATGCAGTTGGTGTTGTGGCACGCTATATGGCTACACCTGGCAGCAGACATTGGGATGCCGTGAAGGGTATCATGAGGTACCTGAAGGGCACAGCAGATATGTGTATTTGCTATGGCAGCCAGGATACAGGGGTCGTGGGGTACACTGACTCCGATTATGCAGGACATGCAGATAGTAGGAAGTCCACTTCTGGCTATGTATTCACCTATGTTGGAGGGGCTATCTCTTGGATGTCCAGGGTTCAGAAGTGTACGGCTTTGTCTACCACTGAGGCCGAGTATGTTGCAGCCACTGAGGCTTGCAAGGAGGCCATATGGTTAGGCCATCTAGTTGCTGACCTTGGGATTGATGCTACACCTACACTGCATTCGGATTCTATGAGTGCCATTCAGTTGGCTAAGAATCCGGTCTTCCATGCGAAGACGAAACACATTGAGGTGAGGTATCACTTCATACGTGGTGTCGTGGAGGACAGGTCTGTTGACCTTGTCAAGATCTCCACTGACGAGAATCCTACAGATTTGCTCACGAAGAGCCTCACTACTGAGCGCTTTGCCTTCCTCAGGAGGTTGATGGGCGTTGGATGAGATGTCACCTTTCCTCACCTATGTACATTTGTACTGTCTTTTCTTTTTCTTTTCTCTCTCACTAGGGCAGATTTGCCTTTAAGTGGGAGGTTGTTGGGGGTAAAGGCGCCTCCGCCGTGCCGCCCCGTGTATTACTACACTGACAGTACCCGCCACTGCACACTGCAGGTGGCGGGCGCCCGTCACGTCACTTTATTCTTTATTCTTTTAGTGACAGTTTGAATAAAGGAAGGCCCGGTCACACATTGTGACCGTTGGAGTTCCCATTTCTTGTCTCTCTCTTTCTTGCTCTTGCTCTCCCGCCATAGCTCGCGTGCAAGCTTCGATCCTTCTCACCTTTCAGGGTTTCCCCCTTTTATGGATTGTCATACCATTCATTTTTGTCATACCAAATGGATGGGTAAGAAGAGCTCTCACCTTCCTTGTTTGTATCTCCTTCTTCAGCTCCAGTTTACCTTGAGTTTCCATGCTTTGGAGCATGCACCATAGCCCACAGCTCATCCTCCATCTGCCACATGTATGCAGGCCCCTTTTTTGTGCCAAAAAATGTGGGCTACATCTTGCTTAGCTCCCACTTATCATTTTGACCATTTAGGTCACTTACAAGTCATTATAGTCCATTATTTCAGGTCCCACATGAACCTAGTGGACTTTTGGCACTTTTCTTAATTTCCAACCAAATTTTCCTCTTGAACCAATGTGACTTAGCCTGCAAATAGTCAATTACTTCTAGCTGATCAAGTTGTGGATTCCCATAGACTTAATTTTTATCAATATACATGGTACAATTGAAAATTGTATGACAGTTACAAAAGAACTTATGAAACTAAGTGATATCTAAGTTGGTTGTTGGGTAACAATGACTGAGTTCTGTATGAAAATTCCTCATATAAATCCTAATAAAGTTCTTCTGTGATCATAAGAATTCTATGATTTATATTATGAACAAAAAACTTTCTGACAGCGGATGCATGCATATGGAGCAACATTGACTCTACCTTTCTAGGCTTTACATGAGAGCCAAGGAATCTTTGGCTCGGTCTTGCTATGGATGGTGTGAACCCATTCGGTCTCCGCTCAACTTCTTACAATGTATGGCATGTAGTCCTTGTTAACTACAACATCCGACCATGGCTTTCTACCAATAAATGACACTTGATCCTTAGCTTGCTTGTTCTTGGCCACTACAAAGTCAAGAATATGGATGTTTATCTCCATCCATTAGTTGATGAGCTTAAGATTTTGTGGGAGGAGAGGGTCACCATAGAAGATATGAGCAAGCACGATCGTCAATGGTCTGCCAATATATGAGTGGGATTCGAGAGTGCTCAGGTAAGTAGGCTTTCGTTCTCATTGGTCATATCTATCATAGCTCGTTCAAGTTTGTGTTCACTAAATATAGATGTTGGGAGAGGTCTCGTTACCTTAGGTTATCATGCATGTCCATTATGTGGGCCATAGTTATGTTGAAAGATAAAGCATAAGAACTCTCCTTACACTGGAGAGGATAAGGGTAGCTAGGTGTAAATGGATTGGAGGACAGGGGAAACCCTAACCCTAACTCCTCCAGAGGCTATATTGTTGAGATATTGAGCTCCACTCGTGATATGCCAGGGTGACCATTGTGCATTTATGTCACTGACTTGTTAGTTGCACATGCGGTTGGTACACCGCTCATGAATAATAGCTAGATGACAGCTATCCTTATCTACTCTAGTTCACGGTTCAGTTAGTATTCCACCTTAGTTAGTTGAGTTTGGTTTGAGACCCATATATAGGGTTCTTATATTTCTTTGTATGAGAGTTCTTTTGGCTTACACAACTAAGGAGAGGAAGACTATTTTCAGCCTCCACCTATGTGTGTATTCCCCCATTGTGCAAGCAAGAAAGCTACAAGTGAGACTCCTTCCTTCTCTCCCACAATCTTGACATGGTATCAGAGCCTGGTTCGTGGTAAGGAGCTCAAGAAAGCAAACCAAGTTCGCGGTGTTCTGGTAAGAGGACCAGTATTGCTTTCATTTTTCGAGTTTGGGAGCAAGTCTCTGCAGGTAGCACAGTCGGAAAGTGCAAAAGTGCATTGTCTCAGATTGAGAGATCCTTCGCGGTGTAGCAAGAGGGCAGTATATGCTATGGCAAGGGCTTTAGCCCTTGGTTACCCTGTTTTTTTTGTTCGAGGCCATTTCGGGGCCTGTTTTGGAGACGGAAGTTTTCCACATGCACTCAGAAAAAGGCCCTGTTTTTTTCTGTGCGACCACTGTTCTACAGGTCATTGAAAAGTTACTATAGAAATTGCATCGTATGCCTGTGCGTAGAGACATTGGGAGTTACAGAATCATCCTTGTTGCCTGTTGATGCAAAATCGTCACTAGGAAGTGACTGTGTGGTCGAATACCACTTTCGTCAGTTTTGCAAATTTGCCCTTGTGAGGCTGAAGCTATGTTTTTTTGCAGTGACAGAATTGTTTGCAGTGTTCTGTAACGGTGTCTGATTCTCTTTCACATATTGTCACTGAAAAGCTTGACAATAACAACTTCCAAGCATGGAAGTTTAGAATGACAAATTTCCTTATGGAAAAAGGATATTGGGAATTCGTTGCAGGAAATGAAGAAGAACCAGTTCTTCCTGATGTTCCCAATCAACAGCAAATGCAGGCATTTAAAGGATGGCATGAGAGAGCCAGAAAAGTTATGTACTGGTTGTCTATCAGTATTTCAGACTCTATGATTGTGCATATTCAGGATGCAAGTACGCCAGAGGAGGCATGGGATACTTTGTCAAAAATTATAATTGTGCATATTCAGGATGCAAGTACGCCAAAGGAGGCATGGGATACTTTGTCAAAAATGTATAGAACAAATACGCAAGCCAGGAAAATGCAGCTCAAGCAAGAGTTGCACAATGTGCAAAGAGAAAGTATGAGCATCAATGACTACCACATGAAGGTGAAGAAGATTGCAGATGCACTTGCTTCCATTGGGTCGCTAGTGGAAGATGATGATTTAGTTTTTGTGACCTTGAATGGTCTAGGAAAGGATTATGCACAGTTCCGAACATCGATTTCCGTTCGTGAAAGATTTCCTGATTTTGAGGAGTTGATTGTTCTTCTAATTTCTGAGGACCAGAGAAATGGTGGTGCATCTTCTTCAGGAAGAACTTCAAAAGAAACTGTCTTCTACTCAAATGCTGGAAGAGGTAGAGGCAGAGGTAGAGGAGGCCGATCTGGAGGCGGTGGTAGAAATCAGAGTATGCAGCAAACTCAAGAAACCAGTCCTATGGAGGAGGACGTGGTAACTCTAGAGGCAGGGGGAACCAAAGAGGTCATGGTGGATGGCAAAGAGGCCAAAATGCAAACAGCAATGTTGAATGCTACTACTATGGTAAAATGGGTCATATGGCTAAAGACTGCTATAAAAAGCAGAATGACATCATGAATGGAAAATTGCAATAAGGGAATTATGCATCTTCTAGTAGATAGGGTGATGATAGAAATGAGCATTTGTTTATGGTGCAACACATGACCAATTCTGTGACAAGTGCAGAAGAAAGCAACGATGTGTGGTATGTTGACTCAGGTGCATCAAACCACATGACAGGTCATGCAGAATGGATGCAGGATGCAAGGAAAATGGAAAAACCAAGATTTGTGGAGACTGGTGATGATACTGCACATCCTATTGTGCAAATTGAAAAATTTCCTTTGTCTATGCAGGATGGGAAAAAGAAATACCTGTCAGATGTATTTCATGTCCCGAATATCATCAAGAACCTGGTTTCTGTTGGTCAAATGGTTGAGCAGGGCTTGCAGGTCACATTTAATTCTCATGGATGCTTTGTTGAGGATATGAAAAATAAAGGTCGCTTGATAGCAAAAGGAAAGAAGAAGGGCAGAATGTTTATGTTAGATGCAAGCATGCTTGAATTGAGTGCAGCAATGTTTGCACATGGGACCGGTGTAGTTGCAGATATTGATATCTGGCATAAATGCATTGGCCATGTTAATGTACAGCAACTTAAATCAATGCAAGCCCAAAATATTGTTGCAGGATTGCCTAAATTCAAGGTTGCAGAAATGCATAAGGTATGTGAAGCCTGTCAATTTGGAAAACAGGCAAGGAAACCATTTCCTAGACATGTTCAAGAGAGTAAGAAGCCATTGGAATTAATCCACTCTGATGTGTGGACTACTAAGCTGCATCTATTGGAGGCTGTCATTATTTTGTCACTTTTATTGATGACTATAGCATAAAAGTTTGGGTGTATTTTATGAAAAAGAAAAGTGAAGTGTTTGGGCATTTCAAAACTCTTAAAGCTATGGTTGAAAAAGAAACAGGCCTGCAAATAAAATGCCTAAGATCAGATGGAGGGGGAGAGTACCTCTCAAATGAGTTTGCAAGGGAGCATGGCATAAAGCAGCAATATTCATGCAGTCATACGCCACAACAAAATGGAATTGAAGAAAGGAAAAACATGCATATTGGAGAGGTATCTCATGCCATGCTCAACGAAAAAGACTTGCCTGATTTTTACTGGGCTGAAGCAGTTTCTACAGCAGTCTACATTATGAACAGGACTCCCACTGCAGCAATACATGGGATGACTCCAAAGGAGAGGTATACTGGTAGGAAACCAGATATTTCTCATTTGAAGATTTTTGGTTGCATTGCCTATGTTCATGTGCCAGATGAGTTGAGATCCAAGTTAGATCCATAAGTTGAGAAGTGCATCTTTATTGGTTACTCTCTGCTGTGTAGCAGAAAGGGTATAGATGCTATAACCCTTCTACTCGTAAGTTTACAGTGAGTAAAGATTTTTTTTTAAATGAGATGAGTAGCTGGTATAAACCAGTAAATGTGATTGATGATGTAGATGCAAAAAATGGTAATGTTGCACATAATTCACAACATCAGTCACAAAATATTAGTGGACCTGGAGTGTCCTCTAGCAGTGGTTCACATTCTTCGCCATGGACAGGCAGATTGAGATCAGGAGAATCTCCTCAAAACAATGCAGATAGTAGTATGCAGGTTTCATGAAAAGGAAAAGAGAAGGTAGATCAGCCCATGTTTGATGTGAATGCAGGTCACTCTTATGTGGATGGTGAATCGAGTGGCTCAGAACAGAGCATTGATGATGACTTGGGTATTCATTCTATTGTTAGACCTGGAGTAAGGAAAACCAGGGATGTTTTGAGAGCACTTGGGAGTGAACCTACTTTGCGCAAGTCTACTAGAGCTAGGTATCCTGTGGATAGGCTGAAACATGATGGATTTATAGCCATTCACTATGCCTATATGGTCAAAGTGATACAAGAACCAGAACCCACTTCTTTTGAGCAAGCCATGGAAAAAGAAAAATGGAAGAAAGCCATGGATGAAGAAATGGATGCCTTGGAAGCAAATGCTACATGGGAATTGGTACCTTTGCCTAAAGATAAGAATGCAATTGGTTGTAAGTGGGTTTATAAGGTGAAACACAATGCAGATGGTTCTGTGAATAGATACAAGGCAAGATTAGTAGTCAAGGGGTATGCACAAATATATGGCATTGATTATGAAGAAACATTCAGTCTGGTTGCAAGTATGGCAACCGTAAGAGCTGTCATTGCTATGGCTGCATCAAAGGGATGGTCTTTACATCAGATGGATGTAAAGAATCCCTTCTTGCATGGTGATTTGCAAGAAGAGATCTATATGGAGCAGCCACCAGGTTATATGCATGCTGTTCATCCTAAGTTTGTTTGCAGGTTGAAGAAAGCCTTGTATGGCTTGCAGCAAGCACCTAGAGCATGGTCTGACAAGATAGGACAATATCTTGTCACTATTGGCTTTCAGATTTCCAAGGCAGATTTCTCACTTTATGTGAGAAAAACAGAGAAATGTATTATGCTACTTGTCATTTATGTTGATGATTTGATTATGACAAGTGATAGTGATGAAGATATCTTTCATGTGAAAATGCTATTGAAGCAGAAGTTTGAGATGAAGGATTTGGGAGAGTTGCGTTATTTCTTGGGCATTGAGGTGATTAGATCACCAAGTGGGATACGGCTCTTACAGAGGCAGTATGGATTGGATATGTTGTCCAAATATGGGATGACAGGCTGTAAGCCTATTTCAGTTCCTTTGGAGTAGAATGTGAAGCTGAGCGCAGATGCAGGTGAGCTTCTGGAAGATCCTACTATGTACAGGCTCATAGTAGGAAGTTTGATTTATATGACTATTACTAGGCCAAATTTGAGCTATGCTGTTGGATTGGTAAGTCAGGTTATGCAGGCTCCAAGGAAACTGCATTTGGATGCGGCTATCAGGTATGTGAAGTCCACATTGCAGTATGGACTATTTTATGAGACTGGGATTTAGATACAGTTGCATGGATACACTGATGTTGATTGGGCTGGTAGTATTTCTTATAGACGATCTACCAGTGGATATGTGTTGTCTTTTGGAAGTGCTGTAGTCACTTGGAGCAGCAAGAAACGGCCTACAGTTTCCTTGTCGAGTACAGAGGCTGAGTATAGGGGTGTAGCAATGGATGCATGTGAGATAGCTTGGTTGCATAAGCTACTTTATGATATGCATCAGCCTCCTACAGATGGGATAGTTGTCATTTATTGTGACAACATGAGTAGTATACACTTGGCAAATAACCCATTATATCATGCTAGAACAAAGCACATTGAGGTGCATTATCACTATGTGTGGGAGAGGGTTTTACTGGGTCTTATTGATCTAGTTTATGTCAACACAGAGGATCAGGTAGCTGACATATTCACGAATGCATTGGGCGCAGAGAAGCTGCGCAAGTTCAGAGACCTACTTGGTGTGCAGGAATTAGGATTGAGCTCAAGGGGGAGTGTTGAGATATCGAGCTCCACTCGTGATATGCGAGGGTGACCGTTGTGCATTTATGTCACCAACTTGTTAGTTGCAGATGCGGTTGGTACACCGCTCATGAATAATAGCTAGATGATAGCTATCCTTATCTACTCTATTTCATGGTTCAGTTAGTATGCCACCTTAGTTAGTTGAGTTTGGTTTGAGACCCATATATAGGGTTCTTCTATTTCTTTGTATGAGAGTTCTTTTAGCTTACACAACTAAGGAGAGGAAAACTATTTTTAGCCTCCACCTGTGTGTGTATTCCCACATTTTGCAAGCAAGAAAACTACAAGTGAGACTCCTTCCTTCTGTCCCACAATCTTGACATATATAGATAGCCTAAAGTACACACTTAAGTAGAGGAGAGTGTACTAGTTGTACTTTGAGCAATTGACTAAACAAGATCTTATTCTTGTACTTGAGCTCTCTCTCTCCCTCTTGTGCACACACTCTCATGCTTTCAACTCTGATTTGAAACATGGTATCAGAGCCATCTCTTATCTTTCAGCTTCCCTTAGCCTCTTTACATATCTAAATGCACAAGAAGAACTCTTTCCATCTCAATTACCTTCCTTTCCACCATAGCCAGTCAGACCCCTGACCTTGGAGGAGTTGGTGTGTGCAATAGAAGCAGTTTCAGCTCTTGATTTCTTCTAGAGATCTTCCCCTTAACTCAGGGCAATTCAAACTAGCACATCAAAGGCTGGGATTAGGTGACGTCGTGTGCAACATTGTCAAAAACACAGAAGCAGGTGCAGATTTGCAGGGCCACCGTAGGGCTTTCATAGCCCCCTAGTGGCCATCTCTCCCTAGAAGGGTTTGGAGAAATTCCATCTTTGATGGCTGCTTTAAGCCAACAAACCCTAATTGTGGGTCTCTGGCAGTCATAGCCAGGAAGCTTCAAGCTTTTTCAATCTTCAAAAATTTTCAATGTTTGGTCATTAATAGTGATTTTAATCACTGAGTAAACTCTTTCAGAGTCAGTTACTAATCTGGAAACTTCATTTCGAAGGTTCTTTTACTTGTTAGGCCATCATCAAGCTCATCAAGACCGACATCTACAATCTCTAGCAACATAAACTACAGATGAATGCTTGTAAGCACTAAGGCACATTGCTCAATCATTATTGTTGCTGGTACTTACACAATCTGAATGTTTCCATAGGTAAATCAAAACAATTGAGTGCTTTACTTCATGTTGTAAGGCTATGTGTACAATTATAAATACATAGACCATCCTATCCTAAACTTTTATTGCATATCATGTGTGGCTTTTTCAAGTACACTAGTCAATGAAATCAGAGGGATGAGTGTCATTGTACTCTCCTTGGAGTCATCAACAACAAGCATTGAAATCATAGACCATCGTTGTCCAACACAAGGTTCATCTACTAAGCCATACCACAAGGAGGAGCCCGAAGTCCATCCAATCTAGGTCCATCCACTAAGCCATACCACAAGGAGGAGCCCGAAGTCCATCCAGTCTAGGTTCATATCATTGAAGCCTAAAAAGGCCATTAAACCTCGATTGCACATAATAAAGGACCACCAAAGTCATATATTGAAATATTACATATGTATGATTTTCAACCTTTCTCCTCATTACAACTCTGATATCAATTGTTTGATTTGCTTCCGCATTCAGTGGCAAGGTTGTAAGGGACTAGACACTGCCCTTTTTCTAACAAGTGGTAGGACCTTCCCAATGGCCACAACATATGCTAATGTCCGTCCTCAAATTTGGAAATTTAATGGAAAAGATTCCCATCCTTGTGATGGGACCTCAAATGGGCCGACACTGGCTATGGCACTAACCGGACCTCATGCTCATAACAGACAAACACACCCATACGGCCTCACGGGCTAGGAGCGTCTATCTGCTGCTAAAGGACGAACTATCCTAAAGCCTAATCTATGCGTTTATAGTTTTGTAGTCCAACGTTTCTCTTTCTATAAACTCCACAGAGGGAGAACCCATACACATTGGCAATAAATGCCACGATAATCACATACATGGAAGGCAACCACTCAATGGAATCACCGCGGCCCCATTGCAGCTCTCCTACATGGCAGGGATCAGCCCCTTGATGCGATGCTCAACATATAGAACAAACGAACAGACTCCACTCTTTCATTTTGAGAGTATTCCAAGAGATACCATGTGTCCTTACCAAATGATCCCCCAAGAAACGAATGTCTATCCTACGGCTTAGATTGCCTTTCCACACTCAAGCGTGGGTCATCATAATCGAAAACAAGTGCTATGCATCCAGTCTTTTGTATTCTGATACCATAGTTAACATGCACATGCAAAAATGGATGATCCTAAAGTGCTCAAACATAATTCTCAATCAGAAACGTGTTGTGCATCACCAGGCTTTCCAATGCTCATTCACTAACTCTTTGCGGCAATGTAAGGATAGCACCAAGACAACACTCATGCTACTATCCTCTTAATTAAAATACATCAAACTCTATGTCATGATGTGCATCAAAAAATCAGCAACAATCAGCATGCAAATCGCACCATTCAAACATCCCAACCCCCTACGTTTAGGTATTGCTTTCGTTGCATAGGTGTAGAGGTTCATTTTGTCATGTTTTGATGTATAAAAAGCAATAAATCACAAACTTTGACAAGGAGATGTTGAGAATCAGCAATCACACTCAACAAAACAGCCTCTTTGTATGGAGCCTCAGGGTCAAGGACATGCAGGCTAACTTATCCCATATACACAATGGTGCCTACTGCAGTTTCCTACTTTCCTATAAAGCATTGTACTTGCTTCCTTTCTTAATGCAATGATAGTACTCTTTTCTTTTCAGTGAAGTGTCAATGTCATTGTCCACATACACAAGATTGTGTTTATGAGTCCAAGTCTCAATCTTGGAACCTAATTCGCTTGTGTAACAAACAGTGTCCTTGTCTTCTCCATCATGAGTCCACACTTCTCATTTCATCCTCCATAGCTTCCGGTTTTACCATGCTCTAGATCCCGCATTTCTCACAGGAGATAGGGAAAATTGAGGCTAAACCTTATGCTTTGCCACTACCATACATCCACAAACAATCATTATATTTTTCCTTATTTTTGTGAGGTGTATTTCTATTTTTCCCCTTATTTTTCCTATTTTTTTGATTTATTTGTCAATAAAATATGCTATTTTCTGATTTTTCTTGTTCTAATCACTTCAGCATACTTACATTCAATTTATTTTCCATTTTTCCCCATAGAAACACATTTCACCCACCCGAAACGACAAAACTACAATTTTACCGCTTAAAAACCACAATTCAGGTTTACGGGAATTGAATAGCGCATGTAAATCATTGCAAAATCAAATTTTTTTGATAAAAAGTAATTAATCATGATGCAACCAGCACTCAAACAAATTTTCATCTAATAAGAACATCATTACCATCATAAACTATCAAAAAACTTCATTTTCCTTCATAAAAATTATCATACCGTATTTTTACGAAACCCGAGATGCATTAAATGACTGCATGACCAATGGATGGAGCCTCCATTGCACTCAATCCAATGTTTCACATCAATCTTCAGCATCTCTATCAATCTCTATCATCGTTTCCTTCAATCGCTGATGGGACCTAAAACGGGCCGGCACTAGCTCATGCACTAGCCGGACCTCTATCATGCGCTCAACAACCCCACGGCCTCGCGGCCAGGAGCGTCGATGGCACATACATCATCCATTTCCTTCCTAATCATCATGCGTTTTTATCACGTCTCGTAGTCCAACTCTAACCCAATTAACACTCCTCAGAGGGAGTCCCAACACATTGCCAAATAGCTCGAAGTACAAACATAGGAGGTCCTCCCACGGCTGACTGCCACTACCTCACTGCGACTCTTCTACACCTTGGGGATTGGCCCTTCGATGCGTCGCTAAATATATATAGCACAATATCGCACATATTTCCACTCAAGGTACCATTTGATCGTACCCAGGAATGTACCATACCTCACTTTCTTTCCCCTAGGACCCAACGCCTAGCCTATAGCTTGGAACAACCTTACTCACTCAACGTTGGTCACGATCTAGAGAATACAGGTGCTATGCATCCAAGAGGTATTGTCTGATACCCTTTATCATTTTATGATTCATGCAAATTGTGAATGTCCATGTGCTCAAACAAAGAAAAATCAGCATTGTGCTTAGTGCAAAAGCATTCTTTCAATGAATTTGACTATCGCTCGTATGCGGCGTTGCATGAACCTAGCACCGAGAAACCCTCGTGCTACTAGGTTCTTAATTTTTAATTATCGACCAACCTAAATGGTATGCATAAAAACCAGTAAACTTTTCATCATTTCATTCAACATTTAAACACCTTTTATACACTCTACCCCCTCACCCGTTTAGGTTGTGCATTATTGATCAGTTTAGGGTTCATTTCCATGTTTTTATTGTATAAAAAACAATAAAAACTCACTAAAACATAAAGGTAGGGCTGAATTGAGGCTAAACATCATGCTTCTTACCCCACAAACATCCACAAACATGGTTCTTATTTTTCCTTAATTTTTGGTACTCAAAATCCATTTTTCCCCTATTTTTTTCCATTTTCCCTATTTTTTCTTGTATTTTTTGCAATATTAAATGACTGAAAATACAAAATGAGTTGTGGGCTATGGCCCTTAGGTTCATTTGTAGAAAAAACACAAATTTAGTTTGGTGTGTCTACTTATATTTTTCATTTATATATCAAAAACACCCAATTTCTCCATATTTCGCATGCTTTACGGGTTTTACACCCTTAATTTCAGTCACAACACTTATGTTTTTCTGATTTTCTAAGCATAAACTGATGAAACTCATAGCAAACAACAACATAATGCATAATAATCCCACGGGAACAAATATTCATGAAGCAAATTGCATAAAACATCAATTTCCTTTGTAAAAATAAAATTACCGTTCTTTGCAGGTTGCAGGTTTTTATTTGCCATGTCTCAGGACTGATTTCCAGCTGTCATTAATGCTCATGACAGTCCACAATCATCTATCTTCATTCCTCTTGAACCACGGAGCAATTCGGTCTTCATTGGACAAGCATCCGTCATCCATTCTTCTTCTTCTTCTTCTTCACCACATGAATCTGCCCTTAGAAGAGAGAGAGGGAGGAGAGAGCAATACTGAAATCAGAGATCTTCATAGAGACCACCATTTCTCAGGCGAGAGGCGGCGATATGACCAGCATACAGGAGGTAGACAAGGCCCATGATATTTTTGATAGGTTGTATACAATCTCCATGCCATGATGAAGGAGGAGGAGACGCATTTTTCGGGCGCATCTTGGCACCTCCTCTCTCCAGGATTTGCTCATCTCTTGCATTTTTTTTCATGTCACATTTAAAGTTTGGCCTCCCCAAAGGTCACTTGCCCATTTGACCACTCTTTTGTCCACCCCTTCGTATCTTGCCCGATTTCTTGGCCATTTTCCCGTCGGGACTCCGAATTGAACTCTGCAAAATCTTGGGCATTTGGCTTGACATCCCGCATTGGCTGGTAACTCGTGTCAACCAGCATGACAGTCTAAAAAATTATGAAAAATCAACAAGTGTCTCTCAGGCGCCTTTAAAGCATTTTAACGCTTAAAATCGTCCTAGGTCGAGCCGTCGCCTTCGACGTTGAATATTTTTCCCTTGATATTCATAATTTTTAGCTATTTTTAAGAACTTCTCGGCATCAAAACTCTGCTCTCATTGGAGACCACGGGATAGGGCGACTCATCCCATCGAGTCCCATACCAGATCTGCACAACACAACCAAAGGAAGCATCAAGCTGATACAAAATAGATACATATTAAACACAGCCCAATGCTCACCCTACCCCCTGGCAGAACCAAGGCATGACATTCACAAGGAGTAGGCCTAGCATAATCTGATAAGAGGTCCGAAGCTAGTCACTAACCAACCGCTCCAACACGACCAAACTAAAAAGAACTATCAAAGAGGTTGCCCTAAGCGGTGGTCTGAACTACCTACCTAACTAAGGACAATACGACAAGGAGTTCCTACTAGGTGCGGACTCCTATAGCCTAATCAAGAAGTATTTTCTTGTAGCACACTTCTTCTTTTAGGGTTTTTATTTTATTGACATACTCGGGCATGTAAAAAGGAGAGAGCTGAGCGTAGTGACCCAAGGAGAACACGGCATCGGCCTCAGGACCTGTCTCGGTACCCAAGAACCTACCAAGCCCTCACAAGGCGACACTTAATCCTTTTCTAACGCTCACTTTTATTTTTTCTCCAACCTTCCTTAATTTCTTCTTTTCCAGCAAGATGCCACCCCTAGGAAGACAAGGCATCGGCCCTGGGTCTGACTCATCCCTAGGAACCTACCAGGCCTTCACAAGGCAATGATCAACTGCTCATAAATTTTCGTTTCTTCTCTTTTCTATGATAGGGATTAGAACCCCTTTTTACACACCTTTGTATATGTTTATTGTCTTTTGGGATATTTAGGGTTTCTTTCCCTTTATCATCATTATTTTTCTTCCGGCTGGCTTCTCTAACTGCCTCACAACTAACAAGAACTCCTAGAACAGCCGCCTAGCAGGCTAGTAGAACAGGGTCACTAGAACTCCCTTCTAAAACAGGTCTTTCAATTCTTGACAATGTCTTTACAGGAGGCAACAACTACTCACACCTCCCTCAGACATACCTAACCTAAACCTGGGACTTCATGCCTTGGACGTCGGTCCCCAATAAGAAACAAAAAACCCCCTTAACAACAAGTACACAGACATGTATAGCATAAAAACCACAGTACTCATAAAGGAAAGATATCACCTGGATAGGGCCACGAGAAGCTTCCACGCAACAAAAGGCTCCTTCCAAGCTCTTCTTCAAACCTGTCTAGCACAAAACTCAAACAAGAAACCATTAACCGCACCTACACTAAAGAGACCATGGGCCCTCTTTGCCTAATGAAATAAAGCACTGCGTTACCAAACTTAATCGGCCCTCTTGGCCTAATGAAAGCTAGACATAATATCCAACGAAGCTAGCCTTCCTAGCTTAAAACTAGATAGGTCATTTTAGTCTATGTAATACTGATGTCCTTGGCATATACATCACACCCTATCAGACTACCCAGGGTGCCAAGGATAGCATATCATAGGTCGACTAGCCCCATGCTACTCTTGCAAGTTAGCTAAAAGCTTGATCTTGTTTTTTTTTTTTTGATCTTAGGGTTTTCTTCCTGTAGAGCTACAAGTCCAAGCCTTTCCACAAATAACTCATCAATAAGGCTGATCCCTTCTTGGGCACTATGAGCTGAATGAACGGCCTCAGTGGGCTCACATGTCCTACATTTATTGTAATCCGAATAAACTAGTCGTTCAAGCGGCTGAGTGGCTCCTTTGGGAGAAAGAATCATAGCTTTGTACTCATTCGAACCCCCCCTATTTGGATTTTCACATAGATCAGTGCTGCGACCCAAACTAGGTAGAGCTTCAAGCCTAAGCACATCACATGGGTGTATCCCAAGGCAATGTATATTGTCAGATGTACATCCAGTCTTATCCTCTTGGGGGTTCAATAGAACATATCCAGATGGGATCCTTGGCCTTGCATCCGACATTCCTGCCACACTTTTGGAGATTTTGGGTCTCCAAACCCATCTCACATTTCCTTAATATTCTTGCACTCCCTCAATTTGCTGCACTGGTCTAACGAACTCAATGCAAACTTATCCCTATGGCCAAAGGGCCTCACACCCTTATGACCTTTGTGAAGCACAGGTGGACTTTTAGCATTTTGCATCCTCTTTACAAAAGACGCATTTACTTGTTTACGTCCATACTGCAAATTTCCTTCCATAAGAACCATGCTTTCACTGAAGGGAACAATATCCACCCGGAAGCATGATTCCGACACCAAAGGTCTCTCAAGAGCCTTACTAGCAACAAAATTAGAACCACACACAGAATGCTTATCAACACTCATAGGCCCAGTGGTTCTATCCATGTTGCCATCACAACTACCTCTCGTGGAAGTGTTGCAAGCCCTAATGGGACTTACATGGCTTGGCACCTGTTCACTGAGAGGCATGTCATTACTACTCATAGGATGGTCATTTTCT
Organism: Lygodium microphyllum; assembly: GCF_053477565.2. Classification (NCBI taxonomy): domain Eukaryota; kingdom Viridiplantae; phylum Streptophyta; class Polypodiopsida; order Schizaeales; family Lygodiaceae; genus Lygodium; species Lygodium microphyllum. The sequence goes on from NC_141164.1 coordinate 97,347,580, forward strand.
GCTTTGAGATTTTGGCCACCAAGGTTCCCCTCATAGGTTGCCTTGGTATCAACAAGTGAGCTGTCTCCTTGCAGAAATGATTGGAAGCCAGGATGCACTTGTACTGAGCGGGGAAAACTCCAAAACTTTTCCCAACATCTCTGAATATGACCCTCATAATCAATGGCATGCATTTTTGCTTCCTTTAACGACTTAGGATTCTGCAGTTCCACTTGGATTTGCGTATTAATCTCTAAGCCATTTAGAAAGAGCTCACATAGCACATCATCCAGTAGTGCATTGGCTCTTCTTGGCCAAAGCCTAAGAGTACTATCAAAGGCTCTAGCATACTCTTTAACAGAAAGATAAGACTCCTGTCTAAACTGCATAAGGTGCCCTAAGACCTAAATCATAGGGAGCTCCTTTTCATACTCATCTAGAAATCTATCACAAGTCTCCTCAAATGATTTGATCAACCCTCTTGGGAGGCTCCAGTACCATTTCCTTGCCTCTCCCTTTAGGGTACTTGGGAATACAAGCATCCGATGTATATCATCGAACCCACTTGCAATGCAAGTTAGGTCATATTCTCTTAAATGAATCATCGGATCCTCATTTGGCAACCCATAAAACACTGGGAGATCCCTATAAAGAGGAGGGCATTTAGTCCTCTCCTTTGGGATCAAGACTAGGTCATCAAAATCTTCGTATTCCTCTTGACCTAATACCAACGTGTTAGGGTCTTTAATCTCTTCTGTTTCCACCTTTATTGGTATGGAAGAGTCACTAATTCCATGAGCTTCCCTTTCCACCAACTCAAAAGTGGTTTAGGGAGTCCAACACTATGCAATAGGGAATCTATCCCATCATCTGCTAGTGGTGTTCTAGTAAGCCTATTCTCATCTGCCACCACTTTGCTAGAACTTAGGATAGGTCCTAATGAAATCTTCCTTACTAACAATGGTTTTCCACACACATGGACATTATCCAATGCTTTATGGATCTTGGCAATCACACTACGGTACCCAACTACATCAGGCACTAATATCGGATGTATCTTTAGATCATAATCATCATGTCCTCCTATGTGCATATTAACCATCATTGTCACTGTCTTTTCTATGACATTACCATCATGAATGATCATAGATGACTGTGTCATCTTAGCACTACTTTCACTTTCCCTTTTCTCCAATCTCCATGGGCTGTTAATCTTAGAGGTAGCTTCATGGGTGTTTTTCCATAGCGACCCAAACTCAAGCATGGTATCACTTTCAGGGAAAAGGGTAAAATAGTCAATCACCCGACGTGTCAAAGATCCCACTAGACTGTTCAAGATAAACAAAGTATACTTTGGGTGTTGGGGATTTCTTGGATTGACCGTCATAATGATGACCAAGGTTTTTATCAAACTAACTTGATATCCACCGCTTCAACATGGCTATCGACCAATAGAATAAAACTAACAGGTCCCTTATAAGACCAAGATTCGGAGACTGCCACTTATTGGTAGCTCCCGGCAGACGCACCACTGATGGGACCTAAAATGGGCCGACACTGGCTCATGCACTAGCCGGACCTCTATCATGCGCTCAACAACCCCACAGCCTTGTGGCCAGGAGCATCAATGACACATACATCATCCATTTCCTTCCTAATCATCTTGCGTTTGTATCACGTCTCGTAGTCCAACTCTAACCCAATTAACACTCCTTAGAGGGAGTCCCAACACATTTCCAAATAGCTCGAAGTACAAACATAGGAGGTCCTCCCACGGGCTGACTGCTGCTACCTCACTGCAACTCTCCTACACCTTAGGGATTGGCCCCTCGATGCGTCGCTAAACATATATAACACAATATCGCACATATTTCCACTCAAGGTACCAATTGATCGTATCCAGGAATGTACCATACCTCACTTTCTTTCCCCTAGGACCCAACGCCTAGCCTATAGCTTGGAACAACATTACTCACTCAACGTTGGTCATGATCTAGAGAATACAGGTGCTATGCATCCAGGAGGTATTGTCTGATACCCTTTATCATTTTATGATTCATGCAAATTGTGAATGTCCATGTGCTCAAACAAAGAAAAATCAGCATTGTGCTTAGTGCAAAAGCATTCTTTCAATGAATTTGACTATCGCTCGTATGCGGCGTTGCATGAACCTAGCACCGAGAAACCCTCGTGCTACTAGGTTCTTAACTTTTAATTATCGACCAACCTAAATGGTATGCATAAAAACCAGTAAACTTTTCATCATTTCATTCAGCATTTAAACACCTTTTATACACTACCCCCTCACCCGTTTAGGTTGTGCATTATTGATCAGTTTAGGGTTCATTTCCATGTTTTTATTATATTAAAAACAATAAAAACTCACTAAAACATAAAGGTAGGGCTGAATTGAGGCTAAACCTCATGCTTCTTACCCCACAAACATCCACAAACATGGTTCTTATTTTTCCTTAATTTTCGGTACTCAAAATCCATTTTTCCCCTATTTTTTCCCATTTTTCCTATTTTTCCTTGTATTTTTCGTAATATTAAATGACTGAAAATACAAAATGAGTTGTGGGCTGTGGCCCTTAGGTTCATTTGTAGAAAAAACACAAATTTAGTTGGTGTGTCTAATTATATTTTCCATTTATATATCAAAAACACCCAATTTTCCCATATTTCGCATGCTTTACGGGTTTTACACCCTTAATTTCAGTCACAACACTTATGTTTTTCTGATTTTCTAAGCATAAACTGATGAAACTCATAGCAAACAACAACATAATGCATAATAATCCCACGGGAACAAATATTCATGAAGCAAATTGCATAAAACATCAATTTCCTTTGTAAAAATAAAATAACCGTTCTTTGTAGGTTGCGGGTTTTTATTTGCCATGTCTCGGGACTGATTTCCAGTAGCCATTAATGCTCATGATAGTCCACAATCATCAATCTTCATTCCTCTTGAACCACGGAGCAATCCGGTCTTCATTGGACAAGCATCCGTTATCCATTCTTCTTCTTCTTCTTCACCACATGAATCTGCCCTTAGAAGAGAGAGAGGGAGGAGAGAGAAAGACTGAAATCAGAGATCTTCATAGAGACCACCATTTCTCGGGCGAGAGGCAGCGATATGACCAGCATACAGGAGGTAGACAAGGCCCATGATCTGTTTGATAGGTTGTATACAACCTCCATGCCATGATGAAGGAGGAGGCGCATTTTTCGAGCGCATCCTGGCTCCTCCTCTCTCCATGATTTGCTCGTCTCTTGCATTTTTTTTCATGTCACATTTAAAGTTTGGCCTCCCCAAAGTTCACTTGCCCATTTGACCACTCTTTTGTCCACCCCTTCGTATCTTGCTCGGTTTCTTGGCCACTTCCCCGTCTCGACTCCGAATTGAACTCTAAAAAATCCTGGGTATCTGGCTTGACATCCCGCATTGGTCGGTAACTCGTGTCAACCCACACGACAGTCTGAAAAATTATGAAAAATTAACAAGTGTCGCTAGGGCGCCTTTAAAGCACTTTGACGCTTAAAATCATCCTAGGTCGAGCCGCCGCCTTCGACGTTGAATATTTTTCCCTTGATATTCATAATTTTTAGCTATTTTTAAGCACTTCTCGGCATCAAAACTCCGCTCTCAATCGCCCTCCTGATTCCTCCTTCAAGATAGTGCGTATGAACAACCCATAGAGAGGAGAGAGAGGGAGGAGAGAGAAAGGCTAGATTCTGATCTCTTTATTCAGTCCACCATATCTCGCGCGAAGATCGGCAATATGATCAGAGAAGAGGGAGAAGTTGGTGGCTAATGTCTGAACCATGGCTTCTTTGCAGCCCAAAATTCGATTTGTGGGGGAGGGGGGGTCCGATTTTTTCGTGTGTTGCTGCCTATCGTCGCCATATCCACACACCATCAAAAAATTAGGGGGGGGGGGGGGGGGGGGGGGGGGTTTAAAGTCCCAAAGGGCACCCCCCTTTGGCCTAAGTTTTGGTCCAGCTTTTCAAATATTGGCCAATTTTTGGCCTCTTTCCCGTCCGGGCTCCGTTTCAGTCTCTGAAAAATCCTGCGAGTCCGTCTCAACATCCTGCACTAACTTGGCAACTCCTGGCATCCTGTACGACAGTCGAAAAAATTATCTAAAATCTGTAAGTGTCGCTTGAGCGCCTTTTAAAAGCCATCTTTCACTTGGTGCTTAAAATCGTCCTAACTGTAGCCGCCTTCAATGTCGAATATTTTTTCCCTAAATCCTGGATTTTTTGGAAAATTTTAGGCACATTCTGGGCTCAAAACTCTATTCTCATTGGCGACCATGGGATAGGGCGACTCAGCCCGTCGAATCCCACAACAGATCTGCACAAAACAACCAAAGGAAGCATCAAACTGATACAAAATAGATACATACTAAAACACATCACAATGTTCACCCTATCCCCTGACAAAACCAAGGCATGAAATCCAGAGGAGTAGGCCTAGCATAATCTAATAGAATGTCCGAAGCTAGTCACTAACCGACTACTCCAACACGGCCAAACTAAAAAGAACTATCAAAGAGGTTGCCCTAAGTGGTGGTCTGAACTACCTACCTAACTAAGGACAACACAACGAGGAGCTCCTACTAGGCGAGGACTCCTATAGCCTGATCAAAAAGTATTTTCTTTTAGCACATTTCTTCGTTTAGGTTTTTATTTTTCCATACTCAGGCGTGTAAAAAGGAGGGAGCTGAGCATAGTGACCCAAGGAGAACAGGGCATCGGCCTCGGGTCCTATCTCAGTACTCAAGAACCTACAAGCCCTCACGAGGTGACACTTAATCCTTTTCTGACACTCACTTTTATTTTCGCTCCAACCTTCCTTACTTTCTTCTTTTCCAGCGAGACGCCACCCCTAGGAAGACAAGGCATCGACCTCGGGTCTGACTCGTCCTCAGGAACCTACCAGGCCTTCGCAAGGTGATGAGCAAGTGCTTATAAATTTTCCTTTCTTTTCTTCTCTATTTTTATAGGGGTTAGAACCCCTTTTTACACACCTTTGTATATATTTATTTTCTTCGAGATATTCAGGGTTTTTTCTCTCTATCATCATCATTTTTCTTCTGGCAAGCTTCTCTAACTGCCTCACAACTAAGCAAGAACTCCTAGAACGACTGCCTAGCAGGCTAGCAAAACAGAGTCACTAGAACTACCTTCTAAAACAGGTATTTTGATGCCTGGCAATGTTCTTACAGGAGGCAATGACTACTTAGCCCTCCCTCAGACAGACCTAACCTAAACCTGGGACTTGATGCCTTGGACGCCAGTCCCCAATTAAGAAAGAAAAATCCCCTACAAGTACACAGACACATTGCATAAAAAAACATGTTACTCGTAAAGGAGAGATATCACCTGGATAGGGCCACGAGAATCTTCCGCGCGACATAGGCTCCTTCCGAGCTCTTCTTTGAACCTGTCTAGCATAGGACTAAAACAAGAAATCATTAACCGCACCCGTACTAACAGACGACTAGCCCTCTTGGCCTAATGAAATAAAGCATTTCACTATGAGAGCAGAATTTGGATGCCGAGAAGTGCTTAAAAATAGCTAAAAATTACAAATATCAAGCGAAAAATATTCAACGTCAAAGGCGGCGGCTCGATCCAGGATGATTTTAAGCATCAAAGTGCTTTAAAGGTACCCAAGCGACACTTGTTGATTTTTCATAATTTTTCAGACTGCCATGTGGGATGACAAGAGTTAGCGGCCAATGCGGGATGTCGAGCTGGACGCCCAGGATTTTTTAGAGCTCAATTCGGAGTCCGGACGAGGAAGGAGCCAAGAAACCGGGCAAGATACGAAAAGGTGGACATTAGAGTGGCCAAATGTAAGTGACCTTTGGGGGGGGCCTTGGGGCATTTTATGCCACATCAAAGCATGGTATTTTTGGGAGAGCATGAAACGTGAGGAGAGGGCGCCATCAGGAGGCGCCGAAAATTGCGCCATCATGGGTGGATCTTCAACCTCCAGCCTGCATACAACCCCTGCAAATGATCATTGCCCTTGTCTACCTTCTCCCTGCTGGTCATATCGCCGTGCTTCGCTCCTCCAATGGTGGTCTCTATGAAGATCTCTGATTTCAGTCTTTCTCTCTCCTCCCTCTCTCTCTTCTAAGGGCAGATTCATGTGGTGAAGAAGAAGAAGAAGAATGGATGACGGATGCTTGTCCAATGAAGACCGGATTGCTCCGTGGTTCAAGAGGAATGAAGATTGCTGATTGTGGGCCGTCATGAGCATTGATGGCTGCTAGAAATTAGTCCCGAGACATGGCAAATAGAAACCTGCAACCCGCAAAGAACGGTAATTTCATTTTTACAAAGGAAATTGATGTTTTATGCAATTTGCTTCATGAATACTTGTTCCCATGGGATGATTATGCATTATGTTGTGGTTTGCTATGAGTTTGATCAGTCTATGCTCAGAAAATCAGAAAATCATAAGTGTTGTGACTGAAATTAATGGTGTAAAACCCGTAAAACACGCGAAATAGGAAAAAATTGGGTGTTTTTGGTATATAAATGGAAAATATAATAAGACACACCAACTAAATTTGTGTTTTTGCTGCAAATGAACCTAAGGGCCACAGCCCACATTTCATTTTGTATTTTCAGCCATTTAATATTGCAAAAAATACAAGAAAAATAAGGAAAATGGGTAAAAATAGAGAAAACATAGATTTTGAGTGCCGAAAATTAAGGAAAAATAAGATTCATGTTTGTGTATGTATGGAGGGGTCTGAAGTATGAGGTTTAGCCTCATTTCAGCCCTAACTTTATGTTTTAGTGAGTTTTCATTGCTTTTTATACAATAAAAACATGGAAGATATTACCCTAAACCTATGCACCGTGCACAATCTAAACGGCGAGGGGGTAAAGAGAATGAGAGTGGTGTTTAAGTGCTAAGAGAAAGAAAAGGCTGATTGTTTTTATCTATGCATATCATATGGATCGATCGTTAATTTAAAATAAGGATCTAGTAGCACGAGGTCTCCTCGGTGCTAGGTTCGTGCAACGCAGCAATTACGCGTCAGAGAAACTCATTGAAAGAATGCTTTCGCACTAAGCACAATGCTGATTTTTTTTCTTTGTTTGAGCACGTGGGAATTCACTACTTGCATAAATCATACAGAAACTTAAAGGTATCAGACAATACCTCCTAGATGCATAGCACCTGTATTCTCTAGATCGTGACCAACGTTGAGTGAGTAAGGTTGCCCAAGCTGTAGGTAGGTGTTGGGTCCTAGGGGAAAGAAAGTGAGGAAAATGGTACATCCTGGAACGATCAATTGGTACCTTGAGTGGAAACATGTGTGATATTGTGTTTTATGTTGAGTGACGCATCGAGGGGCCAATCCCCAAGATGTAGGAGAGTCGTAGTGAGGTAGTGGCAGTCAGCTATGGGAGGACCTCCTATGTTTGTACTTCGTGCCATTTGGCAATGTGTTGGGACTCCCTCTGAGGAGTGTTAATTGGGTTAGAGTTGGACTACGAGACGTGATACAAACACAAGATGTTTAGGAAGGCAGTGTATGATGTATGTGTCATCAACGCTCCTGGCCGCGAGGCCGTGGGGTTGTTGAGCACATGATAGAGGTCCAGCTAGTGCATGAGCCAGTGCCGGCCCATTTTAGATCCCATCAGTGGTGCGTCTGTCGGGAGTCACTTATAAGTGGTGGTTTTCGGATTTAGGGTTTCTAGGGACCAAAAGGAAGTTGGTTTATGTCTTCTGACAAGGACCGTCAAGCCGAAATCTAGAAAGCAGAATGTGCTTAGAGAGCTAGGCAGCGGTTAGAGATCGTAAGCCGTTATTCTCCTCAAAGGAGTAGTCCAGTACGTATACGAAGCTGTGGTTTTAGTCACTTAACTGCTCCATCTATTCCATTAGGTGCAGGAGGAAGCATAAGATCTTTCTCTCCTCCACCAAGTCTGCCCACTTCAAGTGGGGGGGTGAATTCACCCATTCAAGCTCCTATTGCTAATCTGATTGTCACCATGGCACAGCCTATTGCGATTCCTGCAGGGACGCCAGATTTACCAGCCTTAGGAGTTCCCTTGCCCATTTTTAATGGGTTGGCGGAAGAGGATGCAGAATTTCACATTTGTGAATTTCAGAGATTGATGTTCAATTATCGCATCCAAGACGAGGGACATCTCATGATATTCTTCAATATGACGTTAAAAGAAAGGGCTGCGGTTTGGTATCACAGCATAGAGTTTGGAACCATAACCACCATTGATCAATTCTATGCAGCTTTCCGAGTGGAATATGCCCCTGAAAGAGGTGGCCAATATTGGTTGCGGATCTTCAATGTAACACGTCAAGATCCTCACGAGGATGTGAAAGCATATGCTAAGAAGTTGAAGGAAGTATTCTGTAAGTTGCAAACTTGCATTCCCATTCCATCGGCTGCCCAATTGCAATACACTTTGCATGGGTTCGATTTTAACATCCAAGTACAATTGAGCAGTGTGGCCTTAGCAGACATAGACACCGCTATTACGTGGGCAGAGGGAGTAGAAGCACGATTACAAACGGCCTACTCCTCTCAAATGAATGTTAATGGGGGATTAGTACCTAATGGCAATCCAGCATTGACGAATGGAAGTCAAGGGATGCCTATGACTAACCCTATTGGGAGAGGGAGTATGGTTTCGAATGTACCTTTATTACCAACTCCTCCCAGTGTGACTATGCCCATGGCAAGTCAGTTGGCTCCATCAAATGTTGGAGGCCAAGTTTCAAACTCGAATGTTGTTCCTGTGGGTCAACAGCCAATGCCAAATCAGATTGTTAGGCCAATGGAACGACGGGTTGACGATCGAGGCTACGAGTCGAGTGCATCTAATGTCCTTGGCGAAGTCAAGGACATGATGAAGCATTGTACCGATATGATTTCCGAACAATATCGACAAATAGCCGTCGACTTTAATTTCTTGAAGAAGCAACAAAATTTGATAGGGAGTCGATGCCCTGAAGAGGGTGGACCCTCTAGATTCAGTTGTAAGTGGTGTGGTGGACAGCACTTCCCCAGAAACTGTCCAAATGTAAAATGTGACATTTGTGGGAAGTCAGGCCATCTAGTTGCTACCTGTTGGAGTAAGATTAGCTCTCTCCAACAAGGGAGTAAACAATCGGGCCTAGTGAATCATAGAGTGCAAGGAAATAACTTGCAGCAGAATGATGCACCTAGGCAAATATTGCAGCGGGGAAAAACAAATATAGAAGAGTTGCCACAAGGCAACGGAGTCAGCTTTATTGGGGCTGTATGAGTCCATGATGCTGAAACCTCTAACTTAAGAGTCGTGACAAGAGGCCAAAAGGCTAAAGAGGTTGACAAAGATAATGCAAAGCCGATTGAGGGGAACCCTAAACAAGGGGATAAGGGGACGCAAGTCCAGAGTCCTAGCATAGAAGGGGGACCGCTAAAGCCGGTTGACAAGAAAGGCGACCCTAAAAAGGATGAGGCAGTGCCAAGAAAGAAGGCAAGAGCCAAGAAAGAAGCACCAAAACCGGTCCAAAGACCAAAAGAGAGGATGGTTTGGCGAGAAAAGAGAGCTTTAGCTACTTATCACGACTTTGATTTAGCGAGTTCTCTTTGCGAAGTTAAACCAGATGTGAACCTCTTGCAATTGATCAAATTATCTCCAAGAGTACGCAAGGAATTTAAGAAGATCCTGCATATCGGGTATATTGTGGAACCTCTGGGCATAGCACGAGTAGGGGAAGATTGGTTTGACCATGCTGAAAGAACTGCCCTAGGGTTCCAGCTTATGTAGATGGAATATTAGTGGAACATGCCATTGTAGACACTGGATCCTTTGTCAATATCATGAGTTCAGAATTGATGGAGAGGTTGGGTCTAGACATCCAAAAATACAGCTCCACCCTTTTGAGAATGGCTGATGACAGTCTAAGACAACCAGAAGGTTGCGCTACTAAGGTCCATGTTACAGTTGCAAGTGTAGAATGCTTCTTGGACTTTAGGCTAATAAGATTTGCAGGACACCCTAGCTATCGGGTTTTGCTAGGAAGGCCTTGGATCTTACGAACAGACTGTCAAGTCAATATACCCGCTTGTCGAGTGGTTCTAGGTAGAGGTGCTAATCGAGTAATAGTCCATGCTTATCCTGAGTCTCCTCAAAGTGAGAGAGCTCCTTTATCTTCTACTGAATTAGAAATAGCAGACGATCCATCTGGTAGTGAGACATCATCCAGTGATGAATCTAAAGAGGGGTCCACTACAGAGGATATCTATCAGATAACTCTGAATGAGCCAATAGAGCCTCAAGATAGGATAAGAGATGCGGATGTAATTGAGTTAGACCTTGGCACACCGAATGATTCGCGGCCAATTAAATTAGGTTCTATGCTCAGTTCAGCAGAAAGGGAGGACTATGTGTCCTTGATTCAAGAATTCCGCGATATTTTTGCTTGGAGTTATGATGAGTTGAGAGGTATTCCTCGTAGCCTGGCTATTCATACTATTCCCGTAAAAGAAGACAGTCGTCCTGTGCATCAGAAGGTAAGGCGTATGCCTTTCGATTTGAGGGACGGGCTGTTTGAAGAGTTGCAGAAGTTAAGGAAAGCTGGTTTGATCTTCCCTGTTCAACACACAAAATGGTGTTCACCAGTTGTTATCAGGAAGAAGAAGAATAACTAGATCTGATTATGTGTAGATTTTAGAGAGTTGAATAAGCAGATAGTTAAAGATTACTACTCGTTGCCGTTCATTGACCAGATTTTGGATCAATTAGTGGGTAGGGAGATATATTCGTTTATGGATTGCTTTACGGGATATAACCAGATGGCAATTGCAGAAGAGGACAAGTTGAAAACGACTTTTATTACTGTCTTTGGTACTTTTGCGTACCATGTGATGGCCTTTGGTTTATGCAATGCACCTGGATCGTGGCAACGAACAGCGGACAAGACCTTTGGTGACATCTCCCCAGATGAGTTGAAAGTATTTATTGATTACCTGGGGGCAGCCACTGTAAGGGAAAGGATGTTGATTATTTTGAGAAAGTGCTTTGAGCGCTGCAGACAATTTTGTATCGCTCTTAACCCACGAAAGTGTGTCTTTGGCGTACCTTATGGGCTATTGCTAGGCCATGTGGTCAGTTCAGTAGGGATAGCAAGTGACCCTGAAAAGATCAAGGTTATAGTTGCTATGAGTCCACCACGCACTCCGAAAGAGGTTCATAGTTTTCTGTCATCGATAGGGTACTATCGAAGGTTTATCAATGCCTTGGCAGAAATAACGTTGCCATAAACGAATTTATTATCCTTTAGCTGTTCATTTGAGTGGAGCGACCCTTGTAAGGTAGCTTTTGAGGATGTGAAACAGGAGCTAGTAAAAGCACCCATTTTAAAAGCACCTAAAAAAGGCGAGGTGTTCTATATATTTTCAGCAGCCACCTGCATAGTATAAGCTGCTGTTTAGCCCAAATCTGCGAGGAAAAGTGGTATCATCCGATAGCTTTCGCTAGTCGAAAATTGGGCATTTTTTATATCAATTATATCTACATGGAGAAGTTGTGTCATGCGATGGTCTTTGGGACTAAGAAATTCAGGCACTACATCCTTTATGAAAAGGTAGTATTCTATACGAAGGCGGAAGGACTTAGATTGCTTATGAACAAGCTGCAGCTGCCTGATTGTTTGGCAAAGTGGTTAATCACTTTGCAGGAGTTTGATTATGAGATTAAGAGTAAGCCACCAAGGTTGCAGGGTATTGTGGAATGCCTTGTGGATTTCGGGGAGCCGAAAGAGATTTTGGCTTAAGGAAGTGATATTGAAGAAATGTTTAAAATTGATACAGCTTCTATCCCATCTTGGTATGCTGCTATTACACACTATCTATCAACAGGAGAGACGGGAGCTGGTTTGTCAAAGTCTGAGAAGAGGAAAATCAAACAACAGGCTTTGAAGTTTTCCTTGATCGCAAGGACACAATATTGGCAAGGTGTTGATGATATCTATCGGTGATGTGTGATGTTTGACGAGGTTCCTTTTATCTTGGAGGAGTGTCATGACTCTGCATGCGGAGGGCACTTCGCGGGACGGTTGACGGCGCAAAAAGCTTTAAGAGCTAGATATTGGTGGTCGTCCATCTTCCAAGATTCTTTTGAGTATGTAAAGAAATGTGATACCTGTCAAAGGCATTATAGTAGAGAAAATAGGAAACGCCCACTTACGCCTATCATGGCTATCCTTCCATTTGAGAAGTGGGACATTGATTTTGTGGGTCCTATTACCCTGTCGTCTACTACCCAAAAGAGGTATATTATAGTAGCCACTAATTATTTCACAAAATGGTCAGAAGCGCAGGCGACAAGGCAAGACACTACAAAAGAGACTGCAAGTTTCCTGTTAGAGTAGATTATCTGCCGTTTCGGTCCCCCGAAGGAATTAGTGTCGGACCGTGGAATCCATTTTCTAAATAAAGTGATCAAAAGCTTGACTGAAGCTTGGCAAATCAAGCATAATAAAACGACTCCTTATAATCCACAAGCGAATGGGCAAGTTGAAAGTACTAATAAATAGCTTGTGGGTAACTTGTCTAAGATAGTCTCTGAGAAGAAACGAGACTAGGACAAGAAGCTGTATGTGGCAGTATGGGCATATAATACCGTTTAAGCAAGCTACCGGCCATACTCCATTCAAATTGGTTTATGGGGAAGAGTGTGTGTTACCCCTTGAAATAGAATTGCCAACCATATGGTTTGCAATTAACTATTCTTTGGGAGATAAGGATTCGCTTTTTGAACGTTTCACGACTATAGCCCACCTAGATGAGTTGAAGTTGCAGAGCTTATTACACCAGGAGGTAGCCAAGCGTCGGATGAAGCAGTTGCATGACCTTAGAGCGAAGAAATATACATTTAAAAAAGGAAAATTAGTCCTCTATTATGATGCATGTAGGGAGCTGTTTCCAGGGAAGCTGGAACCTAAATGGAATGGCCCCTACAAGATTGTGAGGCTCGGGAAAAATAGATCTACGGCTCTATTAGCTGATCTACAGGGAGTAGAGTTTAAGAATAATGTTAATCTTAATAATATTAAACCTTATTATTTCTAAGTATGCTAATATAGAGAAATGCATTGCAGGTCCATGCTGGGGATGATTTGAGACCTGCAGAAAAGAGCTTAAAAGTCGGTTGATGGGTCGGTTAATCCCTTATTTGGAGCACCCATATCTAGAGCAGAGATACCATCAGGGGAAATTTATCTGGTGGAGCAAAGCATACAAAGTGATTGAGCAAGAAGACGGAACCTTTGTGTGGGAGATCAAAGTCTTTTGCCATCACTGCTTACGACTGTTGACGAGTATCCCTGTTGAGTTCAATGAAGAAGGTGGGATGGAGCCGTTAGTTCATCCTCTCAGCATGCTAAACTTTGATTACCATAATTACGAATAGAGGAGTTCGTGATGGCCAGCTGTGTAAACCCATTATGGATGTACACATTATATTTTGACAGAGCGTCCAGGGGCCCTAATAGAAAAGGGAGTGTTGGAGTAGTAATCCGAGATCCCCGACGTAGAGTTACGATGAAGTTAGCTACTTATCTCGGGGTAGGATTCACTAACAATATGGCGGAGTACAAAGCCTTGATTATGAGACTGCATATTGCCAAACAAGGTGGTATTCGTCGGTCGTTAGTAAAAGGGGATTCCGAGTTAATCCTGAATCAGCTAGATGGGACATACACAGTGTGGAATCCCATTCTCTGTATGTATCATCGAACTGCTATGACCCTACTTGAAGAGTTTGAGAGAGTGTCTTTTCAGCTGATTCCACGTTACTGGAATCAGTTTGCAGATTCATTAGCAAATCTTGCTTATGAGGAAGACCTCTTCTTCAATTGTGGTCCTAGTTTAGATATTGTGATCAATGATGAAACAGGACTCGGTCGCTTGTGGGGAATGTTATTAGAGCATGCGATATATGGTAGACGATGGTTGATATGGGTGATGCAAAGAGTAACCAAGACCAATCTACCATTGTTATCTTGGACCCATAGGTTAATTAGACAACATGTTATGCATACGCCTCTTGCTATATATGCAGGAGGGATGGGTCATAACCTTATGCATTTAGTTTAGGGCTACGAGCCTATTTTTCCTCCTTGGAAAGGAGCTTATTATTGTATATTTGTGCTAATCTAGGGAAGGATGTGTAGGTGTTATTCTGTTTGATCTCGTTAGGCCAAGAGGGCCCGTGTTGCAAGGTTTTGAATGTTTTATTTCGTTAGGCTAAGAGGGCCAGTTGTCTGTTTAGTGCAGGTACGGTTAATGGTTTCTTGTTTGAGTTCTGTGCTAGACAGGTTCGAAGAAGACCTTGGAAGGAGCCTTTTGTTGCGTGGAAGCTTCTCATGGCCCTATCCAGGTGATATCTTTCCTTTATGAGTACTGTGGTTTTTATGCTATAGGTGTTTGTGTACTTGTTAAGGGGGTTTTTCGTTTCTTATTGGGGACCGGCGTCCAAGGCATGAAGTCCCAGGTTTAGGTTCCCAGGTTTAGGTTCAGTATGTTTGAGGGAGGTCTGAGTAGTCATTGCCTCCTGTAAAGACATTGTCAAGCATCAAAAGACCTATTTTAGAAGGGAGTCCTAGTGACCCTGTTCTGCTAGCCTGCTAGGCGGCTGTTCTAGGAGCTCTTGCTAGTTGTGAGGCCGTTAGAGAAGCTTGCCAGAAGAAAATAATGATGATGGAAAGGGAAAAAACCCTGAATATCTTAAAGATAATAAATATAAATACAGAGGTGTGTAAAAAGGGGTTCTAACCCCTATAAATAGAAAAGAAAAGAAAGGAAAATTTATAAGCAGTTGATCATTGCCTTGCGATGGCTTGGTAGGTTCCTGGGGATGAGTCAAACCCGGGGCCGATGCCTTGTCTTCCTAGGGGTGGCATCTTGCTAGAAAAGAAGAAAATAAGGAAGATTGGAGCAAAAATAAAAGTGAGCATTAGAAAAGGATTAAGTGTCACCTTGTGAGGGCTTGGTAGGTTCTTGGGTACTGAGACAGGTCCTAAGGCCGATGCCTTGTTCTCCTTGGGACACTACGCTCAGCTCCCTCCTTTTTATATGCCCAAGTATGGAAAAATAAAAACCCTAAAAGAAAAAATGTGTTAAATGAAAATACTTCTTGATCAGGCTATAGGAGTCCTCGCCTAGTAGGAGCTCCTAGATGTGTTGTCCTTAGTTAGAAAGGTAGTTAAGACCACCACTTAGGGTAGCCTCTTAGATAGTTCTTTTAGTTTGGCCGTGTTGGAGCGGTTGGTTAGTGACTAGCTTCAGGCTTTCTGGCAGATTATGCTAGGCCTACTCCCTGTGGATGTCATGCCTTGGTTTTGTCAGGGGGTAGGGTAAGCATTGTGATGTGTTTAATATGTATCTATTTTGTATCAGCTTGATGCTTCCTTTGGTTGTTTTGTGCAGATCTACTGTGGGGTTCGATGGGCTGAGTCGCCCTATCCCGTGGTCGCCAATGACAGCAGAATTTTTATGCCGAGAAGTGCTTAAAAATAGCTAAAAATTACGAATATCAAGGGAAAAATATTCAACATCAAAGGCGGTGGCTCGATCTAGGACGATTTTAAGGGTCAAAGTGCTTTAAAGGCACCCAAGCGACACTTGCTGATTTTTTATAATTTTTCAGACTACCGTGCGGGTTCACAAGAGTAACCGGCCAATGCGGATGCCGAGCTAGACGCCCAGGATTTTTCAAAGCTCAATTCGGAGTCCGGACGGGGAAGGAGCCAAGAAACCGGGCAAGATACGAAAAGGTGGACATTAGAGTGGCCAAATGTAAGTGACCTTTGGGGGGGCCTTGGGGCATTTTATGCCACATCAAAGCGTGGCATTTTTGGGAGAGCATGAAACATGAGGAGAGGGCGCCATTAGGAGGCGTTGAAAATTGCGCCATCATGGGTGGATCTTCAACCTCCAGCCTGCATACAACCCCTGCAAATGATCATTGCCCTTGTCTACCTTCTCCCTGCTAGTCATATCGCCGTGCTTCGCTCCTCCAATGGTGGTCTCTATGAAGATCTCTGATTTCAGTCTTTCTCTCTCCTCCCCCTCTCTCTTCTAAGGGCAGATTCATGTGGTGAAGAAGAAGAAGAAAAATGGATGACGGATGCTTGTCCAATGAAGACCGGATTGCTCCGTGGTTCAAGAGGAATGAAGATTGCTGATTGTGCGCTGTCATGAGCATTGATGGCTACTGGAAATCAGTCCCGAGACATGGCAAATAGAAACCCGCAACCCGCAAAGAACGGTAATTTCATTTTTACAAAGGAAATTGATGTTTTATGCAATTTGCTTCATGAATACTTGTTCCCATGGGATGATTATGCATTATGTTGTGGTTTGCTATGAGTTTGATCAGTCTATGCTCAGAAAATAAAAAAATCGTAAGTGTTGTGACTAAAATTAATGGTGTAAAACCCGTAAAACACGCGAAATAGGGAAAAATTGGGTGTTTTTGGTATATAAATGGAAAATATAATAAGACACACCAACTAAATTTGTTTTTTTGCTGCAAATGAACCTAAGGGCCATAGCCCACAACTCATTTTGTATTTTCAGTCATTTAATATTGCGAAAAATACAAGAAAAATAAGGAAAATATGTAAAAATAGGGAAAAAATAGATTTTGAGTGTCGAAAATTAAGGAAAAATAAGATTCATGTTTGTGTATGTATGGGGGGTCTGAAATATGAGGTTTAGCCTCAGTTCAGCCCTACATTTATGTTTTAGTGAGTTTTTATTGCTGAGAGAAAGAAAAGGCTGATTGTTTTTATCTATGCATATCATATGGATCGATCGTTAATTTAAAATAAGGATCTAGTAGCACAAGGTCTCCTTGGTGCTAGGTTCATGCAACACAGCAATTACGCGTCAGAGAAATTCATTGAAAGAATGCTTTCGCACTAAGCACAATGCTGATTTTTTTTCTTTGTTTGAGCACGTGGGCATTCACTACTTGCATAAATCATACAGAAACTTAAAGGTATCAGACAATACCTCCTGGATACATAGCACCTGTATTCTCTAGATCGTGACCAACGTTGAGTGAGTAAGGTTGCCCAAGCCGTAGGTAGGCGTTGGGTCCTAGGGGAAAGAAAGTGAGGGAAATGGTACATCCTGGAACGATCAATTGGTACCTTGAGTGGAAACATGTGTGATATTGTGTTTTATGTTGAGTGACGCATCGAGGGGCCAATCTCCAAGATGTAGGAGAGTCGCAGTGAGGTAGCGGCAGTCAACTGTGGGAGGACCTCCTATGTTTGTACTTCGTGCCATTTGGCAATGTGTTGGGACTCCCTCTGAGGAGTGTTAATTGGGTTAGAGTTGGACTACGAGACGTGATACAAACACAAGATGTTTAGGAAAGTAGTGTATGATGTATGTGTCATCAACGCTTCTGGCCGCGAGGCCGTGGGGTTGTTGAGCGCATGATAGAGGTCCGGCTAGTGCATGAGCCAGTGCCGGCCCGTTTTAGATCCCATCACACTATAAAACCTGATCCGCCCTCTTGGCCTAATGAAAGAAAACATTTCACTATAAAAACTGACCGGCCCTCTTGGCCTAATGAAATAAAGCATTGAAAACCTTGCAAAACTGGCCCTCTTGGCCTAATGAGATCAAACAGAATAGCACCTACACATCCCTCCCTGAAATAGTACAGATATACAATAATATGCTCCTTTCCAAGGAGGAGAAATAGGGCTCGCAGCCGTAAACTAAATGCATAAGATTATGACCCATCCCTCGTGCATATATAGCAAGAGGCGTACGCATAACATGTTGTCTAATCAGCCTATGGGTCCAGGATAACAATGGTAGATGGGTCTTGGCTACTCTTTGCATCACCCATATCAACCATCGCCTGCCATATATTGCATGCTCTGATAACATTCCCCACAAGCAACCGGGTCCTATCTCATTATTGATAGCAATATCCAAACTAGGACCACAGTTGAAGAAAAGGTCTTCTTCATAAGCAAGGTTTGCCAGTGAATCCGCAAACTGATTCCAGTAATGTGCAATCAGTTGAAGAGACTCTCTCAAACTCCTCAATTAGGGTCATGGCAGTTCGATGATACATACAAAGAATGGGATTCCGCACTGTGTATGTCCCATCTAACTGATTCAAGATCAGCTGGGAATCCCCTTTTACTAACAACCGTCGAATACCACCTTGATTGGCAATATGCAGTCCCATAATCAAGGCTTTATACTCCACCATGTTGTTAGTGAATCCTACCCCGAGATAAGCAGCTAACTTCATCGTAACTCGACGTCGGGGATCTCGGATTACTACTCCAACACTCCCCTTTTTATTAGGGCCCCTGGATGCTCCGTCAAAATATAATATGTACGTCCACAATGGGTTTACATAGCCTGCCATCATGAACTCCTCTATTCGTAATTATGATAGTTAAAATTTAGCATGTTTAGAGAATGAACTAACGGCTCCATCCCACCTTCTTTATTAAACTCAATAGGGATACTTGTCAACATTCGTAAGCAATGATGGCAGAAGACCTTGATCTCCCATACAAAGGTTCTGTCTTCTTGCTCAATCACTTTGTATCCTTTGCTCCACCAGATAAGTTTCCCCTGATGGTATCTCTGCTCCAGATATGGGTGCTCCAAATAAGGAATTAACCGCCCCATCAACCAGCTTTAAGCTCTTTTGCAGGTCTCTAATCAGCCCCAACATGGACCTGCAATGCTTTTTGCCGTGTTATCATAATCAGAAATAATAAGGTTTAATCTTATTAAGATTAACCTTATTTTTAAATTATACTCCCTTCAAATCAGCTAGTAGAGCCGTAGACCTATTTTACCCTATCCTGACAATCTTGTAGGGGCCATCCCATCTAGGTTCCAGCTTCCCTGAAAACACCTCCCTACACGCATCACACTACAGAACTAATTGCCATTTTTTAAAGGTATACTTCTTTGCTTTAAGGTCGTGCAACTGCTTCATCCGACGTTTAGCTACCTCCTGGTGTAATAAGCCCTGCGATTTCAGTTTATCTAGGTGGACTGTGGTCATGAAACGTTCAAAGAGTGCATCCTCGTCTCCCAAAGAGTGGTTAATTGCAAACCGTATGATTGGCAACTCGATTTCAAGGGGTAACACGCACTCTTTCCCATAAACTAATTTAAATGGAGTATGGCCGGTAGCTTGCTTGAACATTGTATTGTACACCCATACCGCCACATACAACTTCCTGTCCTAGTCTCGTTTCTTCTCAGAGACTATTTTAGACGAGATACCCACAAACTTCTTATTAGTACTTTCGACTTGCCCATTGGCTTACGGATTATAGGGGGTCATTTTGTTATGCTTGATTTTCCAAGCTTCAGTCAGGCTTTTGATCACTTTATTCAAAAAGCGGGTTCCATGATCTGACACTAGTTCCTTCAGTGGACTGAAACGATAGATAATCTGCTCTAAAAGGAAACTTGTAGTCTCTTTTGCATTGTCATGCCTCATCTCCCGCGCTTCTAACCATTTTGTAAAATAATCGGTTGCTACTACAATGTATCTCTTCTGAGTAGTAGACGACGGGGTGATAGGACCCACAAAGTCAATGCCCCACTTCTCAAAATGGAAGGATAGCCATGATAGGCGTAAGTGGGCGTTTTCTATTCTCTCTGTTGTCATGTCTTTGACAGGTATCACATCTCTTAACGTACTCAAAGGAAATTTGGAAGATGAACGGCCACCAATACCCAGCTCTTAAAGATTTCTGTGCCCATCAACCGTCCAACGAAGTGCCCTCCACATGCAGAGTCATGGCACTCTTCCAAGATGAAAGGAACCTCATCAGGCATCACACATCGGCAATAGATATCATCAACACCCTGCCGATATAGTGTTCCTGTGATCAAGGAAAAGTTCAAAGCCTATTGTATGATTTTCCTCTTTTCTGATTTTGATAAACTAGCTCTAGTCTCTCCTATTGATAGATAATGCGTGATAGCAGCATACCAAGATGGGATAGAAGCTGTATCAATTTTAAACATTTCTTCAATATCACTTCCTTCAGCCAAAGTCTCTTTCGGCTCCCCGAAATCCACAAGGCATTCCACAATCCCCTGCAACCTCGATGGCTTACTCTTAATCTCATAATCGAACTCCTGCAAAGTGATTAACCACTTTGCCAGATGATCAGGTGGTTCTAGCTTGTTCATAAGCAATCTAAGCCCTTCCGCCTTCATATAGAAAACTACCTTCTCATAGAGGATGTAGTGCCTGAATTTTTTAGTCACAAAGACCATCGCAAGGCACAACTTCTCCATGTAGGTGTAGTTAATTTCTGATATGCCCAATTTTCGACTAGCAAAAGCTATCGGATGATACCACTTTTCCTCCCATATTTGGACTAAACAGCAACTGATACTATGCATGGTGGCTGCTGAAAATATGTAAAATACCTCGCCTCTTTTAGGTGCTTTTACTAGCTCCTGTTTCACATCCTGGAAAGCTACCTTATAAGGGTCATTCCACACAAATAGACAACTAAAGGATAATAAGTTCGTTAATGGCAATGTCCTTTCTACCAAGGCATTTATAAACCTCTGACAGATTGCTATGTACCTCTTTTGAAGTGTGTGGTGGACTCATAGCGACTATAACCTTGATCTTTTCAGGGTCAGTTGCGATCCCTACTGAACTGTCCACATGGCCTAGAAATAGCCCATAAGGCACTCCAAAGACACACTTCCGTGGGTTAAGAGCGATACAAAATTGTCTACAGCACTCAAAGCACTTTCTTAAGATGATCAACATCCTTTCCCTTACAGTGGCTGCCCCCAGGTCATCGATAAATACTTTCAACTCATCTGGGGAGATGTCACCAAAGGTCTTGTTTGTTGTTTGTTGCCATCATCCAGGTGCATTGCACAATCCAAAGGCCATCACATGGTACGCAAAAGTACCAAAGACAGTAATGAAAATTGTTTTCAACTTGTCCTCTTCTGCAATTGCCATCTGGTTGTATCCTGCAAAGCAATCCATAAACGAATATATTTTCCTACCCACTAATTGATCCAAAATCTAGTCAATAAATGCCAACGGGTAGTAATCGTTAACCGTCTGCTTATTCAGCTCTCTAAAATCTACACATAGTCGGATCTGGTTGTTTTTCTTCTTCCTGATTTCAATTGGTGAACACCATTCTGTGTGCTGTACAGGGAAGATTAAACCAGCTTTCCGTAACTTCGGTAACTCCTCAAACAGCCCATCCCTCAATTCAAAAGGCATACGCCTTACTTTCTGACACACATGACGACTGCCTTTTTTTACAGGAATAGTATGAACAGCCAGGCTGGGAGGAATGCCTCTCAACTCATCATAACTCCAAGTAAAGATATCGCGGAATTCTTGAATCAAGGACACATAGTCCTCCCTTTCTGCTAAACTGAGCATGGAACCTAATTTAATTGGCCATGAATCATTCGGCGTACCAAGATCCAACTCAATCACATCCGCGTCTCTTATCCTATCTTGCGGCTCTATCAGCTCATTTAGAGTTATCTAATAAATATCCTCTTTAGTGGACCCCTCTTTAGATTCATCGCTGGATGATGTCTCACTACCAGATGGATCATCTGCTATTTCTAATTCAATAGAGGATAAAGGAGCTCTCTCACTCTGGGGAGACTCAAGGTAAGCATCGACTATTACTCGATTAGCACCTCTACCTAGAACCACTCGACCGGTGGGTATATCGACTTGGTAGTCTGTTCATAAGATCCAAGGCCTACCTTGCAAGACTCGATAGCTAGGACGTCCTGCAAATCTTATCACCCTAAAGTCCAAGAAGAATTCTACACTTGCAACTGTAACATGGACTTTAGTGACGGAACCTTCTGGTTGCCTTAGACTATCATCAGCCATTCTAAGAAGGGTGGAGCTATCTTTTTGGATGCCTAGACCCAACCTCTCCATCAACTCTGAACTCATGATATTGACAGAGGACCCAGTGTCTACGATAGTATGCTCCACTAATATTCCATCTACGTATGCTGGAACCCTAGGGAAATTCTTTTCAGCATGATCAAACCAATCTTTCCCTACTCGCGCTATGCCCAAAGATTCTACAATATACCCAATATGCAGGATCTTCTTGAATTCCTTCCGTACTCCTGGAGATAATTTAATCAACTGTAAGAGGTTTACATGTGGTTTGACTTCGCAAAGAGAACTTACTAAATCAAAATCATGATAGGTAGCCAAAGCTCTCTTTTCTCAGCAAACCATTCATTTCTTTGGTCTCCGGACCAGCTTTGGTGCTTCTCTTTTAGCTCTTGCCTTTTTTCTTGGCACTTTCTCATCCTTCTTAGGATCAATTTTTTTGTCAATAGGCCTTAGAGGTTCACCTTCCATGCCAGGATTCAAGACTTGCATCCCCTTATCCCCTTGCTTAGGGTTTTCCTCGACCGGTTTTGTGTTGAACAGTGAGTGAGGGAGACGAGGAACGGAGGAAGAGAGAGAAGAAGAGAGACACAAGACACCGGAAGTGGAACCTCAGAAGTATGTCAACTGAGCATACATGATAGGAATATATAGAGGGGACCTGGGGTGCTATATATAGACAAACTGTATATAGCTAACACCCCCGCTCAAATAAAGGTCCCTTACTATGGATGAAAAAACCCTTGGGGGCTCAAGGAAAAAACCCACAGCTCTATATAGGCCTACCGTTATATTAATATTCAAAATATAAAATTACAAAGTTGAACTTACAAGAGCCTATTCATAGGCATCAAAGAAGCTACATCACTCGTGAATTACAACATCAACAGAGGAGTTACATCACTCAGGAGGTACATCACTCCTAAATTACAATAGCCTATGGAAAATAAGGATAGGGATAAAGCAACTGTAGGCTATTTCTTGCTGCTCCAAGTGACTGCAGCACTCCCAAAAGAGAACACATATCCACTGGTAGATCCTCTATCAGAAATACTACCAGCCCAATCAGCATCAGTGTATCCATGCAACTGTATGTGAACCCCAGTCTCATAAAATAGTCCATATTGCAATGTGGACTTCACATACCTGAGTATACGTCTAGCCGTATCCAAATGCGGTTTCCTTGGATCCTGCATAAACTGACTTACCAATCCAAAAGCATAGCTCAAATCTGGCCTGGTAATAGTCATATAAATCAAACTTCCTACTATGTGTCTGTACATGGTAGGGTCTTCCAGAAGCTCACCTGCATCTGGGCTCAGCTTCACATTCTGCTCCAAAGGAACTGAAATAGGCTTATAGCCTGTCATCCCATATTTGGACAGCATGTCCAATCCATACTACCTCTGTAAGAGCCATATCCCACTTGGTGATCTAATCACCTCAATGCCCAAGAAATAATGCAGCTCTCCCAAATCCTTCATCTCAAACTTCTACTTCAATAGCATTTTCACATGAAGGATATCTTCATCACTGTCACCTGTGATAATCAAATCATCAACATAAATGACAAGCAGCATAATACCTTTCTCTGTTTTTCTCACATAAATTGAGAAATCTGCCTTGGAATCTGAAAGCCAATAGTGGCAAGATACTATCCTATCTTGTCAGACCATGCTCTAGGTGCTTGCTTCAAGCCATACAAGGCTTTCTTCAACCTGCAAACAAACTCAGGATGAACAGCATGCACATAACCTAGTGGCTGCTCCAGAGACATCTTCTTGCAAATCATCATGCAAGAAGGCATTCTTTACATCCATCTGATGTAAAGACCATCCCTTTGATACAGCCATAGCAATGACTGCTCTTACCGTTTCCATCCTTGCAACCGGACTGAATGTTTCTTCATAATCAATGCCATATGTTTGTGCATACCCCTTGACTACTAATCTTGCCTTGTATCTATTCACAGAACCATTTGCATTGTGTTTCACCTTATAAACCCACTTACAACCAATTGCATTCTTATCTTTAGGCAAAGGTACCAATTCCCATGTAGCATTTTCTTCCAAGGCATCCATTTCTTCATCCATGGCTTTCTCCCATTTTTCTTTTCCCATGGCTTGCTCAAAAGAAGTGGGTTCTAGTTCCTGTATCACTTTGACCATATATGCATAGTGAATGGCTGTAAATCCATCATATTTTAGCCTATCCACAAGATACCTAGCTCTGGTAGACCTGCGCAAAGTAGGTTCACTCCCAGGTGCTCTCAAAACATCCCTGGTCCTCCTTACTCTAGGTGTAACAATAGAAGGAATATCCAACTCATCATCAATGCTCTGTTCTGAGCCACTGGATTCACCATCCACATAAGAGTGACCTGCATTCACATCAAATATGGGCTGATCTACCTTCTCTTTTCCTTTTCGTGATACCTGCATGCCACTATCTACATTGCTTTGAGAAGATTCTCCTGATCTCAATCTGCCTGTCCATGGCGAAGAATGTGAACCACTGCTAGAGGACGCTCCAGGTCCACTAATATCTTGTGACTGTTGCTATGAATTCTGTGCAGCATTACCATTTTGTGCATGTACATTATCAATCACATTTACTGGTTTATACCAGCTACTCATCTCATCAAAAACAACATCTCTGCTCACTGTAAACTTATGAGTAGAAGGGTTATAGCATCTATACCCTTTTTGATGTAGAGAACAACCAATAAAGATACACTTCTCAGCTTTTGGATCCAACTTGGATCTCAACTCATCTCGCACATGAACATAGGCAATGCACCCAAAAATCTTCAAATGGGAAATATCTGGTTTCCTACCAGTATACCTCTCCTCTGGAGTGATCCCATGTATTGCTGCAGTGGGAGTCATGTTCATTATGTAGACTGCTATAGCAACTGCTTCAGCCCAGTAAAAATCTGGCAAGTCTTTTTCATTGAGCATGGCACGAGATACCTCTCCAATATGCCTATTTTTCCTTTCTGCAATTCCATTTTGTTGTGGGGTATGATTGCATGAATATTGATGCTTTATGCTATGCTTCTGCAGGAACCTTGCAAACTCATTTGAGAGGTACTCTCCCCCTCCATCTGACCTTAGGCATTTTATTTGCAGGCCTGTTTCTTTTTCAACCATAGCTTTAAGAGTTTTGAAATGCCCAAAAACTTCACTTTTCTTTTTCATAAAATACACCCAAACTTTTATGCTATAGTCATAAATAAAAGTGACAAAATAATGACAGCCTCCAAGAGATGCAGCTTTAGTAGTCCACACATCAGAGTGGATTAATTCCAATGGCTTCTTACTCTCTTGAACATGTCTAGGAAATGGTTTCCTTTCCTGTTTTCCAAACTGATAGGCTTCACATACCTTATGCATTTCTGCAACCTTGAATTTAGGCAACCCTGCAACAATATTTTGGGCTTGCATTGATTTAAGTCAATGTACATTAACATGACCAATGCATTTATGCCAGATATCAATATCTGCAACTACACCAGTCCCATGTGCAAACATTGCTGCACTCAATTCAGGCATGTCTGCATCCAACGTAAACATTCTGCCCTTCTTCTTTCCTTTTGCTATTAAGCGACCTTTATTTTTCATATCCTCAACAAAGCATCCATGAGAATTAAATCGGACCTGCAAGCCCTGCTCAACCATTTGACCGACAGAAACCAGGTTCTTGGTGATATTCGGGACATGAAATACATCCGACATGTATTTCTTTTTCCCATCCTGCATAGACAAAGGAATTTTTCCAATCTACACAATAGGATGTGCAGTATCATCACTAGTCTCCAAAATCCTAGTTTTTCCATTTTCCTTGCTTCCTGCATCCATTCTGCATGACCTGTCATGTGGTTTGATGCACCTGAGTCAACATACCACACATCGTTGCTTTCTTCTGCACTTATCACAGAATTGGTCATGTGTTGCACCATAAACAAATGCTCATTTCTGTCATCACCCTGTCTACTAGAAGATGCATAATTCCCTTGTTGCAATTTTCCATTCATGATATCATTCTGCTTTTTATAGCAGTCTTTAGCCATATGACCCATTTTACCATAGTAGTAGCATTCAACATTGTTGTTTGCATTTTGGCCTCTTTGCCATCCACCACGACCTCTTTGGCTCCCCCTGCCTCTAGAATTACCACGTCCTCCTCCATAGGACTGGTTTTCTTGAGTTTGCTGTATATTCTGATTTCTACCATGGCCTCCAGATCGGTCTCCTCTACCTCTGCCTCTACCTCTTCCAGCATTTGAGTAGAAGACAGTTTCTTTTGAAGTTCCTCCTGAAGAAGATGCACCACCATTTCTCTGCTCCTCAGAAATTAGAAGAGCAATCAACTCCTCAAAATCAGGAAATCTTTCACGGACGGAAATGGATGTTCGGAACTATGCATAATCCTTTCCTAGACCATTCAAGGTCACAGAAACTAAATCATCATCTTTCACTAGCGACCCAATGGAAGCAAGTGCATCTGCAATCTTCTTCACCTTCATGTGGTAGTCATTTATGCTCATACTTTCTCTTTGCACATTGTGCAACTCTTGCTTGAGCTGCATTTTCCTGGCTTGCATATTTGTGCTATACATTTTTGACAGAGTATCCCATGCCTCCTTTGGCGTACTTGCATCCTGAATATGCACAATCATAGAGTCTGAAATGCTGATAGACAGCCAGTACATAACTTTCCTAGCTCTCTCATGCCATGCTTTAAATGCCTGCATTTGCTGTTGATTGGGAACATCAGGAAGAACTAGTTCTTCTTCATTTCCTGCAACGAATTCCCAGTATCCTTTTCCCATAAGGAAATTCGTCATTCTGAACTTCCATGCTTGGAAGTTGTTCTTGTCAAGCTTTTCAGTGACAATCTGTGAAAGAGAATTAGACGCCATTACAGAACACTGCAAAAAATTCTGTTACTGCAAAGAACACAGCTTCAGCCTCACAAGGGCAAATCTGCAAAACTGACGAAAGTGGTATTTGAGCACACAATCACTTCCTAGTGACGATTTTGCATCAACACGCAACAAGGATAATTCTGTAACTCCCAATGTCTCTGCGCACAAGTATATGATGCAATTTCTACAGTAACTTTTCACCGACCTGTAGAACAGTGGTCGCACAGCATAAAACATGGCCTTTTCCTGAGTGCGTGCAAAAAAACTTCCACCTCCAAAACAGGCCCCGAAATGGCCTCAAATCAAAAAAATTGAGCAACCAAGGGCTAAAGGCCTCTCTCGCAGCATATACTACCCTCTTGCTACACCGGAAAGGGCGTCTCAATCTGAGACAATACACTCTTGCACTTTCCGGCTGTGCTACCTGCACAGACTTGCTCCCAAAACTAAAAAAATGAAAGCAACACTGGTCCTCTTACTAGAACACCACGAACTTGGTTTGCTTTCTTGAGCTCCTTACCACGAACAAGGCTCCGATGCCATGTCAAGATTGTGGGAGAGAAGGAAGGAGTCTCACTTATAGCTTTCTTGCTTGCACAATGGGGGAATACACACAAGGGTGGAGGCTGAAAACGGTTTTCCTCTTCTTAGTTGTGTAAGCCAAAAAAACTCAAGTACATAGAAATAGAAGAATCCTATATATGGGTCTCAAACCAATCTCAACTAACTAAGGTGGCATACTAACTGAGCCACAAACTAGAGTAGATAAGGATAGCTGTCATCTAGCTATTATTCATGGGCGGTGTACCAACCGCATCTAGAGCTAACAAGTCGGTGACATAAATGCACAACGGTCACCCTGGCATATCACGAGTGGAGCTCGATATCTCAACAGGTATCATAGCCTATCCTCGTCAAGTTGGGGAGCCTGTCATACAGCTTCTGAAGGTCAATCTTCACCTTTCCCATCAAATTATCCTCGTTGCCTCTACTCATTGGTGTGAAGGATGCAAGCTCCCTATTATCCTTATGAAAGAGATCCTTGAAGAAGGGGCATCTTGTAGCGCATCGAATTATCCTCGTTGCCTCTGCTCACTCGTGCGAAGGACGCAAGCTCCCTATTATCCTTATGAAAGAGAGCCTTGAAGAAGGGGCATCTTGCAGCGAGGATGCAAGATGAACAGGCACAGCTCTTCCAGAGACATAAATGATAGCATCACTGAAGACATCGCCCGCGTCCGGCAAGATCAAGCCCCCAAGGTTGAACAGGCACGGCTCTTCCAGAGACATAAATGACAGCATCACTGAAGACATCGCCCATGTCCGGCAAGATCAATCCCCCAAGGCTGCAGCTGAGCTTCTTCAGAGTCTTCTCATGAGCAGGGAGCCAAGGAGACATGTCGACGATGGAGCTGTGGGCTGCCTGCTCCACTAGGCGCAGGGTGTCTGCATCGGGCGGAGGCGTCTGCGAATCTTCCATGGGAGGAGGAGGAGGAGGGAGCAACATGCCGTGTTTTTACACGGACGATGCCCCTGCTCTCAAGATCACTCCGACCATCGTCCTCGTCATGAGCATGTGCTTCATCAGTTTTGTAACTGTCTTTCTCGTTGCCCCAATATCGTCCGCGTGCTCGCACATTCATGCGTCCTCAAGCGAGAGTTTGACTACTTCCGTGAGATCTTTCAAAGCAAACTCGATCGACATGAATATGCATATGCCAATGAGCTGAGGTCTCAATCTCTGCACGACGCACAGGCCGCAGAGCCGAAAGTTACAGAGGACGCTCAACAAGGGAATACAAGTAATCAATTTGACAAAAGCACCGAGGACGATTGACCTGAATGCACGTATGACGATGGGCCAAAGCCTCAATCTCTGGCACAAGCCAAGGAGATTCTCTCTCAACTTGAAGTCGCAGATGATGATCAGCAGTGGAATTTAGTCAGTCAAATGGACAAAAGCATTGGGGACGGGGAATTTCCCTTGCAGGACAAGGTAGAGGAGAACAGGAATCATGCTTGGATGGCTATAGACAAGAATCAGAGTGAGCTCTGATACCATGTTGAACAGTGCGCGAGGGAGACGAGGAATGGAGGAATAGAGAGAAGAAGAGAGACACGAGACACCGGAAGTGAAACCCCAGAAGTGTATCAACTTAGCACACATGATAGGAATATATAGAGGAGACTTGGGGCACTATATATAGACAGACTATATATAGCTAACATTTTGCATTATCTTTATCACCATCTTTAGCCTTTTGGCCTCTTGTCACGACTCGTAGGTTAGAGGTTTCAGCGCCATTGACGCGTACAGCCTCAATAAGGCTGACTCCATTGCCTTGTGGCAACTCCTCTATAGTGGTCTTTCCCCTTTGTAGTATTTTTCTTGGTCCATCATTTTGCTGGAGGTTATTACCTTAAAGTCTATGATTAACTTGACCTGGCTATTTACTCCCTTGTTGGAGGGAACTAATCTTACTCCAACAGGTAGCGGCTAAGTGGTGCGACTTCCTGCAAATATCACATTTAACATTTGGACAGTTTCTAAGGTTCGAAGCTTGGCCTCCAACATTTGGTGGAGCCAACTGACTGGCCATAGGCATAGTCACATTGGGAGGAGCTAGCAGCAAAGGTACATTTTGAACCATGCTTCCTCTCCCATTACGGTTATTCATAGGCATCCCTTGACTTCCATTTGTCAATGGTAAATTGCCTCCAGGTACTAAACCTGCATTAAGATTTATTCGAGAGGAGTAGGCCGTCTGTAATCGTGACTCTACTCCTTCTGCTCGCGTGATGGCGGTGTCTATATCAGCTTAAGCCACACTGCTCAATTGTACCTAAATATTGAAATCCAATCCATGCAAGAAGTATTGCAATTGGGCAGCCGGCGGAATAGGAATGTAAGTTTGTAACTTACGAAACACTTCCTTAAGCTTCTTGCCATAAGCTTTCACATTCTCATGGGGGTCTTGGCGTGTTATATTCAAAACACGCAACCAGTATTGGCCACGTCTTTCAGGGGCATATTCTCCTCAGAAAGCTGCATAAAATTGGTCGAGTATAGTGATGGTTCCAGTCTCTATGCTATGATACCATACTGCAGCCCTTTCTTTTAATGTCATGTTAAAGAACATCATAAGATGTCCCTCATCTTGGATGCGGTAATTAAACATTAATCTTTGGAATTCACAAATGTGAAACTTCGCATCTTCTTTGGCTAACCCATTAAAAATGGGCAAAGGAACTCCTAAAGATGGTAGATCCGGTGTCCCTGCAGGAATTGCAATGGGTTATGCCATGACGACAATCGGATTGACAATAGGAGTTTGGACTAATGGGATCACACCCCCACTTGAAGTGGGTTTACTTGGTGGAAGAGATGAAGAACTTACGCTTCCTCTTGCACCTAAAGGACTATGTGCAGCAGTTGGGTTACTAAGACCAGTGCATTTTATGCGTATCAGGCTACTCCTTTGAGGAGAATAGTGACTTACAATCTCCAACCACCGTCTAGCCCTCTCAACACGTTCTGCTTTTTGTATTTCGGCTTGACGGTTCTTGTCAGAGGACATAAACCAACTTTTTGGTCCCTTAAAAACCCTAGATTTGAGAACCACCACTTATTGGAAACTCTCGCCAGACACGCCACTGATGGGGCCGGCACTGGCTATGACACTAGCCAGACCTCATGCTCATAACTGACAAACACACCCACACGGCCTCGCGGGCTAGGAGCGTCTACACATTGGTAATAAATGCCACGATAATCACATACATGGGAGGCAACCACTCGGTGGAATCACCGCGGCCCCACTACAGCTCTCCTATATCTCAGGGATTGGCCCCTTGATGTGTTGCTCAACATATTGAACAAATGAACAAACTCCACTCTTTCATTTTGAGAGTATTCCAGGAGATACCATGTGTCCTTATCAAATAATCCCCCAAGAAACGAACGTCTATCCTACGGCTTAGATTGCCTTTCCACACTCAAGCGTGGGTCATCATAATAAAAAACAGGTGCTAAGCATCCAGTCTTTTGTATTCTGATACCATGGTTAACATGCATATGCAAAAGTGGATTGTCCTAAAGTGCTCAAACATAATTCTCAATCAGAAACGTGTTGTGCACAACCAGGCTTTCCAATGCTCATTCACTAACTCGTTGCGGCGATGTAAGGATAGCACCGAGACAACACTCGTGCTACTATCCTCTTAATTAAAATACACCAAAATCTATGTCATGATGTGCATCATAAAATCAGCAACAATCAGCACGCAAATCGCACCATTCAAACATCCCAACCCCCTACGTTTAGGTATTGCTTTCGTTGCATAGGTGTAGAGGTTCATTTTGTCATGTTTGATGTATAAAAAGCAATAAATCACAAACTTTGACAAGCAGATAGGGCAAACTAAGGCTAAACCTCATGCTTTGCCACTAGCATACATCCACAAATAATCATTATATTTTTCCTTATTTTTGTGAGACGTATTTCTATTTTTTCTCTTATTTTCCGTATTTTCTTGATTTATTTGTCAATAAAATATGCTATTTTCTGATTTTTCTTATTCTAATCACTTCAACATACTAATATTCAATTTATTTTCCATTTTTCTCTCATAGAAACACATTTCACCCACAATTGAATAGCACATGTAAATCACTGCAAAATCAAATTTTTCTGATAAACAGCAATTAATCATGATGCAACAAGCACTCAAACAGATTTTCATCCAATAAGAACATCATTACCATCATAAACTATTAAAAAACTTCATTTTCCTTCATAAAAATGGTCATACTGTGTTTTTACGAAACCAGAGATGCATTAAATGACTGCATGACCAGCGGATGGAGCCTCCATTGCTCTCAATCCAATGCTGCATATCAATCTTCAGCATCTCCATCATCTCCATCACCGTTTCCTTCAATCTCCCTCCCGATTCCTCCTTCAAGATAGTGCATATGAACAACCCATAGAGAGGAGAGAGAAAGACTAGATTCTGATCTCTTCATTCAGTCCACCATATCTCGCGCGAAGACCGGCGATATAATCAGGGAAGAGGGAGAAGTTGGTGGCTAATGTTTGAACCATGGCTTCTTTGCAGCCCAAAATTCGATTTGTGGGGGGAGGGGGGTTCGATTTTTTCACGCGCTGCTGCCTGTCGTCGCCATATCCACACGCCATCAAAAAATTAAGGGGGGGTGTGATAAACCTGCACTCGTTACGCACTCAACACGGCACAGAAAGGCAACACGATATATGAGCTCAAGGTATACTATTGTATTATTCAATCCAAAAAGCGGGACAACATAGACACATCCCAGGACTACACCCTCGTGACATCGCACATGAGAGGGTTCACCATTGGGTATAGGGAATCACACGTAGAGTGGAAACAAGGCAGGGCTTTGAGTCACTACTACTCCCTATATAGGTGCATTCGGTAGCAATGGCATGGTATAGCTACAAAGCCCTTACACTCACCCCCGCTTACTGGATTGCTGTCCTCAGCAATCTAAGGGTAGCATTTGTTATTTGACTCATCCGGGGTCTTAACATAGCTTTTCCTAGCAAGGTGGTCAGTGTCTGCCAGTCTAAGGGGACCGCAGGGTCTTAACACACTCTATACTATCAGACTGGCCAGTGTCTGCCACACTAGGACTTGGGAGTCTTAACACAGCCTTTTCTAGCAAGCTGGTCAGTGTCTACCCATCTAGACTGGACAGTTGGGGCTTTGTTTGTGGAGTTATTTACTAATTGTTACCATGTGGGTCCACCCTCGACTCGATTACATTTGAGGAGTGGAGGCATGTTTGGGGTCTATGATTGAGAACCACATTATTTTTGGGTTTTCTGGAGAGGCTCAAGCGTTGTTGGAAGGGGCAGGGGGTTCTCCTCAAGCCAAAGGGCGAAGCCATCCTTTCTGCATTCACAGGCCTCCGCTTTTGAGATCCAAGTGTCCTCCTTGAGTGGACACCCACGCCACTTGGTGAGGTATTCGGGGAAGCCTCTTTGTTCCCAGCGTCGGAGGAATGCTTCTACTTTGAAGGGACCGTTGGAATGGAACATTGGTACATGCCGTCCCCATTGGTTGTCAGGATAGAACCTGCGCAAAAGACGAGCATGAAATGCATTATGAACACAAACACTGTCTGGTAGGTCCAGTTTGTAGGTGACTTCGTTCAGCACTTGAGTGATTCGGTAGGGTCCATAGTAGCGGTGATTGAACTTGGGGGTCATGTTTTTGGGAAGTGACATATTCTTGGAGCTAACTAGGACCATGTCTCCTTTGGCGAATAGTACAGCCTTTCTCTTCTTGTTTGCTTGCTTTGTCATGGTGATCTTGCTCTGCTCGAGGCTTTGCTTAGTTGCTGCATTTCGGTCTCTCCATTTCTTCAAGAATTCTTCTGCATCTTGATCTTCCGCTTTGGCCGCTCCGAATGCTAAGGCCAGTGGGGTAATGACTTCTTTTCCTATGGGTAACTCGAAGGGGGTATACCCCGTTTCCGAGTGGATGGAGCTATTATAGTGGAATTCCAAGACATCAAGGTACAAGGCCCAATCTTTCTGGTCCACTCGGGCATAGCTCCGAGGATAATCTTCGATGCCTTGGTTGACTCGTTCTATCTGTCCATCTATCTCCGGGTGGAAGGATGATGAGAATCTCAATTGTGTTTCCAGGGTCTTGAAAAGTTCCTTCCACATGTCGCTCATGAATCTTCCATCTCTATTTGATACAATGGCCAGTGGTAAGCCATGAAGTTTGAATGCATGTGTGAAGAAGAGGCGTGCTACCTCCTTGGCATTCAGTGGTGGTTTGGTCAGGATGAAGTGTGCCTGTTTGGAAAAATAGTCCACCACTACAAAGATGATTATGTACCCATGGGACTCAGGTAGTTCCACAATGAAGTCCATGCTGATGACGTCCCATGGGCGGTTGGGTACTGGTAATGGTTGTAGTAGTCCTGCTGGTCTTGATCGTGGTGCTTTGACTAGTTGGCAAGTGGGGCAAGTTTTGATGTAGTCTATCACTTCTTCCTTCATATTCCGCCAAAAGAACTGCTTCCTAAGGGCCTCCAAGGTTTTTCTTTGCCCTTTGTGGCCTCCAATTTTGCCATCATGTATCTCATGCAAGATGAGTTTCTTCAACTCCAAATTGTTGGGGATATACAATCTCTTGCCTAAAAATATGATATCCTCCTCTAAGGTGTACATTCCATGTGGGGTCTTCTCTGCTTCCACATCTCTGATTATCTTGTGCATTTCTTGGTCTTGCTCTAGGGCCTCTTTGATGAGTTCTATGAAGTTGCTGTGCTGACCACACTGACAGCTTTCAGGTCAGCTTTTCGGCTCAAGGCATCTGCTATCTTGTTAGTGGAGCCGGGCTTGTGCTTAATCTCCAGGTCGAATTGGGTTAGGAAGTCTAGCCAGTGGGCTTTCTTTGTTGATAACTTGGGTTGAGATTGGAAGTATTTGAGGGAGATATTGTCAATGAAGACTATTATATGCTTGTCTTGAACATAGTGCTTCCATTTTCTAAGGCAGTGGATGAGTGCCAACATTTCCTTCTCATGTGTGCTCCACCTTGTTTCAGCATTGGTAAATTTCTTTGACTCATAAGCAATGGGGTGACCTTCCTGTACCAGTACACCTCCTATGCTGTACTCGAATGCATCTGTAGAGATTTCAAAGGGTTTGGTGAAATTTGGCACCCTTAGGACGGGAGTTTGGCTCATGCACTTCCTCATCTGCTCAAAGGCTTCCTGTTGCACGTTCCCCCATGTAAAAGAGTGATGTTCTTTGGTGAGGTGGGAGAGGGGGGTAGTGATGAGGCTTTAATCTTTGATGAACCTCCGACAAAATACTGTGAAGCCAAGGAACTCCCACACTTCTCTTACAGTCTTCAGTACAGGCCATCTTTGGATGGTATCCACTTTCTTACGGTCCACTTTGATTCCATTTGCTCCTACAATAAAGCCTAAGAACTCCAACTCTTTCACTGTGAACTCACATTTTTCCGGCTTGGCATATAACTGATGCTGCCGCAATTTCTCAAAAACTCGGCGTAAGTGCTACTTGTGCTCTTCTAGGGTCTTGTTGTAAACTAGGAGGTCATCTATGTAGATAATGACAAAGATATCTATCTCCAATCTAAAGATTCCATCCATGAGGCCACAAAATATGCCTGGCCCATTGCTTAGGCCGAATCCTAATACTAACCACTCAAAACTACCATATCGGGTGTGGAAGGCTGTTTTTGGGATATCTTCTTCGGCTATGCGGATTTGGTGGTATCCTGATCTAAGATCAATACTGCTAAAGTACTTGGACCCATGCAGTCTATCTAAGAGGTCTTCCACTAGGGGCATGGGGTATTTGTTTTTTATGGTGATTTTGTTAAGGGTCCTATAATCTACACAAAGTCTAAGTCCCCCATCCTTCTTCTTTACAAATAACACTAGGGCACCAAAGGGGGATTTGCTAGGGCGAATGAATCCTTGTTCTTCTAGTTCATGTAGTTTCTTCTTCAATTCCATGAGCTCAGTGTGGTTCATGCGATAGGGAGCTCGGGCCGATGGGGCAGACCCTGGGATCAGCTCAATTTTGTGATCCACATCTCGCCTAGGTGGTAGACCCTCAGGTAGCTCGGCTGGCATTACATCTTTGAATTCTTCAAGTATTTCTACCACCTCTGTGTTCTTCTTTTGTTGTTTGGGTTTCTTGCCATTTTCTTCTTCTTCAATTGGTCGGATCATACACAAATAGACCATATCTCCTTGTTTGACTGATTTTTCGACCTGCTTGGCACTGCATGTCATGATACGTGGCCTGATAACGGTCCCTTGGACCGATGCATTTTGGGTCTGGCCCCTTGGTTGGGTTGTAGTTGGTTTCACTGTTTGGCATGATACTCCTGCTTATTCTCCTTCATTTGCACTTTGATTGGGGTCCTGCTGGGCAGTTGCATTCTTTCACATGGTACTCTGATGCCTTCTCCTTGCATATTTAGCATCATTTCATTTAGACCTTTAGCAAACATTGCAATGGCATACTTGTCATAGAATTCCAAGCCCAATATCACTTCAAAATCATCCATGGGGATTACTAAGAAGTTGAGTTTTGCTTTCCACTTGTTGGCTTCTACTTGGACTGCAAAGACTTGTTTCACTTCCTTGGCTTCTCCTTGTGAGAATGTTACTGTTAATCCTTCCAAGGCCTTTGATAGTTTTAATCCATGTTTTGCTGCACACCCTGGTGTCATGAAGTTGTGTGTTGCTCCTGTGTCCACCATGATAGGTTGGTCTCCTTCGCCCACTCGGCCTTTGATGTATAGATGGTGAATTGCCGCTACTCTGGCTGCCATGCATTGGGGTTGGGCGCTAACTAACCCTACCCTTGGGTGGTCCATGCTTTCCTCACTCCCATTTGGGATTTCTTGGATACGCGGTGGTTGTGGTTCTTCTCCTCCATATGCGCTAGTTGCATTCACCCTTGATCCACTTGATGAAGTTGTATCTTCTATTGGACATCTGCTTTGGTAGTGTGGACCCTTGCATTTGAAGCATTTGATTCTGACGGACAGGCATGGGGGTCTCCACCATGATGTATTTGATCCTGCGGGCCCATATGATGTGCTAGGGGTTGGCCTGTAGTGATTGATGTCAAGATTGTGGGAGAGAAGGAAGGAGTCTCACTTGTAGCTTTCTTGCTTGCACAATGGGGGAATACACACAAGGGTGGAGGCTGAAAACAGTTTTCCTCTTCTTAGTTGTGTAAGCCAAAAGAACTCACTTACAAAGAAATAGAAGAACCCTATATATGGGTCTCAAACCAAACTCAACTAACTAAGGTGGCATACTAACTAAGCCACGAACTAGAGTAGATAAGGATAGCTATCAAATAGCTATTATTCATGGGCGGTGTACCAATCGCGCCTGCAACTGACAAGTCGGTGACATAAATACACAACGGTCACCCTGGCGTATCATGAGTGGAGCTCGATATCTCAACACTCCCCCTCGAGCTCAATCCCAATTCCTGCACACCAAGCAGGTCTATGAACTTGCGCAGCTTCTCTGCACCCAATGCCTTTGTAAATATGTCAGCTACCTGATCCTCTGTGCTGACATAAACTAGATCAATAAGACCTAGTAAAACCCTCTCCCGCACATAGTGATAATGCACCTCAATGTGCTTTGTTCTAGCATGATAGACTGGGTTATTTGCCAAGTGTATACTACTCATGTTGTCACAATAAATGACAACTGGCCCATTTGTAGACTGATGCATATCATAAAGTAGCTTATGCAACCAAGCTACCTCACATGCAGCCATTGCTGCACCCCTGTACTCGGCCTCTGTGCTCGACAAGGTAACTGTAGGCTGTTTCTTGCTGCTCCAAGTGACTGCAGCACTCCCAAAAGAGAACATATATCCACTGGTAGATCGTCTATCAGAAATACTACCAGCCCAATCAGCATCAGTGTATCCATGCAGCTGTATCTGAACCCCAGTCTCATAAAATAGTCCATACTGCAATGTGGACTTCACATACCTGAGTATGCGTCTAGCCGCATCCAAATGCAGTTTCCTTGGAGCCTGCATAAACCGACTTACCAATCCAACAGCATAGCTCAAATCTGGCCTGGTAATAGTCATATAAATCAAACTTCCTACTATGCGTCTATACATAGTAGGGTCCTCTAGAAGCTCACCTGCATTTGTGCTCAGCTTCACATTCTGCTCCAAAGGAACTGAAATAGGCTTACAGCCTGTCATCCCATATTTGGACAGCATGTCCAATCCATACTGCCTCTGCAAGAGCTGTATCCCACTTGGTGATCTAATCACCTCAATGCCCAAGAAATAATGCAGCTCTCCCAAATCCTTCATCTTAAACTTCTGCTTCAATAGCATTTTCACATGAAGGATATCTTCATCACTGTCACCTGTCATAATCAAATCATCAACATAAATGACAAGTAGCATAATACCTTTCTCTGTTTTTCTCACATAAAGTGAGAAATCTGCCTTGGAAATCTGAAAGCCAATAGTGACAAGATACTGTCCTATCTTGTCAGACCATGCTCTAGGTGCTTGCTTCAAGCCATACAAGGCTTTCTTCAACCTACAAACAAACTCAGGATGAACATCATGCACATAACCTAATGGCTGCTCCATATAGACCTCTTCTTGCAAATCACCATGCAAGAAGGCATTCTTTACATCCATCTGATGTAAAGACCATCCCTTTGATGCAGCCATAGCAATGACTGCTCTTAGGGTTGCCATCCTTGCAACCGGACTGAGTGTTTCTTCATAATCAATGCCATATGTTTGTGCATACCCTTGACTACTAATCTTGCCTTGTATCTGTTCACAGAACCATCTACATTGTGCTTCACCTTATAAACCCACTTACAGCCAATTGCATTCTTACCTTTAGGCAAAGGTACCAATTCCCATGTAGCATTTGCTTCCAAGGCATCCATTTCTTCATCCATGGCTTTCTCCCATTTTTCTTTTCCCATGGCTTGCTCAAAAGAAGTGGGTTCTGGTTCCTGTATCACCTTGACCATATATGCATAGTGAATGGCTGTAAATCCATCATAGTTCAGCCTATCCACAGGATACCTAACTCTGGTAGACCTGCGCAAAGTGGGTTCACTCCCAGGTGCTCTCAAAACATCCCTGGTCTTCCTTACTTCAGGTGTAACAATAGAAGGAATACCCAACTCATCATCAATGCTCTGTTCTGAGCCACTGGATTCACCATCCACATAAGAGTGACCTGCATTCACATCAAACATGGGCTGATCTACCTTCTCTTTTCCTTTTCGTGATACCTGCATACCACTATCTGCATTACTTTGAGAAGATTCTCCTTATCTCAATCTGCCTGTCCATGGCGAAGAATGTGAACCACTCCTAGAGGACACTCCAGGTCCACTAATATTTTGTGACTGCTGCTGTGAATTTTGTGCAGCATTACCATTTTGTGCATCTACATCATCAATCACATTTACTGGTTTATACCAGCTACTCATCTCATAAAAAACAACATCTCTGCTCACTGTAAACTTACGAGTAGAAGGGTTATAGCATCTATACCCTTTTTACTACAGAGAGTAACCAATAAAGATGCACTTCTCAGCTTTTGGATCCAACTTGGATCTCAACTCATCTGGCACATGTACATAGGCAATGCAACCAAAAATTTTCAAATGAGAAATATCTGGTTTCCTACCAGTATACCTCTCCTCTGGAGTCATTCCATGTATTGCTGCAGTGGGAGTCCTATTCATTATGTAGACTGCTGTAGCAACTGCTTCAGCCCAATAAAAATCTGGCATGTATTTTTCATTAAGCATGGCACGAGATACCTCTCCAATATGCCTATTTTTTCTTTCTGCAATTCCATTTTGCTGTGGGGTATGACTGCATGAATATTGCTGCTTTATGCTATGCTTCTGCAGAAACCTTGCAAACTCATTTGAGAGGTACTCTCCCCCTCCATCTGACCTTAGGCATTTTATTTGCGGGCCTGTTTCTTTTTCAACCATAGCTTTAAGAGTTTTGAAATGCCCAAAAACTTCACTTTTCTTTTTCATAAAATACACCCAAACTTTTATGCTATAGTCATCAATAAAAGTGACAAAATAATGACAGCCTCCAAGAGATGCAGCTTTAGTAGTCCACACATCAGAGTGGATTAATTCCAATGGCTTCTTACTCTCTTGAACATGTCTAGGAAATGGTTTCCTTGCCTGTTTTCCAAACTGATAGGCTTCACATACCTTATGCATTTCTGCAACCTTGAACTTAGGCAATCCTGCAACAATGTTTTGGGCCTGCATTGATTTAAGTCGCTATACATTAACATGACCAATGTGTTTATGCCAGATATCAATATCTGCAACTACACCGGTCCCATGTGCAAACATTGCTGCACTCAATTCAGGCATGTCTGCATCCAATGTAAACATTCTGCCCTTCTTCTTTCCTTTTGCTATCAAGCGACCTTTATTTTTCATATCCTCAACAAAGCATCCATGAGGATTAA
The DNA here is from genome assembly GCF_053477565.2 of Lygodium microphyllum. Taxonomy (NCBI): domain Eukaryota; kingdom Viridiplantae; phylum Streptophyta; class Polypodiopsida; order Schizaeales; family Lygodiaceae; genus Lygodium; species Lygodium microphyllum. Next base: position 97,387,547 of record NC_141164.1, read on the forward strand.
ATCTGACCTGCAAGCCCTGTTCAACCATTTGACCAACAGAAACCAGATTCTTGGTGATATTCGGGACATGAAATACATCAGACAGGTATTTCTTTTTCCCATCCTGCATAGACAAAGAAATTTTTCCAATCTGCACAATCGGATGTGCAGTATCATCACCAGTCTCCACAAATCCTGTTTTTTCCATTTTCCTTGCATCCTCCATCCATTCTGCATGACCTGTCATGTGGTTTGATGCACCTGAGTCAACATACCACACATCGTTGCTTTCTTCTGCACTTGTCACAGAATTGTTCGTGTGCTGCACCATAAACAAATGCTCATTTCTGTCATCACCCTGTCTACTAGAAGATGCATAATTTCCTTGTTGCAGTTTTCCATTCATGATGTCATTCTGCTTTTTATAGCAGTCTTTAGCCATATGACCCATTTTACCACAATAGTAGCATTCAACATTACTGTTTGCATTTTGACCTCTTTGCCATCCACCACGACCTCTTTGGCTCCCCCTGCCTCTAGAGTTACCACGTCCTCCTCCATAGGACTGGTTTTCTTGAGTTTGCTGCATATTCTGATTTCTACCACGGCCTCCAAATCGGCCTCCTCTACCTCTGCCTCTACCTCTTCCAGCATTTGAGTAGAAGACAGCTTCTTTTGAAGTTCCTCCTGAAGAAGATGCACCACCATTTCTCTGCTCCTCAGAAATTAGAAGAGCAATCAACTCCTCAAAATCAGGAAATCTTTCACGAACTGAAATGGATGTCCGAAACTGTGCATAATCCTTTCCTAGACCATTCAAGGTCACAGAAACTAAATCATCATCTTCCACTGGCGACCCAATGGAAGCAAGTGCATCTGTAATCTTCTTCACCTTCATGTGGTAGTCATTGATGCTCATATTTTCTCTTTGCACATTGTGCAACTCTTGCTTGAGCTGCATTTTCCTGGCTTGCGTATTTGTGCTATACATTTTTGACAAAGTATCCCATGCCTCCTTTGGCGTACTTGCATCCTGAATATGCACAATCATAGAGTCTAAAATACTGATAGACAGCCAATACATAACTTTCCTGGCTCTCTCATGCCATGCTTTAAATGCCTGCATTTGCTGTTGATTGGGAACATCAGGAAGAACTGGTTCTTCTTCATTTCCTGCAACAAATTCCCAATATCCTTTTCCCATAAGGAAATTCGTCATTCTAAACTTCCATGCTTGGAAGTTGTTCTTGTCAAGCTTTTCAGTGACAATCTGTGAGAGAGAATCAGACGCCATTACAGAACACTGCAAAAAATTATGTCACTGCAAACAGCACAGCTTCAGCCTCAGAAAGGCAAATCTGCAAAACTGACGAAAGTGGTATTTGACCACACAGTCACTTCCTAGTGACGATTTTGCATCAACAGGCAACAGGGATGATTCTGTAACTCCCAATGTCTCTGCACACAAGCATACGATGCAATCTCTGTGGTAACTTTTCACCGACCTGTAGAACAGTGGTCGCACAGCATAAAACAAGGCCTTTTCCTGAGTGCGTGCAGAAAACTTCCGCCTTCAAAACAGGCCCTGAAATGGCCTCAAATCAAAAAAACAGGGTCGCCAAGAGCTAAAGCTCTTACCCGCAGCATATACTGCCCTCTTGCTTCACCGCGAAGGGCGTCTCAACCTGAGACAATGCACTCCTGCAATTTCCGGCTGTGCTACCTGCAGAGATCTGCTCCCAAAACAGAAAATGAAAGCAACACTGCTCCTCTTACCAGAACACCGCGAGCTTGGCTTGCTTTCTTGAGCTCCTTACCACGAACAAGGCTCTGATACCATGTCAAGATTGTGGGAGAGAAGGAAGGAGTCTCACTTGTAGCTTTCTTGCTTGCACAATGGGGGAATACACACAAGGGTGGAGGCTGAAAATAGTTTTCCTCTTCTTAGTTGTGTAAGCCAAAAGAACTCACTTACAAAGAAATAGAAGAACCCTATATATGGGTCTCAAACCAAACTCAACTAACTAAGGTGGCATACTAACTGAGCCACGAACTAGAGTAGATAAGGATAGCTATCATGTAGCTATTATTCATGGGCAGTGTACCAACCGCGTCTGCAAACTGACAAGTCGGTGACATAAATACACAACGGTCACCCTGGCGTATCACGAGTGGAGCTCGATATCTCAACAATTGTTTCCCCATCTTCTTGCTGCTCCTCTTGGTACTAAAGCGGCTTGTGACACGGCCATGGTGGTGGTGGTGTTTGGCTCCTTGTATCTGTGAATGCCCCTCTAGGAGCATTGGGCCTTTGGTTCCATGAGTTGTTGTTCTTGAAGGTGTTGTTGAAGTTGTTGTTGAACCTGTTTTGGTTCCCTTGTGTTGTTCTTTTGCCTTCTAGGTCCACTATTTTTTCGGTCATTCTCATGGCTTCTGCTAAGCTTGTTGGCTCCTGTCTCTCCACATCTCTTCTAGCCCATTCTTGCATCCCAAACAAAAATCCATGTAGCTTAGTGTCTATATCCATGTTTGATAGCTGCAGCATGATCTGCCTATATTTGCTGACATATTCTTTCATCTTTCCCTGTGTTTGCTTGAGGTTCCTCCATTCATCTCTCACTTTGAATTTTTCCATCTTTGGAATGAAGTAGTCTTTCAATTCTTCCTGGAGTTCTTTCCATGAAAAAATGGTGTGGCCTTGCTCTTGTTCCAGCAGGTACCATGGTACTGGCAGCGTCCTCCTCCAAGTAAATGGCTACCACCTCCGCCTTCCTGCCTTCGGTTATTCATGAATACTTCAAGTACATGTCCACCTCTGTGATCCATTTCTTCAGAACCAACCCATCTCTCTCTCCCTTGTAGTTGGCTGGTTGGGGTATCTTGAATTTCCCATAATCATCTTCTAAACTATCACTATCTTCCTCCTCTTTACGGTGGTGTTTCTTCTCCTTCTTCTTGTCTTTCTTTTTACTTCCTAATTCTACTACTTTCTCCTTCTCTTTCCTTGTATCTTGCGCCCTCCTAGATGTCTCCTCTCTACCCATTCTATGCATCTCCTCTTGCATTCTGTGTCTTTTCTCCTCTTCTTGTTGTTATATCACCCATTCTCTACAGCCCTGCTCCACTTCTACTTTTTTCTTCCTTTCTTCCTCCTCTTCCTTTATCTGCATGTTCCTCCATATTGACTCCAACATGCCTGACATACCATCTAATTGTCTTTCTAGTCCAACCACCTTCTCCTCTTGGGCCACTCTCCATTCTTGTCCTCTACTCTTCTTCCTCTCCTCCATTGTTGGTAGGGTGACGTTCTCCCTTTCGTCCTCCATGTGGTTGGTAGTGGTGTCGACGCGGGGAAGCTACGTTTCGCATGTGGTGGTGTGGGTTGTGCCGTGGGGAAGCCGCGTCACATCTTTAGACGGTGGGGTGTCAAGGTTGGGGCGTCACGCCGGGGCCGACGCGTCGGGGGGGAGGGAGGGGAGGGGGGTGGGTGTCGCGACGTGGGGCGACGCGATGTGGGGCATTGTGTTGTGGATCGTTATGACTTTGATCTCTTCGGGGCACAAGATCTTTCCTCCTGCTTCCATGAGCACTTCTTCACTCCGAGCAAGAGTTGCTCTGATACCAAGTGTGATAAACCTGCACTTGTTACGCACTCAACACGGCACAAAAAGGCGACACGATATATGAGCTCAAGGTATACTCTTGTATTATTCAATCCAAAAAGTAGGACAACATAGACACATCCTAGGACTACATCCTCATGACGCCGCACATGAGAGGGTTCACCACCATTGGGTATAGGGAATCACACATAGAGTGGAAACAAGGCAGGGATTTGAGTCACTACTACTCCCTATATAGGTGCATTCGGTAGCAACGGCATGGTATAGCTACAAAGCCCTTACAAGGGGGGGGGAGGGGGGGGGAGCGTGGGTTAAAGTCCCAAAGAGAACCCCCCCTTTGGCCTAAGTTATGGTCCACCTTTTCAAATCTTGGCCAATTTTTGGCCTCTTTCCCGTCCGAGCTCCATTTCAACCTCTGAAAAATCTTGCGCATCCATCTCAACATCCCACATTGACTGGCACCTCTTGGAATCCTGTACGGCAGTCGAAAAAATTATCAAAAATCCGCAAGTGTCGCTCGGGCACCTTTAAAAGCCATCTTTCACTTAGTGCTTAAAATCGTCTTAGCTGCAGCCTCCGCCTTCAATGTCGAATATTTTTTCCCTAAATTTCGGATTTTTTGGCAAATTTTAGGCACATTCCGGGCTCAAAAATCCACTCTCACCTTGGCAAGTTTTGGTCAAATACAAAATGATGAAAAGAGGATACTAGCCCTTCATAAAAGGGACCAAAGTAATTTACCCATCCAATCCCCTTGATGTAGAAGATGATGACTGGGCTCAAGCCATCATCATGCTTCATTTAGATGAATCTTTAATTCATCACATTCACCAACTCTTAACTACAAAAGAAAAGTGGGATGAGCTCAAAAGGCTCTATGGTGCTACAGGGAAGAACTTCAAGATATTTCTCAAGATTGATTTTTTTAGCTTGGAATACAAACATGAAGAAGATCTAAGCAAGGTCATTTCACATATGAAGGGGCTTATGGCACAGCTTGCCTCCATTCAAGCACCTATCCATGATGAAGATGCCATTTCCATCCTGCTAAAATCTATGAAGAAGGTCTTTCCAACCCTTGTGACTACCCTAACTAATATCATGAACCCAACTTTAGCAAGTACCATCTAGTCATGCTTGGATGAAGAGAAGAGAAACAATACTGAAGGTTCTTTAGCATTTACTTCGTGTGAGCAAGTGTTAGTCCATACAGCTTCTACTAAGTGCTCCTTCTATCACAAAAAGGGGCATATTATGAGCAACTGCTTGAAGATATATCCCAAAAAGATGAACTGCAATAAATGCAAAAAGATCGGGCATATCACCAGTAAGTGTCCTAGTGTTCCAAAAGTACTTAAGGAATTGGAGGTCAATTTTGCCTCCCAATCCACAGGTGACCGACTCTTTTGAGTCTTGTAACTCTCTCTACCTATAACCTTTTCTTGTAGCCTGATTTATAAAGGCATCTCATTGAGAATTAAGGGGAGGCATCCTATTATGTTTTATCCAATGCCACCTAGCATTGAGGGGGGTGTTGAAAGATAAAGCATAGGAGCTCTCCTTACACTGGAGAGGATAAGGGTAACTAGGTGTAAATGTAATGGAGGACAAGGGAAACCCTAACCCTAACTCCTCCAGAGGCTATATAAATAGCCTAAAGTACACACTCAAGTAGAGGAGAGTGTATTAGTTGTACTTTGAACAACTGACTAAACAAGATCTTGTTCTTGTACTTGAGCTCTCTCCCTCCCTCTTGTGTACACTCTCTCATGCTTTCAACTATTATTTGCAGTAAGTTAGACTCTCAAAGGTCACAAACCATGAAGAAGATGGTATATCAAGGACACATCTCTTTCTTACTAGAGGGTCATGAACTGAGGGAAGGATTTCTTAGATGATGTCGGAGCATTTGGGATCAAAATTCTACCGTGGGGGTAAGAGACATTAGGATGAAGGGAGATTCATGGAGAGGAGTAGATGGAAGAGAAGGGGTTTTAAGAAATAGAAGATATAGAAGAATACTCACATAGGTGAAGGTTGCTTTTACATTATGAGAATATAAATCTCTTATAGAAAAAAATGTGCATAAAACAATAACTTCCTCTATGCTGCTCAGACTGCCAATTTGATGCTTCCATTGGCTCTAAAAGGGGTGCAAAATACTAGGGCACTTGGCCAGAATTCGGCCAGATCACTCCTTCATCTCCTGGTTTAGAGTGTTGTTCACTGCTTGAAAACTGTGATCACACATCGCGCAATTTTGCCAATCCTTCTTTTTACATAAAATCCTCCCAAAAATGGCTAAAAGCTACATGCTTTCTTTTACATGTCATCCTATTCTAGAAGTTGTCTATATTTTTTGGATTTTTACAAGAGATAATATCTAAAATATAAAAAATCAGCTAAACTTGTCCACAAATCTAGTATTTTTGGACCATCCACATTACGAACACTAACATTAATGACTAATATGGCATTGGCTCTCTAGATCCATGAGAAAGCCACACTCTAGAGTTTTTCACACTATGTGCACATAGTGGAACGACATCCACTCCTCCTAACTTTCACAATGTTAGAAGAAGTATCCTCTACCATGTCAATGTCTTCATCTTCTATCTCTTCTTCTTCCATTTTCTCATTTTCATACTTAGCAAAATCTTGAATGACTTCATATATCTCTAAAGTGTCAACATAAATAACCTCTTTTTTGCCTTGTTTTTTAGCATTAATTGCTGCAAAAATTTCAACCATTGCATCAACATCAACTAACCTTGAAATACCTTTATTTGCAGTCATCAAACCATATGTCTTCATCGCTTTTTCATTCCATCCTACATATATCTTTTCAGCCTTGCACATGGCTCAAATATTCTTAAAACTACCAAGACTACATGCTGTCCATTCTTGCAATCCAAACACAAACACATTTTTCCCTTGCTTGGAGGCATAATTATCTTCCTAAAGGCCCTGCCATAGCCTCCACTTATATCAGTGCTATCTAAAAACCCTTAAACTCTCATGCATTAGGTGGCATGGGATTATCCCGCAGCCTATCCCAAGCAATTGCGGGGATAATTCACACAAACAGTGAGAAATTGTATTGCCTTTGTATTGTCTTTACTCCGAACCTGAGCATATGAAGAACCATCATCTAAGACTTTTGTTTCCAGCCTTGATTCCAAAATATAGGGCTACCCCAAAATCACTAGATAACTGCATGAATCGTGTACAAAAAAATGATATTCGTCCCTAACATCTCCAATAGTCATAGGTACATTCGGACAAGCTACATAAAGAACCCCTAATGAATTGTTTGTTGCCCGTATGCGCCATCCTAGATCTACATCAATCGGCCAACCTCCATTCTCATACAAGCTGCATGACATAACATTGATTTCGAAACCATTATCCAAGAGGGCTATGCAAGACATCTCTCTTTCTCCCACTTTAACAATTGTCTTGTTGTAGCACGAGCCCAATGTGTTCGTGAATAATGACTGCTTGGAATAAAATGAGCATCTTCTTCTTCATGTGCTTGTTGATGGACATCCCCATTATATATAGCCTTCTCTCTATGCTTACTATTGTCCATAATACAATTTAGCCACAAGCTTGCTATCTACAGTCCCATTTAATCCATTTTTAACATCAGCCTACCCTAAATCAACATTGCATGCATCATCATATTCCCTCTGAAGTTGATCCTCTATGTCTTTGTCAACCTGCATCGATTCTTGCAAAACTTCACCATCAAACTTTCTTTTTCATTTTAACATATCAATGATTGCATCATGAAATTTACGCTTTGTGACTCTAAGAACTTCACCAAGTGTAAATTCCACTCTAATTCCAAGTATGCGATCTTCCAAGATCTATTTAAGGTTTGTGGCAATCTCAAGATCTGATTGTAACCTGTGACCAAGCTGCTTATCCCTTTTCTTCCCTTCTTATTTCTTCTCTTGAGATGCATCCTCCATAACATGCTCAGGTATGGCTTTTTCTGCCTCTTTCTGCTGCTCCATCTTAATTTGTGTTATGCATTTAGATGGGCCTAAAGAGAAAGGACCACGAGTGTCCTCATCTCTTCTTCTCTTTTCTTCCACAAGAGCTTCTTGATTATGAACCTCAGCCAAATAAGCATAGGTTGAAAATGAATCCATTGGTGCACTCCATCTTGTTCTCCCTCGTATACTATAACTTGCATCAACCAATTCAAACTTTGCTATTTTGCCCTTTTCCATGCAATCCAATGCCTGCGTCCAAACACGAGATTTTGCTTCAACCATGATTCCTTTATGAGCTTCTTCTATCCTTTCATTTCTCAACCCATATGTGGTTGCATCTATGGCAACAAATGTTATCCTTGCAGTCATATCTTCCAACCTCTTCTACATGCCACCATTTCCAAAATTTGGTTCTATTGGAAGACCAATTTCTGTTGCATGTATTTTTCCATCTTTCCAAAAGACTAACCTTTTTGCTTCTGCTTCACAGTAAGTTGTACAGTCTTGCTTTTCATGCTATAGACTATCACACCAAATGCATTTCCTCTTGTACATGTCTCTATATGGCCTTTGGGCTATTGCCCAAGCCTTCTCTTCTACCTTAGCATCCAAATTTTTGACCTTTGCATAGATTTCTATCAAATTTAGCCTCAAATCATGCATGACTTTGATTAATTCATCCGCAACATCACCTTTAAGAGTCAGACCAACATGTATAGCTGGTTGTTTCGCCATACCTACAGGCTTCTTGGCTGCAATTTCAGCCCCCTTTTGAGCACTGGCAAGTGTGGTTTCTGTACCCCGTCTTAATTTTATCATTCTCTTTCTCTTTACCAACATATGCACTGCCTCAGTTACATTATTCCAATCTGATTTCAGCCCTCTTTCAGAAGAGGCATCTTCTAAATGATCAGTCATCTTCTCTTGCAAGATACGATTTGTAGACTTAAAAAACAAAACAATTTGATTGCTGCGCATTAGCATACAACTACGCATACCGACTTTCAAATTCACGAAGCAAAGCTGTAGCAGCCATCCAATCTATAAATTTCTTTTTAGTTACCAATCATGCATCTTCCAAGAAAAAATCTTCTCTCAAAGCTTTCTTAAAAGCTGCCCAATCAGCATCTTGAAAGGTGAGAAGGATTGAAGCTTGCTTGGAAGAGCTATGGCGGGAGAGCAAGAGTAAGAAAGAGAGAGAGACCAAATGGGAACTACAACAGTCGACATAATGTGTGACTGGCTTCCTTTATTCAAAATATCACTAAAAAAATAAATAATAAAGTGACGGTGATGGGCACCCGCCGCCTCCAATGTGTAGTGGCGAGTGTTGTCAGTATAGTAATACACGAGTGGCTAGAGGCAGAGGTGCATTTATCCCCAATAACCTCCCACTTAAAGGAAAATCTGCCCCTAAAAAGAAAAAAAAAAGACACTACAATGTACATATGTACAACAAGATGAGGAAAAACGTCATCTCATCCAATGCCCATCAATCTCCTAAGGAAGGCAAAGCGCTCAATAGTGAGGCTTTTCGTAAGCAGATCTAAAGGATTTTCGTCAATGGAGATCTTGACAAGGTTAAGAGACTTGTCCTCCATGACCCCACGTATGAAGTGATACCTCATCTCAATGTGTTTAGTCTTCGCATGGAAGAACAGATTCTTGGCTAGCTGAATAGCACTCATAGAATTGGAATGCAGCGTATGTTGAGATATCGAGCTCCACAGATACGCCAGGGTGACCGTTGCGTATTTATGTCACCGACTTGTCAGTTGTAGACGCGGTTGGTACACCACCCATGAATAATAGCTACATGATAGCTATCCTTATCTACTCTAGTTCATGGCTCAGCTAGTATGCCACCTTAGTTAGTTGAGTTTGGTTTGAGACCCATATATAGGGTTCTTCTATTTCTTTGGATTAGAGTTCTTTTGGCTTACACAACAAAGAAGAGGAAAACTGTTTTCAGCCTCCACCCCTGTGTGTATTCCCCCATTGTGCAAGCAAGAAAGCTACAACTAAGACTCCTTCCTTCTCTCCCACAATCTTGACATGGTATCAGAGCCATGTTCATGGTAAGGAGCTCAAGAAAGCAAGCCAAGCTCGCGGTATTCTAGTAAGAGGAGCAGTGTTGCTTTCATTTTCTGTTGTGGGAGTAGTAGCACATCTGAAAATTGCAAGAGTGCATTGTCTCAGGTTGAGACGCCCTTCGCGGTGAAGCAAGAGGGCAGTATATGCTGCGGGACAGGGCTTTAGCCCTTGGCGACCCTGTTTTTTTTATTTGAGGTCATTTCGGGGCGTGTTTTGGAGGCGGAAGTTCTCTGCAAGCACTCAGGAAAAGGCCCAGTTTTATGCTGTGCGACCACTGTTCTACAGGTCGGTGAAAAGTTACTGTAGAAATTGCATCGTATGCCTGTGTGCAGAGACATTGGGAGTTACAGAATCATCCTTGGTTCCTATTTATGCAAAATCGTCACTAGGAAGTGACAATGTGGTCAAATACCACTTTCACCAGTTTTGCAGATTTGCCCTTGTGAGGGTGAAGCTATGTTTTTTGCAGTGACAAAATTTTTTGCAGTGCTCTGTAATGGCGTCTGATTCTCTTTCACAGATTGTCACTGAAAAGCTTGACAAGAACAACTTCCAAGCATGGAAGTTTAGAATGACGAATTTCCTTATGGGAAAAGGATATTGGGAATTTGTTGCAGGAAATGAAGAAGAACCAGTTTTTCCTGATGTTCCCAATCAACAGCAAATGCAGGCATTTAAAGCATGGCATGAGAGAGCCAGGAAAGTTATGTATTGGCTGTCTATCAGCATTTCAGACTCTATGATTGTGCATATTCAAGATGCAAGTACGCCAAAGGAGGCATGGGATACTTTGTCAAAAATGTATAGCACAAATACGCAAGCCAGGAAAATGCAGCTCAAGCAAGAGTTGCATAATGTGCAAAGAGAAAATATGAGCATCAATGACTACCACATGAAGGTGAAGAAGATTGCAGATGCACTTGCTTCCATTGGGTCGCTAGTGGAAGATGATGATTTAGTTTCTGTGACCTTGAATGGTCTAGGAAAGGATTATACACAGTTCCGAACATCCATTTCCATCCGTGAAAGATTTCCTGATTTTGAGGAGTTGATTGCTCTTCTAATTTCTGAGGAGCAGAGAAATGGTGGTGCATCTTCTTCAGGAGGAACTTCAAAAGAAGCTGTCTTCTACTCAAATGCTGGAAGAGGTAGAGGCAGAGGTAGAGGAGGCCGATTTGGAGGCCGTGGTAGAAATCAGAATATGCAGCAAACTCAAGAAAACCAGTCCTATGGAGGAGGACGTGGTAACTCTAGAGGCAGGGGGAGCCAAAGAGGTCATGGTGGATGGCAAAGAGGCCAAAATGCAAACAGTAATGTTGAATGCTACTACTGTGGTAAAATGGGTCATATGGCTAAAGACTGCTATAAAAAGCAGAATGATATCATGAATGGAAAACTGCAACAAGGAAATTATGCATCTTCTAGTAGACAGGGTGATGACAGAAATGAACATTTGTTTATGGTGCAACACATGAACAATTCTGTGACAAGTGCAGAAGAAAGCAATGATGTATGGTATGTTGACTCAGGTGCATCAAACCACATGACAGGTCATGTAGAATGGATGGAGGATGCAAGGAAAATGGAAAAACCAGGATTTGTGGAGACTGGTAATGATACTGCATATCCTATTGTGCAGATTGGAAAAATTCATTTGTCTATGCAGGATGGGAAAAAGAAATACCTGTCCGATGTATTTCATGTCCCGAATATCACCAAGAAGCTGGTTTCTGTTGGTCAAATGGTTGAGTAGGGCTTGCAGGTCAGATTTAATCCTCATGGATGCTTTGTTGAGTATATGAAAAATAAAGGTCGCTTGATAGCAAAAGGAAAGAAGAAGGGCAGAATGTTTACGTTGGATGCAGACATGCCTGAATTGAGTGCAGAAATATTTGCACATGGGACCGGTGTAGTTGCAGATATTGATATCTGGCATAAACGCATTGGTCATGTTAATGTACAGCGACTTAAATCAATGCAAGCCCAAAATATTGTTGCATGTTTGCCTAAATTCAAGGTTGCAGAAATGCATAAGGTATGTGAAGCCTGCCAATTTGGAAAACAGGCAAGGAAACCATTTCCTAGACATGTTCAAGAGAGTAAGAAACCATTGGAATTAATCCACTCTGATGTGTAGACTACTAAAGCTGCATCTCTTGGAGGCTATCATTATTTTGTCAGTTTTATTGATGACTATAGCAGAAAAGTTTGGGTGTATTTTATGAAAAAGAAAAGTGAAGTTTTTGGGCATTTCAAAACTCTTAAAGCTATGGTTGAAAAAGAAACAGGCCTGCAAATAAAATGCCTAAGGTCAGATGGAGGGGGAGAGTACCTCTCAAATGAGTTTGCAAGGTTCCTGCAGGAGCATGGCATAAAGCAACAATATTCATGCAGTCATACCCCACAACAAAATGGAGTTGCAGAAAGGAAAAACAAGCATATTGGAGAGGTATCTCGTGCCATGCTCAACGAAAAAGACTTGCCAGATTTTTATTGGGCTGAAGCAGTTGCTACGGCAGTCTATATAATGAACAGGACTCCCACTACAGCAATACATGGGATGACTCTAGAGGAGAGGTATACTGGTAGGAAACCAAATATTTCTCATTTGAAAATTTTTGGTTGCATTGCCTATGTACATGTGCCAGATGAGTTGAGATCCAAGTTTGATCCAAAAGCTGAGAAGTGCATCTTTATTGGTTATTCTCTGCAGCAAAAAGGGTATAGATGCTATAACCCTTCTACTCGTAAGTTTACAGTGAGCAGAGATGTTGTTTTTGATGAGATGAGTAGCTGGTATAAACCAGTAAATGTGATTGATGATGTAGATGCACAAAATGGTAACGCTACACATAATTCACAGCAGCAGTCACAAAATATTAGTGGACCTGAAGCGTCCTCTAGCAGTGGTTCACATTCTTCGCCATGGACAGGCAGATTGAGATCAGGAGAATCTTCTCAAAGCAATGCAGATAGTGGTATTCAGGTATCACGAAAAGGAAAAGAGAAGGTAGATCAGCCCATGTTTGATGTGAATGCAGGTCACTCTTATGTGGATGGTGAATCCAGTGGCTCAGAACAAAGCATTGATGATGAGTTGGGTATTCCTTCTATTGTTACACCTGGAGTAAGGAAGACCAGGGATGTTTTGAGAGCACCTGGGAGTGAACCTACTTTGCGCAGGTCTACGAGAGCTAGGTATCCTGTGGATAGGCTGAAATATGATGGATTTACAGCCATTCACTATGCATATATGGTCAAAGTGATACAGGAACCAAAACCCACTTCTTTTGAGCAAGCCATGGGAAAAGAAAAATTGGAGAAAGCCATGGATGAAGAAATGGATGCCTTTGAAGCAAATGCTACATGGGAGTTAGTACCTTTGCCTAAAGGTAAGAATGCAATTGGCTGTAAGTGGGTTTATAAGGTGAAGCACAATGCAGATGGTTCTGTGAACAGATACAAGGCAAGATTAGTAGTCAAGGGGTATGCACAAACATATGGCATTGATTATGAAGAAACATTCAATCCGGTTGCAAGGATGGCAACCGTAAGAGCAGTCATTGCTATGCCTACATCAAAGGAATGGTCTTTACATCAGATGGATGTAAAGAATGCCTTCTTGCATGGTGATTTGCAAGAAGAGGTCTATATGGAGCAGCCACCAGGTTATGTGCATGCTGTTCATCCTGAGTTTGTTTGCAGGTTGAAGAAAGCCTTGTATGGCTTGAAGCAAGCACCTAGAGCATGGTCTGACAAGATAGGACAGTATCTTGTCACTATTGCCTTTCAGATTTCCAAGGCAGATTTCTCACTTTATGTGAGAAAAACAGAGAAATGTATTATGCTACTTGTCATTTATGTTGATGATTTGATTATGACAGGTGATAGTGATGAAGATATCCTTCATGTGAAAATGCTATTGAAGCAGAAGTTTGAGATGAAGGATTTGGGAGAGCTGCGTTATTTCTTAGGCATTGAGGTGATTAGATCACCAAGTGGGATACAGCTCTTGCAGAGGCAGTATGGATTGGATATGCTGTCCAAATATGGGATGACAGGCTGTAAGCCTATTTCAGTTTCTTTGGAGCAGAATGTGAAGCTGAGCACAGATGTAGGTGAGCTTCTAGAAGACCCTACTATGTACAGACGCATAGTAGGAAGTTTGATTTATATGACTATTACCAGGCCAAATTTGAGCTATGCTATTGGATTGGTAAGTCAGTTTATGCAGGCTCCAAGGAAACCACATTTGGATGCGGCTAGACGCATACTCAGGTATGTGAAGTCCACATTGCAATATGGACTATTTTATGAGACTGGGGTTCAGATACAGCTACATGGATACACTAATGCTGATTGGGCTGGTAGTATTTCTAATAGACGATCTACCAGTGGATATGTGTTCTCTTTTGGGAGTGCTGCAGTCACTTGGAGCAGCAAGAAACAGCCTACAGTTGCCTTATCAAGCACAGAGGCCGAGTACAGGGGTGCAGCAATGGCTGCATGTGAGGTAGCTTGGTTGCATAAGCTACTTTATGATATGCATCAGCCTACAGATGGGCCAGTTGTCATTTATTGTGACAACATGAGCAGTATACACTTGGCAAATAACCCAATCTATCATGCTAGAACAAAGCACATTGAGGTGCATTATCACTATGTGCGGGAGAGGGTTTTACTAGGTCTTATTGATCTAGTTTATGTCAGCACAGAGGATCAGGTAGCTGACATATTCACGAAGGCATTGGGTGCAGAGAAGCTGCGCAAGTTCAGAGACCTGCTTGGTGTGCAGGAATTGGGATTGAGCTCGAGGGGGAGTGTTGAGATATCGAGCTCCACTCGTGATACACCAGGGTGACCGTTGTGTATTTATGTCACCGACTTGTCAGTTGTAGACGTGGTTGGTACTCCGCCCATGAATAATAGCTACATGATAGCTATCCTTATCTACTCTAGTTCATGGCTCAGTTAGTATTCCACCTTAGTTAGTTGAGTTTGGTTTGAGACCCATATATAGGGTTCTTCTATTTCTTTGTATTAGAGTTCTTTTGGCTTACACAACAAAGAAGAGGAAAAATGTTTTCAGCCTCCACCCCTGTGTGTATTCCCCCATTGTGCAAGCAAGAAAGCTACAAGTGAGACTCCTTCCTTCTCTCCCACAATCTTGACAGCGTAGATATAGCATCAATCCCAAGGTCATGAACCAAACATCCTAACCATATGGCCTTCTTGTAGGCCTTAGTGGCTACAACATACTGGGTCTCAGTTGTAGATAGAGTCATACACTTCTGAACTCTGGCCATCCAAGAGACAGAACGTCCAACATAGGTGAATACATAGCCAAAAGTGGACTTCCTACTATATGCATGTCTTGCATAATCGGAGTCTGTGTACCCCACAACTCCTCTATCTTGGATGCCATAGCAAATACACATATCTATTATCCCCTTCAGGTATCTCATGATACCCTTCATAGCATCCCAATATTTCTTGCAAACAAGTGTAGCCATATAGCATGCCACAACACCAACTACAAAGGCAATATCTGGATGAGTGGCTATCATGGCATACATCAAACTACCCACGGCTGATGCATAAGGGATCTTGGCCATCTCGGCCCTTTGCTCATCTGTCTATGGACAATTGGCCTGTGAAACCTTCACATAAGAATGTAATGGAAAGCCAATAATCTTCACGTCCTTCATGCGAAAATGATCAAGGACTTTATGAATGTACTCCCTCTATGAGAGCCCTTTGTGAGAGGCAGAGTGGTCCCTGATGCCTGTCATGCTTAATGCACATATCAAGAATGTGAGAGGCCTATCCCAAATCCTTCATCACAAATCTCTTTTTCAGTTGAGATTTAAGAGCATCCAGCTCATCATGAGCTTTCCCTGCTATCAATATATCATCCATATAAAGTACCAAAATAAGCAATGAGCCATCATGGGCTTTCTTCTATAAAGACACAGATCCATAGCACTCCTGTTGTAGCCCTGTGACTGCATAAAGGCATCAAACTTATGATGCCACTCCCTAGGTGTCTACTTCAAGCCATAAAGACTTTTCTTCAACTTGCACACTGGGTACTCCCTGCTAGGTTCTGCTAAGCCCTTAGGCTACTCCATGTAAATCTCATCATATAAATCCCCATGCAAGAATGCAGTGTTTACATCCATCTGATACATTCCAAGTCAAGCTATGGGACTAAGGCCAAGAACAAGCGTAGGGTGTTCATCTTGACCACAAGAGAAAAGATTCATCAAAGTCAACCCCATGCTCCTGTTTAAAACCCTTAGCAACAAGTCTCGCCTTATAAGCTAACTTGGGGTGTCTAGGGGTACTTTTCAGCTTGTACACCCATTTGCATGGTAGAGTCTTCTTGCCAACAAGCAAGGAAACCAAATCCCAAGTCATATTCTTATGCAAGGAGTCCATCTCAAACTGCATAGCCCTCTCCCAAGAATGACTATCACCTCTACACATAGCCTCATCATAGGTGAGAGGCTCTCATGCATCTGTAACACATCTGTAACCAAGACATAATGCTCAAATCCATTAGGTGGACATCTAGCTCTAATAGACTATCTCATTGCAGGGTCTAATGCATGTCTAGCATCTTGTCCAATACCTTGGCCATGTGTGCCAACTATGGCTACAGGTTTTCCAACTGGCCGTGTAGGAGCACATGCTCCTCCAGGAATATAACCCTATGTATCTCTACCACCTTCTCAAGTTGCCTATGCATCTTGTCTTCATAGAAGACTACATCATGGCTATGGATGACTTTTTGCACTTGCATATCCCAAAGGCAGTAACCCATCTCACCAACATCTCCATAGCCAAGGAAAATGCATTTGACACTCTTAGGATCCAACTTACTACGCTTGTCCTTGGGCACATGGCAGAATGCCTCACATCTAAAGACACACAGATGTGCATAAGATGGAGGTTTCCTATTCCATACCTTCTCGATAACCTAAAAATCTAAACCACTAGAAGATGATCTATTTATGATATGCACATCTTGTAACGTGTCCACCTGTTCCCTTACAGGACACGTCTTAGCAGCCCATCGGAAAGAGGGTCTATAAGGCTCCGCCCGGCACTCCCATGGAATGTTACGGGGTTTGCGATCTAGGTCTTTCCAAGTTTGCCACGTAGCGAAAGTATTCCGACCATTCCCACTTAGGACCGACCTGAATCTGGGTTTCTCCTAATGGTCAATTTTCTAAAACAGCAGCTAGCGTCGAACCCCAGGCAAACTACTTTACGTAGAAATGTCAAGGTCAACTGCACTTGGTTCAAGGAGAATGGGAAACGAGAGGGATGCAAAGCTCGACCTCTCTACTCATAAGGCATAGTCCCATTCCGTTCCCCTAAAATAGTATAAATCGGGATTCTAAAGCCTAAACTCTAGGTCAGCGCTCTTGCTGTTCCTTTCCCTCGAGAAGAGCTCCTTGTCGTCCATTTTGTTTGAGAAAAGTTCCCGGCCAACTAGGACCACCCATCCATAGGACGAACCCATGGCCACATCCACTCACTTTCCTCAGGGTTGCTTTAGTTGTCTAATTACCTACCACATTTAGTTGTACATGCATCAAGCAGCTTCCTTAATTAGCTAGTTAGACACCAGTTCCTTCACGTAACCTTAGCACTTGACATAGAAAAACAGTGTCAAACCAGTTCCTTTTCAACAGGTTATCTTATTATCTTTGGAGTACATCCAAATAATCCAGCCCGTAGGCTATTCCATAATCCACCTGAAGGCTATCCATAATTCACCCAAAGGCTATCCAGCAATCCATAGGGATTACTAATCCAAGATTCCGCCTGTAGACTGGATCCAATCCCGAGTCGCATTGGCCTCTTTGCAGGGCCCGGAAGGCAAGGGATTTACGGCCAATGCTGCCCAGCAAGTACCATCAAAAGTACATAAAATCAGGATGATTTAGCATGAAAATTCCACATCAGTCCTTGCATAACTTCTTGCTATAATAAATTATAGCCAGGTACAATGAGAACAAATTGTAGGCAAAATGAATACACCAAGTCAACGACTGACTATCAAAGCATAATCAGCATCAAGTGGGCATAAATCAACATGTGACAGTCATATGGACATCAAGAAAACACCCAAGCATGTCCAATGAATCCGTCAATAAGCCAACACACCCGCTATATAATAGGGCAAAGTGTACACAACACCAGAAAGTCCTGACACAAGGAGGTGTATGCCGAGGGAGTGCAAAGCCCAAATCAGCCCACATACATCTGTGAGGACCAGCACATATCAACCATGCAACATCCAAGTGAAGATCTCCGTCTCAAGTATCCGAATGCTCAAGTAGCATAAACTACCTAGTCAATGTCTGTCAAGCATAACAAGACACTCCCATTGGCACAAAAGCCGTAAATATCAAACAAAGAAGCTCAACAAGGGCATATAATAGCACCAATGCTAGGCTGCCCTGCTTCATAAAACCTATGGACTTAAGTAAAGTAACAAAAGAGAGCTCCAATACCTTTGAAGGAATGCCCTAAGGGTGCCCAAATGGGTCGAGTAGGTGCTTGGGAAGCCAAGGAGTGATCGAAGCTTGAAGGAGTCATATATGGCTGCCAAGAGTGAGAACCAATGGTGTAGGGATTTGAATGAATGTTGAAGGAGTCACGGACCAAGTTAAAATGCTCAAGCAACCATGCTATAATACTAGTTGAAAGGTGAGAAGGATCAAAGCTTGCTTGGAAGAGCTATGGTGGGGGAGCAAGAGTAAGAAAGAGAGAGAGACCAAATGGGAACTCCAACAGTCACAATGTGTGATCGGGTCTTCCTTTACTCAAACGGTCACTAAAAGAATAAAGAATAAAGTGACGGTGATGAGTGCCTGCCAGCTACAGTGTGTAGTGGTGGATACTGTCAGTGTAGTAATACATAGGCGGCTAGGTAAAGGCGCCTTTACCCCCAACACATCTCTTCTATGTAACTCATCAATCCGATCATGTAATGCATGCATGGCCAAAAAGGAGAAATATAGACTCTATGTATATTGTGGTATCCCATGAAACAATATCTTTTCTTTATACAACCAGATGAAGGCCAAAACATTTTGACCCTCAAACTGCTTCAATTATTGTCCCGCTGCCTACAATGCATTCACAACTAAGGAATAAATTCTTTATGCTGCTTACCAAGTTTGTATTTGTTGTTGTAACAACAACTACTATTGTTATTGTTGCTGCAATAAAGCAATCATCTATTGTAAAGCATCACCACCACTTGAACCTGTAGAATCCCCCATCTTTACACACCTACTACCAACTTTCATGTCGGGTTCACCATTGTGGGAGCATTTGGGGTCGAAAGTCTACCACAGGGTAATAGATAGTAGAGTGAAGGGAGATTCATAGAGGAGTAGATAGAAGAGAAGGGGTTTAAAGAAACAGAAGATGTAGAAGAATACTCACAGATGTGAAGCTTGTCAATTTACTTCTGCAATATGAGAAGATAAATCTCTTGTAGACAAAAACATGCATAAAATAATAACTTCCTCTATGCTACTCAAACTATCAATCTGATGGCTCCATTGGCTTTGAAAGCGAGGTAAAATAACAAGACACCTAGCCAGAATTTTGCCAAATCACTCCAACTTCTGGTTCAAAGTGTTGTTCACTACCTGAAAACTGTGACTGCGCATCGCTCGGTTTCACCAATCCTTCTTTTTACATAAAATCCTCCCAAAAATGTCTAAAAGCTACATGCTTTCTTTTATATGTCATCCTATTCTAGAAGTTGTCTACAATTTTTGGATTTTTACAAGAGATAATATCTAAAATATAAAAAATTGGCTAAACTTGTCCAGAAATGTAGTATTTTTGGACAATCCACACTAGGACACTGACATTAATGACCAATATGGTATTGGCTCTCTAGATCAATGAGAAAGTCACACTCTAGAGTTTTTCACACTGTGCACGTAGTGGTATGACAACGACCTCCAGCACGAATGAATGCCCAAAGCTAGTATGAGTTGAAAATGGTCCACACAGAGTCGCATCTAAATGCAATGTTCTCAATTTTCTACGAGTTGCCGTATTGGACCCACTTTACAGATAAATCACTTGTTGAATCCCGTGCATATTTTCAAGAATGTGGATAGCTTACTATGGGACCACATCATAGAAAATAGAGACACTGCAAATAATGGCACGAATGGATTTGAAGGAGGTAGGCAAGATGGAGGTACTTTGGCCACAGTCGAATGTTGATGGTCGTTTGCAACTACCTCGCACTCATTGGGTTCTATCCACTAAAAAAGAGTGCATTGTGAAGCCAATTATCAGGTCTATTTGCACTCTGACGGGTATGATGTGTTCTCTCAGATTTGCTTTCTCTAAAGATGACCAACTATTAGGGCTAAAATCCCATGATTGGCATAAGATACGTCAAGTTTGTACTACCAATGGATTGCAATTAGTTTGCATATTTTTCTAGTTGTCAAATTTAGTGCAATGGATCTCAAGAAGGAAGGAGATCAAGACATCCTCTATTGAATACACAAGGCAGGGAGTAGTGGAGATGGTCTGTCTCTTTGAGAAGTACCTGCCCACTAGCATGCTCATGATACAAACCCACCTCCTGGTGCATCTTGTAGATGAAGTGGAGATTGTGGGACCTGTCCATATATGCGATGGATGTTCTTCTTGGAGTGCTTCATGAAAACCCTGAAAGGCTTTGTGCGACAACGAGCTCGGCTAGAAGATAGCATGGCTAAAGGTTGATTGATGAGGCGTTAGTTCATATTTCACAATGGCTACCAACGGTGAATTCAGATAATAGTATGCTATGGTCGCTGAAGGATGATGATAGACTCACCGGAGATGTGGTGGTTGGAAATGGAATAGTAAAAAGGATGAATGTTGCAATGGAGGAGAAAGTGAATCTTTTTTGTATGTTGCACAATGCATCCACGGAGACATGGCTCGCTAGGTACGAGCAAGCCAAGTTTTTTTCCTACGAGGGAGCTCTAGGAGATCTAACGCCTAGAGAGTGCTTCTTTGAGTAGTGCTAGACAAAGGATTTCAGGTTCTATCAATACATATTGATTTGATTCATTGGGCTTTATCATTATTGTGTTTACCTCTTGTGTATTATTTATCTTCTCTTCCATCTCCTATCTCTACTTCCTTCTATCTCTGATCCCCAGTGGATTCGACCTTTCAACAAAAACCCCTCGGACATTGGTGAACCTGACGTGAAAGGTTGTCAGAAGAAGGAAAGACAAGATGAGAGAACCTTCGAACACAATCTCCAGTTATGTTTTGCAAGAGTTGGTGCAAAATATGAATATGCTTATGTAGGTACAACAACAACAATAGGTGATGCAAGCTTCTGCTCAGACAAAAAGTGTTGTGATGACTGCTTTGCAAGCAGTTGAGCGTGAGGTGAAGTTATTCAATGGTAGGAATGTATCTACATATCTACATACCTATTCTCAAAAGATGGAATTCTTTGGAGTGGCTCAACTCGCATGTAGCCGGTATTTTGTACCTGTTACTGTACATGAACTGAAACTATGAATCGTTGAATTATACATGTAGGATGTTGACTAGGTAGCTTTCAAGAAGACACTTAGGGAAGAATTTTACATTGAAGATACCAATTTGATTACACACAAGACCTTTCAGGATTGGGTTTTACAACCCAATAAGGGTCTTGTGGCTACAAAATTGTTAAGAGAATTTGAAAGTCGATTTGAGCAGTTGGATCTTGCAAAATAGCAAGCTCTTGCAAGTCAGAAAATTGAATTGTTTCTACAGACAGCTAATCCTAAGCTTCAAGAGAAGCTTGATGATTTGCTTGAGGATCAAACTACAGAGACAAGTCTTAAAATAGAGTGGAGACATGTCAAGGAAGCTGTTACTGCACTTGTGAAGAAGCATAGAAGAAGAGAAATATTTCATATCTCTAGCTTGCCCACTATTAGGAGCAAGACAGTTGATGTATCCAGTAAGCCACCTACATCTGTGGTGGGTAACCCTATGGCTGGACATGTTATTGTTCCCTATGTTAGGGTAGATGTCTTAGATGACTTGGTCAAAGGCATGCGGGATCTTCAATTGAAGGTTGCAAAATTGGATGAAAAAGGACAAGAGGAAAGGGGACGGCGGACAGTAGCCCCTAAGCCAGGAAAAAGATGTATGTGGTGTGATAGTTTGCAACATGAGAGAAAGGATTGTGCTGCCTATCAAGAGGCATTGGCATGACTGCTCATCTTTTGGAAAGATGGCAAGATCCATGCACAAGAAACGGGATTGCCTCTTGCTTTGAATTTTGGAAAGGGAGGTATGCAGAAGTTATTGGAAGACTTGGATGTCCGAAATATGCGACGGTACATGCTTCTACTTTTGGTCTACAATTGGATAGAATGCATGGCCAAGTGATGGTTGGTCCAAAGGCTGAAATATGGACACATAAATTGCATGCGGTTGAAAGGAGAAAAGTTACGGATAGTGAAATATCTCATGCAGGGTAAGAAATTTATGACATAAGTGGCTAGGAATCACCGATAGATGCATATTCAGTGGATGCATATTTAGCAAAAGGGCAAAACATAGATGTATTTGTAGAAGAGAAATAGAAGAGAGATGAAGATTCTGCAGGAATATCTAAGGAAGTGACAAAAAGAAATGTGGATTTGTCTAAAGCTACAAATCAGCCACCTCTCGAGCAGTTATGGAAGAGATTGGGCAGGAGCAAAAACAAGATAGTGAGCAAGAGGACAAACAGCTGGGATATAAGTTGTAGTCTGATATTGAGACAGGCAGAGATACCTTGAAAGATCCTGTACTAGAAGATTTAGCCATTGCATCTATATATTTTCTTAATGTATTTGAAGAGATTTATGAAGATCATGTTTTACTTGATGCAGGGAGTCAAAGGGAGATTGATGACTTGTTGGATGCACGTGATTTGTAGGATAAAGTTATTACCTATGAGACAGTTCATGAGCTTGAGGATATGCATGTATTAGAGGACGTTAGATATGATGCTCCATAGTTGGAAATTGTTTCAGATGCTTTATCAAAGGCCTTGATAGAAAAATCAAATATGCTTCAAGATATGGATTGTTTCACTATTTTTAGTGATAGTGAGAATGTGTTGAATGCAAGTGAGACTCAGTTTATGTTGGAAATGAGGAGCAAAAAGGTTATCAGAAGCAACTTCCCATGGCATGGACTTTGAAAGAGCAGGCATGTTGCTATGTATTTGTTGATGGGTAGCATGTATATGGAGATTCAACAACCTCTAATGTATAATATGCACCAAGGCCTTATGACCCTAGATGGGGTACTAAGTATGGCTCAAGAGTTGTACAAATCCTGAGTCTTTTGATCTATGATCCAAGGGGATGCCTTCTTATATGCATGATAAGCAACAAGTTGATACTATAGGTGTTTGACTTGGGTGGTGCATCGGTGGCACATACTGGAGGATGTGTAGGTTCAGAGGGGGTGGATATCATGCCACTATGCGGACACGGTGTGAAAAATCATGGAATGCATCATCATCCAAATTTCTTATTGATCAAGAGAGTCAATGTGATCTGATTCAGTAGTGCTAGTACGAGTGGCATGGATTATCCAAAAATACTAGATTTTTGGACAATTTATCCTATTTTAGATATGTTGGATACTATTTATTGTAAAAATCCGAAAAAGGTAAAAAAAACCTTCTAGATTAGGATGCCATGCAAAAAGCAATTTACTTTTCCAGCCAATTATGGGATTTTCATTAAAAAGACAGATTGGTGAAATCATGGGCATCGCGATTGCTATTGACAGACTGAAAACTGTAGTTTGAACGGGAAGAGGAAGAAGAAGTGATATGGTAGATCCATGACCAGGTGTCGTGGGGTTTTACTCCCCTTCCGAAGCCAATGGAGCCATTAGATTTGGGTTCCAAGCAACAGAGAAGGAGCAGTTATTTCTGATACACATTTTTGTTCTACGAGGAAGCTCTAGGAGATCTAATGCTTGGAGATTGCTTCTGAGTAGTGCTAGACAAAGGATTTCATGTTCTGTCAATACATATTGATTTGATTCATTGTGCTTTGTCATTATTGTATTTACCTCTTGTGTATTCTTTATCTTCGCTTACATCTCCTATCTCTACTTCCTTCTACCTCTGATCCCCGGTGGATTTGACATTTTGACAAAAACCCCTCCGACATTGGTAAACCCAACTTGAAAGGTCATCTGAAGAAGGAAAGACAAGATGGGAGAACCTTCGAACACAATCTCTAGTGATGTTTTGCAACAATTGGTGCAAAATATGAATATGCTTATGCTGGTACAACAACAACAACAAGTGATGCAAGCTTCTGCTCAAATAGAAAGTGTTGTGATGAATGCTTTGCAAGCAGTTGAGCGTGAGGCGAAGTTATTCAATGGTAGGAATGTATTTGCATGTCTACATACCTATGCTCAAAAGATGGAATTCTTTGGAGTGGCTCAACTCGCATGTAGTCAGTATTTTGTATGTGTTACTATACATGAACTGAAAGCGTGAATCATTGAATTATACATGTAGGATGTTGACTAGGTAGCTTTCAAGAAGACACTCAGGGAGGAATTTTACATTGAGGATACCAGTTTGATTACACACAAGACCTTTCAGGAGTGGGTTTTACAACCCAATAAGGGTCTTGTGGCTACAGAATTGTTAAGAGAATTTGAAAGTTGATTTGAGCAGTTGGATCTTGCAGAATAGCAAGCTCTTGCAAGTCAGAAAATTGAATTGTTTCTACAGGCAGCTGATCCTAAGCTTCAAGAGAAGCTTGATGATTTGCTGGAGGATCAAACTACAGAGACAAGTCTTAAAATAGAGTGGAGACATGTCAAGGAATCTGTTATTGCACTTGTGAAGAAGCATAGAAGAATAGAAATATTGCATGTCTCTAGCTCGCCCACTGTTACAGGCAAGATAGTTGATGTATCCAGTAAGCCACCTACTTCTGTGGGTAACCCTATGGCTGTACCTGTTATTGTTCCCTCTATTAGGGTAGATGTCTTAGATGACTTGGTCAAAGGCATGCGGGATCTTCAATTGAAGGTTGCAAATTTGGATGAAAAAGGACAAGAGGAAAGGGGACGACGGGCAGTAGTCCCTAAGCCAGGAAAAAGATGTATGTGGTGTGATAGTTTGCAACATGAGAGAAAGGATTGTGTTGCCTATCAAGAGGCCTTGGCACGACAGCTCATCTTTTGGAAAGATGGCAAGATCCATGCACAAGAAACGGGATTGCCTCTTACTTTGAATTTTGGAAAGGGAGGTATGCAGAAGTTGTTGGAAGAATTGGCTGTCCAAAATGCTTATGCGGTGGTACATGCTTCTACTTTTGGTCTATGGTTGGATAGAATGCATGGCCAAGTGATGGTTCGTCCAAAGGCTGAAATATGGACACATGCTTTACATGCAAGTGAAAAGATAAAGGTTACTAATTGTGAAATGTCTCATGCAAGGCAAGACATTCATGACATAACTGGTGGGGAATCACTGGTAGATGCATATTCAGTGTATGCATATTTAGCAAAGGTACAAAACACAGATGTACTTGTGAAAGAAAAACAAAAGAGAGATGAAGATAACTCAGGGACATCTAAAAGAATGATAAGAAGAAGTGTGGATCAGGCTAAAGCTACAAATCAGGAAACTGCCGAGCATGTTATGGAAGAGGTTAGTCAGGAGCAAAAATATGATAGCAAACAAGAGGGAAAAAAGAAGGGCAAGTAGCCAGGATATAAGTTGTAATCTCACATTGAGATACCCACAAATCTTAAGAAGGTTCTTGAAGAACAAATCTTAAACAGTTGGGTGGAATTCACCTTGGGAGAGGTGCTTGGCATTGCCAAGCGAGAATTTCATGATGAGATCATTGACATAATTAAGAGGAAGCGTCAATTCTTGGTGATACCACTAGTGCATTGCTACAATTTGAAGAGGAAACTAGTTTGTTGGGTATTTGGGATGAATATGAACATGAAGTAAGTACTGGATTATCTATGCAGGATGCTACTAATCAGTGGACATCATGTGAAAAAGAGAAGAAAGTGGCTGAAAATGTATTGTCTTATGGCAATATACATGGTGGAGTGAAAATGCATTGTCTTATAGCAATATGCATGGTGGAGTAAGGCAAATGCAACAATACAGGGAAGAGACTCTAGGATTTATTCCTCAAAGTCATTACACAAGGAATTATTGGGCTAGGGCTACCACTGAAATGGTAGTGAAAATAGGGGAACGTGAAACTCCTTGTGTTGCTTTACTTGACCATGGGTCTGAGATAAATGTCATTGAGTGTGGATTGTATGAGAATGGTACATGGCCTGTAGATATTGATCGTGGTTGGCATATGAGGGCTGCAAATAATTCTTCGAGAGAGCTTTATGCTGCATGTCCTAAATTTGTAAAAGTGATGATTGGTGATGTACAAGAAGAGCAACACTTCTTTGTGCAAGATAATTCCTCATATGCACTGATTTTGGGACAGCTCTATATTACAGGAGTGCGTATGCAAACAAAGGTGTTTGATGATGGTTCTGCTTATGCAAGAGTCAGAAGCAAGGATGGGAGGAAAGCAGTCCAATTTCTTACTGTTTGATTTAATCATCCTAGAAATCGAGATACACTTCGAGAGTCTCCTTTGGCTCCAGATGCAAGGGAATTCAAAGACCTGGATTTTCATTAAGCACTGTTGTAATGCGGGGCTATAGTAGTGTTGTTCAAAGGATGTACTCGCCCCTTTATGGAATGAAGCATGTATTTACTATTGGTTATTCTCAGTTTATAGCAAACAGTTCATGTTGTTTTAAGCCTATGGAAGCTATATGCAAGGTTGAATGCATATTTATGAAATGAGCTACTAAGGAACTGAGAGCATTGGGATTGTTAGTTGAAAATGAAGGCATTTCAGGCATCTTTTATGGGCTAAATATTAATGACACTATGGCTGAAATTTCAGCAACTATGCATGTAGAAAATGAGGCTGTAAATAGAGTGTTGTTAGTATGTTCTTTGGATATGTATGATCTTATAGCATTGTTTGCTCAGTAGGAAGGATTACAATGGGTTGAAGCACTTGTGGAGATAAAGTATAAGACCATTGACAAAAAGGTGAAACCGATTGCTTTGCCACTTCTACCAGAGAGTGAGGGTTTGTATGAAAAAGTTTCAAGGCAGCCAAGCTTACAACATCCTAAAGATATAGATCATTAATTTACATCTGAAACATTACAGGAATTGAAAGTTGGTGCAGAAGGGTTTCTTTTGCCTCTGCTGAGAGAGATTGTTTTATGCGGATGTTGGCTAGGCATGGAAAGGCATTTGCATTTCAGCCAAGTGAAATAGATTGTGTGGATCCAAATTTAGTCTTTCCTATGGTAATATTTACTATGCCACATGTACCATGGAACTTGAGGCCTATTCCAGTGCCTAAAGCTTACTTGCCAAAGCTGATGGATTTGCTAAATGAAAAGATTTGCATGAAGATCTTGGAGCCCTCTTCAACCCCGTACTCAAATCATTGGTTTACTGTGCTAAAAAAGAATGGGGCTTTGATATTTATTCAAGGCATGCAACTTGTCAATAAAGTGACCATAAGAAATGTGGATGCAGGTCCTGTGGTTGATGAATTTGTAGAGGCTTTTGCAGGCAGAGTGATCTATTCTTTGGGTGATCTTTAGTCATGGTATGATCAGTTTCAGCTTGCAATTGAAAGCAGGGATATCACAACCATGAAAACTCCCTTGGGTTTAGTACAGATGTGTACTCTTCCACAGGTTCCAATCAAAGGATGTATAGTGGATGAAAAGAATGAAGAGATGGATGCTCGTGGACATAGATAGTTTGTTGTAGACCATATTGTCGATTGTGAGAGGCTTTTGACGCATCTAGAAGAGGTGCATTTAACTCTTTCTCGACAAAAGTCTGTCTCTGGAGTTGAAGAGGTTTTGATTGTTGTGCATATGTGTGGGCCCAATGGGCAAAGACCATCACCAGCAAAAATAGATAGGATTGATACAATGCAATATGTATGCATGAATGTATCAGAGGTGCATAGATTCTTGGGAGCATGTGTGTTCTATTTGATATGGATTCCTCACTTTGCACATGTAGCCGATGCTCTATATCAACTTCTGAGGAAAGGTCAAAGATTTCATTGGAAAAGAAAGCATAAAAAAGCAATGAAGAAATCAAAGCAATTCTTAAAATCTGCTCCTACATTGAGAAAGGCTGACTATTCACATGGAAAGCCTATCATTATGACTGTGGATACAAGCCCAATAACGATTGAATGGGAAATTGGGCAAGATGATGAGGAAGGGCTAAAGTATTGACTGAATGATAGAAAAGGTATCCACAAGATTTTGGCACATACCGGAGGATGTGTAGATTCAAAGGGGGTGGATGTCGTGCCACTACGCGGACATGGTGTGAAAAAGCATGGAATGCATCATCATCCAACTTTCTTATTGATCAAGAGAGTCAATGTGATTTGAGTCATTAGTACTAGTGTGAGTGGCATGGATAATCCAAAAATACTAGATTTTTTGATAATTTTAGTCTTCTTTTTATATTATTTATTGTTAAAATCCAAAAAATTCAAAAAAGCTTCTAGATTAGGATGGCATGCAAAAATTAAGTTACTTTTTCAGCTACTTATGAGATTTTTCATAAAAAAACAGATGGACAAAATCGTGAGCATTCCAATCGCTGTTGACATTTTGAAAACTGAAGTTTGACCTCGAAGAGGAAGAAGAAGATCTGGGAGATCTGTGAGCAGATAAACTAGGGTTTTAACCCCCTTCCGGAGACAAGGAAGCCATCAGATTTGGGTTCCAAGCAACAAAGAAGGAGCAGTTATTTCTGATCCACGTTTTTGCTCTATGAGAGAAGCTCCAGGAGATCTAATGCTTGGAGAGTGCTTCTGAGTAGTACCAGACAAAGGATTTGAGGTGTTCTATCAATACATATTGATTTGATTCATTATGCTTTGTCATTATTTTGTTTATCTCTTGTGTATTCCTTATATTCTCTTCCATCTCCTATCTCTACTTCCTCTACCTCTGATCCCGGTGGATACGACCTTTCGACAAAAACCCCTCTAACAACAGAAAGATAGGAGGCCAAGAATTCTTTGAGAACAAGGTGGAGTCATCCTTTTGTGGTGACATGTCTATCGACCTTCCAGTGTATGCAGAGTTGTGCTAGGAGATTGACATGGGACCATAGGCTATGTCACGCTGGTATTATCCGCCTACACAATTCGTTGATGAATCACTTATAAGGGTACTCTAGGATATGCATTTTAAGTAACATCATTTTTTTCAGAGTTTTATTACCGTGCTTTGCTTGAATCTTTATATTGATTATGATAACATCACTTTTTGTCTGTGCATGTGACCTTTGATGATATTTTGAAGAGCATGATGAGTTGAGGGATGAGCGATGACAAGTTGTAGGATATATTTACATGTATGTCTCCAGATCAAATGGCTCGATTGGACCAGGAGTTGTCTCTCGGACACCATCAGGCCATTTCGTTATATCTACATTGGCACGCTCTGATGCTTTAGTTTCCAGTAGATGAGGTTGATGGTCCAAAGATGGAGGGAGTGGTTCTGGGGGATACTGCAGAGATGTGGATGTGGTGAGCCCGTAGTCGGCTCATGACATAGGTGCTACTCCTCACTCTCATGCATGTTCGAGAGAGGGTGGCTCATGTGGTTGTTATGGAGGCACCGATGCAGTATCTCCGTCTCATTGTTCTGGTGGAGTTGTGTCACCCGTAGGATTTGTCACACCTCTGGGGATATCTACTTTAGTGAATCTTGCTTTTGCTCAATCGTCCGTAGGTGGCACCCCTATGTGTGCTACTCTGACAGATACGTAGGTGGCACCCCTATGGGTAGCAAGGGCACAAATGGAGGCGAGGGTGGTCCATCATCTTGGGAGTGAACACAATATTAGTGAGTTTGGGAATCTCCCAATTCCCATTTTTTGAATACTAAAAAGGTGGCACCCGGATAACATGCCCAAAAGTTTCTCAAAACCATATGATGTGACCTATCATTAGAAAGCACTTGCAAAATGGAATCTATTGAGCTATAGAGCGCTCGATTTGGAGTTCTAGTGTTCAAGTTATGACAAATCCAAAGGTTTGACCACGTGTCCCAAACTTATGGGAAATTCCCATATTCCCCAATATGGTGTTAGTGGCAGCCACATGACTTATTTAGAGAACTTTGCAAGTGTTTTTTTTGTTCTTCTCACTTTCTTTTTTGCAATATCACTTGTTCTGACAATTGTGTATCTAACAATTGTATTTTGTTCTCTTTGCAGCACTCCATTACAAACCATGATCCCATCGGCCTAAAGACTCGATATATGCAGAGAGACATAGTCTCACTGCATTGATCGATAGATTGTATACGCATGCGGCGGCCCAATAAGTCACTTATCTTTCTTGTCTGTAGTTAGTATTTTTATTAAAATGCATTATATATGGTGGACTGATGTGTAGTTGTTTTTTTTGCTAACTCCATTCGATACTCCCTTGCATTGTCGAAACGAGCTTTCGGATGGTGAGGATCTATAGCTCACACTTGGATTCATGGAGCGTACATCCTCTTCATTTTTTGTCCTGTGATTTATGCAAGCATCTTCTATGTACTATGTTATTATCATCCTTTGTATCTTGCCATGATTCAATGAGTTTTCATCAGCGATCTTGGATTTATTTTATGTTTCAGTCTTGTGGATTCTAGTACATTTTGCACTTATTTTGACGACCACTGTATACTTAACATATAATCCATTTGTAAAATGTAAATACAGCACATAGTGTTACATGTGGCAGGGCAGTAAGCTGCCCTGCCACAAATTTTTTTTCTATGTAACCATCGCTATTCATGTCGCAAATTTACTACATGCATCGCTATTGGCATTGCAATATGTATCGCAAACCATTGCTATCAGCATTGGTATTTGTGTCATTATCAACATCAGTATTTGCATCGTTATTTGCGTCACAAAAGCGATGCAAATAATGATGCGAATAGGAACGCACCAATAGCGACGGTTCTATGGAGATGCTAATACATTGGCATTTAGCAACAACAGGGGCAAATTTTTTTATGAAAATATTCGTCACTTTGAACGTTAGTATGAGGCATGTATCTTGTGGTGGACTTTTAAATTCTCTTAATAACTTTGTAGCCACAATACCCTTATTGATTTTAGAACCCACTCTTAGAAATTCTTGTGGGTAATCAAACAGGTGTCTTCAATTTAAAATTCTTCTCTAATGAGTGTCTTCTTGAAAGCTACCCAGTTAGCATCCTACATGTACAATTCAGTAACTCAAGCTTTCAATTCATGTACAGTGACTCGTACAAAATACTGACTCCATGCAAGTTGACCCACCCCAAAGAACTCCATCTTTTGAGCATAGGTATGCAAATATGCACATACATTCCTACCATTAAACAACTTCATCTCATGCTCTATTTATTGCAAAGCATTCATGACAACAATTTTTGTTTGAGCAGAAACATGCATCACCTGTTGTTGTTGTACATGCATAAGCATGTTTATATTCTGCACTAATTACTACAAAACATCAATAGAAATTGTGCTTGAAGGTTCTTCCATCCTATATCTCCTTCTAATGACCTTTTACATCTGGTTTACCAATGTCAGAGGGGTTTTAGTGGAAAGGCCATATCCACTCGAGATTAGAGAGAGAAGGAAGTAGAGAATAGGAGATAGAAGAGAAGAAAAAGAATAGAAAAGAGGTACACAAGACAAAGACAAAGCTCAATTTTTCAAAGTACCATGAATTGATAGAACCTGTACTCCAAATATTAGCTTCTTCTGTACTACTCAGATTGCAAATCTGATGGTTCCATTGGCTCTGAAAAGGGAGTAAAACTCAGGATACTTGATTAGAATTCTTCATAATCACTTCTTCTTCTTCTCCCTTGTTCGGAGTACTATTTGCTGCCTGAAAATTGCAATCACTTTTTTGGAGGGGTTTTAGTCAAAAGGTTGTATCCAACGGGGATCAAAGATAGAAGGAAGTAGAGAATAGGAGATAGATGAGAAAAAAAAGGAATAGGCAAGAGGTACACAAGATAAAGAGAAAGCTCAATGAATCAAAGCACTATGTATTGATAGAACCTAAAATTCCATATTTGGCACTACTTAGAAGCAATCTCCAAGCATTCGATCTTTTGGAGCTTCTTATAGACAAAAAATGTGCATCAAATAGTAGCTTCTTCTTTGCTGCTCACACCGCAAATATCATGGTTCTATTGTCTTCGAAAGGGGGGTAAAACTCTAGGGCACGTGCTCAAAATTCTTCCAGGTCATTCCTTCTTCTCCTAGTTCGAAGTGTTGTTTGTTGCCTGTAAACTGTGATCGTGCACGTGCACGATTTCAAAAGCTCTTCTTTTTTGCTTGAAATCTCCCAAAACTGGCTAAAAGAGCAACTTTCTTTTTGCATGTCACTCTGTTCTAGAAGTTTTCTACTACTTTTTATGATATTTATAATAAATAATATCCAAAATATCAAAAATAGGCTAAGCTTGTCCAAAAATCTAGTATTTTTGAACCATCCATACCACTGACACTAGCACTAATGACTAAGATGACATTGACTCTCTAAATCAATAAGGAAGCCTGGTGATGATGCATTCCATGTTTTTTCACACTTTGTCTAGATAGTGGCATAAGAGAGTGCCACACGAATTCGCAAGTCCCTTCTTTTTGCATGAGATCTCCCAAAATTGGCTGAAAAACCACTTGTTTTTTTGCATGTCACTCTATTCTAAAAGGATTCTACACCTTTTTAGGATATTTATAAGAAATAATATCAAAAATATCAAAAATAGACTAAACTTGTCCAAAAATCCCATATTTTGGAACTAACCATACTATGGACACTAGCATTAATGACTAAGATGGCATTGACTCTCTAGATTCATAAGAAAGCTGGATGATAATACACACAAGGCTTTTTCATACTATGTCCGCATAGCGATACGACAATGGCCAATCATTTTTATACATATGCTCGACTCTAAGCACACTCCAGTGTGTTTTATTAGTCAAAATTATGAAGCTAATATGGCTCCAATGCATACACTAAAATTTATTACAATTAGGTGATAGTACATGATCTCTAGCATCTCTACAATTAGGTGATAGTATATTATTACCTCTACACTAGTCACATTCTTCTAACATCAAAGCATATGGGCATTACAATTCATTGATATACAATTTTCCATTAATCTTTCATTAAACTCTAATGGACTCATTGTATATTTTTATGATTATAGTCAAGTAATGTGACTTAATTTTCATAGGATAGATATAAAAATTTGATTAAAGATGTGACTTATTTAGTGCCCTTTTGAGTATTTCTTTCTTAGTGATGGGACCTAAAATGGACCGGCACTGGCTATAGCACTAGCCGGACCTCATGCATTCTGTTGGAAACTGCAAGGAAGATGAGAGACGAAAGGAAGAGAGGAGAGAAGAGAGATATGAGACACCAGAAGTGGAACCCCAAAAGTATGTCAACTGAGCACACATGATAGGAATATATAGAGGGGACCTGGGGCACTATACATAGTGCTATATATAGACAAACTATATATAGCTAACACATACGATAGACAACCCCACCACATGGCCTCGCGGGCTAGGAGCATCTAAAACTCACTTTGCACTAAATGCTTATGACGATTTTGCGTTTGTATCCGATATGTAGTCCAACATTCACCTTCCCTTCTCCTTAGAGGGAGATCCCATAACATATAGGCATAATGCCTCGTAATACACACATAGGGAAGCACCTCTCAGCTAATTGCTGCGGCTCCATTGCGACTCTCCTACACCTCGGGGATTGGCCCCAAGATGTGTCGCTAACACATATAACATTCGCACAAACTCCACTCTTTCATAATTCAGTGTTTCAGGAGATTTTGATTTGCCTCAAAAAACATTCCCCAATGAAAACACTCGTCTAAAACCACAGCTTGGGTTTCCTATCCTCTCAGCGTTGGTCAAAGTTTATCAATCAATTACAATGCATTCCAAGAGATACCACGTGACATGCTTGATGCAAGGTGTATGAAGATTGTGCATAACCATTTTATGATTTAAAAAACAACCATGTGAGGTGCGAAAAACAGCCCTTTCATGAATGTTAACTAAGTATTATGTGCTGCGCTGCTTTAGGGACTAGCACCGGAACTTCCGTGCTACTAGTCGCCTATATTTAATTATGGAACAATCCCTAAATGCTATTCACAAAGAGGAAAATAAGAATTTATATCTTTTCAGCAATTAGATTGTCGCACAAATTGTATCCCCCCTCACCGTTTAGGTGTTGCTGCGATGCATAGGTGTAAATGGTTGTTTTGTATCATTTTTATATGTAAAAACTAGTAAACGTGTACTATAACATAAAGTACAAGGCCAAACTGAGGCTTAACCTCATGCTTTAACCTCATCAAACATTCGCATATATAAATCTTATTTTTTCACATTTTTAAAGTGCGAAAACCCCACTTTTCTTTATTTTTTACTATTTTTTCCTATTTATTATTCATAAAAAATAGGTATTTTCTTATTTATTTGTATTGCCTTATTATTTTGACTAAAACTTAATATTTTCTCAGAGTTTATCCCATTTCCACTCCTTTCCCCCAACTCAAAATCGAAAAAAGCCACTAATTTCCATAAAAAATGACATTTTACGGGTTTTAAAGAATTAATAACGGCTCTAAATCATTACGGGTTCTATATTTCTATAGTTACAGCCCTCAAAAATGATGCAAACAAGGTTCTAACAAAAATTTATTGCATATGAACAACATTTGGACCATGAAACATAAAAAACAATCAAATTTCTTTGTAAAATTAGAGCATACCGCGTGTCTTGCGTGTTGCGGGTTTTTTAATAATTATTCTGGGCAGCCCATAGACCGACCAACAACCATTCTTCAGTTCTGAACCTCTTTCTTCATCCTCCTCTTCATCTTGAAGCCATCCGATCACAGCTGGACAAGTATTCTTGAGCCCCTCCTTTTCTTGATTTCTTGCACATGAATTGCCTCTATGCAGGAGAGAGAAAGACTAGTTTTTTATCTCCACAACCAGCAGCCAATGGGGGAGCAGAGACCGGCGATTGGAAGTGTAGATCAAGGGTAGAACAGCCATGAGATCAGTTGGGGGGTTGTTTGTAGGTGTCATAGTCCCCCTTCTCCACAAATAGAAGAATGGTGTCCTCTCAGGCTGCGAAAAAAAACGCCCCCCCCCCCCCCCCCCCCCCCCCCCATTCTCATGAAAATTTTGGGGGGCTCCGTCAAGGGAGCCCCAAAGGTCATAACCTTTGGACTTTCTAAAGGCTATTCCCACTTGACTTTTTGGGCTTGGCCTCTTAGGCACTTCCTCTTCCTCATCCGATACCCGATTCAGGATCCGAAAAATCATGGACGTCTATCTTGAAGTCCTCCACTTCCGAGCATCTCCCAAGGTCTTGTCTATCATGCCAAAAAATTACGAAAATTCTCCGACTGCCATTCACTGGCTCTTTTAAGCACTTTCTGGGCATTGCCGCTTAAAATTGTATTGATTGCCACCGTCGCCTTCGACGAAGTCTATTTTTTCCCTGAAATTCGTAATTTTTGGCTATTTTTAAGCACTTTTTAGCATTAGAAATCATATGTCACTTAGTGATTTAATAATTTCAAAGGAACTACATGAATATCAAAGGTGTGTTTACAAATGGGAGTGAAATATTCTTATTTACATGCAAAGTTGAGAAGAAACCACTAAAAATATAAATGTGTAATGCCTATTGAAATCCTTTTGAATAAAGTCTCTTGAGAAAGACAACTTAGTTTTTGAGATAGTCTTTAAGCTACTCTGTAAGTCCAAATCCTAAAGGGTTTTGGTTTACTTCAAAAACATATTGAGTTTTTGTGAATATTCTACTTAATGCATTTCACTTTTTACATTCAAAAGTGGATCTCACTATGGAAGATCAATTGAATTCACTTTGCATGAAGTACAAAGCTAGATGAAGGATATGTGAAATTAGATTAGGCACCTTCTCTTAGGAGAATGCCACAACTATGACAACATAGTTCACTCATCTAGTCTTCTCTTCAGCTCTCATAAACTTTTGTGAATATAACACTCTATGTGAGATAAGTTCCTTAGGATTGCTATTCGAGAAGAAAAAACAAAGAACAATGTGGCTAAGTAAGTGTCATTTGAGAATGTCTTTAATTTTTAAATGCGCAAATGAACTACAACAAATCTCGAAAGTGCCTTGTGGGAATGAAATATTCCTATTCCCTTATGCAAAGTTGAAAAGAAATCACTACAAGTCTCAATGTGCAATGTTGCATGAAATCCTTTGGGATAAAGTAAAAAGCTAAATGAAGGAATATTTCAATCGTAGGAGGGTTGTAATAATGAAGCTAGGTGAGGGAATATTTCAATCATAGGAGAGTTGTGACAAATCATTGCGCCTTAGTAGTTACTAGGAATTGTTATTCATTCTTTTCTAAAGTACAAATATATTATGTGTTGCAAATAGTTCTTCACACTACTTGTTGTGTTATGGAAAGCATTTATGTGGAGTGAAATTAGTGTCCAAATGTGATGCAAGTAAAACAATGGAGCCTTTGAGCACTTACATCTCATAAGATTCAACAAAAGAAGATTTAAATTGTGGCTATTTCAAATTTCTACAACAAATTAATTTGCTATTCACTAGTAAAGCATGAGAAGAAAACATTCCAAGAAATGTGACCAACATGTTTTAAAAGAAATTGTATGGATTAAGCTAAGTTGGAAAGCATATATCTTCATGATTACAACTGAGGCCAATTTGATGGAAAAAGAGCTTTCTATTGTTTCTGATCAAATCCATCGCAATGAAGTTAATATCAAGCTAATTTTTTTACATGAAAAACTACCTTGATATAGAGGGCATACATTCCTATTGATACTAGTAATTGGATAAACATTGTCACCTCTTTCAATAGCTTGATATAGCTTGCCTTAGTATAATTTGGCTCAATTTTAGTGCATTTTTAGATTTCAAATATTACACAATAGTGTCTTTCTAGTTGAAAATTACTTCAATAAGATTTGACCGTACCATCCAACAACATGGGGAAGGCTCATGATATTTTGGCATTGCATGCACATGTCATTTAAAATACTAAAATAAGGCCCAAGCCACTTATGTGGCTAATTGCAATACTAGTGGTAACCAAGAAGAAAATGTTGAAAGAAGTGTTTTGATAGAGCTTTTTGTTTGGGCCCAAAGTGGACACTTTTTGTAGATGTTGCTATCAAGTGAGAAAATTAATAACATATTTTAGAATCTTTGCTACCACACATAGAGAGTGCATTTATATACAATCTTATATGGAGGGGATGATTGATCATAAAGTCAAAAAACATGCATTGAAAGACACATCAACAAAGAGCTTATAGTGCTTTAGAGTCATATTTGATGTTCATTGAGGCTTGATATAGACACTTAATATATGTATAAGTAAAGTTGTTGTATTAACAGTGTAGACAATATAGCTGTGTAATGTTATTGTATAAATAATGATTGCCCCATAGCGAAAAGAAAATCAAAATTAGTAAATTTTGCAAATAGTATGCCGCAACATGTGTTCATTAATAGAAATTTATTTTCTTATTAATTACTCTAATTGCTATGTCTAATTATATTTTCTTCATTGACAATCTTTATTTTGATGATATTGTCATTTAAGTGATGATTTGATTGCAATTATTGGGATGGTTTCTTGTTACAAATATATGCTATCAAAATGCCATACCTTAATTCAATATTAGGTCTAAATACAAAGGTGCATCTAGAAACATTCTTTTGTAGAGCAAGCTATTCAATCACCATAATATCTCCTTTAGAGATTGGAAATGTCATGTGTGTCATGCTTGCCTCTAGAGGTGAACTTGCACTCCCTTCTTTTGATGCAAGAAGAGTCTATCCAAGATGTTTATGATCTATTGTCCTTTTCTAATCATGTTATGTATAAGTCTAACTACCTCGTAGGAAAATGCACAACCACTTGGCTTCTTTAGATTTGAATCAATTTCTAGCAAATGATTCAGCTCAAAGAACTTACAAGAAAACTTTTGTAGTTTGTATAAGGATCATCTGAATGCAAAGCACACCTGAAAACATTTCATTACCTGGGTTGTCAAGCAAGGTGCATTATTTATTGTGAATCTAGCTCACTTCCGTTTAGTTTTCCCATATTACTTGCAAGCATCCAATACTATTTTACCTTGTATATTATTTCCCTAACGTCTATGTCTTTTGTGGTCTCTTTAGAGAATAGAATGAACCTAGTCCCCCCAAATTGATTGTAGCCCACCAAGTGATTCTAACCGAGTGATGGCTCAATGCTTCTTTGCTCCCACAAGCTTGGACTTGACCTAGTATACAAAACCTTAGTTTCTCCTACTCATTGCCCTTCCAATTTAGCCTATTGAACAACAATTACCACACTTAGGTTGCAATGCATCCATTCCCAAAAAGCAAGGCACATTTTTGTATGTGAAGATGTTGATACATGTAGTAATGTGTATGTAACCTTATTGGAAGTGTGGGCAATATTCACATGTGAACAAAAATGGATGTCCTTTGTTGGTGTTGCACATGCTTGAAGTCACAAGACTTGTCTTCTCATGCCTTATGAATGTTTCCATTTTGAAAAGAATGGTCTAAGGATAATGAGTTTTGCACAAGCTGTGGAATGAAGGAAAGAGATTGTGAGGAGGCTTGGGAAAAAAGAGTTATTAGAAAGAGGGTACCCTAGCGACCATGTTCTCAAGGGCCACATCAACAGCGTCAGGAAATGTTAAACTGGTGCGATTAAGAGGGTGGGAGTAAATGATAGTGGGGAGCATATGAACGATCGCTTCTTGCATGAGGCGCAAGCGGGCGGTCTCATGGTGAGCAATGTGAGCTAGCGCAGAGACAACGTCGACCCGGCCTTGCACCACGTCATCGGCATCGAAGAGGAGAGAGTAGAGGCTACCATTGCGTGGCAGGTGCCACATGTACTGGGTGTAGGCCGAGGACTTGGAGAAGAGGACGGGGATGCAGCCAGCCACGAGGCTGTCGAAGATGCCCTTCCTCGTGGGGCTGTCGCCGGTGGGTTGGAGGCAGAAGACGGAGCTTCGGAAGAGGGCGGTCACACGCTCCGGGCTCCCCGCACAGTCCAGGGCGTCCCAGCCGCACCTCAGCTCGCGGCACACTCGCTGTAGCCTCGGCCCTGCTGCCGCCGCCGCGCCTTCGCACTGCCTCGACAGCACTGCCCGCAGCTCCTTCGACTTCGCTGTCCCTCTCGACGTCGAGCCTACGAACGTGCACAGCCACTCTCTTTTCGGGTGCGCGGCCAGGAGCTCTTCCTGCAATCGATTAATATCAGTCTCTGGATCATTCATCAGCACGATTAATCGACGACTAATTAGCACGATTAATCAATCAGCTGTAAATCCAGCCTAAACATGTATAGTTATCATTAGCTCTGGACCATGGTAATCGTGACCATTATAACTCTCTGTGGTTATTGTATCGGCTCAGTCATAATATAGGCGTAATTAGGGCATGACGCCATTTCATAACTAATTCCTAGATGTGCTCCCATAATTTGACAGTAATCAGTCGTAGTTGGAAGCTCCCTGTGATTACTGTATCGGCTGACCATAATTGAGCCTAATTGCCTGGCGTGCAGCCCTGTTTTCATAATAAACCCCCAGTTTTAGAAGACAACGTTTAGTTGTGAAATTCTGTGTAATTATTCCCATGTCATAGTGCAAAGTTAACAAGGCGGTGCAGTTAATTTTCCTTGTATTTATTACCTGCCACAGCCTCATGTCCTCATCGCTAGAGGGATGGAAGGACGTTGGATAAGGTACCCCCACCTCGTCCTGTGTCCAGTCCTTCCTCTCGATCAGAAGCTTGGTCACATTCTGGAGCTCAGATATGGAGAGCAGGGAGCTGCCCCATCCATCCAAGGACTCTGGGTTCCGGCTGAAATCCCAGGAGATTCTCCCCAGCACCATGAAGTGAGGGCGCGACTGCCCGAATTTTACCCAAGCAGGGTTCCCGCTGAGCCACCCAACAAGGCGCTGGCTCAGCCTATCGCGCACGTGCAGGTGCGGTGAGAAGAGAGTGAAGGCTGTGTCCATGGCGGCATAGTAAGGTATGTAGAAAACCGTGGCGAGCTCTGCGTCGTCAGTAAGGCACGGGCTGTGCTTGAGCCTCTCGTGGAAGAGAAGCTCCAGAGAGAACTGCTCGGTCCGATACCACGCATGGGGTGGCACCAGCCTTAAGAGGCTGCTGGAGTTACTGACTGCATCAGCACGTCTGCTGTGGTTAGCTGCGGCTGCAGGAGCAATGGAAGGGCCGAAGCCTCCATTTTCGAGCCTCCCGCAGAGAGGAGCCCACTTGCCGGTGAGCCGGCCGCACTTGTCGACAAGGTCCTCATTGTACTCCCGAGGGAGCGAGTAGACGTAGATCCGCTTGCCCTTGCAGCGCCCGGGATTCGAACCTCGATCACCATCACCATCAGCAGAGGATTTTGCGTTCACTCCGGTATTCCTGTACCTCTGGTTATCTCCTGTCAGCTGTGCCTCTGTCCGGGGCCGTCGTAGTCTCACATTAATAAAGCCAAGACGTTCCTGCACGTCGTCCCCGTAGTGAAGTGAATCAAGACCCTTATGATAGCCTAGAAAGCCCAGGAGGAGGAGGATGGCGAGCAAGACTAGTGCAGCAGAAGAAGGATTTATTGAGCACCGTTTCTGGTGCTTTCTAGGGCTCATTAGTTGGCTGATCATGTCATCTACCCTCGGAAAGGGAGGAGTTTCCACTCTTTTGGGCTGCATCGTCATCATCTGCATACTGCCCTGCCGATCAGCCTGCACCGGCTGTGTAACATGGACAAGATTATCGTCTCTGACCAGGTGATATAGCTCAGATACAGACACAGAGACCTAGACAGACACAGAGAGAAAGAGAGAGAGAGAGAGAGAGAGAGGAGGGCGATGAAGTAGAGAAGAAGGAACCAGCAGTTGACGCAAAGCAACGTAGAAAATCGCAAAGAATAAGTGTAACCCGAAAGGCCACGTGGAAGGCTCTGCTTTAATATCAAAATTTACTTTTTTAGCCTTTGTCCTTTCCCTCTCAACATCACACTGTCGGCGATACAAAAACCTTCACTCTTCACTAGCCGGCCAGCGACCATTGAGCTAACAGTTCTTGGACTATCAAACTCTCTTAGGGGGATTTGAACTTCTCGACGACCAACGATACCCACGACAATGATCATATTCAAAGGAAAGCGTGTCAACTAGTCGAGCTAGAAGTCGTCTCTTGACCATTATATGAGGTTACTACATGTGACAACTTTTCTTTGTTTGAAGTTTCCCCTCCTACTCGTCAACAAGTTGGGGTTCACACCATATACTTCACCATGGAATCCATTGTGCATTTCCATCTTGTTGTTGAACATTTCTCTTGTCTTCACCTTTTTTTTATGCCCAATGTGTTGTTTGTCTTGCTCATTTCTCATGGCCTCACATGTATTGTTCTTACTTTACCAATTGCAATAAATAGCAAGTTTTTCAATGGAGCTTGTTCCCTACATATAATAAATAAAAAGATTCCAAAGTTCTTGCCATATCATACAGAACATTTACATGGGCCTATTTGTCAAAAGTAAGTATGAGAGGGGTTTCCCATTATAAGTTTCCCTTTGGAAAACCCCCTACTTTTCACATTTCCATGGAGTGTTTCAACACTCTTAGGGAACCCATGTGTTTGGCAAAACTTTACCAGAATGTAATAGTTTCACTACTCACAATAGGTGATGTATCTCTTTAAAGACCAAATTTGCCAATTGTTCTCACAATCGATATTCCATTCCCAAAAAATGAACAAAGCAAAGCCACTTAGTTCTAGTAGACTCACCAATCTTACCTCACTTATATCATAGTTGAAGATTGTTAATGGTCCCTCTATCTAAGTGGTATACTCCTTAACCCATGGCCATCCCCTCTTTGATCCAAAAGCCTCCCCTCCAAGTCAACCTCTTCAACCATCGCTCAAAGCCAAGAGAATAATAATAAGAATAATAATAATAAGGTGAAGTTAATGTTGATAATAGAGATGAAGCTTCTCCAATTGGTCCCTCATTGACTCCCTCACTCTCTCTCCCTCTCACCCTCTATTCCCTCTGAAGCTATGAAAGCAAGAAGGGAAGAAGAGATGAAAGCAAGGTGAGAAGATAGATATTGTCTCTCACTAATCCCTCACTCTCAAGCCTCAAGCTACAAAGGTTGTAAGCATCTTGGTGAGAAGATAATGAAGAAGAGGTCCAAAACATTTTGTAGACAGTAATAAGAACTTCAATTCATTTTACACATTGTATATTGAGGGCTTCCTTTTGGGTGGGCATCCTCAATTCTCTTACTCTTGTGATTGGTCCTTCTCTCTTTTACATTTCAAGTTGGCTTGTAGTTTTCTTACAATGGATTTGTGTACACAATCTTTATTGTTAAATGAATAGATATTTCCCACAACCTCCACAATAGTTACATATCTTCTAAATCTAACTCAAAAAGATATTATAAATTGCATTGAATCAACTAGGCCCATATTTTTCAAGAGAATACATAAAAAGGTGTATTCATTGGTGGTGATTGAGAATGAACTAATTATTATGCCTATTGGACTTACAATGCTAGGCATAAATACAATGGAATTATGAAACATTGCAACATCCTTCCCTAATATTTCTAGCACTTATAATTCCTCTTTGGTTGGCCCTTGTTGACTTCTTGATGTCCATCTTTGGCCAAATTCTTCCATGATACCTTTATCTTTAATTTAGTACAATTGTGCTCTCATTTTGGATTCACACTAGTGTTATAAGTGAGTCACAAAACTAGCTTAAAATCAACTAATTCGATAATAACTTACACATTGTACATTATTTTACACGTATAGGACTACTCAATTTTAGATTAATAAACATGACATGGTTTTGGATGATCTTATTTCATGTTTTAATTGATTTAAAAGATGACACTATAAATAAGGCCACAAATTTGGTATTTATTATCTTTGTGCCCCTAATTTCAAGTGCTTAAAAAGCTAACATTTTTCTCTTGTTGATAGCAATATCGATGTGGATGAGTTTCATACATATCAAAGTATTATTGACAAAAAGTCCTAAATGTTCAAAATTCTAATCAAAACTCTATGAAAATTATCATATTGTGCCATTTTTTCACAAGGCATTATTAATTTATGCCTCTTAAAAATACATTTTCTTGGCCAAAAATCATCTTATTATATTTTTAAAAAACTCTTATCTTGTTTTGACTACAAATCACTAAAAGAAACATGATCGATAATATATATTCAAAGAGAAATCAAAATTCTAAAAAGTTGTATGAATAATGATAATCACGACTTTTGCTACATATCTAGTGTTAATATTATCCCCTTACTAGTTGGGTGTCAGTCCCATGGTAGTCTCTATCAAAGATAAGGGGGGATATTAAGTCGAAGGCCTTAACTGTGGGGTTTAAGAGTTAAGGGTGCAAAGAGTACGATTAATATCGACATGTAATAAGTTGAACGCATTCACAATGTCATGTAGTTATATATTTAATGAAGGGAAACCATGGAAAAATTATCTATGTAAATATTCTAGATATATACTTATGGGATGCTTACTTAGGATGTGAACATGTTTTTTAAGGTTCAGAGTCATCTCCAAAATAGTATGAATACACATTATTAAGTTTTATTAGCTTAATGACAACTTTGGATGGATCAAGTTACATGGAAGGAGTTATGTTGAGTGCTGCAAGGTGTTGAAACCTAATTTTTTTTTAAAAGTAATGTATTTTAGGAAAAGCGGAATTTTCAACTATTTTGGGATATTTTTTTTGCAATACTACATGTTGATGCATGGGAGATTAGGTTTTTTTTTGTCAATATGAGTAC
This sequence comes from Lygodium microphyllum, assembly GCF_053477565.2. NCBI lineage: Eukaryota > Viridiplantae > Streptophyta > Polypodiopsida > Schizaeales > Lygodiaceae > Lygodium > Lygodium microphyllum. Next base: position 97,431,404 of record NC_141164.1, read on the forward strand.
CTAGATGATTATATTCTAAATTCGACTGAAAAAGTCAAAGAGAAAATAAATTGCAGCAAGTTCAAGACATGATTGCTATCCTCAAGATTTTGATATAGGGTTTCTTACTTAAGGCTTCTATTTGCCTACTATTGCTAGATGCTTTGGGCTATCAAAGGGACATTGTTTCTCATTATACTACTGTAGTGGAATTCTTTTGGGTTGCATAGAGTATCCAAGTTATCTTCTTGAAAAAGTTTAGTCTAAAAATCAACTTAAATGTAGTGTTTGTAACACAAGAGTGTAGCTACAATTGTACAAAGTTTTTCAAGAGCAACACACAACATCATTTTGGACCCTTTCTACCTTCCATCTGTCTTAATTCTTTTCTTGAACCCTTATGGTTTGTGGCTGACATATATCCCCCTCTAACATTTGGTAAACGTGACATGAAAAGCCTCATCCAAAATCGCAAAGATAGAAGATGCTATGGGATCTTCAAGTCATGCTTTTGGATCGTCTGATGAAATAAGGCAACTACTTCAATTATTTAATATGCATTTGCAATAGTAGTAACAAGAATAGATATTACAAAATTTCACAAAGTAAGAGTTCATAGAAGTTAAAGCATTGCAAGTAGTAGAGAACTGATTGCAATTATATGATGGCTATGGACTATTTGAATACTTCAAGCTATATGTTGCGAAAATGGAGTTCTTTGGAATACCACCACATAGGATGATCCAATATTTTGTTTGGATCTCAGCACACACAACAAAGATCTATGGAAAATATCCTAATTGGGATGAGTTTAAGAAGGTGATGAAATGAAATTTTTTTCTTAAAGATTCAAGCTTGGTGACCATATGATCTTTTAGAGAATGGATTCATAAGTTCAACAAAGGATTGATAGCTACGAAGCTTCAGTGGGAATTTGAGCTTAGGTTTGACCAATTGGATGCTGCAAAACATGCCACTCTTGAATATGAGAAAGTGGAATTATTTTTAGAGGCTATGGATTTTGCTTTGCAATTGAGTTTGGAGTAGTTGTTTGAAGATAAAACCTAAGAATGGGGTTTAAAAACTAGTTAGCAAGACGAAAAAGATGTTGTTTCTATGCTTTTTAAGAGAGAAAGATGAAGAGCTAGAATGCAAGTTAGATCTGTTACTTTGGTAACTAGTCCAGCAATGGAAGCTATGGAAAAACAGCCTATTCCTATTGCTATACCTATTAGGGATGATGGAATGGATGAATTAATCAAGAGCATGCATGACTTGCAAATCAAGATGGAAAAAATGGAAGAAAATAGTCGGCTTACAAGTTTTATAGGTCCATCTTTTGCTTCTAGATATCCAAATCGTGGAGTCTTTGCCATTGCATGTGGTGTGATAGCACATAACATAAGCGTAAGGGTTGTGATGCCTTTAAAGATGCTGTGTGGAAACATTTAATATTTTGGAGAGATGGGAAGATTTGTGCTAGTGAGACATACTTGCCTATTGCCACAAACTTTGCTAAGGGTGGTATGAAGAATATTTTGGAAGAAATGACGGCACACTCATCGTATGTTTCCATAGATGTGGCATCCTATGGCTTCACCTAAATTTTCTCCTGCACGATGCTTCACCTGGTCTTCCTCCTCCAGTTCTCCTCGTCCAACTCTTCTAGTTCGATTCTTCTCACTTAGCCCTCCGCCTCGTCCAAATTATCAAGGACTTTTGTTTGATCTTGATTTGGTTGGGACTCTCGTCCGATTGCTATGTCTGATTGATCAAGGCATTATTGGCATCCACAGTAGGCAAGGCGTGCCATCCGATTTCACATTAAGGGCCTCATGGTCGTTTGATTGCACTCAAGACTCCATCTCCCTTGCTCGGCTGAATGCTATGCCTCTATCCTCTCTCCGTCTGAAATTGGACAAGTGGCCTCATGGCCTATGATGGGGGAAGGCTTTGCTTCGTCCGAATTCTCAACTTCTCCTCCTCTACCCTCATGACTGACTTAGTCTTGCTATGGCCTCTCAAGGTTCATAGCCTCAAGGCCAAGTTTAGAATCACGTGGCCTTGTGGTCGTTCTTGATCAACTAGGCCTTGCGGCTGATGTTGATGGTGGTCGAAAGAGAGAGAGAGAGAGAGAGAGAGAGAGAGAGAGAGAGAGAGAGGGAAAGAAAAGGATCACATACAAAAACCTTCGCTCTTCACTAGCCGGCCAGCTACCATTGAGCCAACACTTCTTGGACTATCAAACTCTCTTAGGGGGATTTGAACTTCTCGACGACCAACGATACCAACGACAATGATCATATTCAAAGGAAAGCGTGTCAACTAGTCGAGCTAGAAGTCTTCTCTTGACCATCATATGAAGTTACTACATGTGACAACTTTTCTTTGTTTGGAGTTTCCCCTCCTACTCGTCAACAAGCATATACTTCACCATGGAATCCATTGTGCATTTCCATCTTGTTGTTGAACATTTCTCTTGTCTTCACCTTTTTTTTATGCCCAATGTGTTGTTTGTCTTGTCCATTTCTCATGGCCTCACATGTGTTGCTCTTACTTTACCAATTGCAATAAATAGCAAGTTTTTCAATGGAGCTTGTTCCCTACATATAATAAATAAAAAGATTCCAAAGTTCTTGCCATATCATACATAACATTTACATGGGCCTATTTGTCAAAAGTAAGTATGAGAGGGGTTTCCCATGATACGTTTCCCTTTGGAAAACCCCCTACTATTCACATTTCCATGGAGTGTTTCAACACTCTTTGGGAACCCATGTGTTTGGCAAAACTTTACCAGAATGTAGTAGTTTCACTACTCACAATAGGTGATGTATCTCTTTAAAGACTAAATTTGCCAATTGTTCTCAAAATTGATATTCCATTCTCAAAAAATGAACAAAGCAAAGCCACTTAGTTCTAGTAGACTCACCAATCGTAGCTCACTTATATCATAGTTAAAGATTGTTAATGGTCCCTCTATCTAAGTGGTATACTCCTTAACCCATGGCCATCCCCTCTTTGATCCAAAAGCCTCCCCTCCAAGTCAACCTCTTCAACCATTGCTCAAAGCCAAGAGGAGAAGAAGAAGAAGAAGAAGAAGAAGAAGAAGAAGAAGAAGAAGAAGAAAAAGAATAATAATAATAATAATAAGGTGAAGTTAATGTTGACAATAGAGATGAAGCTTCTCCAATTGGTCCCTCATTGACTCCCTCACTCTCTCTCCCTCTCAACCTCTCACCCTCTATTCCCTCTGAAGCCATGAAAGCAAGAAGGGAAGAAGAGATGAAAGCAAGGTGAGAAGATAGATATTGTCTCTCACTAATCCCTCACTCTCAAGCCTCAACCTACAAAGGTTGTGAGTGTATTGGTGAGAAGATAATGAAGAAGAGGTCCAAAACATTTCGTAGACAATAATAAGAACTTCAATTCATTTTACACATTGTATATTGAGGGCTTCCTTTTGGGTGGGCATCCTCAATTCTCTTACTCTTGTGATTGGTCCTTCTCTCTTTTACATTCCAAGTTGGCTTGTAGTTTTCTTACAGTGGATTTGTGTACACAATCTTTATTGTCAAATGAATAGATATTTCCCACAACCTCCACAATAGCTACATATCTTCTAAATCTAACTCAAAAAGATATTATAAATTGCATTGAATCAACTAGGCCCATATTTTTCAAGAGAATACATAAAAAGGTGTATTCATTGGTGGTGATTGAGAATGAACTAATTATTATGCCTATTAGACTTACAATGCTAGGCATAAATACAATGGAATTATGAAACATTGCAACATCCTTCCCTAATATTTCTAGCACTTATAATTCCTCTTTGGTTGGCCCTTGTTGACTTCTTGATGTCCATCTTTGGCCAAATTCTTCCATGATACCTTTGTCTTTAATTTAGTACAATTGTGCTCTCATTTTGGATTCACACTAGTGTTATAAGTGAGTCACAAAACTAGCTTAAAATCAACTAATTCGATAATAACTTTCACAGTGTACATTATTTTACACGTATAGGACTACTCAATTTTAGATTAATAAACATGACATGGTTTTGGATGATCTTATTTCATGTTTTAATTGATTTAAAAGATGACACTATAAATAAGGCCACAAATTTGGTATTTATTATCTTTGTGCCCCTAATTTCAAGTGCTTAAAAAGCTAACATTTTTCTCTTGTTGATAGCAATATCGATGTGGATGAGTTTCATACATATCAAAGTATTATTGACAAAAAGTCCTAAATGTTCAAAATTCTAATCAAAACTCTATGAAAATTATCATATTGTGCCATTTTTTCACAAGGCACTATTAATTTATGCCTCTTAAAAATACATTTTCTTGGCCAAAAAGCTTCTTATTATATTTTTAAAAAACTCTTATCTTGTTTTGACTACAAATCACTAAAAGAAACATGATCGATAATATATATTCAAAGAGAAATCAAAATTCTAAAAAGTTGTATGAATAATAATAATTACTACTTTTGCTACATATCTAGTGTTAATATTATCCCCTTACTAGTTGGGTGTTAGTCCCATGGTAGTCTCTATCAAAGATAAGGTGGTATATTAAGTTGAAGGCCTTAACTGTGGGGTTTAAGAGATAAGGGTGCAAAGAGTACGATTAATATCGACATGTAATAAGTCGAAGGCATTCACGATGTCATGTGGTTATATATTTAATGAAGGGAAACCAAGGAAAAATTATCTATGTAAATATTCTAGATATATACTTATGGAATACTTACTTAGGATGTGAACGTGTTTTTTAAGGTTCAGACTCGTCTCCAAAATAGTATGAATACACATTATTAAGTTTTATTAGCTTAATGATAACTTTGGATGGATCAAGATACATGGAAGGAGTTATGTTGAGTGCTGCAAGGCATTGAGACCTTTTTTTAAAAAAGTAATGTATTTTAGGAAAAATGGCATTTTTAACTATTTTGGGATAATTTTTGCAATACTACATGTTGATGCATGGGAGATTAGGTTTGTTCTAGTCAATTTGAGTACCTAGATGATTATATTCTAAATTTGGATAAAAAAGTCAAAGAGAAAATAAATTGCAACAAGTTCAGGACATGATTGCTATCCTCAGGATTTTGATATAGGGTTTCTTACTTAAGGCTTCTATTCGCCTACTATTGCTGGATGCTTTGGGCTATCAAAGGGACATTGTTTCTCATTATACTACTCTAGTAGAATTCTTTTGGGTTGCATAGAGTATCCAAGTTATCTTCTTGAAACAGTTTAGTCTAAGCAATCAACTTAAATGTAGTGTTTGTAACATGAGAGTGTAGCTACAATTGTACAAAGTCTTTCAAGAGCAACACACAACATCATTTTGGACCCTTTCTGCCTTCCATCTGTCTTAATTCTTTTCTTGAACCCTTATGGTTTGTGACTCACATATATCCCCCTCTGACATTTGGTAAATGTGACATGAAAAGCCTCATCCAAAATCACAAAGATAGAAGATGCTATGGGATCTTCAAGTCATGCTTTTGGATCATCTAATGAAATAAGGCAACTACTTCAATTATTTAATATGCATTTGCAATAGTAGTAACAAGAATATATATTACAAAATTTCACAAAGTAACAGTTCACACAAGTTAAAGCATTGCAAGTAGTAGAGAACCGATTGTAATTATTTGATGGCTATGGACTATTTGAATACTTCAAGCTATATGTTGCAAAAATGGAGTTCTTTGGAATACCACCACATAGGATGAGCCAATATTTTGTTTGGATCTCAGCACACATAACAAAGATCTATGGAAAATATCCTAATTGGGAGGAGTTTAAGAAGGCGATGAAAGGAATTTTTTTTCTTAAAGATTCAAGCTTGGTGACCATATGATCTTTTAGAGAATGGGTTCATAAGTCCAACAAAGGATTGGTAGCTACGAAGCTTCAGTGGGAATTTGAGCTTAGGTTTGACCAATTGGATGCTGCAAAACATGCCGCTCTTGAAAATGAGAAAGTGGAATTATTTTTAGAGGCTATAGATTTTGCTTTGCAATTGAGTTTGGAGTAGTTGTTTGAAGATAAAACCTAAGAATGGGGTTTAAAAACTAGTTAGCAAGATGAAAAAGATTTTGTTTCTATGCTTTTTAAGAGAGAAAGATGAAGAGCTAGAATGCAAGTTAGATCTGTTACTTTGGTAACTAGTCCAACAATGGAAGCTATGGAAAAATAGCCTATTCCTATCGCTATACCTATTAGGAATGATGGAATGGATGAATTAATCAAGAGCATGCATGACTTGCAAATCAAGGTGGAAAAAATGGAAGAAAATAGTCGGCTTACAAGTTTTATAGGTCCATCTTTTGCTTCTAGATATCCAAATCGTGAAGACAGGAAGAGAGGAGAGAAGAGAGATATGAGACACTAGAAGTGGAACCCCAGAAGTGTGTCAATTGAGCACACATGATAGGAATATATAGAGAGGACCTGGGGCACTATATATAGACAGTAGACAGACTATATATAGCTAACAAGGAGGAGCTTGTAATGTAGGGAATTTAACTTGAAGAGATAGATGCAAATAGTATTTTTAAGAATGTGGTTATTGATAGCATTGCATGATGCATGAAGACAGTAAAGAGTATACAACCTATAAGTATACAGAGAATGATGTATCTAGTATGATACCCCATAGCCATTATTCCAAGAACCATTGGACCCAAGCATGATTCATAACTTGTATGAAGGTAGCAGATGGCTTGTTGATGTAGAACATAGATGGCAGATGCATGTAGCTAATACATTAGGGAAGATTTGATGTCACTTTTTGGCCCTATAAGAAATCTAGGAGAGAGAGAGTGCAATGAAATTTATGAAAAATATTACTGGAAAAAATATTTATAGAAAAAATTATTGAAATAAAAATTGCAATCTTAGGGAATGTTGGCAGTTTTGTACTTTGGTACTTTTTCATTGCTATCATTCATTGACAATGAACCTTGAAGGCATCACATGTACTTGTCACCCTCAATGACTCACTACTTTACTTCAAGAGTCAATGACTTTCTCAAAATGTTCACTCTTTATTTTCCAATTTTCATTTCGGGGGATTGTAAACCACTTCCATTACGAGCTTGGGGATCATTTCTCGTCTCTCAAAACAACTTCCATTACAATCTTGGATCACCTCTTGGGAACTCAATTGCAAGCATGGGTAATTGTAAATATCCATACCACCTCCATATTGATCTGGATAATGAGTATACACCTATTTGCAAAAGAAACAAGGTGTATGGCCACAAATTGAGTGTGTCATTAGGGGAGATTTGAGGTCAATTTTTGGCCCTGTAAGAAATTGAGGAGAGAGAAAGTGTTGCGTAATTTATAAAATACACCATTAGAAAAAAGTTTCACAATCCCAGGGAAAAAATAGCCCTTGGTAGGTGAAATCATAGTTTGCTAGTACAATAAAAGGACCAATTTTTTCTATGCCCAATTAGTGCCTCCATTAATTCTTAATTTGGATTTTAGAGGGAACCCCTAGATAAGAAAAGTTACAATTGTATAGAATTTTGAGTATATTGTTGGCTCAAATGATGTCAACCCGCGATGTATATGTATGGTGCCATTATGATTGTATACAGATGGAGTTCAATCGAGTGGACTTGAGTTTAAACTATTGAGAAACGCATATCATGCCGCAAATGAATCTTGCCATCATCCAATTGATGGGGCGGCACACCAGATGTGCTAAAGCTTGCTACCCTAGATATAGCAGGAGCCCTCTCTAGCCATTAAGCTCTCAATGCAACCCCTCGGGCTCTTTTGTCAACAATCGCGTGGTGGGGGGACTTGCTTAAGATGCTGCGCCGAACACACATAGAATGCAAAAGGAGAAGCTCACTCAAGAGACAAGAAGAAAGATGGAGGCCAAAACGTTTTCTTGTTGGTTTCTTCTTCTTCTTCCACACACTTTACAATGTACATAAAGTATAGATAAGATACAACATAAAGGAAAGTGGCCTACTAAGTCAAACAATGTATAACCGACTACACTAGTCGACTGGCGCTATAACTATGCCAGCTGTAAATAGGTATAGCAACCTGAATATAATAAGTAATGAGTCAGTGGCCATGTGAGAGTCATAATGACCACTGACGTGCTAAGTGTAGATGTGTGGACCCATCTAACCAGGCAGTCCATCATCAATGTCCGCATATGTTGAGCTTGTCATCTCAACACTCCCCCTCAAGCTCAACTGCATCTCTGCAATTCCAAGTAAGCTTTGAAACTTTTGAAGCTTCTCTGTACCCAATGCCTTCGTGAAGATGTCAGCTATCTGATCCTGTGTACTGACATATACCAAGTCAATATCACCTGCTAGTACCTTCTCTCTCACAAAGTGGTAGTATACCTCAATATGTTTTGTCTTGGCATGGAACATAGCGTTCCTAGCCAACTGTATACTGCTCATGTTGTCACAATAATTGACAACTGGACCTTCCACCTGCACATCTAAATCAGCCAATTACTTTTGTAGCCATACTACCTCACATGCTGCAACAGCAGCACCTCTATACTCAGCCTCTATACTCGACAAAGCAACTGTAGATTACTTTTTGCTGCTCCAAGCAACTACTCCACTACCAAGAGAGAACATGTATCCGCTGGTAGATCTTCTATCAGACATACTACCAGCCCAATCAGCATCTGTGTATCCAAACACCTATACATCTGTACCTGCCTCATAGAAAAGTCCATAATGTAATGTGGACTTCACATATCTCAATATGCGTCTGACTACATCCAAATGTGGCTTTCTAGGTACTTGCATAAACTGACTCACAAGACCAACAGTGTAGCTCAAGTCTGGCCTTGTAATGGCCATGTAGATCAAACTCCCCACTATCCTCCTAAACATAGTAGGGCCTTCTATCTCATCCCCAACATCAGCACTCAATTTTACATTCTGCTCCAATGGGACTGAAAGTGGTTTGCATGCTGTCATACCATACTTGGACAACATATCCAAGCCATACTGTCTTTGGGACAGCCATATATCATCATCACATCTGATCACCTCAATGCCAAGGAAGTACCTTAGCTCACCTAAATCCTTCATCTCAAAATTCTACTTCAAAAAGTCCTTGACTTCAGCAATCCCACTATCACTATCACATGTACCAATCAAGTCATCCACATAGATGACTATGATGACCAAACCTGCATCTCCCTTTCTCACATAAAGTGAGTGATCAGCATCAGAAACATAAAAGCCAATATTGACAAGATACTCTTGATCTTGTCAGACCATGCTCTAGGTGCTTGCTTGAGCCCATAGAGCACCTTCTTCAACCTGCACACATACGTGGGATGCTCTAAATCTTCATAACCTGCTAGTTGATCCATATACACTTCTTCCTGCAAATCACCATGTAAGAAGCCATTCTTCACATCCATTTGCTGCAACCTCCAACCTTTGGCTGCTGCCAAAGCAATCACACATCTGACAGTTGCCATCCTAGCAACTGGACTGAAGGTTTCTTCATAATTTATGCCATATGTCTGGGCATAGCCTTTTGCAACCAACCTAGCTTTGTACCTACTAATAGAACCATCTGCATCGTGCTTAATCTTATAAACCCACTTACATGCAATAGCTTTCTTGCCCTTTGGCAATGATACTAGATCCCAAGTCTTATTGGCCTCTAATGCAGCCATCTCCTCATCCATCGCTGCATCCCAATGAGCATGACCAACAGCCTCCTCAAAACATGTGGGCTTAACATCCTCAATCACTTTCACCATATAAGCATAATGGTGAGCTGCATAACCTTCAAAACCAAATTTGTTAACAGGGTATCTCACCTTGCTAGACCTGCGTACCACTGGATCACTCAATGGAGTCTTTGCATTGACGCGTGCTCTCTGCACACCTGGAGTCCTCACTGAAGGAATACCAAGCTCATCATCCAAGCTCTCTGAGCCACTCGAGTCTCCATAAAGAACTGCATCAATGCCATTTGACACTTTATTCTTTCCTTTGTATTTACCTGTAGTGCTACTAGATGCACTTGAAGATGTAGAGCTACTCCTTAGTCTCCCAAACCATGGACTACTAGATGATGTCTCTGGTCCATTAAGAGTCCGTGATTCTTGCTTTTCAACCTGCACATGAGTGTCATGATCATCATCATCATCCAATGCATCACCACTAGATACATACCAACTGCTCATTTCATCAAAGATGGCATCCCTGCTCACTCTAAACTTACATGCGACAGGGTTATAACAACGATACCCTTTCTGCTCTAAAGAGTATCCAATAAATACAGATCTTTGTGCCTTTGGATCAAGCTTCTTCTGTAACTCATCTGGCATATGAACATATGCAACACAGCCAAATACCTTCAAGTGTGATACATCAGGCTTCTTGCCAGTAAAGCATTCTTCAGGAGTCATCCCATGAATTGCAGCTGTGGGAGTTCTGTTCATAATATAAAGAACAGTATGAATAGCCTCAGACAAAAAATGCTTAGGCATAAGGCGTGTGCAACTTCTGCAATATGCCTGTTTTTCCTTTCTGCAACACCATTTTGCTGTGGGGTATACCTGCATGTGAGCTGTCTCTTTATCCCATGAGACCTCAGAAAATCACTGAACTCATTCAAGAGGTACTCTCCCCCTCCATCTGACCTCAAGCACTTTACTTTCAAGTCTGTTTCTCTTTCAACTACAGCCTTGAAAGTTCTAAAGTGCTCAAACGCTTCACTCTTTTCCTTCATAAAATATACCCACAGCTTTCTAGAACAATCATCAATGAATGTGACAAAGTATGAACTGCCTCCAAGAGATACATTTTGTGTAGGCCCCCAAATATCTGTATGCACAACATCAAGGATATTTCTGCTTACATCTCTGTCATGTGAAAAGGGTTGTCTTGCCTGCTTACCAAACTCACATGCTTCGCATACCTTATGAGATTCTGCAACTGTAAATGTAGGCAAAACTGTAACCAATCCTTTGGACTACATTAATTTCAGCCTTTGTACATTTGCATGTCCAATGCGTTTGTGCCAAATTTCAATATCTGCAACAACACCTTTTTCTTTAACATACATAGCAGCATTCATAGTAGGAATTCCAGCATCCAGAGTAAACATACATCCAACTCTACTTCCCTTTGCTACCAACCTACACTTGTCATTGAAGTCTTCTACAAAGCAGCCCTTTGCATTAAATCTGACTTGCAGCCCTTGCTCTACCATTTGACCTACCATTTGACCAACTAACACCAAGTTCTTTGTAATAGATGGCACATGTAATACATCTGAAAGACTCTTTGTCTTACCATCATGCAAGGACAAGGAAACTTTTCCAATGTGTGAAATTGGGTGGCATGAATCATCACTCGTCTGCACATAACCTGCATTTTGCAAATCCTGCATCTCTTCAAACTATTATGCATGGCTCGTTATGTAATTGTATGCACCTGAATCAACATGCCAAACATTATCATGTGTTCCCTTTCCTGTAACAGCATTCAGCATATGCTGCATAACAAACAGACATTCATTTTTGTCTTCATTCTGTTGTGAAGACGATGCATAGTTTCCTTGCTGCAACTTATCACTGCGAATATCATCTTTCTTAGCATAACATTGGGCTGCAATATGACCTGTTTTGCCATAGTAGTGACACACAATACCAGAGTTGTTAGAACCTCTGTTCTGCCATCCACCTCTTTCTCTAAAGCTCCCCCTGCCTCTAAAGTTACCACGACCTCCTGAAACCTGCATATCGCCCAATTGCTGATTCAATCTATTTTGCTGGTTGTCACTACCACGTCCTGTACTACGGCCTCTTAAGAGAACCTACCACGTCCCCTTCCTGAACTGGAGTAGAAAGCTTAGACCTGTTCACCACTTCTTTCAGATGTCTCACTCTGCATGTTGATCTCTTCTGTGATCATAAGGGAGACCAACTCATCGAAATCTGAAAATGGCTTTCTGATATATACGGATGTTACAAAAGACTTCCAAGCCTTTTCGTTGTTAAGTCTACCCAAGGTAGACGACACCGAATCATCATCATCGGGCATTGCATCAATCACTGCGAAGGAATTTGCAATGCTCCTTACCTTTAGTGCATACTCATTGATAGACATCTTTCCTTTCTTCAATGTATTCAACTCTTGCTTGAGTTGAATCTTTCGTGCCTTTGTATTTACGAAAAACATAGTTTCAAGTATGGTCCAAGCTACATATGAATTCTCTGCATTTCTAATATGTCCCAGCATATTATTGTCAATTATTGCAGATAGATAATACATGACCTTTTTGTCTTTTGCATTCCATTCCTTTCATGCCTTTGTTTCTTCTACATTTGGAGGATCACTCACCTTCGGCTCCTTTTCTTCACCTGCTGAAACAAACTCGTAGAGGCCTTTTCCAATAAGGAAGTTCGTGACACGGAACTTCCATGAAGGGTAGTTGTTCTTGTCGAGCTTCTCAATGATGGGGTTTCCACTATTCTCTGCCATTATCACAAAACTAATGCCAAAAAGCAAGCAAATCTTCTGCAACCCTCGACCTTAGTGCACAGCAATACACCAAACAATCTTTTTCATTGTCTGCTCAACAATACATACAATCTGCAACTAGTTTGCAGATAAACCTTGTGTTTATTCATTGGTAAACACCTTTGAGCTTACAGATCTGAAATCTGTAACCTGTGCATCTGTATACAGCAGACACAATTGCAATTGCAGGGTATCTGGAACTGCTGTCCGCAACCTTGCAGCTCTAAAACGGGGCTTGAAACGGCCTTAGATGCCCAAAATAACTGTGGAAAAGCCCTAAAAGGCTAGCTTGAAGAATACACAGCGCTCTTCGTGCACACCAAATCTCACTGCAATCTGAGATTTTTGTTTTGCTCTGCTTCCGGTGCCTCCACAGGTACTATCCAAGAGAGAGAGTGGAAGGATGGGAGAGCTTCTTACCCATGGCTTGCTTGCTCGAACCTTCCTTCTTCTCCTTCACTTTAGCCTTTGAAATCAGCCTCTCTCAGTGGTGCAGCTCTGATACCATGTCAAGAATTGCGTGGTGAGGGGACTTGCTCAAGATGCTGCGCTGAACACACATAGAATGCAAAAGGAGAAGCTCACTCAAGAGACAAGAAGAGAGATGGAGGCCAAAACGTTTTCTCGTTGGTTTCTTCTTCTTCTTCCACACACTTTACAATGTACATAAAGTATAGATAAGATACAACATAAAGGAAAGTGGCCTACTAAGTCAAACAATGCATAACTGACTACACTAGTCGACTGGCGCTATAACTATGCGAGCTGTAAATAGGTGTAACAACCTGAATATAATAAGTAATAATTCAGTGGCCATGTGAGAGTCATAATGACCACCGACGTGCTAAGTGTAGACGTGTGGACCCATCTAACTAGGCAGTCCATCATCAATGTCTGCATGTGTTGAGCTTGTCATCTCAACATCTTTGCTATGCCGCTCAAACTCTTTTCTTCGTACTTTACACCTAGTTTGTTTGTTCACTTGTTGCCATGATGACTCCATTAAGGAAGGGGGACCATTAATACCACCCTAGTGAAGTCCCCAATGATGAAGCACAATGAGGGGACGAGATCCCCTCACAACATCAACAATATAGCATGGTCTATGCCAGAGGAGATGTGGATCTCAACCACTGGTGGCAAGTAAGGATAGTTGCTCCATGAGGAGTAGACTAAGAAAACATCATTTGGTTTAATGATGAAGACACATCCTCGATGAAACCTAGAGGTGAGCTTTTTGGGATTCACCTTGTTTGTTCTATGTTTTTCCATATTTAGCTAGGACTTCATGTAGTCTACCATATTGGCACATATGATTGATCTCAGTATTTTGATTCCTAAGAGCTTGATGATGGATCATGACCTTCTCATAGTTTAAATCCACAATGAGTCACTATAAAGTGAGAAAGGCCCCTCCCAAGGGTGAAGCGTACCATATTACTTGGTGATGACCCTTTTGTGTACTGAACCCTGTATGGGCCAGCATTAACAAGCGAGAGATCCCTACCTCAATGGTGGAGGACCCTCATATCGCATGGTCGTGACCCTTGTATATGGTGAGGGTGAGAATTGTGTTCAGGAGGTGAGAAAAGCCTATAGATTAGAGAGTCAACTAGTGCTGAAAATTGCAACCCTACTTGCCCTTCCTTTATCTGCAACCTTGCATATGAATGGCAATCAAATGACAGCTCTTGCCAATGCATGCCAAGTTGGACATGAGGCTTAGGAGACTTTCTGTTGATTGTATCCCTGAGATAGATAAAATTGCTACTTTAGCTTGCATCTATATAGCTAATATTTATGTAGCAATGCAAATGCAAGAGAATGTAGGAGAGATTGAAGTCATGCAAGGTTGCAAATAAGGCTTGGAAGAAGCCAAGATGTTGTTGGTGGATTGATGCCAAATTAAATACTCAATCCTTTTTAGTCTTTGACAAAAAACACCCACAAAGATGCATAACCTTCAAAACCAAATCTGTTAATAGGGTATCCACATAGATGACTATGATGACCAAACCTGCATCTCCCTTTCTCACATAAAGTGAGCGATCAGCATCAGAAATATAAAAACCAATATTGACAAGATACTCTTGATCTTGTGAGACCATGCTCTAGGTGCTTGCTTGAGCCCATAGAGCGCCTTCTTCAACCTGCACACATACGTGGGATGCTCTAAATCTTCATAACCTGCTGGCTGATCCATATACAATTCTTCCTGCAAATCACCATGCAGGAAGCCATTCTTCACATCCATTTGCTGCAACCTCCAACCTTTGGCTGCTGCTGCCAAAGCAATCACACATCTGATAGTTCCTAGCAACTGGATTGAAGGTTTCTTCATAATCTATGCCATATGTCTGGGCATAGCCTTTTGCAACCAGCCTAGCTTTGTACCTACTAATAGAACTATCTGCATTGTGCTTAATCTTATAAACCCACTTACATTCAATATCTTTCTTTCCCTTCGGCAATGATACTAGATCCCAAGTCTTATTGGTCTCTAATGCAGTCCTCTCCTCATCCATCGCTGCATCCCAATGATCATAACCAACAGCCTCCTCAAAACATGTGGGCTCAACATCCTCAATCACTTTCACCATATAAGCATAATGGTGAGCTACATAACCTTCAAAACCAAATCTATTAACAGGGTATCTCACCCTGCTAGACCTGCGTACCACTGGATCACTCAATGGAGTCTTTGCATTGACGCGTGCTCTCTGCACACCTAGTGTCTTGACAGAAGGAATGCCAAGCTCATCATCCAAGCTCTCTGAGCCACTGGAGTCTCCATCAAGAACTGCATCAATGCCATCTGACACTTTATTCTTTCCTTTGTCTTTACCTATAGTGCTACTAGATGCACCTGAAGATGTACATGTACTCCTTAGTCTCCCAGACCATAGACTACCAGATGATGTGTTTGGTCCACTAAGAGTCCGTGATTCTTTCCTTTCAGCCTGCACATGAGTATCATGATCATCATCATCATCCAATGCATCACCACTAGATGCATACCAATTGCTCATTTCATCAAAGATGACATCCCTGCCACTCTGAACTTACATGTGACAGGGTTATAACAACGATATCCTTTCTGCTCTAAAGAGTATCCAATAAAGAAACATTTTTCTGCCTTTGGATCAAGCTTCTTCCGTAGCTCATCTGTCACATGAACATATGGAACACAACCAAATACCTTCAAGTGCAATAGATCAGGCTTCTTGCCTGTAAAGCATTCTTCAGGAGTCATCCCATGAACTGCAGCTGTGGGAGTTCTGTTCATAATATAAATAGCAGTATGAACAGTCTCAGATGAAAAATTCTTAGGCATATTCTTTTCAGCCATCAAGGCATGTGCAACTTCTGCACTATGTCTATTTTTCCATTCTGCAATCCCATTTTGCTGTGGGGTGTACCTACACGTGAACTATTTGTTTATCCGATGAGACCTCAAAAAATCACTGAACTCATTCGAGAGGTACTCTCCCCCTCCATCTCACCTCAAGCACTTTACTTTCAAGCCTGTTTCTCTTTCAAGTGCAGCCTTGAAAGTTCTAAAGTGATCAAATGCTTCATTCTTTTCCTTCATAAAATATACCCGCATCTTTCTAGAACAATCATCAATGAATGTGACAAAGTATGAATTGCCTCCAAGAGATACATTTTGTGTAGGCTCCCAAATGTCTGTATACACAACATCAAGGATATTTTTGCTTACATCTCTGTCATGTGAAAAGGGTTGTCTTGCCTGCTTACCAAACTGACATGCTTCACATACCTTATGAAATTTTGCAACTATAAATGTAGGCAAAACTGTAACCAACCCTTTGGACTGCATTAATTTCAACCTTTGTACATTTGGATGTCCAATGCGTTTGTGCCAAATTTTAATATCTGCACTTGTCATTGAAGTCTTCTACAAAGCAGCCCTTTGCATTAAATCTGACTTGCAGCCCTTACTCTACCATCTGACCGACTGACACCAATTTCTTTGTAATAGATGGCACATGTAAATCTGAAAGACTCTTTGTCTTACCATCATGCAAGGACAAGGAAACTTTTCCAATGTGTGAAATTGGGTGGCATGAATCATCACCCGTTTGCACATAACCTGCATTTTGCAAATCCTGCATCTCTCCAAACCATTCTGCATGGTTGGTCATATGATTGGATGCACCTGAATCAACATATCAAACATCATCATGTGCTCCCTTTCCTGTAACATCATTCAACATATGCTGCATAACAAACAGACATTCATTTTTGTCTTCATTCTGTCGTGAAGACGATGCATAGTTTCCTTGCTGCAACTTACCACTGCGAATATCATCTTTCTTAGCATAATATTGGGCTGCAATATGACCTGTTTTGCCACAGTAGTGACACACAATACAAGAATTGTTAGAACCTCTGTTCTACCATCCACCTCTTCCTCTAAAGCTCCCCCTGCCTCTAAAGTTACCACGACCTTTTGAAACCTGCATATCGCCAAATTGCTGATTCAATCTGTTTTGCTGGTTGTCACTACCACGTCCTGTATCACGGCCTCTTGAAGAAAACCTGCCATGTCCCCTTCCTGAATTGGAGTAAAAAGCTTGGACCTATTCACTAATTTTTTCAGATGTCTCACTCTGCATGTTGATCTCTTTAGTGATCATAAGGGAGACCAACTCATCAAAATCTGGAAATGGCTTTCTGACATATATGGAAGTTATAAAAGACTTTCAAGCCTTTTCATTGTTAAGTCCACCCAAGGTAGACGACACCAAATCATCATCATCAGGTATTGCATCAATCGCTGCCAAGGCATTTGCAGTACTCCTCACCTTCAGTGCATACTCATTGATAGACATCTTCCCTTTCTTCAATGTATTCAACTCTTGCTTGAGTTGAATCTTTCGTGCCTTTGTATTTACGAAAAACGTACTTTCAAGTATGGTCCAAGCTGCATATGAATTCTCTGCATTTCTAATATGTCCCAGCATATTATTGTCAATTACTGCAGACAACCAATACATAACCTTTTTGTCTTTTGCATTCCATTCCTTTCATGCCTTTGTCTCTTCTGCAGTTGGAGGATCACTCACCTCTGGCTCCTTTTCTTCACCTGAAACAAACTCATAGAGGCCTTTTCCAATAAGGAAGTTCGTGACACGGAACTTCCATGAAGGGTAGTTGTTCTTGTCGAGCTTCTCAATGATGGGGTTTCCACTTTTCTCTGCCATTATCACAAAACTAATACCAAACAGCAAGCAAATCTTCTGTAACCCTCGACCTTTAGTGCACAGCAATACACCAAACAGCCTTTTTCACTGTCTGCTCAACAATACATGCAATATGCAACCTGTTTGCAGATAAACCTTGTATTTATTCGCTGGTAAACACCTTTGAACTTACAGATCTGAAATCTGTAACCTGTGCACCTGTATACGACAGACACAGCTAAAATTGCAGAGTTTCTCGAACTGTTGTCCGCAACCTTGCGGCTCTAAAACAGGGCTTGAAATGACCTCGGATGGCCAAAATAGTAGCGGAAAATCCCTAAAGGGTTAATCTGCAGAATACACAGCGCTCTTCACGCACACCAAATCTCACTACAATCTGAGATTTTTGCTCTGCCCTGCTTCTGGTGCCTCCACAAGCACTGTCCAAGAGAAACAGTGGAAGAATGGGAGAGCTTATTACTCGTGGCTTGCTTTCTCGTACCTTACTTCTTCTCCTTAACTTCAACCTATAAAATCAACCTCTCTCAGTGGCGCAGATCTAATACCATGTCAAGAATCGCGTGGTGGGGGGGACTTGCTCAAGATGCTACGCCAAACGCACACAGAATGCATAAGGAGAAGCTCACTCAAGAGACAAGAAGAGAGATGGAGGCCAAAACATTTTCTTGCTGGTTTCTTCTTCTTCTTCCATACTCTTTACAATGTACAAAAAGTATAGATAAGATACAACATAAAGAAAAGTGGCCTACTAAGTCAAACAATGCATAACCAACTACACTAGTCGACTGGCGCTATAACTATGCCAGTTGTAAATAGGTGTAACAACCTGAATATAATAAGTAATGATTCAGTGGCCATGTGAGAGTCATAATGATCAGCGACGTGCTAAGTGTAGACATGTGGACCCATCTAACCAGGCAGTCCATCATTAATGTCTGCATGTGTTGAGCTTGTCATCTCAATAATTGGTGGGCCGGAACAAGATGGGGGAAATAGGAAAATTGTGCAAGGGAGCAAACAAGGGAAGGCTATCTAATCAAATTTGAATTCCAACGTGTTTAGGGTAGGTTCACATGGAAAAAGATCCTAAAATCACATAATAGAACACCCGAAAATACGGAAAATTCAATAACTGACAAGTTGTGCAGCATTAGAATGATAGGCACTAAAGTTGCCTGTATGTCCCCACACTTAAAATATGACTGACTCTTGTCCTGATTTGAATATGATCAAGGAAAACCGTCATTGTCACGTGAAGAGTTGTATTCATCGGCAGGAGGTACCATGACTTGCCACATCACATGCGTCTAGCATGTAGGGATCACGTAGCACCTAGGGAGGTAGCTTGGTTGATGAAGCATTGGTTAGGTTATTAGTAGGCAAGGTACACAATACTCAATCTCGATAGTCACTCATGTTGGAATGTTAGATCAGTCACTCACCCCATGACTCACATCACTCGAAGAATAATGATAGAAACCCATATCTCACACCCAATTTTGAAATGGACAAGAGGTATGGCTTAGAGGGAGTATGCTAATGTGCACAGTTGTTGGTGCATCAATGTGTCCCAACCCATTTGGCATGGATTCAAGGAAGGCTAAGGAGCCTTAACGTGCAGTAGTGTGCCAAATAGAATGAGGTGTATAGTGATGGCGAAGAAGGCCCATCCCATTTGTACATTGGAAAACAAGAATGCACATTTCTCGAATTGTCAGAAAGTCTCTCAGTCCTCACCTCTTAGTTGATGAAGGGGAAATCAATCACAGTTAGTCTCCCCTTTGTCTCACGCTCTATTGATGATTATAGAAGGGCAACCGAGTTCCTCACACCAATTGATTGAAACCTCACTACTGCTTGTGCAAGAGTTATATGACTTGTGCGTAATTGATGGTGCAATCGTACGCCCTAGCATACGATGTGAGAATAAAGGCTAGGGAGCCTTATAGTGCTGTGCACAAAAATAATTTGTGCTTTACACATTGAAAATCCCATCCCATGCATGCAACACTCCATTCACACATCTCACCTCTCATTTGAATATCAAGGGCAAGGACTGGTCACTCACCCCACCCTTTGTCTCATGCTCTGTTAATGAATATAGAGGGAAACCCTCGAACTCACATCCCCATCCAGCTAGAATGAAAGCTCACATTACTTAAGGTTTGTCAATGAAGATTGACATTGTCTAGTTGGTAATGTCAACTTAAATTAGTTGTCGGTGAAGAGGCGTACCCATGGAGATAGCCAACATGGCTGGTACTTAAGTTGCACATTGAAAATATCGTGTGTTGTAGGAATCAAAAGCATTGATGGCATTGCAAGCGTTAGCCCACCAATGGAGGTGGCTTTGGAATTGCTTAGGAAAGAGTTCTTCTAGTAATTCCACTATCCTGGACTGTGGGGTGTTGCACCTTTTCCATTGTCAACTTCCTGTCCAAGGGTGATGGCCACCTTTTCTTGGAATGAGGCCTGTTATGAGATGGCATAGAATTTTGTCATTTTCTCCCATAACAATTTTGATTTTTTTTCTTTTGTCTCTTTTTCTTCTCTTTTGCCCTACTGTGAGCGTGTTTCCACCTTTTCTCGAAGAAAGGTTGGCATGATAGGGACTGAAGTCATTTTCTACCATGACCGATATATATTTATTCTTTCTTCTTTTTTTTTCCTTCTTTTGAAAGAGGAGAATGCTAAGAACACCATGTATCAAAACTATCCTTGCCACCTCTACTAGATCAGACAAAAAAGGAGCAAAGAAGGGGTGGAAGGTGGCTGTGAGGGGCTAACAAAACGAGGAAACCTCATCAAGATAAGCACAAGGGCTATCGAGAGCATTAAGCTAAGTCTCACTAATTGACTCGCAAAGAAAGAATGACTATCAGCGGTGATTGTCAGGATCCCCAGGAGGGTAATGCTTCTTGACGCAATAGCCATTAATCAGGAAGGGATCATCAGAAACATTGACTGTTTGCACTTGGACATAGCCATTAGGGCTGATAGCAAGTACCTTATAGGGGCCCATCCATCATTGTTGAAGTTTTCCTAAAAACTTGCAAAATCAAGAATCATAGGCCAAGACTAAGTCACCCTCTTTAAACTCATTTTGCTTGATGAAGCTATCATGATAGGCCTTTCTTTGAGCTTGTATGGCTTCTATGCACTGTCAAGAATTGCGTGGTGGGGGGACTTGCTCAAGATGCTGCGCCGAACATACACAGAATGCACAAGGAGAAGCTCACTCAAGAGACAAAAAGAGAGATGGAGGCCAAAACGTTTTCTTGCTGGTTTTTTCTTCTTCTTCCACACACTTTTCAATGTACACAAAGTATAGATAAGATACAACACAAAGGAAAGTGGCCTACTAAGTCAAACAATGCATAATTGACTACACTCGTCGACTGCTGCTATAACAATGCCAACTGTAAATAGGTGTAACAACCTGAATATAATAAGTAATGATTTAGTGGCCATGTGAGAGTCATAATGACTAGCGACGTGCTAAGTGTTGATGTGTGGACCCATCTAACCAGGCGGTCCATCATTAATGTCCGCATGTGTTGAGCTTTTCATCTCAATACTCCCCCTCAGGCTCAACTACATCTCTGCAACTCCAAGTAAGCTTCGAAACTTTTGAAGCTTCTCTATACCCAATGCCTTCGTGAAGATGTCAGCTATCTGATCCTGTGTGCTAACATACACCAAGTCAATCTCACCTGTAAGTACCTTCTCTCTCACAAAGTGGTAGTGTACCTCAATATGTTTTGTCTTGGCATGGAACACAGGGTTCCTAGCCAATTGTATACCGCTCATGCTGTCACAATAAATGACAACTAGACCTTCCACCTGTACATCTAAATCAGCCAATAACTTTTGCAGCCATACTACCTCACATGCTAAAATAGCAGCACCTCTATACTCAGCCTCTGTACTCGACAAAGCAACTGTAGATTGCTTTTTGCTGCTCCAAGTAACTGTTGCACTACTAAGAGAGAACATGTATCCGCTGGTAGATCTTCTATCAAACATACTACCAGCCCAATCTGCATCTGTGTATTCAAACACATGTACATCTACACCTACCTCATAGAAAAATCCATAATGTAATGTGGACTTCACATATCTCAACATGCGTCTAACTGCATCCAAATGTGGCTTTCTAGGTACTTGCATAAACTGACTCACAAGACCAACAACGTAGCTCAAGTCTGGCCTTGTAATGGTCATGTAGATCAAACTCCCCACTATCCTCCTAAACATAGTAGGGTATTCTATCTCATCCCCAACATCAGCACTCAACTTTACATTCTGCTCCAACGGGATTGAAAGTGGTTTGCATGCTATCATACCATACTTGGACAACATATCCAAGCCATAGTGTCTTTGGGACAGCCATATACCATCATCACATCTGATCACCTCAATGCCAAAGAAGTACCTTAGCTCACCTAAATCCTTCATCTCAAAATTCTTCTTCAAAAAGTCCTTGACTTCAGCAATCCCACTATCACTATCACCTGTAACAATCCAGTCATCCACATAGATGACTATGATGACCAAACCTGCATCTACCTTTCTCAATAAAGAGAGTGATTAGCATCAGAAACATATAAGTCAATATTGACAAGATACTCTCTGATCTTGTCAGACCATGCTCTAGGTGCTTGCTTGAGCCCATAGAGCACCTTCTTCAACCTACACACATACATGGGATGCTCTAAATCTTCATAACCTAGTGGCTGATCCATATACACTTCTTCATGCAAATCACCATGCAAGAAGCCATTCTTCATGTCCATTTGCTGCAACCTCCAACCTTTGGCTGTTGCCAAAGCAATCACACATCTGACAGTTGCCATCCTAGCAACTGGATTGAAGTTCTTCATAATCTATGCCATATGTCTAGGCATAGCCTTTTGCAACCAGCCTAGCTTTGTACCTACTAATAGAACCATCTGCATTGTGCTTAATCTTATAAACCCACTTATATCCAATAGCTTTCTTGCCCCTCAGCAATGATACTAGATCCCAAGTCTTATTGGCCTCTAATGCAGCCATCTCCTCATCCATCGCTGCATCCCAATGAGCATGACCAACAGCCTTCTCAAAACATGTGGGCTCAACATCCTCAACTAGTTTCACCATATAAACATAATGGTGAGCTGCATAACCTTCAAAACCAAATCTGTTAACAGGATATCTCACCTTGCTAGACCTGTGTACCATTGGATCACTTAATGGAGTCTTTGCATTGACGTGTGCTCTTTGCACACCAGGAGTCCTCACTGAAGGAATGCCAAGCTCATCATCCAAGCTCTCTGAGCCACTGTAGTCTCCATCAAGAACTGCATCAATGCCATCTGACACTTGATTCTTTCCTTTGTATTTACCTGTAGTGCTACTAGATGCACCTGAAGATGTAGAGCTACTCCTTAGTCTCCCCAGAACAAGAACTAGCAGATGATGTCTCTGGTCCACTAAGAGTCTGTGATTCTTGCTTTTCAGCCTGCACATGAGTGTCATGATCATCATCCAATGCATCACCACTAGATGCATACCAATTGCTCATTTCATCAAAGATGGCATCCCTGCTCACTCTAAACTTACATGTGACAGGGTTATAACAACAATACTCTTTTTGCTCTAAAGAGTATCCAACAAAGCCACACCAACAAAGCCACACTTTTCAGCCTTTGGATCCAATTTTTTCCGCAAATCATTTAGCACATGAACATATGCAATACCTCCAAACACTTTCAAGTGTAAGACATCAAGCTTCTTACCTGTATAGCATTCTTCGGGGGTCATACCATGAACTGTAGCTATGGGAGTTCTGTTCATAATATAAACAATAGTATGAATAGCCTCAGACCAAAAATGCTTAGGCATATTCTTTTCAGCCATCAAGGCGCGTGCAACTTCTACAATATGCCTGTTTTTCCTTTCTCCAATCCCATTTTGCTGTGGGGTATACCTGCATGTGAACTGTCTCTTTATCCCATGAGACCTCAGAAAATCACTGAACTCATTCGAGAGGTACTCTCCCCCTCCATCTGACCTCAAGCACTTTACTTTCAAGTTTGTTTCTCTTTCAACTGTAGCCTTGAAGGTTCTAAAGTGCTCAAATGCTTCACTCTTTTCCTTCATAAAATATACCCACAACTTTCTAGACAATCATCAATGAATGTGACAAAGTATGAACTGCCTCCAAGAGATGCATTTTGTGTAGGCCCCCAAATATCTGTATGCACAACATCAAGGATATTTCTTCTTACATCTATGCCATGTGAAAAGGGTTGTCTTGCCTGCTTACCAAACTGACATGCTTCGCATACCTTATGAAATTTTGCAATTCCAAATGTAGGAAAACCTGTAACCAACCCTTTGGATTGCATTAATTTCAGCCTTTGTACATTTGCATGTCCAATGCATTTGTGCCAAATTTCAATATCTGCAACAACACCTTTTCCTTTAGCATACATAGTAGCATTCATAGTAGGAATTCCAGCATCCAGAGTAAACATACGTCCAACTCTACTTCCCTTTGCAACCAACCTGTACTTGTCATTGAAGTCTTCTACAAAGAGCCCTTTGGATTAAATCTGACTTGTAGCCCTTGCTCTACCATCTAACCGACTCACACCAAGTTCTTTGTAATAGATGGCACATGTAATACATCTGAAAGACTCTTTGTCTTACCATCATGCAAGGACAAGGGAGCTTTTCCAATGTGTGAAATTGGATGGCATGAATCATCACCCGTTTGCACATAACCTGTATTTTGCAAATCTTGCATCTCTCCAAACCATTCTGCATGGCTGGTCATATGATTGGATGCACCTAAATCAACATACCAAACATCAACATGTATGAGTCCAAGTCTCAATCTTGGAACCTAATTCGCTTGTGTAACAATTTGTCCTTATGAAGTTCAATGTCTTCATGAGTTCCTTTTTCCTCTTACAACCTCCATAGCTTTTGCCTCTACCATGCTCTAGATCCTACATATTTTAACATGGTTTCAAAGCTAGTTCGGGCATGGCACTACTCCTCCACCTTCATTCTATTCTCATCTAGTTCAACTTGGGCTCAGTCCAAGTCCAAGACCTCATCTCCTGCTCCTTCTTCTCCACTTGACCTTGTGGCAGCCATAGGCAGTAGTACCCTGCCTGCTCAAAGCTCTCATAACTTCCTCTACAAGCCAAATCTTACCAAGCTTCCTTTTGGAGAAGTGTTTCCCTACTACTAATGGTTCTCTCTATCACATAAGATCTTGACATTGCCCTACTTGGAGCTCAACATTGTCACTTCTGTGAGTTGCTACCATAACCTCAGTCTGTGGCTTGCAGGACATACCCACCTTGGAGGAGTTGGATCTCTAAATATAGAGCATGTCTTCATGAACCTTCTTCAAGAAAAATCTTCTTCAACATTAGGCGTTCGTGTATGGCACATCATGCTATGACATTGGTCCATCTATGCTTCAGTATTGTTGAAGATTTGTCACATTGTTAGAATTTACGCTTGTGCTGATTAAAGGTTCTAATCCATCTCTACACTCTGCAATTTCAGTCGCCATCATAGG
Organism: Lygodium microphyllum; assembly: GCF_053477565.2. Lineage (NCBI taxonomy): Eukaryota > Viridiplantae > Streptophyta > Polypodiopsida > Schizaeales > Lygodiaceae > Lygodium > Lygodium microphyllum. Next base: position 97,456,760 of record NC_141164.1, read on the forward strand.
GCAATGATAGCCCTTGAAGTAAGCTTCATCCTCATATAATTTTTTCCAAAAATGATCAAGTATTACTCCCACAATCAGGAAAAAACCAGGGCTGGGTAAAAACCCGAATCCAGGAAGCCATAGCCAAACTTCATCAAGCTAAAAGATCCCATCACTTTCTCTGTCCTACCACCTGAAACAACCCATTGTCACTCAAATTTGAAGGTCCCAACATCAAATCAAGAAGGGGAAGATATGGATCTGAAAGATGTTGAAGGATTTTGCACATTTGGAAGACTTAAAGAAGAAACATAGTGTCTATTGACACTCATTTTAGTGCTCTAAGCACTTGTGTTTTTTAACACATCCCAACCAACTCTTCTACTGGCTAAATCTGATAACTTTGAAGCTGATTTGTTGCTAATCCCACAAGTTTAACATGGGCAAAGATTCTCCAACTGCCTGTTTCAAAGGAGTTTGGTTTCATACTTGGCAAACCCGCATCAAACTCATCTCGATGAAGAAGGGCCTCTGGGCCATTACCACTAGAAAAGAAACGAAGCCGTGTGATGCGGATCTTACTGTCACTTGGCAAAAGAACAATGATAAGGCTCATGCCATTATCAAAATGGAGCTAGACGATAGCTATATCCACCATATGGATAACTGTGAGACCTCACAAGATACATGGAAGAGACTGGACACTTTGTTCGGTGCACAGTCTAAATCATCAAAGTATGGTCTCCTGATAGAGTTTTTCAAGCTTGAAATGAAGTCAAGCACATCATTTGCCATGCATCTAAATTACATGGAAGGACTTCTAACCCAACTTGCAGGAGTCAACATTAAAATGGAAGAATATATTTGCATGAGTGTTCTACTTTGTGAGGCCCCTGCTATAGCCTCTAGATGTCCATCATATTTGTGGCACCCACACTTGGCCTTTTCTATGATAGCATTTGGTGTTTTGTCATGTTTATGGTGTGCCCACACTTTGCAGGTAATGCTTTCACTAAAGCCTCTATACGCTTTGTACTTCTGGTTATGATTGAGGAGGGGTGTTGAAATATTTGCAATCACATCTACCTTAGTCCCTTTGTGAGGGGTAGTGAGGGCTCACAACCAGAATCCCATATGCACAGTAGGTGAAAGTACACCACTCAAATCCTATAAAGAATTGTACTTGCACTCTTTTTCTAATGCAATGATAGTACTCATTTCTTTCGAGTAAAGTGCCATGTCACTGTCAATACACAAGATTGTGTTTATGAGTCCAAGTCTCAATCTTGGAACCTAATTCACTTGTGTAACAATTTTTCCTTATCAAGTTCAATGTCTTCATGAGTTCCTTTTTCCTCTTTCAACCTCCATAGCTTCCGCCTCTGCCATGGTCTAGATCCCGTACATTTTAACAAATATCAAAGTCATAGTTTTGTAAGGTTGCCACCCACCATCGCCGTTTCTTAGGATTCAAAGTAGACTAAGTCAAGAAGTACTGGAGGACTCAGTGGTCACTTTTTACTTAGAAGCGGCTGCCATACAAATAGTGGTGCCGTTTCTTGATGGCATGGAGAATGGCCAACATCTCCTGGTCATTTTCTCATCGAGCTTGCAGCTCTAAAAGTCTCTAGCCCTAGCTCTTGTTTGCTCCAAAAAGCTGAAGTTAGCTACAGTCCTTCTTGCTGTACCTGTACCTGTAAGCTGAGTAACTAGGGTTTTTGGGATTTGAAAAGGAAGAAAGGGAAAGGGGAAAAGGACCAATGCCTGAAGCTCTGATACCACTTGTAATGAAGGAAGCTGAGAGGAGAGACAAGAAGAGTTGAGGAGAGAGAAAGAGAGCAAGAAGAAGAATGAAGAAGACTAGAAGAAGAGAGAGAAAGAGAGAAAAGAGGAGAGAAGGAAGGAGGAAGCCATGGAGGCTAAAGATGAAGGTGAAGAGTATGATCTTGATAATAACTGGTTGTCCTAATCTGGGGCTCTTACACCTTAAATACCCCAGTTAGTGTGACGGGGTGTCTAAACCCTAGTCCGTGTGTACCCCGGTTAGTGTGACGGGGTGTCTAAACCCTAGTCAGTGTGTATCCCACTTGTTACATAAAACAATTTACAAAACGACAAGGCCGACACAGCAAGCAAGGCATACCCATGGGGGAAGAATGACATCATGTAGGCTCTGATACCACCTGTGAGGTGCCTTCTCCAACAGACCTGGAAGAGTCCTCTAGTAGTTGATTGAAATTCATATCCATGCATATCACCATCCCGTCTCCCCATGGGAAACCTTGGACTTACTTCATAGGGGAAGCTAGACAAGTCACCCTTAATAGCAATCTAACGCCCACCTAAGAAAGACCACTTTATAATCAATCAAAGGTAGGAGTGAGATTAACACCGCACTTGGTTCAAAGAGAGTGAGAAAGCACGAAAATGCGAGTGCTCATGCAAAAACACGGAGAACAGCAAAACACAAAGTAACAAAAAAATTAATAACAAATAAATGGAGCACCAAATAAGCAGACAAGAAAAGGAAAATAAGTTGGAGGACAAGAGGAAGAGGATGGAACAGTGAAAGGGGATGTCTGAGGATGATTAAAGACGTTCACATGGAAAAAAGGAGATAGTGGGGCTACAAACACACATGAGAATGAATACCAAAAAATTCATTAGCCAAAATGTAGGGCAGAAAGAAGGAAAAATATTTGTGATGATGTGGGGGATAGTCATGTCACATCAGAACACATCCCAAAATGGGAATAAAAATTAGTACTAAAAAAATCAACAATTGAAACAAAGAAGAATAAAAGGGAAAAATGTCCATAGGGAAGTAATAGACAAGATGGGTAAGGTAGAATGTGGTTTCGGGGCCGAGAGGGAAAGTTTGCATGGAAAAATAGTAAAAATACAAATAAAAATAGAGTCAAAAATTAATACGAGAAAATCCGTGCATCGGAACGGGGTGCAATGAAAAGAAAAAATGTCAAGGAAAATCTATAAAACAGGGATTAGGTCAAAATGCATTTCTGGTGGCATTAAGGGGCATTCATATGAAAACAAATAGAAAAAAGGAGCACAAAAATACACGAAAAAATTAATAACATAAAATCAGTGGACCGAAACGGGATGGAAAAAAAAGAAAAATTATGCAAGGGAGTAAGCCACACAAGACTATCTAAGTAGAATTTAATCCCGAGGTAAATAGGGTAGGTTCACATGGAAAAGAGTCAAAAACACCTGTGAGAAGGCTCGAAAATACGGAAAAATTAATAACAGACAAATCATGAATCGGAAGAACAAGCAATAAAAAGAAAAACTGTCAAGGGGAAGGTGTAGGTCAAGGGTTTTCACATCAAAGTGCTATTCTAAAGCGAAAAATGCACGATTTCATGGAAACACATCAAATTTAGAGAAAAGCCATTAAAAATCAATAACTCATAAATTATTGCTCAGAATAGGGGGTCATAAAAAGGAAATGTGGCCAATTCAAAGGGTAAAATTGGGTTATAGGATCAAATTTTAATTCTAGTGAACGTAGGATGCGTTTTCATGAGAAAACAACAAAATAAAGGATAAAGTCAAACGACCCCAAGACACGGTAATAATAGGATGACTTAGTTGGGAAGGAACCCATCAAATCAAAATCAAGACATGGTATGTTGGAATGATCTGATAGTAGGGATGTTTCCATAAGAGTATGAAAAGTGGATGCACACGAATGCATCCCCACACTTAAAACCTTAATAGATCGAATTGACTAATCAAGGGGAGTCTAACACTTGACCATGACTCATATCCATACATCCCCACACTTAAAACATGACCAACTCTTATAAAAAAAAGGGGTAGGGCTAGAAACACTTCACTTGATTTGCAGATGGTCAAGGTGAAGTGTATTGTTATTGTTGACATGAGGTACCACTGCTTGCCATATCATACTCGTTCACTATAGTAGGGACCATGTAACAGTACCCAAGGAGGTAGCTTTGTTGATGAATAGCTGGTTACGTTATCAATGATGGTGAAGTATACAACACTCAATCTCAACAAACACTCATGTTGAAATGATAGATCAGTCGTTCGCCCCATAACTCACATTGCTTGAAGAGAATGATTGAAACCCATATCTCACACCCGATTTGGAAATAGACAAGGGAATTGGTTTAGAGGGAGTATGCCGCTAGGCACAATTGATGGTGCATCAGTGTTCCAACCCATTTAGCATAGGTGCAAGAAGGAAAGCGAGGAAGCCTTATTGTACAGTGCACATGACAAAATGATGTGTGTATTGATGATGAAAGAGGCATGTCCCATGTGTACATAGGGAAACAAGAACGTACCTGACTCCAATTGTCGTAATATCCCCCAATCCTCACCTTTCAGATGATGAGAATGAAATCAATCACGCTCAATCCCCCCTCTGTGTCTTACACTATGTTGCTAATTACAGGAGGGCAATGAAGTTCCTCAATCCCCGTTGATTGAATCTTATTGCCACTTGTGGAAAAGTTATATGCCTTCTTCTGTGCAATTGAGGGTGCAATGGTGCATCCCACCCTATGCTGGCATATGATGCGAGAAGGAAGGCCAGGGAGCCTTATCGTGCCATGCACAAAAACAAATTGTGCCATGCGAGAATGAAGGCCAGGGAGCCTTATTGTGCCATGTATAGAAACAAATTGTGCTTTGTGCATTGAGAGGCCCATTCCATACGTGCAACACTCCATTCACACATCTCACCTCTCATTTGAATATAAAGGATAAGGACTGGTCACTCACCCCACCCTTTGTCTCATACTCTATTGATGATTACAGAGAGGGAAACCCCATACTCACATCTCCATTTGGTGAAAGCTCACATCACTCAAGATTTGTTGATGAAAATCAGCTTCGTACGGTTAATGATGTCAACTTGAATTGGTTGATGAAGAGGCATACCCAAGGAGATAGCCAACAGGTCTAACACTTGGATTGCACATTGGAAATGTCCTCCATTGGAGGGGTCAGAAGCACTAATAAGGTTGCATGATTCAACGCACGAAGGGAGGCGACTGCTAACTGCTTGTGGAAGATCAATGAATGATTCAGCGATCTTGGACTGTAGGGTGTTACTACCTTTTCCACAGCCAGCTTCTTGTCCAAAGGTGTTTGCCACCTTTTCTTAGAACAAGGCTTGTTATGACATGGAATTTCTTTCTTTTCTCCCATAATAGTTTTGATTTTTTTTCTATTTTTTTCTATTATCGAGGGTGTTCTTGAAGAATAGGTTAGTATGACAAGGATCGAGTACCTTTTCTCCAATGACCGATATATTTTCTTTCTTTTTCTTCTTTTGAAAGAGGAGAATGGCAAGAACACCATGTATTTAAACCATCCATGCCACCTCTACTGGATCAAATAGACAGGAACCAAAGAAGGGGTGGAAGGTGGTTGTGAGGGGCTAGAAGAATGAGGCCACCTCATCACGATAATTAGGAGGCATGTTAAGACCAATAGGTAAAGCTTTATAGATCGACACACAAAGAATGAAGAAACTATTAATGACGGTGATGGTCAGGATCCCCATGGAGGGTAATACTTCTTGAGAAGATAGTCATTAATAAGGAAGGGATCATCAAAAGCATCAACTGTTTGCATTTGGATAGAGCCATTAGGGTTGATGACAAGTACCCTATAGGGGCCCATCCAATGTTGTTGAAGATTTCTTAGAAACTTACAAAATCTTGAGTTATAGGCCAGGACTAAGTTACCTTCCTTAAACTCCTTTTGCTTGATGAAATTATCATGATAGGCCTTTCGTCAAGCTTGCATGGCTTTCATGCACTATAGGGCAATCCTACGAGTCTCTTGTTTAGACATTCCAAGTGCACGAGGCAGCGTTGGAAAAACTCCTCATCTCCTAATCTCTCTTTGATAGCCACACATAAAGAGGGTAGCTCTAACTCAAGACGGAATACCACTTTTGTACCATACACCATCTGGAAATGTGTCTCTCATGTAGCAACCTTATGGGAGGTTTTGTATGCCTAGAAGGACTCTATAAGTTGATTGTCCCGAAATCACGACAATGTACAACAATCATTATTGTCAGAATCGAGCAAAGGGTACCATTGGTGACCTTGACTTGGCCCTTGGATCTAGGGTAGTAAGGTTTGGACTTGCGATGGCGAACCTTGTATAACTTTGTCAATTCTTTCATTATCTTTTTAAGAAAATGCATACCTTTGTCACTTACTATAAGATACAAGTCTCATACTGATGTTCAAAGAAATGAAAATGTTCATTAAAATTTTTTTCTCTGTTGTTGCTAAAAACATCAGTATAAACATCTGTACAAAATCTTCGTAGAAACCTCCTATTTGCATTGCAAATACGGACACAAATAGCCGACACATGGAAAGAAATTAGTGACAATAATAGCTAACAGTTACAAAGAAAAAAATTTGTTGTCATGGGAATGTATGCCCAAGAATGAAAATAATCACTTTCTATTGTTTCTTAACCACTCTAGAACTTTCTAGAGAATGAAAGGGAAGCAAAACCTAGGAGGAAGAAGCTTGGCGGTGAGAGCTATGGCGGATGGAGAGCAAGAGCAAGAGAGAGAGTGAAACTCAAAGTGGGAACTCTAACAACCACAATGTGTGGTCGCACCTTCCTTTATTCAAACTATCACTAAAAGAATAAATAATAAGGGACTGTGACGGGCGCCCACCACCTGCAGTGTGTAGTGGTGGATACTGTCAGTGTAGTAACACATGACAGCTAGGCGGAGGTGCCTTTACCCCCAACAACCTCCCACTTAAAGGTGAATCTGCCTTAGTGCGAGAGAAAAAAGAAAAGATAGTACAACACGTACACATGTACAACAGGACAAGGAAAAAGGTGTAATCTCATCCAATGCCCATCAATCTCCTGAGGAAGGCAAAGCGCTAAATAGTGAGGCTCTTCGTGAGCAAGTCTGGATTCTGCTTAGTTGGAATCTTGACAAGGTCAATGGACCTATCCTCAATGACCTCGTGAACGAAGTGATACCTCACCTCAATATATTTCATCTTCGCATGGAAGACAGGATTCTTGGCCAACTTAATAGCACTCATAGAATCCGAATGCAGTGTAGGCATAGTAATTGTCGTCATACCAAGGTCTGCAATCAAATATCCTAACTAGATAGCCTCCTTACAATCCTCTGTGGTTTAATATACTTAGTCTCTATAGTAGAAAGAGTTGTACACTTTTGTGTCGTGGACATCCAAGAGATAGCCCCTCGAGCATAAGTGAACACATAGCCATAAGTGGAGTTCCTACTGTCTGCATGTCCTGTATAATCAGAGTCAGTGTACCCCATGACTCTTGTATCCTGGCCACCATAGCAAAGACACATATCTGATGTGCCCTTCAGGTACCTCATGATACCCTTCACGGCATCCCAATGTTTCTTGCTAGGAGTAGCCATATAACGTGCCACAACCCCAATTACACAATCTATATCTTGAGGACGGGTGGCTATCATGGCATACATAATACTGCCCATGGCTGATGCATAGGGAATCTTGGCCATCTCAGCCCTCTGCTCATCTGTCTGCGGACAATCGTTCTGTGAAACCTTCACATGAGAAGGTAATGGACAGCCAATAGGCTTTACATCCTGCATGTGGAAGCACTCAAGGACTTTATGAATATACTCCCTCTGTGACAGATAGAGGAGTCCCTGAGATCTATCATGTGTAATGCGCATACCAAGTATATGAGAGGCATGTCCTAGATCTTTCATCTCAAAGCTCTTCTTGAGCTGAGCCTTAAGAGCATCTAGCTCCTCATGCGTTGTCCCTGCTAAAAGCATGTCATCTACATAGAGTACCAAAATCAGTAAAGAACCATCACGGGCTTTCTTCGTTTACAAGCACGGATCCATAGCACTGCATCTGGAGCCATGTGACTGCATGAATGCATCAAACTTATGGTACAATTCTCTAGGTGCCTACTTCAAGCTATATAGACTCTCCTTTAGCTTGCACACTAGGTGTTCCCTGCCAGGGTTTGCAAAGCTCTTAGGCTGCTCTATGTAAATCTCATCATACAAGTCCCCATGTAAAAATGTTGTCTTGATATCTGATCCGGGTTTTTTACAGATTGGATTTCTACCACAAAATTTGGCCAAAACCCCTATCAAGAGCCTTACCATATCACTTTGGGTTTGCTATTCAAGCACTAGGTATGCTACATTGCTTCTCCATTACGATAACTCTAGCAAATGGGGGGAACAAGTTCTTAGGAGGGATGCCACTGTAAAGGGTAAAAAGGCTAGTTATCTTAGTGAAGATGGAAATGGATTACACTTAGGAGTTGAGTGAGTGCATAGATTTTTCAAAGGACTAGCCTTCCAACTACATCTGGGTTCTGCCTACATCATTAAGATTTGGAATCTATCACCATCATTAGAGGACACCTCACCCTAGTATACAAGTCAATATCCACATCATGGTGTCATTTGGATCTTATAGAAAAGCTTACAAGCATGGACCCCTTCTGTCACATGCTTATATGTATTTATATATATATAAGGAACTAAAGTCAAAGAAGATTTTGGAAGCCATTTTTTATAATCTCAATAACTCCCAAGGAAAAGAGAATTTCAAGAAAATTCAAGTGTTGCCCGATCGGTTTTGACCTAGTCTACAAAGTTGCATAAGGAACTTTTTTCAGATTCTTCACCGATTTGAAGTTATGAAGGCGCAGACTGGTGGCAACATGCAATTTTCTTCTCTCTTTCACCACATCAACTTTCCATTCTATCCTTCTTATAAATATATTATGATAATGTGCCTTGGGAATCCACCTCTTGTAATCCAGCTCCCTTTCTCTATTTTGTCTACCACCATGCTTGACCAAGGTGGAGATTTGTCCCATCCACTATTCTCCATATTTTCAAAGATGCCATACATAATCTAGGATTATGTTAATCAGGAAGATTAGCTTAATCTAATCCCTCATGGAGGCCATACAAGGAGCCCATAGAGATGTAAAGAGGACAATGACAAGCACATGAGAATACTCTAGAATACTCTCATGCTAGTCCATCTCTTTGAGATAAGTTATGAGTGAGTCTCTTTTATTATGTAGCATAATGGCAAGCTTCCTATACCTCTTCTCCTCTTGTCTCCCTCTCTTCTCGTCTCTCTCTTCTCGTCTCTCTCTCCCTCATATTCGAATATGGTTTCTAGTACACACATTCTCTCTCGTGAAGTTGTGTCTTGGTTCTTTCCATTTTCTTTGAGGAAAGGGATGTCCTAGCCCATCCTCCCTTTGACTACCACCATCCTTGGCTTCTTGCATGATGACCAAGGTGGACATTTGTCCCATCCACTATTCTCCATATTTTCAAAGATGCCATACATAATCTAGAATTATGTTAATTAAGAAGATTAGCTTAATGTAATCCCTCATAGAGGCTATACAAGGAGCCCATAGAGATGTAAAGAGGACAATGACAAGCACATGAGAACACTCTAGAATACCCTCATGCTAGTCCATCTCTTTGAGATAAGTTATGAGTGAGCCTCTTTTATTATGTAGCATAATGGCAAGCTGTAATATATTAAATAAATAAAAGGGATTTTTTTTTAGTGCCTTCATGGCGGCGCATGTGTTGTGCCGTGACGCCGCGAGAGCTACGGGGATCGATAGGGAATAGAGGGGAGGGGGGGCCAGCAAGCTCCTCGCTAGAGCTTGCTCAGGGCCCTCTCCATGCATACTGACAGGCAAGGGGGGGAGGATTCCCTCCCTTCCCCTATATAAAGAGGAGAGGGCCGTAGTTGCAAAAGGGGGGAGGAGGGAGGATACTAAGCTGCTGCCGTCGATGTGCTCCCTCCTCCCTCCTTTTTGCATCTTGGAGGGAGGAGGGGAGGAGGGAAGATTATCTATTTACTATAGTAGTATATTTCAGTTAAATCTTGAGGGTATAGAAATTGTATCTTGCACTATTAGTCCTATTCCTTTTTGCAACGAATCATTGTAAATGATTAAATTCATGAAAGATTTCTTCGTTGCTCAAATTACTAGGAAGTTATCATTGCTAATTGCACATCTTAGCAAAGGAAATGATTGTTATTTGGCATGAGTTCGTCTGCAAGGAAAAAGGAAGATTAAATTGAACTGTATCGACTGGAAAGTAAATTGTCACAAGGATAGCAAAATGGTGACAAGGCGATCAATATTACCTTCCAAAAGATAACCAAACCAATCTAAACTTAGAAATACCATGCTGAAGAGAAAAATATGCCTTGGAAATGATTTAAAGACCAAAGAAACATTTATACCTTAAGCATTTGACTACTTTCCTTATTGTAGGGTCAATAAATTTGTAAAGATAAAGAACTAGGGTATGTCCCTGAGGTTCTTAAAAAAGAGACCCTAGGTCCAGCTTAAAGGATCTAAAACGGATTATTCCATCGCAGGACTAGCACAGCAAGTACGAAGTCATTTAGTCTTGTGATTGATTCACAAGGAGAAAGGGTAAATACCCTCAACAAGGATGGCAGATCCTTACGCAAGTTATCTTGCAAAAGGACGTATTTTTGGATATCCTTCTAAATAAGAAAAGTTATAAACCGGAAACTAAAGTATCTAATGAACTTTAGGGTTGACCAAGTTGGATTAATAAGGTACACCCTAACCCGGAATATAAAGGATCTCGCCAAGTTACAAGACACCTTGAAAACGAGTGCTGATACACTCAAAAGGAAAGAACATTTCCTTAGCAGTTTGCCAAACAACACGGTCGATTAATGGAAATGTTTGTGCTTGCTAGAGATTTTAGAGCACTGTTTGAAATATGAATTACAAATTAAATGAATACCTATACTTCACGTTAAAGGCCTGAAGGGAGAGGCAGTTTCAGTTACCCCCGACTGCCTGCCTGACCCTAACCAAGGGGGTTGTTGACCGCACCGGGAACGTGGACCGAACTCGCCGCGAGAGGTCTCTCCGTTGAGCTCTACTTGGAGCAGGAGGACGCTTGGGTGCCAGGGGGGGCTCTGGCTGTAAATCCCTCACCTTCCGGGTCCTGCACAAGAGGCTAACGTGACTCGGGATTGCATCTCGAGGCCCGCATACTAGTTCACAGGCGGAAGCTTGGAATAGTGATCCCTGCGGATTACTGGATAGCCTTCGGGCGGATTATGGACAAGCCTACGGGTGGAACTCCTTGTATTTCAAAGATGACAATGATGATATGTTAATAAAAAAACTTGTTTGATATTGTTTTTGTATGTCACGTGATAAGATTACATGAAGGAACCAGTGTTTAACGGATTAATTAAAGAAGCTGGTTGTTACATGCCAAATTAATGTGTTAGATAATTACATAACTAAAACAAACCGAGGAAAGTGCGGAGGATGGGCCATAGGTCCATCCTGCGGTTGGGTGGTCTCCGTTAGCCGAGAACTTTTCTCAAAGAACAACGGGATGATCGTCAAAGGAAACGAATAACGAAAGCGATGACCTAGAGTTAAGTCTTAAACCGATTTACAATGTTTTAGGGGAACGGAATGGGATTATGCCTTATGGCAAAGAGGTTGAGCTTTGCATCCCTCTCATTTCCCATTCTCCTTGAACCAAGTGCAGCGTGAATCCGCTTCGGACCTAGCGTTTCTGCGTAAAGTAGTTCGCTTGGGTCCGACGCTAGTTGCTGTTAATTAATGACCAGTCAGGAAAACCCTAATTCTGGTCGATCCTAAGTGGGAACGGCCAGGATACTTCCGCTACGTGGCAGATGCGGAAAGACCTAGATCGCAAATCCCATAACATTCCATGGGAGTGCGGGGCGGAGCTTTCTAGACATCATTTCCGATGGACTGCTAAGACGTGTCCTGGATGATACGAAGAGGAAACGTTACAGTTGGTATCAGAGCCGACCAATAACGGAATTGCTTTTATAAAATTTCAATTAAATGAAGTAAAGAAATTGTTGTTGTCCAAACATTTCCTTACCTTCAATGCTGTCTTGCAGAATTATGAAGCGTGGAACAAGTTTTTGGTATTTCGGATCATGTTTATGACTGCAATGCATTCTCCGCTTTATAGACAAAGAATTGGGATGATGAACATCCTGGAGCATATTTATAATCCATCACCTTTATATATAGAACGAAGATGGATGGGGTCTTCAGGAATCCACTATATAGCCACCCACCGGTTTGCTTATCTACATACCAACCTAAAGAGGATCAGGTGGTTGGAAGACTTGAAGGTCGTGAAGCTGTTCGTTTTTGTGGAAGCTCACGTAAATTCAACTCTATATATTCGAGGTCGGAGGGTTGAGATGAACTCATATGTATATGAGGAAGTAACCCGTGTAATCCCGGCCGACAGGATTAAAGTGTTGGGCCGCCATGAGAAGTATGGGTTTCAATGGAAAGGGTATCCTGAACTTCCAATGAATTATCGATTCCTAAAGATCCATGACCCAAAACCCTACTATTACATAGTTCCAGTAGACAAATGCAATACAATGTTGTTCTCCCCAAATTGAATGTAACGATTGGCTTATCATTACATAAAACGTTGTATTCAAAAAAGGCTATGCCCATGTAAATACAAATAAAGACTTCTTTTTATTAATATCTGGCTGTGCATAAGAGTTGTTAAAAGGTTAAGTAGCTACATTGTTTACGAGATAGCTGAACTAAAAATGAAAGACAAGCTAACATCGGTTATCGTATAATAATATTAAGAAAACCTTTATTCAGGCACAACCCCAGGTACAGGTTCCAAATTCGCCTCCTACATCAAGTACTGTTGTGATCCAGGAGAAGAAGTTCCTTCTCAAGCAGATAAAGCCACCCGAGTTTGATGGGAGAGGTAGGTTTGTCCAGGATGATGCTGAAATTTGGATTGAATCCATGGAGGATTACTTCGAAGTAGTCAGTACTACACCTACCAATCAGGCTATGCTCGCCAAGTTAAAACTCACCGACGAAGCCAGACTTTGGTGGAAGCAATGGTGCAGGGATCAAGGGATCACAGAGGGATCCATTACCTGGGAGAAGCTGAAGAAAGCCGTGCAGGGTAGATACTTACCACCTGCATATTGCATGCAGAAAATGAACGAGTTCTACGAGCTAAAACAACTAGGACTCACACTTGACGCATACTACTCTAAATTCGTCTCACTTTTAAAGTATGCGCCACAGATGGACATGACGCAACAGGTGTCCAGATTTTGTGCGGGCTTAAATCCACCAGTAAATACCCGTCTCGAATCTATGCATCCATCAGATCTTCAGGATGCATTCATTCTAGTGGTGCCTATAATTCAGGAGGTGCAAGCTAGACCAAGGGGTAACAAAACTTGGTCTTATACTGACCCAAACAGAGGAGTATTCAGACCTCAAATGAAGAGAGTTCAAGGTCATAATCAGGACAAAGAAAGAAAGCAAGAACAAATAACATCAACAACTTTGTTCCTACTCAAAGTAATGGCCGAAACCTCCATTATTTCCACTGCAACGAACCCGGTCACTTCAAGAGGCAATGTCCCAAGCTCAGCGGACATCGCCAAACGCCTTTCCAAGGAGCAGGCCATGGTCAAGGAACCACTACCCGTGGAAGAGGAAGAACCGCCTGCATTGCCAATAGGCAAAGATGCGAAGAAGAAGAAGAGAAAAATCCGACTATGGAAGCAGAATTCGAAAGAGCGACAGTCCATGCCGCTTTACACAAGAAAGGGCCGAATCGCCAGTTCTCGGTGATTCAGACACCGTCGGACTATCAAGGTAAAGGTTTCAAAACCTTGATTGATTGTGGTAGTACACATTCCTTTATCTCACCAGCATGTGCAAAAAGATTAGGAATAGCCACAGTAGAAGCACCTACCCTGCTTGTGGAATTGGCAAATGGCCATGAGGTAACTTGTACCAGGCAAACTGCTAAGGTGGAATTCTTTCTGGGAGGAAAGAAGACTTCAGTCAAATTCAGAGTCATGAATTTCGATATCCATGAGTGTCTACTCGAAATGGATTGGCTTAAGCCCAATGACACCCACATTAACTGTGAAAAGGGTCAACTTTCCTTTCAAAACTCTGAAAGGGAATTTGTCACAACTCAAGGTGAGGCAGGAGTGCCAAGAATCCAATTGGCCAAAGTATCTCGGATCATAAAAGGAGTCAGAAAAGGATTACCCGTTTACCTGATCAAACTCAACAAGTTAGATCAAAAGCAAGAGTCTCATGAAGGACCTTCTTGGCTAAAGGAATACGCTGACGTATTCCCTGAGGAATTGACTGAACTTCCGCCTCAAAGAGAAGTAGATCATGAAATTAGGCTAGTGCCTGGAGCTGCGCCAATTGCAAAGAGACCTTATAGAATGTCCATACCAGAAGCAATAGAGTTGAAGGAACAACTCAAGCAACTGTTAGATCAGGGCTACATCCGGCCTAGCAATTCACCATGGGGAGCTCTAGTACTATTCCAGAAAAAGAAAGATGGGACACTTCGACTATGTATTGATTACTGAGGGTTGAATCAATCAACAATCAAGAACAAGTATCCTATTCCTAGAATAGATGAGCTTCTTGATCATCTTCAGGGTGCAAAGATCTTCTCCAAGATTGATCTCAGGTCAGGTTACTATCAGATAAGGATCAAGGAAGAAGATATCCCAAAGACGGCTTTCAATACAAGATATGGGCACTTTGAGTTCCTAGTTATGTCATTCGGGCTTACGAATGCACCTGCTACCTTCAATAGATTAATGCAGGATATCTTTAGACCATATCTCGATGATTTCGTGCTTGTCTTCTTCGATGACACTTTAGTCTATTCTAAACAGGAAGAAGATCATGAACCTCAACATCGGATTGTCCTTGAGACAATGAGGTCACATAAGCTGTATGCAAAAATGAAGAAGTGTGTATTCTTCAAGCGTCATATTGAATATCTAGGATTCATAGTATCATCAGAAGGAATATCAGTAGACCCAGCCAAGGTCAGAGATGTGCTTGAATGGCCAACACCAGTATCTGTCAAAGAAATACGCAGCTTTCTTGGATTGACAAGATGGTATAGGGTCTTCATAAAAAACTATGCTTTGATTGCAGCACCTCTGACGGATTTACTAAAGAAGCAGACTTCCATTACATGGTCGACTTCCGAACAAAATAGCTTCGACAAATTGAAGCAAAGTTTGGTATCAACACCTATTCTAAAACTTCCAAACCTCCATAAAGAGTTCAAGGTAGTAATAGATGCTAGCATTCTTGCCTTGGGGTGTGTACTTATGCAGGAAGGTCATCCAGTAGCATACTCTTCAAGGAAATTGAAGAGTCATGAAAAGAATTATGCCACGCATGATCTGGAATTACTAGCTATCATCCATGCCCTAAAGCTTTGGAGACACTACCTGTTGGGTAACAAGTTTACTCTAGTAACCGATCATAAGAGTCTCAAATGGATTTTTACCCAGAACGAGCTCAACATGAGGCAACGTCAGTGGATTGAAGTGTTGGAGGAATATGATTTTGAAATCAAGTACCGACCAGGGAAGGAGAATGTAGTTGCCGATGCACTCAGTCGCAATGCATTCCTAAATTCCCTAATCTTGCAGAACCCATCAACGGCCAGATCTCTGGCTACAAAAGTATCTATGCCAAACAACCCTATACTTGAACTAGCTAGAGAGGAAGCATGCCATGATTTGGCCTACCAAACAATGCTAAAGGAAATATCTACCAAGGAGCAGAATCAAAAGTTGCAAGCTAAGTATCATGAATTTTCGTGTGATAATGGACTTGTCTACTACTGAACAAGGCTGTGTATACCAGCAAGCCAGTCACTTAAGCAGAAGATAATATGGGAAGCTCATGATTCCCCTTTCGCAGGACATCCTGGCTATGCTAAGACTCTTAATGCAGTTAGGAAGAGCTACCATTGGGAGAGGATTAAAGGTGACGTTCTCAAATATGTCACTGAGTGTTTGTCTTGCCAATGTATCACAGCCGAACATGTCTTGATGCCAGGGAAACTGCAACCGCTTGACATCCCTCAAATGAAATGGGAATTCATCAGTATGGATTTTGTTGTAGGCTTACCCCAAGTCCAGGGAGGATACAACTCCATCATGGTTGTGGTTGACATGCTTACTAAGGTTGCACACCTTATTCCAGTAAAGACAAACTATAAAGCCTCCGACATTGCACGATTGTTTATCAAGGAGATATTCAAGCTACATGGGTTACCCAGAAGAATAATTAGTGATCGAGATTCTCTCTTCACATCACACTTCTGGAGAGCTATCTTTGAAGCTGTTGGGACTCAACTCTGCTTTAGCATAGCCTACCATCCCCAAACGGATGGCCAAACAGAGCGAGTAGATCAAGTCATCGAGGATATGCTTAGGGCATACTGCTGTCGAGAGCCGAAAAGGTGGATTCAATACTTGCCATTGGTTGAATTTGCCTACAATGCTTCTCACCAGCAGAGTATTCAGATGACTCCTTTCCAAGAATTGTATGGTCATGATTGTCGAAGTTCTCTAAACTTTTATGATCCAACCCTAAGGGTTGAAGCATCAAGGCAGATGTTGGAAGACATGGATGACCAAATAAAGTCAATAAGACAAGACATACAAGCGGCCAAGGATAGACAAAAGGCATACGCAGATTTGAAGCGTAAAGAGAGAGTCTTCGAAGAAGGAGACATGGTCTTCATTCGCGTATGCCCTAAAAAGAGTTCTCTATCCCTAGGAGATTGCAAGAAGCTAAGTCCAAGGTATTGTGGGCCGTACAGAATCCTCAAATGCCTAGGATCCAATGCTTATAGATTGCAACTCCCTGAGAACCTAAAGGTTCACAATGTATTCCATATTAGCCTATTGAAAAAATATGTATCCAACCCTAACCATGTACTTGATGACCAACAAATTGTAATGCCTAGTCAAGGAGTCCTTGAACTAAGGCCAGATAGGATCTCAGGTGTTAGGGAGAGACAATTAAGATCTAGAACCTTGAGAGAATGCCTCGTCCAGTGGAAAGATTATTCCTAAGAGGATGCCACTTGGGTAGATGATGGCACTCTCAACCATCAATATCCCCAGTTTATCTCGAGATGAGGACATCTCGATTCTTCTAAGGGGGAGAGAATGTAATATATTAAATAAATAAAAGGGATTCTTTTTAAAAGCGCCTTCATGGCGGTACATGTGCTGCGCCGTGACACCGCGAGAGCTACGGAGATCGATAGGGAATAGAGGGGAGGGGGGGACCAGCAAGCTCCTCGCTGGAGCTTGCTCAGGGCCCTCTCTATGCATACTAATAGGCAAGGGGGGGAGGATTCCCTCCCCTCCCCTATATAAAGAGGAGAGGGCTGTAGTTGCAAAAGGGGGGAGGAGGGAGGATACTAAGTTGCTGCCGTCGACGTGGTGTGAGAAGAGGAGGAGGCCTCGTGTCGCTGCCGAAGGCCGTAGAAGGTCTGTCGAGCCATCGCCACCGCTGCCGCCCTCGTAGCAAAGTTCTCCAAGGGTTCATGTGGTTGCAAAACCACACTCACCCATAAACTTTTTGCCTTCGTTCCATTGTAAAAAATATTATCTGTGTGCATTTATCTATGTGTGTGTGAGAATGAATGCTTGTATATCATGCGGAAAAGCAACTAAGAGGGAATGCAAGTAGTTATGTCTTCAAAATTTTCTATGGGACATTTCAGATTCTTGAGAGAGCTCCTATTAGTGCATGGACATTGGAATTACCAAAGATTGACCTACATGGTGTTGTATAATTTCTATTACAATGTTGTGTTTGTCATGATGCTTTTTTGGTACATCTTACAAAAAAAAATTTCTCCCTCATTTGCCATTTTTGATTGGAACCTGATGTTCTATTCTTTGATATATACATCTGTTCCTACTATTGTGGTTGGAATCATGGACAAGGATATTAACCACAAAGCATTGCTGAAATATCCTCCTCTCTATGAAGCTGGTCAAAGAGATGAAACTGCATCAATGCCATTTGACACTTTATTCTTTCCTTTGTATTTACCTGTAGTCCCAAACCATGGACTACTAGATGATGTCTCTGGTCCACTAAGAGTCCGTGATTCTTGCTTTTCAACCTGCACATGAGTGTCATTATCATCATCATCATCCAATACATCACCACTAGATACATACCAACTGCTCATTTCATCAAAGATGACATCCCTGCTTACTCTAAACTTACATGTGACAGGGTTATAACAGCGATACCCTTTCTGCTCTAAAGAGTATCCAATAAAGAAACATCTTTCTGCCTTTGGATCAAGCTTCTTCCGTAGCTCATCTGGCATATGAACATATGCAACACAGCCAAATACCTTCAAGTGCGATACATCAGGCTTCTTGCCAGTAAAGCATTCTTCAGGAGTCATCCCATGAACTGCAGCTGTGGGAGTTCTGTTCATAATATAAATAACAGTATGAATAGCCTCAGACCAAAAATGCTTAGGCATATTCTTTTCAGCCATCAAGGCGCGTGCAACTTCTGCAATATGCCTGTTTTTCCTTTCTGCAACACAATTTTGCTGTGGGGTATACCTGCATGTGAGTTGTCTCTTTATCCCATGAGACCTCAGAAAATCACTGAACTCATTCAAGAGGTACTCTCCCCCTCCATCTAACCTCAAGCACTTTACTTTCAAGTCTGTTTCTCTTTCAACTACAGCCTTGAAAGTTCTAAAGTGCTCAAACGCTTCACTCTTTTCCTTCATAAAATATACCCACAACTTTCTAGAACAATCATCAATGAATGTGACAAAGTATGAACTGCCTCCAAGAGATAAATTTTGTGTAGGCCCCCAAATATTTGTATGCACAACATCAAGGATATTTCTGCTTACATCTCTGTCATGTGAAAAGGGTTGTTTTGCTTGCTTACCAAACTCACATGCTTCGCATACCTTATGAAATTCTGCAACTGTAAATGTAGGCAAAACTGTAACCAATCCTTTGGACTACATTAATTTCAGCCTTTGTACATTTGCATGTCCAATGCGTTTGTGCCAAATTTCAATATCTGCAACAACACCTTTTTCTTTAACATACATAGCAGCATTCATAGTAGGAATTCCAGCATCCAGAGTAAACATACATCCAACTGTACTTCCCTTTGCTACCAACCTACACTTGTCATTGAAGTCTTCTACAAAGCAGCCCTTTGCATTAAATCTGACTTGCAGCCCTTGCTCTACCATTTGACCTACTATTTGACCGACTGACACCAAGTTCTTTGTAATAGATGGCACATGTAATACATCTGAAAGACTCTTTGTCTTACCATCATGCAAGGACAAGGGAACTTTTTCAATGTGTGAAATTGGGTGGCATGAATCATCACCCGTCTGCACATAACCTGCATTTTGCAAATCCTGCATCTCTCCAAACTATTATGCATGGCTCGTTATATGATTGGATGCACCTGAATCAACATGCCAAACATTATCATGTGTTCCCTTTCCTGTAACAGCATTCAACATATGCTGCATAACAAACAGACATTCATTTTTGTCTTCATTCTGTTGTGAAGACGATGCTTACTGTAACTTACCACTGCGAATATCATCTTTCTTAGCATAACATTGGGCTGCAATATGACTTGTTTTGCCATAGTAGTGACACACAATGCCAGAGTTGTTAGAACCTCTGTTCTGCTATCCACCTCTTCCTCTAAAGCTCCCCCTACCTCTAAAGTTACCACGACCTCCTGAAACCTGCATATCGGCAAATTGTTGATTCAATCTGTTTTGCTGGTTGTCACTACCACATCCTGTACTACGGCCTCTTAAGAGGACCTACCACGTCCCCTTCCTGAACTGGAGTAGAAAGCTTAGACCTGTTCACCACTTCTTTCAGATGTCTCACTCTGCATGTTGATCTCTTCAGTGATCATAAGGGAGACCAACTCATCGAAATCTAGAAATGGCTTTCTGATATATATGGATGTTACAAAAGACTTCCAAGCCTTTTCATTGTTAAGTCCACCCAAGGTAGACGACACCGAATCATCATCATCGGGCATTGCATCAATCACTGCGAAGGAATTTGCAATGCTCCTTACCTTTAGTGCATACTCATTGATAGACATCTTTCCTTTCTTCAATGTATTCAACTCTTGCTTGAGTTGAATCTTTCGTGCCTTTGTATTTACGAAAAACATAGTTTCAAGTATGGTCCAAGCTACATATGAATTCTCTGCATTTCTAATATGTCCCAGCATATTATTGTCAATTACTATAGATAGATAATACATGACCTTTTTGTCTTTTGCATTCCATTCCTTTCATGCCTTTGTCTCTTCTACATTTGGAGGATCACTCACCTTCGGCTCCTTTTCTTCACCTAGTGAAACAAACTCGTAGAGGCCTTTTCCAATAAGGAAGTTCGTGACACGGAACTTCCATGAAGGGTAGTTGTTCTTGTCGAGCTTCTCAATGATGGGGTTTCCACTGTTATCTGCCATTATCACAAAACTAATACAAAAAAGCAAGCAAATCTTCTGCAACCCTCGACCTTAGTGCACAGCAATACACCAAACAACCTTTTTCATTGTCTGCTCAACAATACATATAATCTGCAACTAGTTTGCAGATAAACCTTGTGTTTATTCGCTGGTAAACACCTTTGAGCTTACAGATCTGAAATCTGTAACCTGTGCATCTGTATACAGCAGACACAACTGCAATTGCAGGGTATCTCGAGCTGCTGTCCGCAACCTTGCAGCTCTAAAACGGGGCTTGAAACGGCCTTAGATGCCAAAAATAACTGTAGAAAAGCCCTAAAAGGCTAGCCTGAAGAATACACAGCGCTCTTCGTGCACACTAAATCTCACTGCAATCTGAGATTTTTGCTTTGCTCTGCTTCTGGTGCCTCCACAGGTACTATCCAAGAGAGAGAGTGGAAGGATGGGAGAGCTTCTTACCCATGGCTTGCTTGCTCGAACCTTCCTTCTTCTCCTTCACTTTAGCCTTTGAAATCAGCCTCTCTCAGTGGTGCAGCTCTGATACCATGTCAAGAATCGCGTGGTGGGGGGACTTGCTCAAGATGTTGCGCTAAACACACACAGAATGCAAAAGGAGAAGCTCACTCAAGAGACAAGAAGAGAGATGGAGGCCAAAACGTTTTCTCGTTGGTTTCTTCTTCTTCTTCCACACACTTTACAATGTACATAAAGTATAGATAAGATACAACATAAAGGAAAGTGGCCTACTAAGTCAAACAATGCATAACCGACTACACTAGTCGACTTGCGCCATAACTATGCAAGCTGTAAATAGGTGTAACAACCTGAATATAATAAGTAATGATTCAGTGGCCATATGAGAGTCATAATGACCACCAACGTGCTAAGTGTAGACGTGTGGACCCATCTAACCAGGCAGTCCATCATCAATGTCCGCATGTGTTGAGCTTGTCATCTCAACATCTTTGCTATGCCGCTCAAACTCTTTTCTTCGTACTTTACACCTTGTTTGTTTGTTCACTTGTTGCCATGATGACTCCATCAAGGAAGGGGGACCATGAATACCACCCTAGTGAAGTTCCCAATGATGAAGCACAACGAGGGGATGAGATCCCCTCACAACATCAACAATATAGCATGGTCTATGCCAGAGGAGATGTGGATCTCAACCACCACTGGTGGCAAGTAAGGATAGTTGCTCCATGAGGAGTAGACTAAGAAAACATCATTTGGTTTAATGATGAAGACACATCCTCGATGAAACCTAGAGGTGAGATTTTTGAGATTCACCTTGTTTGTTCTGTGTTTTTCCATATTTAGCTAGGACTTCATGTAGTCTACCATATTGGCACATATGATTGATCTCAGAATTTTGATTCCTAAGAGCTTGATGATGGATCATGACCTTCTCATAGTTTAAATCCACAATGAGTCACTATAAAGTGAGAAAGGCCCCTCCCAAGGGTGAAGCGTACCATATTACTTGGTGATGACCCTTTTGTGTAGTGAACCCTGTATGGGCCAGCATTAACAAGCGAGAGATCCCTACCTCAATGGTGGAGGACCCTCATATCGCATGGTCGTGACCCTTGTATATGGTGAGGGTGAGAATTGTGTTCAGGAGGTGAGAAAAGCCTATAGATTAGAGAGTCAACTAGTGCTGAAAATTGCAACCCTGCTTGCCCTTCCTTTATCTGCAACCCTGCATATGAATGGCAATCAAATGACAGCTCTTGCCAATGCATGCCAAGTTGGACATGAGGCTTAGGAGACTTGCTGTTGATTGTATCCCTGAGATAGATAAAATTGCTACTTTAGCTTGCATCTATATAGCTAATATTTATGTAGCAATGCAAATGCAAGAGAATGTAGGAGAGATTGAAGTCATGCAAGGTTGCAAATAAGTCTTGGAAGAAGCCAAGATGTTGTTGGTGGATTGATGCCAAATTAAATACTCAACCATTTTTAGTCTTTGACAAAAAACACCCACAAAGATGCATAACCTTCAAAACCAAATCTATTAATAGGGTATCCACATAGATGACTATGATGACCAAACCTGCATCTCCCTTTCTCACATAAAGTGAGCAATCAGCATCAAAAACATAAAAACCAATATTGACAAGATACTCTTGATCTTGTGAGACCATGCTCTAGGTGCTTGCTTGAGCCCATAGAGCGCCTTCTTCAACTTGCACACATACGTGGGATGCTCTAAATCTTCATAACCTGCTGGCTGATCCATATACAATTCTTCCTGCAAATCACCATGCAAGAAGCCATTCTTCACATCCATTTGCTGCAACCTCCAACCTTTGGCTGCTGCTGCCAAAGCAATCACACATCTGACAGTTCCTAGCAACTGGATTGAAGGTTTCTTCATAATCTATGCCATATGTCTAGGCATAGCCTTTTGCAACCAGCCTAGCTTTGTACCTACTAATAGAACCATCTGCATTGTGCTTAATCTTATAAACCCACTTACATCCAATAGCTTTCTTGCCCTTCGGCAATGATACTAGATCCCAAGTCTTATTGGTCTCTAATGCGGTCATCTCCTCATCCATCGCTGCATCCCAATGATCATAACCAACAGCCTCCTCAAAACATGTGGGCTCAACATCCTCAATCACTTTCACCATATAAGCATAATGGTGAGCTACATAACCTTCAAAACCAAATCTATTAACAGGGTATCTCACCCTGCTCGACCTGCGTACCACTGGATCACTCAATGGAGTCTTTGCATTGATGCGTGCTCTCTGCACACCTAGTGTCCTGACAGAAGGAATGCCAAGCTCATCATCCAAGCTCTCTGAGCCACTGGAGTCTCCATCAAGAACCACATCAATGCCATCTGACACTTTATTCTTTCCTTTGTATTTACCTATAGTGCTACTAGATGCACCTGAAGATGTACATGTACTCCTTTGTCTCCCAGACCATGGACTACCAGATGATGTGTTTGGTCCACTAAGAGTCTGTGATTCTTTCCTTTCAGCCTTCACATGAGTATCATGATCATCATCATCATCCAATGCATCACCACTAGATGCATACCAATTGCTCATTTCATCAAAGATGACATCCCTGCCACTCTGAACTTACATGTGACAGGGTTATAACAACGATACCCTTTCTGCTCTAAAGAGTATCCAATAAATAAACAGTTTTCTGCCTTTGGATCAAGCTTCTTCCGTAGCTCATCTGTCACATGAACATGTGGAACACAACCAAATACCTTCAAGTGCAATAGATCAGGCTTGCCAGTAAAGCATTCTTCAGGAGTCATCCCATGAACTGCAGCTGTGGGAGTTCTGTTCATAATATAAATAGCAGTACGAACAGTCTCAGACCAAAAATTCTTAGACATATTCTTTTTAGCCATCAAGGCATGTGCAACTTCTGCAATATGTCTGTTTTTCCTTTCTGCAACCCCATTTTGCTGTGGGGTATACCTGCACGTGAACTGCCTCTTTATCCCATGAGACCTCAGAAAATCACTGAACTCATTCGAGAGGTACTCTCCCCCTCCATCTAACCTCAAGCACTTTACTTTCAAGTCTGTTTCTCTTTCAAGTGCAGCTTGAAAGTTCTAAAGTGCTCAAATGCTTCATTCTTTTCCTTGATAAAATATACCCAGATCTTTCTAGAACAATCATCAATGAATGTGACAAAGCATGAATTGCCTCCAAGAGATACATTTTGTGTAGGCTCCCAAATGTCTGTATGCACAACATCAAGGATATTTCTGCTTACATCTCTGTCATGTGAAAAGGGTTGTCTTGCCTGCTTACCAAACTGACATGCTTCACATACCTTATGAAATTCTGCAACTATAAATGTAGGCAAAACTGTAACCAACCCTTTGGACTGCATTAATTTCAACCTTTGTACATTTGCATGTCCAATGCGTTTATGCCAAATTTTAATATCTGCACTTGTCATTGAAGTCTCCTACAAAGGAGCCCTTTGCATTAAATTTGACTTGCAGCTCTTACTCTACCATCTGACCGACTGACACCAAGTTCTTTGTAATAGATGGCACATGTAAATCTGAAAGACTCTTTGTCTTACCATCATGCAAGGACAATGAAACTTTTCAAATGTGTGAAATTGGGTGGCATGAATCATCACCCGTCTGCACATAACCTGCATTTTGCAAATCCTGCATCTCTCCAAACCATTCTGCATGGTTGGTCATATGATTGGATGCACTTGAATCAACATATCAAACATCATCATGTGCTCCCTTTAACAGCATTCATCATATGCTGCATAACAAACGGACGTTCATTTTTGTCTTCATTCTGTCGTAAAGACGATGCATATTTTCCTTGCTGCAACTTACCACTATGAATATCATCTTTCTTAGCATAATATTGGGCTGCAATATGACCTGTTTTTCCATAGTAGTGACACACAATACCAGAGTTGTTAGAACCTCTGTTCTACCATCCGCCTCTTCCTCTAAAGCTCCCCCTGCCTCTAAAGTTACCACGACCTTTTGAAACCTGCATATCGCCAAATTGCTGATTCAATCTGTTTTGCTGGTTGTCACTACCACGTCCTGTATCACGGCCTCTTGAAGAGAACCTGCCATGTCCCCTTCCTGAACTGGAGTAAAAAGGTTGGACCTATTCACTACTTTTTTCAGATGTCTCACTCTGCATGTTGATCTCTTCAGTGATCATAAGGGAGACCAACTCATCAAAATCTGAAAATGGCTTTCTGACATATACGGAAGTTATAAAAGACTTTCAAGCCTTTTCATTGTTAAGTCCACCCAAGGTAGACGACACCGAATCATCATCATCAGGCATTGCATCAATCGCTGCCAAGGCATTTGCAATACTCCTTACCTTCAGTGCATACTCATTGATAGACATCTTTCCTTTCTTCAATGTATTCAACTCTTGCTTGAGTTGAATCTTTCGTGCCTTTGTATTTACGAAAAATATACTTTCAAGTATGGTCCAAGCTGCATACGAATTCTCTGCATTTCTAATATGTCCCAGCATATTATTGTCAATTACTGCAGACAACCAATACATAACCTTTTTGTCTTTTGCATTCCATTCCTTTCATGCCTTTGTCTCTTCTGCAGTTGGAGGATCACTCACCTCTGGCTCCTTTTCTTCACCTGAAACAAACTCATAGAGGCCTTTTCCAATAAGGAAGTTCGTGACACGGAACTTCCATGAAGGGTAGTTGTTCTTGTCGAGCTTCTCAATGATGGGGTTTCCACTTTTCTCTGCCATTATCACAAAACTAATACCAAACAGCAAGCAAATCTTCTGTAACCCTCGACCTTTAGTGCACAGCAATACACCAAACAGCCTTTTTCACTGTCTGCTCAACAATACATGCAATATGCAACCTGTTTGCAGATAAACCTTGTATTTATTCGCTGGTAAACACCTTTGAACTTACAGATCTGAAATCTGTAACCTGTGCACCTGTATACGACAGACACAGCTAAAATTGCAGAGTTTCTCGAACTGTTGTCCGCAACCTTGCGGCTCTAAAACAGGGCTTGAAATGACCTCGAATGGCCAAAATAGTAGTGGAAAAGCCCTAAAGGGTTAATCTGCAGAATACACAGCGCTCTTCATGCACACCAAATCTCACTGCAATCTGAGATTTTTGCTCTGCCCTGCTTCTGGTGCCTCCACAAGCACTGTCCAAGACAGACAGTGGAAGAATGGGAGAGCTTCTTACCCGTGACTTGCTTGCTCGAACCTTCTTCTCCTTAACTTCAACCTGTAAAATCAACCTCTCTCAATGGCGCAGCTCTAATACCATGTCAAGAATTGCGTGGTGAGGGGACTTGCTCAAGATGCTACGCCAAGCATACATAGAATGCACAAGGAGAAGCTCACTCAAGAGACAAGAAGAGAGATAGAGGCCAAAACATTCTCTTGCTGGTTTCTTCTTCTTCTTCCACACTCTTTACAATGTACAAAAAGTATAGATAAGATACAACATAAATGAAAGTGGCTTACTAAGTCAAACAATGCATAACCGACTACACTAGTCGACTGGTGCTATAACTATGCCAGCTGTAAATAGATGTAACAACCTGAATATAATAAGTAATGATTCAGTGGCCATGTGAGAGTCATAATGATCAGCGACGTGCTAAGTGTAGACATGTGGACCCATCTAACTAGGCAGTCCATCATTAATGTCTACATGTGTTGAGCTTGTCATCTCAACAATTGGTGGGTCGGAACAAGATGGGGGAAATAGGAAAATTGTGCAAGGGAGCAAACAAGCGAAGACTATTTAATCAAATTTGAATTCCAACGTGTTTAGGGTAGGTTCACATGGAAAAAGAGCCTAAAATCACATAATAGAACACCCGAAAATATGGAAAATTCAATAACTGACAAGTTGTGCAGCATTAGAATGATAGGCACTAAAGTTACATGTATGTCCCCACACTTAAAATGTGACTGACTCTTGTCCTGATTTGAATATGATCAAGGAAAACCGTCATTGTCACGTGAAGAGTTGTATTCATCGGCAGGAGGTACCATGACTTGCCACATCACATGCGTCTAGCATGTAGTGATCACGTAGCACCTAGGGAGGTAGCTTGGTTGATGAAGCATTGGTTAGGTTATTAGTAGGCAAGGTACACAATACTCAATCTCGATAGTCACTCATGTTGGAATGTTAGATCAGTTACTCATCCCATGACTCACATCACTCGAAGAATAATGATAGAAATCCATATCTCACACCCAATTTTGAAATGGCCAAGAGGTATGGCTTAGAGGGAGTATGCTAATGTGCACAGTTGTTGGTGCATCAATGTGTCCCAACCCACTTGGCATGGATTCAAGGAAGGCTAAGGAGCCTTAACGTGTAGTAGTGTGCCAAATAGAATGAGGTGTATAGTGATGGCGAAGAAGGCCCATCCCATGTGTACATTGGAAAACAAGAATGCACATTTCTCGAATTGTCAGAAAGTCTCTCAGTCCTCACCTCTTAGTTGATGAAGGGGAAATCAATCACAGTTAGTCTCCCCTCTGTCTCACGCTCTATTGATGATTATAGAAGGGAAACCGAGTTCCTCACACCAATTGATTGAAACCTCACTACTGCTTGTGCAAGAGTTATATGACCTGTGCGTAATTGATGGTGCAATCGTACGCCCTAGCATACGATGCGAGAAGAAAGGCTAGGAAGCCTTATAGTGCTGTGCACAAAAATAATTTGTGTTTTACACATTGAAAATCCCATCCCATGCATGCAACACTCCATTTACACATCTCACCTCTCATTTGAATATCAAGGGAAAGGATTGGTCACTCACCCCACCCTTTGTCTCATGCTCTATTAATGAATATAGAGGGAAACCCTCGGACTCACATCCCCATCCAGCTAGAATGAAAGCTCACATTACTTAAGGTTTGTCAATGAAGATTGACATTGTCTAGTTGGTAATGTCAACTTAAATTAGTTGTTGATGAAGAGGCGTACCCATGGAGATAGCCAACATGGCTGGTACTTAAGTTGCACATTGAAAATATCGTGTGTTGTAGGAATCAAAAGCATTGATGGCATTGCAAGCGTTAGCCCACCAATGGAGGTGGCTTTGGAATTGCTTCGGAAAGAGTTCTTCTAGTAATTCCACTATCCTGGACTGTGGGGTGTTGCACCTTTTCCATTGTCAACTTCCTGTCCAAGGGTGATGGCCACCTTTTCTTGGAATGAGGCGTGTTATGAGATGGCATGGAATTTTGTCATTTTCTCCCATAACAATTTTGCTTTTTTTTTCTTTTGTCTCTTTTTCTTCTCTTTTGCCCTACTGCTTAGCGTGTTTCCACCTTTTCTCGAAGAAAGGTTGGCATGATAGGGACCGAAGTCATTTTCTACTATGACCGATATATATTTATTCTTTCTTCTTTTTTTTCCTTCTTTTGAAAGAGGAGAATGCTAAGAACACCATGTATCAAAACTATCCTTGCCACCTCTACTAGATCAGACAAAAAAGGAGCAAAGAAGGGGTGGAAGGTGGCTATGAGGGGCTAACAAAACAAGGACACATCATCAAGATAAGCACAAGGGCTATCGAGAGCATTAAGCAAAGTCTCACTAATTGACTCGCAAAGAAAGAATGACTATTAGCGGTGATTGTCAGGATCCCCAGGAGGGTAATACTTCTTGACGCAATAGCCATTAATCAGGAAGCGATCATCAGAAGCATTGACTGTTTGCACTTGGACATAGCCATTAGGGCTGATAGCAAGTACCTTATAGGGGCCCATCCATTATTGTTGAAGTTTCCTAAAAACTTGCAAAATCAAGAATCATAGGCCAAGACTAAGTCACCCTCTTTAAACTCATTTTGCTTGATGAAGCTATCATGATAGGCCTTTCTTTGAGCTTGTATGGCTTCTATGCACTGTCAAGAATTGCGTGGTGGGGGGACTTGCTCAAGATGCTACACTGAACATACACAAAATGCACAAGGAGAAGCTCACTCAAGAGACAAGAAGAGAGATGGAGGCCAAAATGTTTTCTTGCTGGTTTTTTCTTCTTCTTCCACACACTTTTCAATGTACACAAAGTATAGATAAGAAACAACACAAAGGAAAGTGGCCTACTAAGTCAAACAATGCACAACTGACTACACTCGTCGACTGGTGCTATAACTATGCCAACTGTAAATAGGTGTAACAACCTGAATATAATAAGTAATGATTTAGTAGCCATGTGAGAGTCATAATGACCAGCGACGTGCTAAGTGTTGATGTGTGGACCCATCTAACCAGGCGGTCCATCATTAATGTCCGCATGTGTTGAGCTTGCCATCTCAATACTCCCCCTCAGGATCAACTACATCTCTGCAACTCCAAGTAAGCTTCGATACTTTTGAAGCTTCTCTGTACCCAATGCCTTCGTGAAGATGTCAGCTATCTGATCCTGTGTGCTAACATACACCAAGTCAATCTCACCTGTTAGTACCTTCTCTCTCACAAAGTGGTAGTGTACCTCAGTATGTTTTGTCTTGGCATGGAACATAGGGTTCCTAGCCAATTGTATACCGCTCATGCTGTCACAATAAATGACAACTAGACCTTCCACCTGCACATCTAAATCAGCCAATAACATTTGCAGCCATACTACCTCACATGCTACAACAGCAGCACCTCTATACTCAGCCTCTATACTCGACAAAGCAACTGTAGATTGCTTTTTGCTGCTCCAAGTAACTGCTGCACTACTAAGAGAGAACATGTATCCGCTGGTAGATCTTCTATCAGACATAATACCAGCCCAATCTGCATCTGTGTATCCAAACACATGTACATCTACACCTACCTCATAGAAAAGTCCATAATGTAATGTGGACTTCACATATCTCAACATGCGTCTAACTGCATCCAAATGTGGCTTTCTAGGTACTTGCATAAACTAACTCACAAGACCAACAGCATAGCTCAAGTCTGGCCTTGTAATGGTCATGTAGATCAAACTCCCCACTATCCTCCTAAACATAGTAGAGTCTTCTATCTCATCCCCAACATCAGCACTCAACTTTACATTCTGCTCCAACGGGATTGAAAGTGGTTTGCATGCTATCATACCATACTTGGACAACATATCCAAGCCATATTGTCTTTGGGACAGCCATATACCATCATCACATCTGATCACCTCAATGCCAAAGAAGTACCTTAGCTCACCTAAATCCTTCATCTCAAAAAATTCCTTGACTTTAGCAATCTCACTATCACTATCACCTGTAACAATCAAGTCATCCACATAGATGACTATGATGACCAAACCTGCATCTCCCTTTCTCAATAAAGAGAGTGATTAGCATCAGAAACATATAAGCCAATATTGACAAGATACTCTCTGATCTTGTCAGACCATGCTCTAGGTGCTTGCTTGAGCCCATAGAGCACCTTCTTCAACCTACACACATACATGGGATGCTCTAAATCTTCATAACCTGCTGGCTGATCCATATACACTTCTTCATGCAAATCACCATGCAGGAAGGAATTCTTCATGTCCATTTGCTGCAACCTCCAACCTTTGGCTGTTGCCAAAGCAATCACACATCTGACAGTTGCCATCCTAGCAACTGGATTGAATTTCTTCATAATCTATGCCATATGTCTGGGCATAGCCTTTTGCAACCAGTCTAGCTTTGTACCTACTAATAGAACCATCTGCATTGTGCTTAATCTTATAAACCCACTTACATCCAATAGCTTTCTTGCCCCTCATAAATGATACTAGATTCCAAGTCTTATTGGCCTCTAATGCAACCATCTCCTCATCCATCGCTACATCCCAATGAGCATGACCAACAGCCTCCTCAAAACATGTGGGCTAAACATCCTCAACTAGTTTCACCATATAAACATAATGGTGAGCTGCATAACCTTCAAAACCAAATCTGTTAACAGGGTATCTCACCTTGCTAGACATGTGTACCACTGGATCACTTAATGGAGACTTTGCATTGATGTGTGCTCTTTGCACACCAGGAGTCCTCACTGAAGGAATGCCAAGCTCATCATCCAAGCTCTCTGAGCCACTGGAGTCTCCATCAAGAACTGCATCAATGCCATCTGACACTTTATTCTTTCCTTTGTATTTACCTGTAGTGCTACTAGATGCACCTGAAGATGTAGAGCTACTCCTTAGTCTCCCCAGAACAAGAACTAGCAGATGATGTCTCTGGTCCACTAAGAGTCTGTGATTCTTGCTTTTCAGCCTGCACATGAGTGTCATGATCATCATCCAATGCATCACCACTAGATGCATACCAATTTCTCATTTCATCAAACATGGCATCCCTGCTCACTCTAAACTTACATGTGACAGGGTTATAACAACGATACTCTTTTTGCTCTAAAGAGTATCCAACAAAGCCACACTTTTTAGCCTTTGGATCCAATTTTTTCTGCAAATTATTTGGTACATGAACATATGCAATACCTCCAAACACTTTCAAGTGTAAGACATCAAGCTTCTTACCTGTATAGCATTCTTCGGGGTCCATACCATGAACTGTAGCTATGGGAGTTCTGTTCATAATATAAATAATAGTATGAATAGCCTCAGACCAAAAATGCTTAGGCATATTCTTTTCAGCCATCAAGGCGCGTGCAACTTCTGCAATATGCCTGTTTTTCCTTTCTCCAATCCCATTTTGCTGTGGGGTATACCTGCATGTGAACTGTCTCTTTATCCCATGAGACCTCAGAAAATGACTGAACTCATTCGAGAGGTACTCTCCCCCTCCATCTGACCTCAAGCACTTTACTTTCAAGTCTGTTTCTCTTTCAACTGCAGCCTTGAAGGTTCTAAAGTGCTCAAATGCTTCACTCTTTTCCTTCATAAAATATACCCACAACTTTCTAGACAATCATCAATGAATGTGACAAAGTATGAACTGCCTCCGAGAGATGCGTTTTGTGTAGGCCCCCAAATATCTGTATGCACAACATCAAGGATATTTCTGCTTACATCTATGTCATGTGAAAAGGGTTGTCTTTCCTGCTTACCAAACTGACATGCTTCGCATACCTTATGAAATTCTGCAATTCCAAATGTAGGCAAACCTGTAACCAACCCTTTGGATTGCATTAATTTCAGCCTTTGTACATTTGCATGTCCAATGCATTTGTGCCAAATTTCAATATCTGCAACAACACCTTTTCCTTTAGCATACATAGCAGCATTCATAGTAGGAATTCCAGCATCCAGAGTAAACATACGTCCAACTCTACTTCCCTTTGCAACCAACCTGTACTTGTCATTGAAGTCTTCTACAAAGCAGCCCTTTGGATTAAATCTGACTTGTAGCCCTTGCTCTACCATCTAATCGACTCACACCAAGTTTTTTGTTATAGATGGCACATGTAATATATCTAAAAGGCTCTTTGTCTTACCATCATGCAAGGACAAGGGAGCTTTTCCAATGTGTGAAATTGGATGGCATGAATCATCACCGGTTTGCACATAACCTGTATTTTGCAAATCTTGCATCTCTCCAAACCATTCTGCATGGATTGGATGCACCTAAATCAACATACCAAACATCAACATGTATGAGTCCAAGTCTCAATCTTGGAACCTAATTCACTTGTGTAACAATTTGTCCTTATCAAGTTCAATGTCTTCATGAGTTCCTTTTTCCTCTTACAACCTCCATAGCTTTTGCCTCTACCATGCTCTAGATCCTACATATTTTAACATGGTTTCAAAGCTAGTTCGGGCATGGCACTACTCCTCCACCTTCATTCTATTCTCATCTAGCTCAACTTGAGCTCAGTCCAAGTCCAAGACCTCATCTCCTGCTCCTTCTTCTCCACTTGACCTTGTGGCAGCCATAGCCAGTAGTACCCTGCCTGCTCAAAGCTCTCATAACTTCCTCTACAAGCCAAATCTTACCAAGCTTCCTTTTGGAGAAGTGTTTCCTACTACTAATGGTTCTCTCTATCACATAAGATCTTGACATTGCCCTACTTGGAGCTCAACATTGTCACTTCTGTGAGTTGCTACCATAACCTCAGTCTGTGGCTTGCAGGACATACCCACCTTGGAGGAGTTGGATCTCTAAATATAGAGCATGTCTTCATGAACCTTCTTCTAGAAACATCTTCTTCAACATTAGCCGTTCGTGTATGGCACATCATGCTATGACATTGGTCCATCTATGCTTCAGTATTGTTGAAGATTTGTCACATTGTTAGAATTTGTGCTTGTGCTGATTAAAGGCTCTAATCCATCTCTGCACTCTGCAATTTCAGTCGCCATCATAGGGCAATGATAGCCCTTGAAGTAAGCTTCATCCTCATATAATTTTTTCCAAAAATGATCAAGTATTACTCCCACAATCAGGAAAAAACCAGGGCTAGGTAAAAACCCGAATCCAAGAAGCCATAGCCAAACTTCATCAAGCTAAAAGATCCCATCACTTTCTCTGTCCTACCACCTGAAACAACCCATTGTCACTCAAATTTGAAGGTCCCAACATCAAATCAAGAAGGGGAAGATATGGATCTGAAAGATCTTGAAGGATTTTGCACATTTGGAAGACTTAAAGAAGAAACATAGTGTCTATTGACACTCATTTTAGTGCTCTAAGCACTTGTGTTTTTTGACACATCCCAACCAACTCTTCTACTGGCTAAATCTGATAACTTTGAAGCTAATTTGTTGCTAATCCCACACGTTTAACATGGGCAAAGATTCTCCAACTGCCTGTTTCAAAGGAGTTTGGTTTCATACTTGGCAAACCCGCATCAAACTCATCTCGATGAAGAAGGGCCTCTGGGCCATTACCACTAGAAAAGAAAAGAAGCCGTGTGATGCGGATCTTGCTGTCACTTGGCAAAAGAACAATGATAAGGCTCATGCCATTATCAAACTGGAGCTAGACGATAGCTATATCCACCATATGGATAACTGTGAGACCTCACAAGATACATGGAAGAGACTGGACACTTTGTTCAGTGCACAGTCTAAATCATCAAAGTATGGTCTCCTGATAGAGTTTTTCAAGCTTGAAATGAAGTCAAGCACATCATTTGCCATGCATCTAAATTACATGGAAGGACTTCTAACCCAACTTGCAGGAGTCAACATTAAAATGGAAGAAGATATTTGCATCAGTGTTCTACTTTGGGAGGCCCCTGCTATAGCCTCTAGATGTCCATCATATTTGTGGCACCCACACTTAGCCTTTTCTATGATAGCATTTGGTGTTTTGTCATGTTTATGGTGTGCCCACACTTTGCAGGTAATGCTTTCACTAAAGCCTCTATACGCTTTGTACTTCTGGTTATGATTGAGGAGGGGTGTTGAAATATTTGCAATCACATCTACCTTAGTCCCTTTGTGAGGGGTAATGAGGGCTCACAACCAGAATCCCATATGCACAGTAGGCAAAAGTACACCACTCAAATCCTATAAAGAATTGTACTTGCACTCTTTTTCTAATGCAATGATAGTACTCATTTCTTTCGAGTAAAGTGCCATGTCACTGTCAATACACAAGATTGTGTTTATGAGTCCAAGTCTCAATCTTGGAACCTAATTCACTTGTGTAACAATTTTTCCTTATCAAGTTCAATGTCTTCATGAGTTCCTTTTTCCTCTTTCAACCTCCATAGCTTCCGCCTCTGCCATGCTCTAGATCCCGCACATTTTAACAAATATCAAAGTCATAGTTTTGTACGGTTGCCACCCATCGCCGTTTCTTAGGATTCAAAGTAGACTAAGTCAAGAAGTACTAGAGGACTCAGTGGTCGCTTTTTACTTAGAAGAGGCTGCCATACAAATAGTGGTGCCGTTTCTTGATGGCATGGAGAATGGCCAACATCTCCTGGTCATTTTCTCATCGAGCTTGTAGCTCTGAAATACAATCACACTATGCTCTTGCAACAATACTACACAAATATCCTGGCCATTGGAATCACAATGAATGGTAAATAGCTTAGAGAAGTCAAGGCAAACAAGGATGGGGGCTGAAGTAAGCACGCCCTTTAACTATTTGAAGCTATGATCTATAGTGGCATCCCAAAAGAATGAATCCTTTTTCAAGAGATCAATCAAAGGTGTTGCAATGGTGGCATAGTGCTTAATGAAGCGTCTGTAGAATAAAGAGAGACTAAGAAAGCCACACAAAGAAGTGGTAATGGAGAGAGTGGATCAGTCTCCAGCACATTGCACCTTCTTTGAGTCAGTCTACATACCATATTTGCTCACAATGTGTCCTACCACAGATGTCTACATGAATATGCATTTTCTCTCCTTAGCAAAGAGCTGATGCTCTCTCAATATGTCAAACACCCTCCGAACGTGTGTCAAGTGCTCCGTGGATGACATGCTATAAATGAGGATGTCATAAAAGAAAACAAGCACAAACTTGAACAGAAATGGTTGTAGGATTTTGTTCATCAGGCTCTGAAAGGTGGCGGGGGCATTAGTCAACCCAAAAGGTATCACTAGAAAATGATAGAGTCCACGATCAGTCTTGAAGGCCGTTTTGACCTCATCTCCCTTTCAACTCATCCAGCAAAGCATCAATCTGTGGGATGGGATAGCGGTTCTTCACTGTAATTTTGTTCAAATCTTTGTAGTCAATGCACATGCAAAAGGAGCCATCTTTCTTTTTTACTAAGAGGATGGGGGATGCATAAGGGGAAGAACTCAGCTCAATGAAACCCATCTCTAACAACTCCTTGATTTGCTTTACAACCTCTTCGCACTCTCACACTTGGAGAGTCTATAGGGGGGTTTATTCACTAGCTTGGAATGGGGCTCTAGGTCAAGTGGGTGGTCCACTTGTCTCTTGGGAGGGAGGGATATAGGCATCTAAAATAGGTCATTGTATTCCTCAAGTAAGGCCTACAAGGCTGAATCATGAGATACTGCAGAGGGCTGATCAGAATTGTCCTGATTTAATTGCAAAACAAAGATTTGTAAGCATTTCTTAAACTCCCGTTTGAGTTGCTTTGCTATAATGAGCTGAAAATGAGCATGATCTTGAACTCCTTGTAGGTGGATAAGTTGTCCATGCATCATAAAATCCATGTAAAGCTAAGAGAAGTCCATCGCAATCTTCCCCAATTGTTTCAGCCAATCACAGCCCAAGACAATGTTAATGGGGCCCATATCTAGGGCAATCAGGTCAACCAGTGCCACATAATTTTCAGCCAAGCATAAGGGAACTGCATGACATACATGTGTGCTCATTACTTCTTCTCCATTTGCTAATTTGACCTTCAAGGGGTGGTGTAATGCCATAGAGGTGCATTTCAACCGATCAATGGCTAATTTATTGACAAAACTGTGAGTGCTTCCACTATCCACAAGGATAAACACATGCTTTTCATTAATACTGCCTTGAATGCGAACAGTACTAGGGCTGTGGGAACCCATCCAAGTGTCTAAGGAGATCATTCAAAGGGAAGTGGGAGGTGGGTGGGATGTCAAATCAAGTGTCTGTGATGGAGCACCGCTCGGGTCAAAGGAAAACCCATCCTCGGGGTCATAGAATTGCTTGTGATCAACATCCTCTGTAGGCTCAGCCTGGTCAATGGGCAGGTCATCCTCCTCAGTGTGCCAATCTTCCATGACATACATTCTATGAACTTTGACCTTAGTTGTCTTGTACGGACATTTGGAGGCATGATCAACAGTGTACTTATCTCCACACTTAAAGCATAGGCCCTTTTCCTTTCATTCCTTCACAACATCTGGGGGAATGAACCCTTGGTTACTGGATCCTTGGTACAGTGATGTAGTTGTTAAGGTTACGGGATCTAGAGCATGGCAGTTGGTTATGGTGGATGGAAAGAGAAGAGTGGACTCATGATGGAGAAGACCAAGACACTGTTTGTTACACAAGTGAATTAGGTTCCAAGATTGAGACTTGGACTCATAAACACAATCTTGTGTATGTGAACAATGACACTGACACTTCACTGAAAAGAAAAGAGTACTATCATTGCATTAAGAAAAGGAAGCAAGTACAATGCTTGATAGAAAAGTAGGAAACTGCAGTAGGCACCATTGTGCATATGGGATAGGTTAGCATGCATATCCTTGACCCTGAAGCTCCATACAAAGAGGCTGTTTAGTGAGTGTGATTGCTAATTCTCAACACCCCTCCTCAATCACAACTAGAAAGGCACAAAGTGTGTAGAGGCTGTAATGAGAACCACCTGCAAAGTGTGGGCACACCACAAACATGGTAGACACCAGAGGCTGTTTGCAGAAAAGGCTAACTGTGGGCACCAAAACATGATGGACATTCAGAGGCTGTAACAGGGGCCTCACAAAGTGTACAAGGACTACAATGCCAAGTTACATAAGGAGTTTACAAATCTTATGGCAGGAAGCATTAGGGCAAGGAAGTACAAGGCTTTTAAAACAGTCTATCAAAGTTATGAGAGTAGGACTGATGAGTCTTGTCCTTTCGATCCTGGTGGTCTTCATCTTCATATTTTGGTCCATGGTCTTCTTCTTCTTTCATAGCTGCAAGATAGGCCTTTTGGGACCTCTTCCTAGCATGATAGAACTTCTCAGTATGTCCGGTCCTTTTGCAGAAGTCACAGAAGAGCGGTTCCTTTTTACCTTTGTATATGTTGTTTGCATATAACATTTGTTCATCCTTTGAAGTGCTAGGCTCTTCTTTGCTTTTAATTTTCTTTTCTTCTTCTAACAGAGAGGCTTTAATATCAACAAGTTGAGAATCAGGCATATTGGTTAGAGTGGTTGATACATTATCATAGGCAGGAGGCAAACTTTTTAACAAGACACCAATACAGACATCTTCATCCATTTTTAGCTTTATTCCTGCAAGTTGAGTAAGCAGGCTTTCCATGTAGTTCAGATGGGATGCCAGGGATGTATGAGGCTTCATATCAAGTCGGAAAAATTCAATTAATAGACCATATTTAGACGACTTTGACTGTGCACCAAATAGGGTATCCAATTTATCCCAAGTGTCATGGGACGTGTCACAGGCATCCACATGATGAATGTAGCTGTCGTCCAATTCCAGTTTGATGATGGCTTGTGCCTTGTCATCATTCTTCTGCCAAGTAACTGCAAGGTCCGCATCTCGAGGTTTCTTCTCTTTGCCATTTGTGATGGCCCAAAGACCCTTCTTCATCAGGATGAGCTTAATGCGGGTTTGCCAAGTGTGGAACCCGACTCCTTTGAATCGAGCATTTGGAGAGTCTTTTTCCATGTTGAGGTTGCAAGATTAGCAGCAAATCAACACCAGAATTCTGAGATTTTATCAGTAGAAGAGCAGAATGCAGTGTGTCAAGAGACACAGTTAGTGACAGTGTGAAAACACACTATGTCAGTGTTGATGTTGAGCTTGATTCTTCTTGTTCGATCGTTCTTCAATCTTCAGGTCCTTCCCCTCCTTGATTTGATGCTAAGTCAATGGATTAGAGTGGGCTTTAGCTTGGTTTAGTGTCAGGAGTGAGAAAAATGAGGAAAAAAGAAGCTTGAGAGATTTTGGCTATGGGTGACAGTTTAGGGTTTCAGAGAGAGGCCTGGTTTTTTGCAGATTGCAGGAGCTATGGTTGATCATTTCCAAATTTTTTTTAATGGAAATGTAGCTCTTTCCAAGGCCTATCAAAGCCCTATGATCTTCGTCAGCATCGCGACGTGTGCAGGCAGAATATGACATATGAATCAGCAGCAGCGCAGTCTGGACAGCGACGACGAATTTTCGCAATGCTGGATCTGTAGCTCACCAATGTTGGTGTTTGAAGTGATAGGATGCAGCGCCCTGAGTCAAGGAACATTTCTCCAGAAGAAAGCAAGTGAAGATATGCTCTGTAAGTGGAGATCCAGCTCCTCCAACAGAGGTAGGTTGCAGGTTGTGAGAAACTGAGAGAGCAGAGAGAGGGGATCTAGAGCATGGCAGTTGGTTATGGTGGATGGAAAGAGAAGAGTGGACTCATGATGGAGAAGACCAAGACACTGTTTGTTACACAAGTGAATTAGGTTCCAAGATTGAGACTTGGACTCATAAACACAATCTTGTGTATGTGGACAATGACACTGACACTTCACTGAAAAGAAAAGAGTACTATCATTGCACTAAGAAAAGGAAGCAAGTACAATGCTTGATAGGAAAGTAGGAAACTACAGTAGGCACCATTGTGCATATGGGATAGGTTAGCCTGCATATCCTTGACCCTGAAGCTCCATACAAAGAGGCTGTTTAGTGTGTGTGATTGCTGATTCTCAACAGTAGTGGACTATTTATTTTCAACATACCTATTTTCAGCATTAGAGCTTGATGTTGGCCCAAAAGTGCCCATTTTTCCTTCAACATGGAAGGCAAGGTAAGTGGGTACTTTGGGGCTATTATTAGGCATAGAAGTGCCTCAAAAACCACCTCTGTAAGGGGCAGATCGTGAAGGAATGTAGGGCCGTCCAACACCTTGCTAAAAACGTTCATTCTTAAGGTAGTTTCTTGCATATCTCTCAGTCTATTTGATTCCATCGAATAGTGTGGTAGGTTTTTGGGCCATGACATCAGCCGATAGGCTTGGTTCCACCCATAGATGTACTTATGCAATTTAGCATCGTCGCTAATGCTCTCCACATACATAGTCAAATTCATGAACTAATTTGTGTATTCACATGGAGGTTACATTGGTCAAGAGTATACTATCATCTTGCCAACCGTTCTTTTTCCACAGGGGACACAAAGACTTGGACCATATGCATTTTAAAATCTTCCCAGTCAATGAACTACTGATTCTCTCAATTGATATAGCATCACCATGTGTGGGCGAAACCCTTCCAAGTGGAGAGAAGCAAAAAGTATTTTCTGATCGTCAGTGCAGGGGTAGATATTGAAGTAGGACTCCAACTTGGACATCCATTCCTCCAAGTCAGATGGTGAGGGGGATTTCCCATTGTACTTTGTTAGGATGACCTTGTCATGCAGATCATAGGGGCCATGCTTCCCATGAAATCCTTACTGTCCATGCAACCTGTGGTGGCCATACATGCCTTGCTGTCCATACATCCCTTGTGGTGCATTAAGCCCATGTTGTCCATTATAACCATGCTATCCATGATTGTCAGGATGGCCATTTGTACCATATTTTCCTTGATGGGGCTGATTCTTATGGGGTGCATGGGGGCTCCTAGGTAGAGTAGGGGAAATCTGACCCAAGGTGGGAGAAGGCCTCAAATGGGTGTTGCCTGCATGGTGGATGAGGGAATTCAGTGCAGGGCTCATCATGCATATGAGAGGGTTCCCCGATCTCATAGGTAGAAGGGGAAATTCCCTTAGGACCAAGTATACCCTGTGGACCATGCAATAGTTCCTAATGTGGAGGACGTCTAGACTCATGCCTAGAGTCATTGATCTTCTCTTGGGATGAAGCGGTTGCTAATTGAGCAACAAGAGTAGTGAGCTACTCCAAGGTCTGTTGCATCTTCGATTTTGAGATAGCCATGTGCTCGATCACTTCATCAAACTTGGACATCATTTGGTGGTGGTTGGTAACCATATCATTATGTCGTTCCATATGACGGAGCTCATGTTGGCAGAGGGTGTGATTGAGAAGGATATACGGGTCCATTTCAAGAATTTCCTCTTGTATATCACCATGGTAATCTTGCACCAAGCTTGGTTCCTCATTCATAGAGGTCTGGGAGTATCTAATCTCTCTCTGGAGTTCCTCTTGGGCCTTTCTTTTGCCTTTTTGGCCAGCCATCTGGATGTAGTCCACAGGACCTGCTGTCAGTAAAAGGGGCATAACTCTTTGTAGGAAAATTCGATTGATGAGATTTTGGGCTCAAGTTGGAGGGGACAAGATCCTCTTTGAGACAAGATATTAACCTTTGTGATAGAAAATAATCAGAATTTTCTGTAATGGGTTTATTGTGCCTATCCTAGAGCGGTCTACACCCTATCCACAATGACCCTAGTACACAAAAATGGGCATAACTTTCAAACCGTAGCTTCGATTGGGGAGGTTTTTGATTTAAACCGGAGAGGACAAAGTCCTATTTGAGGTGAGATATAGGGTTTACTCCCAGATTTAGAACAAAATTGTATGCAATGGGATCTTCGTGACAGTCCTACAGGACTGTGACCAAAAACACTGCATGTACCTTAGTACCAAGGTCTTACATGGATAGAGCATAGTTCAAGGGGCCTAATCAGCCACATCAATAGCATCCTGAGCATAATCCCAAGCATCATTGCATACCCATCAGCTCTGCCATTCATGCATAAGTACATTCACTGCCATACATCTCCTTTGACTGCATGTACTTCAAGTGTCATAGGTGAGTGCCATTAGCATTGTGG
This sequence comes from Lygodium microphyllum, assembly GCF_053477565.2. Classification (NCBI taxonomy): domain Eukaryota; kingdom Viridiplantae; phylum Streptophyta; class Polypodiopsida; order Schizaeales; family Lygodiaceae; genus Lygodium; species Lygodium microphyllum. The sequence goes on from NC_141164.1 coordinate 97,498,065, forward strand.
GGTATCCAAGAGGGATCATTGGAACAGGGGAGTGGAGCTCATGGAAGTACTTGCACTTTCATACAAGTATCAGGCTCTGGATCATCGAGAGGTGGGTATAGTTCCCCCCGGGTCGGGTTGTGTATCCCTTCAGGGTCTTAAGTGGTAAGGGAGGGTCACCTCTCTTTTGTCTTACCACCTTGCCTGGCATCGGCCTTTTTCCTTAGCCTGAGTATACATGGCAAACATTTTTATTAGGCAATCAACATGAAATGCATTGGAAAGAAGATATTTGGCCTTTTCATGAGATGCAAGGAATGACAAAGGTTGGGGTAGGGGTTACCTTGGCAGTCCAGTGACTCACTGGCTGCTACTTACCCAATTTACAATGGATATTATTCATTTTGGGCTCATCCAAGATCACAAGACCAAATGGGGGTTAATGTTAGCCATTACATTAAATTTCAAGAAGAGGTATGATGCATGCACACAAAGAGGATTGAACTATTAAACCTATGCAATCTTGAATCTCTCCAACAATGGATTAAGCTCAGCAAGTGGCTAAATTGAGAGATTAAGATCAGATTTGCATACCTCTATAATGCTTGTGAAGACCATTGAAGCATAAATCATCATGGTGCCCTATTGCTCCATTGATCAAGTCTGGGCCAGGGCATCCGTGAAAGAAGATTTCAGCATTTGAATGCTCCTATTGATGAGGAAGGTTCTTGTGCTTGTCCCCGAGCTTGAGCTTCAAAGATGGGAAGCTTCAAGTGAAGCATTCATAGCTGTCCGCAAATCTCCCATGCATGCTGAACTCAACATCTTCATTTGGGCAAGAGAAATCATTCAGAGACTGAAGGGCTTGTGGGGTATGAGCTCTTAGGGTTAGAGATGGTTCACAGCTTGAAGAATCCATGGCTACCCCAAACTGTTCCAAACAGTCCACCAACTGTTGTCCACCTTGTGGCCTGAATCCCAGGAGCAAGAGTATCAAGGAGGAGGTAAATGTGCTAATTCACGAGCCTAGAATGGTAGAGGGTAGGAGGGAAGGAAGGCTGAGGCAGAGGGGGGAGGCAGGAGGAGCAGGGAACAACATCACAGAATGCGCCATAAATTGCAGGCTGTTCTCTGGGGTCTCTCCTGACCTGTGACCCTTCTCAAGGTTATGGCCTATGGTCAGGGGCAAGTGGGGAAGGCTCTTAGGGCTTCAATTTTTCCTCCCATGGTTGCTCCGAGGAAAAAGAGGAGTTCTCTCTGTTGTATGGCTATGGCAGCTTGCCTGGGAGGAGAGAGAAAGGGACTGGAGCAAAAAGTAACTGAGGTTTTGCCCTCTTCCAACTCTTGGGACCCTAGAATTGGCCTGGAACCCTTAAAATTTGCATGAAAAGAAGTGATGACTTGCTATTTTAACTATTTTACTTTTAGATATGTCTACGTCTCTAGCCCTAGCTCTTGTTTGCTCCAAAAAGCTGAAGTTAGCTACAGTCCTTCTTGCTGTACCTGTACCTGTAAGCTGAGTAACTAGGGTTTTTGGGATTTGAAAAGGAAGAAAGGGAAAGGAGAAAAGGACCAATGCCTGAAGCTCTGATACCACTTGTAATGAAGGAAGCTGAGAGGAGAGAGAAGAAGAGTTGAGGAGAGAGAAACAGAGCAAGAAGGAAGAAGACTAGAAGAAGAGAGAGAAAGAGAAAAGAGGAGAGAAGGAAGGAGGAAGCCATGGAGGCTAGAGATGAAGGTGAAGAATATGATCTTGATAATAACTAGTTGTCCTAATCTGGGGCTCTTACACCTTAAATACCCCGGTTAGTGTGACAGGGTGTCTAAACCCTAGTCCGTGTGTACCCCGATTAGTGTGACGGGGTGTCTAAACCCTAGTCCGTGTGTATCCCACTTGTTACATAAAACAATTTACAAAACGACAAGGCCGACACAGCAAGCAAGGCATACCCATGGGGGAAGAACGACATCATGTAGGCTCTGATACCACCTGTGAGGTGCCTCCTCCAACAGACCTGGAAGAGTCCTCTAGTAGTTGATTGAAATTCATATCCATGCATATCACCATCCCGTCTCCCCATGGGAAACCTTGGACTTAGTTGAACATGGAAATCTCAGTTCTACTTCACAGGGGAAGCGTGAACAAGTCACCCTTAATAGCAATCTAACGCCCACCTAAGAAAGACCACTTTATAATCAATCAAAGGTAGGAGTGAGATTAACACCGCACTTGGTTCAAAGAGAGTGAGAAAGCACGAAAATGCGAGTGCTCACGCAAAAACATGGAGAACAGCAAAACACAAAGTAACAAAAAAATTAATAACAAATAAATGGAGCACCAAATAAGCAGACAAGAAAAGGAAAATAAGTTGGAGGACGAGAGGAAGAGGATGGAACAGTGAAAGGGGATGTCTGAGGATGATTAAGGACGTTCACATGGAAAAAAGGAGATAGTGGGGCTACAAACACACATGAGAATGAATACCAAAAAATTCATTAGCCAAAATGTAGGGCAGAAAGAAGGAAAAATATTTGTGATGATGTGGGGGATAGTCATGTCACATCAGAACACATCCCAAAATGGGAATAAAAATTAGTACTAAAAAAATCAACAATTGAAACAAAGAAGAATGAAAGGGAAAAATATCCATAGGGAAGTAATAGACAAGATGGGTAAGGTAGAATGTGGTTCCGGGGCCGAGAGGGAAAGTTTGCATGGAAAAATAGTAAAAATGCAAATAAAAACAGAGTCAAAAATTAATACGAGAAAATCCGTGCATCAGAATGGGGTGCAATGAAGAGAAAAAATGTCAAGGAAAATCTATAAAACAGGGATTAGGTCAAAATGCATTTCTGGTGGCATTAAGGGGCATTCATATGAAAAAAAATAGAAAAAAGGAGCACAAAAATACACGAAAAAATTAATAACATAAAATCAGTGGACCAAAACGGGATGGAAAAAAAAGAAAAATTATGCAAGGGAGTAAGCCACACAAGATTATCTAAGTAGAATTTAATCCCGAGGTAAATAGGGTAGATTCACATGGAAAAGAGTCAAAAACACCCGCGAGAAGGCTCGAAAATACGGAAAAATTAATAACGAACAAATCATGAATCGGAAGAACAAGCAATAAAAAGAAAAACTGTCAAGGGGAAGGTGTAGGTTAAGGGTTTTCACATCAAAGTGCTATTCTGAAGCGAAAAATGCACGATTTCATGGAAACACATCAAATTTAGAGAAAATCCATTAAAAATCAATAACTCATAAATTATTGCTCAGAATAGGGGGTCATAAAAAGGAAATGTGGCCAATTCAAAGGGTAAAATTGGGTTATAGGATCAAATTTTAATTGTAGTGAACGTAGGATGCATTTTCATGAGAAAACAACAAAATAAAGGATAAAGTCAAACGACCCCAAGACACGGTAATAATAGGATGACTCAGTTGGGAAGGAACCCATCAAAGCAAAATCAAGACATGGTATGTTGGAATGACCTGATAGTAGGGATGTTTCCATAAGAGTATGAAAAGTGGATGCACACGAATGCATCCCCACACTTAAAACCTTAATAGATCGAATTGACTAATCAAGGGGAGTCTAACACTTGACCATGACTCATATCCATACATCCCCACACTTAAAACATGACCAACTCTTATAAAAAAAAGGGGTAGGGCTAGAAACACTTCACTTGATTTGCAGATGGTCAAGGTGAAGTGTATTGTTATTGTCGACATGAGGTACCACTGCTTGCCATATCATACTCGTTCACTATAGTAGGGACCATGTAACAGTACCCAAGGAGGTAGCTTTGTTGATGAATAGCTGGTTACGTTATCAATGATGGCGAAGTATACAACACTCAATCTCAACAATCACTCATGTTGAAATGATAGATCAGTCGTTCGTCCCATGACTCACATTGCTTGAAGAGAATGATTGAAACCCATATCTCACACCCGATTTGGAAATAGACAAGGGAATTGGTTTAGAGGGAGTATGTCGCTGAGCACAATTGATGGTGCATCAGTGTGTTCCAACCCATTTAGCATAGGTGCAAGAAGGAAAGCGATGAAGCCTTATTGTACAGTGCACATGACAAAATGATGTGTGTATTGATGATGAAAGAGGCATGTCCCATGTGTACATAGGGAAACAAGAATATACCTGACTCCAATTGTCGTAATATCCCCCAATCCTCACCTCTCAGATGATGAGAATGAAATCAATCACGCTCAATCCCCCCTCTGTGTCTTACACTATGTTGCTAATTACAGGAGGGCAATGAAGTTCCTCAATCCCCATTGATTGAATCTTATTGCCACTTGTGGAAAAGTTATATGCCTTCTTCTGTGCAATTGAGGGTGCAATGGTGCATCCCACCCTATGCTGGCATGCGATGCGAGAAGGAAGGCTAGGGAGCCTTATCGTGCCATGCACAGAAACAAATTGTGCCATGCGAGAAGGAAGGCCAGGGAGCCTTATTGTGCTATGCACAGAAACAAATTGTGCTTTGTGCATTGAGAGGCCCATTCCATACGTGCAACACTCCATTCACACATCTCACCTCTCATTTGAATATAAAGGATAAGGACTGGTCACTCACCCCACCCTTTGTCTCATACTCTATTGATGATCACAGAGAGGGCAACTCATACTCACATCTCCATTTGGTGAAAGCTCACATCACTCAAGATTTGTTGATGAAAATCAGCTTCGTATGGTTAATGATGTCAACTTGAATTGGTTGATGAAGAGGCATACCCAAGGAGATAGCCAACATGTCTAACACTTGGATTGCACATTGGAAATGTCCTCCATTGGAGGGGTCAGAAGCACTAATAAGGTTGCATGATTCAATGCACGAAGGTAGGCGACTGCCAAACTGCTTGTGGAAGATCAATGAATGATTCAGCGATCTTGGACTGTAGGGTGTTACTACCTTTTCCACAGCCAGCTTCTTGTCCAAAGGTGTTTGCCACCTTTTCTTAGAACAAGGCTTGTTATGACATGGAATTTCTTTCTTTTCTCCCACAATAGTTTTGATTTTTTTTCTATTTTTTTCTATTATCGAGGGTGTTCTTGAAGAATAGGTTAGTATGACAAGGATCGAATACCTTTTCTCCAATGACCGATATATTTTCTTTCTTTTTCTTCTTTTGAAAGAGGAGAATGGCAAGAACACCGTGTATCTAAACCATCCATGCCACCTCTACTGGATCAAATAGACATGAAGCAAAGAAGGGGTGGAAGGTGGTTGTGAGGGGCTAGAAGAATGAGACCACCTCATCACGATAATTAGGAGGCATATTAAGACCAATAGGTAAAGCTTTATAGATCAACGCACAAAGAATGAAGAGACTATTAGTGACGGTGATGGTCAGGATCCCCATGGAGGGTAATACTTCTTGAGAAGATAGCCATTAATGAGGAAGGGATCATCAAAAGCATCAACTGTTTGCACTTGGATAGAGCCATTAGGGTTGATGACAAGTACCCTATAGGGGCCCATCCAATGTTGTTGAAGATTTCTTAGAAACTTACAAAATCTTGAGTTATAGGCTAGGACTAAGTTACCTTCCTTAAACTCCTTTTGCTTGATGAAATTATCATGATAGGCCTTTCGTCAAGCTTGCGTGGCTTTCATGTACTATAGGGCAATCCTATGAGTCTCTTGTTTAGACATTCCAAGTGCACAAGGCAGTGTTGGAAAAACTCGTCATCTCCTAATCTCTCTTTGATGGCCACACATAAAGAGGGTAGCTCTAACTCAAGAGGGAATACCACTTTTGTACCATACACCATCTGGAAATGTGTCTGTCATGTAGCAACCTTATGGGAGGTTTTGTATGCCTAGAAGGACTCTATAAGTTGATTGTCCCGAAATCACAACAATGTGCAACAATCATTATTGTCAGAATCGAGCAAAGGGTACCATTGGTGACCTTGACTTGGCCCTTGGATCTAGGGTAGTAAGGTTTGGACTTGCGATGGCGAACCTTGTATAGCTCTGTCAATTCTTCCATTATATTTTTAAGAAAATGCGTACCTTTGTCACTTACTATAAGGTACAAGTCTCATACCAACGTTCAAAGAAATGAAAATGTTCATAAATTTTTTTTCCTCTGTTGTTGCTAAAAACATCAGTATAAACATCTCTACAAAATCTTCGTAGAAACCTCCTATTTGCATTGCAAATACAGACACAAATAGCTGACACGTGGAAAGAAATTAGTCACAATAATAGCTAACAGTTACAAAGAAAAAAAAATTGTTGTCATGGGAATGTATGCCCAAGAATGAAAAATATCACTTTCTATTGTTTCTTAACCACTCTAGAACTTTCTACAGAATGAAAGGGAAGCAAAACCTAGGAGGAAGAAGCTTGGCAGTGAGAGCTATGGCGGATGGAGAGCAAGAGCAAGAGAGAGAGTGAAACTCAAAGTGGGAACTCCAACAACCAAAATGTGTGGTCGCACCTTCCTTTATTCAAACTATCACTAAAAGAATAAATAATAAGGGACTGTGACAGGCGCCCACCACCTGCAGTGTGTAGTGGTGGATACTGTCAGTGTAGTAACACATGACAGCTAGACGGAGGTGCCTTTACCCCCAACAACCTCCCACTTAAAGGTGAATCTGCCTTAGTGCGAGAGAAAAAAGAAAAGACAGTACAACACGTACACATTACAACAGGACGAGGAAAAAGATGTAATCTCATCCAATGCCCATCAATCTCCTGAGGAAGGAAAAGCGCTCAATAGTGAGGCTCTTCGTGAGCAAGTCTGGATTCTGCTTAGTTGGAATCTTGACAAGGTCAATGGACCTATCCTCAATGACCTCGTGAATGAAGTGATACCTCACCTCAATATGTTTCATCTTCACACGGAAGACAGGATTCTTGGCCAACTTAATGGCACTCATAGAATCCGAATGCAGTGTAGGCATAGTAATTGTCGTCATACAAAGGTCTGCAATCAAACATCCTAACTAGATAGCCTCCTTGCAATCCTCTGTGGTTTAATATACTTAGTCTCTATAGTAGAAAGAGTTGTACACTTTTGTGTTGTGGACATCCAAGAGATAGCCCCTCGAGCATAAGTGAACACATAGCCATAAGTGGAGTTCCTACTGTCTGCATGTCCTGTATAATCAGAGTCAGTGTACCCCATGACTCTTGTATCCTGGCCACCATAGCAAAGACACATATCTGATGTGCCCTTCAGGTACCTCATGATACCCTTCACGGCATCCCAATGTTTCTTGCTAGGAGTAGCCATATAACGTGCCACAACCCCAACTACAAAATCTATATCTGGAGGACGGGTGGCTATCATGGCATACATAAGACTGCCCATGGCTGATGCATAGGGAATCTTGGCCATCTCGGCCCTCTGCTCATCTGTCTGCGGACAATCATTCTGTGAAACCTTCACATGAGAAGGTAATGGACAGCCAATAGGCTTTACATCCTGCATGTGGAAGCACTCAAGGACTTTATGAATGTACTCCCTCTGTGACAGATAGAGGAGTCCCTGAGATCTATCATGTGTAATGCGCATACCAAGTATATGAGAGGCATGTCCTAGATCTTTCATCTCAAAGCTCTTCTTGAGCTGAGCCTTAAGAGCATCTAGCTCCTCATGCGTTGTCCCTACTAAAAGCATGTCATCTACATAGAGTACCAAAATCAGTAAAGAACCATCACGGGCTTTCTTTGTGTACAAGCACGGATCCATAGCACTGCAGCTGGAGCCACGTGACTACATCAATGCATCAAACTTATGGTACAATTCTCTAGGTGCCTGCTTCAAGCTATATAGACTCTCCTTTAGCTTGCACACTAGGTGTTCCCTGCCAGGGTCTGCAAAGCTCTTAGGCTGCTCTATGTAAATCTCATCATGCAAGTCCCCATGTAAAAATGTTGTCTTGATATCTGATCCGGGTTTTTTACAGATTGGATTTCTACCACAAAATTTGGCCAAAACCCCTATCAAGAGCCTTACCATATCACTTTGGGTTTGCTATTCAAGCACTAGGTATGCTACATTGCTTCTCGATTACGATAACTCTAGCAAATGGGGGGAACAAGTTCTTAGAAGGGATGTCACTGTAAAGGGTAAAAGGGCTGGTTATCTTAGTGAAGATGGAAATGGATTACACTTAGGAGTTGAGTGAGTGCATAGATTTTTCAAAGGACTAGCCTTCCAACTACATCTGGGTTCTGCCTACATCATTAAGATTTGGAATCTATCACCATCATTAGAGGACACCTCACCCTAGTATACAAGTCAATATCCACATCATGGTGTCATTTGGATCTTATAGAAAAGCTTACAAGCATGGACCCCTTCTGTCACATGCTTATATGTATTTATATATATATAAGGAACTAAAGTCAAAGAAGCTTTTGGAAGCCATTTTTTATAATCTCAATAACTCCCAAGGAAAAGATAATTTCAAGAAAATTCAAGTGTTGCCCGATCGGTTTTGACCTAGTCTACAAAGTTGCATAAGGAACTTTTTTCAGATTCTTCACCGATTTGAAGTTATGAAGGCGCAGACTGGTGGCAACATGCAATTTTCTTCTCTCTTTCATCACATCAACTTTCCATTCTATCCTTCTTATAAATATATTATGATAATGTGCCTTGGGAATCCACCTCTTGTAATCCAGCTCCCTTTCTCTATTTTGTCTACCACCATGCTTGACCAAGGTGGAGATTTGTCCCATCCACTATTCTCCATATTTTCAAAGATGCCATACATAATCTAGGATTATGTTAATCAGGAAGATTAGCTTAATCTAATCCCTCATGGAGGCCATACAAGGAGCCCATAGAGATGTAAAGAGGACAATGACAAGCACATGAGAATACTCTCATGCTAGTCCATCTCTTTGAGATAAGTTATGAGTGAGTCTCTTTTATTATGTAGCATAATGGCAAGCTTCCTATACCTCTTCTCCTCTTGTCTGCCTCTCTTCTCATCTCTCTCTCCCTCATATTCTAATATGGTTTCTAGTACACACATTCTCTCTTGTGAAGTTGTGTCTTGGTTTTTTCCATTTTCTTTGAGGAAAGGGATGTCCTAGCCCATCCTCCCTTTGACTACCACCATCCTTGGCTTCTTGCATGATGACCAAGGTGGACATTTGTCCCATCCACTATTCTCCATATTTTCAAAGATGCCATACATAATCTAGAATTATGTTAATTAAGAAGATTAGCTTAATGTAATCCCTCATAGCGGCTATACAAGGAGCCCATAGAGATGTAAAGAGGACAATGACAAGCACATGAGAACACTCTAGAATACCCTCATGCTAGTCCATCTCTTTGAGATAAGTTATGAGTGAGCCTTTTTTATTATGTAGCACAATGGCTAGCTGTAATATATTAAATAAATAAAAGGAAAAAAAAATGTTAGTGCCTTCATGGCGGCGCATGTGCTATGTCGTGACGCCGCGAGAGCTACGGGGATCGATAGGGAATAGAGGGGAGGGGGGGCCAGCAAGCTCCTCGCTAGAGCTTGCTCAGGGCCCTCTCCATGCATACTGACAGGCAAGGGGGGGAGGATTCCCTCCCTTCCCCTATATAAAGAGGAGAGGGCCGTAGTTGCAAAAGGGGGGAGGAGGGAGGATACTAAGCTGCTGCCGTCGATGTGCTGTGAGAAGAGGAGGAGGCCTCGTGTCGCTGCCGAAGGCCATAGAAGGTCTGTCGAGCCACCGCCACTGCTGCCGCCCTCGTAGCTGACGGAAGGCTGGCTACCTCCCCCACGTTAGTGAAGCTTCTCTAGGAAGCTTCCTAAGGGGGGGATAATTAAGCCCCCTTTCACCCCCCTTATATCCCTTTTAAACTTTTCACCCCCCCCCCCCCCCCCTCATAACTCTTTTTTTCACAACCCCCTAAGCCTTTTTTTTAATCCCCCGTGCCCCCATTACTTCTTTCTTTTCCCCCCCTGGACCCCAAATCCAAGCCATCATCATGGGCCCCTGATGTTGTCCTGTGAGGAGTAGAGAGGAATAAGGTGGGAGAAGATAAAGAAAAGAAGAGGGGTGAAGGAGGAAGAGTAGAGAGGAATAAGGTGGGAGAAGATAAAGACAAGAAGAGGGGTGAAGGAGGAAGAGTAGAGAGGAGTAGGGTGGAAGAAGATAAAGTAGAGAAAGAAGAGTAGAGTGAAATAGAGTAGAAGAAGATAAAAGAGGTAAGAAAGAAGGAATAGAGGGAGGTAGAAGGGTAAAAAGGGAGGAAAAAAATAAAAAAAAGGAGTGAAGAGGAGGAGGAGTATGGAAGGAGAAGAAAAAAGTAGAGGAAGTGCAAGGAAAGAGAATAAGTGCCTTCTATACCTTTTACCCCAGGCCCAAAGTTCTCCAAGGGTTCATGTGGTTGCAAAACCACACTCACCCATAAACTTTTTGCTAAGTATAGACCCTATAGGATCTTCTTAGGCTTTGTAAATCTTTCCCTTTCCGAAGAATCTAAAGGTCCTATCATTCCTTCTCGTGATCAACCATTCAAACGGTACCTTGCCTCGAAAGAGAGTCGGTGGAAATCCGGAAGAAAGAGTAAAAGCTACCTTCACATTCGAACTGCGATGCTGCCTAAGAAAGTCCAAGGAGTAGCTGCGGGAGGGTCATCTCCCGGTATCCATGTGGATATCTCATCCCAAAACTAGGTTTTTCTTCTTGGTTTCAAATCGGTTTTAAGTCAATCATGCAAAGAGAAATTGTTAGGGGTAGGATATAATTGTCCAAGTTATTTATAGTGAAGGAGTTTAGCTTATAAATGATAATGTATAGAACATAGTTTCCTTCGAATAGCATCATGCATTATAAAAAATTACGAGCAAGATTATCTATTTACTATAGTAGTATATTTCAGTTAAATCTTGAGGGTATAGAAATTGTATCTTGCACTATTAGTCCTATTCCTTTTTGCAACGAATCATTGTAAATGATTAAATTCATGAAAGGTTTCTTCGTTGCTCAAATTACTAGGAAGTTATCATTGCTAATTGCACATCTTAGCAAAGGAAATGATTGTTATTTGGCATGAGTTCGTCTGCAAGGAAAAAGGAAGATTAAATTGAACTGTATCGACTGGAAAGTAAATTGTCACAAGGATAGCAAAACGGTGACAAGGCGATCAATATTACCTTCCAAAAGATAACCAAACCAATCTAAACTTAGAAATACCATGCTGAAGAGAAAAATATACCTTGGAAATTATTTAAAGACCAAAGAAACATTTATACCTTAAGCACTTGACTACTTTCCTTATTGTAGGGTCAATAAATTCGTAAAGATAAAGAACTAGGGTATGTCCCTGAGGTTCTTAAAAAAGAGACCCTAGGTCCGACATACGTCAGCTTAAAGGATCTAAAACTGATTATTCCATCGCAGGACTTGCACAGCAAGTACGAAGTCATTTAGTCTTGTGATTGATTCACAAGGAGAAAGGGTAAATACCCTCAACAAGGATGGCAGATCCTTATGCAAGTTATCTTGCAAAAGGACGTATTTTTGGATATCCTTCTAAATAAGGAAAGTTATAAACCGGAAACTAAAGTATCTAATGAACTTTAGGGTTGACCAAGTTGGGTTAATAAGGTACGCCCTAACCCGGAATATAAAGGATCTCGCCAAGTTACAAGACGCCTTGGAAACGAGTGCTGATACACTCAAAAGGAAAGAACATTTCCTTAGCAGTTTGCCAAACAACACGGTCGATTAATGGAAATGTTTGTGCTTACTAGAGATTTTAGAGCACTGTTTGAAATATGAATTACAAATTAAATGAATACCTATACTTCAGGTTAAAGGCCTGAAGCGAGAGGCAGTTTCAGTTACCCCCGACTGCCTGCCTAACCCTAACCAAGGGGGTTGTTGACCGCATCGGGAATGTGGACCGAACCCACCGTGAGAGGTCTCTCCGTTGAGCTCTACTTGGAGTAGGAGGACGCTTGGGTGCCAGGGGGGGACTCTGGCTGTAAATCCCTCACCTTCCGGGTCCTGCACAAGAGGCTAACGTGACTTGGGATTGGATCTCGAGGCCCGCATACTAGTTCACGGGCAGAAGCTTGGAATAGTGATCCCTGCGGATTACTAGATAGCCTTCGGGCGGATTATGGACAAGCCTACAGGCGGAACTCCTTGTATTTCAAAGATGACAATGATGATATGTTAATAAAATAACTTGTTTGATATTGTTTTTCTATGTCACGTGATAAGATTACGTGAAGGAACCAGTGTTTAACGGATTAATTAAAGAAGCTGGTTGTTATATGTCAAATTAATGTGTTAGATAATTACATAACTAAAAAAAACCGAGGAAAGTGCGGAGGATGGGCCATAGGTCCGTCCTGCGGTTGGGTGGTCCCGGTTAGCCGGGAACTTTTCTCAAAGAACAACAGGATGATCGTCAAAGGAAACGAATAACGAAAGCGATGACCTAGAGTTAAGTCTTAAACCAATTTACGCTGTTTTAGGGGAACGGAATGGGACTATGCCTTATGGCAGAGAGGTTGAGCTTTGCATCCCTCTCATTTCCCATTCTCCTTGAACCAAGTGCAGGGTGAATCCGCTTCGGACCTGGCATTTCTGCGTAAAGTAATTTGCTTGGGTCCGACGCTAGTTACTGTTAGTTAATGACCAGTCAGGAAAACCCTAATTTTGGTCGATCCTAAGTGGGAACGGCCAGGATACTTCCGCTACGTGGTAGATGCGGAAAGACCTAGATCGCAAATCCCGTAACATTCCATGGGAGTGCAGGGCGGAGCTTTCTAGACATCCTTTCCGATGGACTGCTAAGACGTGTCCTGGATGATACGAAGAGGAAACGTTAGAGTTGGTATCAGAGCCGACCAATAACGGAATTGCTTTTATAAAATTTCAATTAAATGAAGTAAAGAAATTGTTGCTGTCCAAACATTTCCTTACCTTCAATGCTGTCTTGCAAAATTATGAAGCGTGGAATAAGTTTTTGGTATTTCGGGTCATGTTTATGACTGCAATGCATTCTCCGCTTTATAGACAAAGAATTGGGATGATGAACATCCTGGAGCAGATTTATAATCCATCACCTTTATATATAGAATGAAGATGGACGGGGTCTTCAGGAATCCACTATATAGCCGCCCACCGGTTTGCTTATCTACATACCAACCTAAAGAGGATCAGGTGGTTGGAAGACTTGAAGGTCGTGAAGCTGTTCGTTTTTGTGGAAGCTCACGTAAATTCAACTCTATATATCCGAGGTCAGAGGGTTAAGATGAACTCATATGTATATGAGGAAGTAACCCGTGTAATCCCGGCCGATAGGATTAAAGTGTTGGGCTGCCATGAGAAGTATGGGTTCCAACGGAAAGGGTATCCTGAACTTCCAATGAATTATCGATTCCTAAAGATCCATGACCCAAAACCCTACTATTACACAGTTCCAGTAGACAAATGCAATACAACATTATTCTCCCCAAACTGAATGTAACGATTGGCTTATCATTACATGAAACGTTGTATTCAAAAAATGCTATGCCCATGTAAATACAAATAAAGACTTCTTTTTATCAATATCTGGCTGTGTATAAGAGTTGTTAAAAGGTTAAGTAGCTACATTGTTTACGAGATAGCTGAACTAAAAATGAAAGACAAGCTAACGTCGATTATCGTATAATAATATTAAGAAAACCTTTATTCAGGCACAACCCCAGGTACAGGTTCCAAATTCGCCTCCTACATCAAGTACTGTTGTGATCCAGGAGAAGAAGTTCCTTCTCAAGCAGATAAAGCCACCCGAGTTTGACAGGAGAGGTAGGTTTGTCCAGGCTGATGCTGAAATTTGGATTGAATCCATGGAGGATTACTTCAAAGCAGCCGATACTGCACCTACCAATCAGGCTATGCTCGCCAAGTTAAAACTCACCGACAAAGCCAGACTTTGGTGGAAGCAATGGTGCAGGGATCAAGGGATCGTAGAGGGATCCGTTACCTGGGAGAAGCTGAAGAAAGCCGTGCAGGGTAGATACTTACCACCTGCATATTGCACGCAGAAAATGAATGAGTTCTACGAGCTAAAACAGCTAGGACTCACACTTGACACATACTGCTCTAAATTCGTCTCACTTTTAAAGTATGCGCCACATATGGACATGACGCAGCAGGTGTCCAGATTTTGTGCGGGCTTAAATCCACCAGTAAATACCCGTCTCGAATCTATGCATCCATCAGATCTTCAGGATGCACTCATTCGAGCGGCGCCTATAATTGAGGAGGTGCAAGCTAGACCAAGGGGTAACAAAACTTGGTCTTATAGTGACCCGAACAGAGGAGTATTCAGATCTCAAATGAAGAGAGTTCAAGGTCATAATCAGGGACAAAGAAACAAAGCAAGAACAAATAATGTCAACAACTTTGTTCCTACTCAAAGTAATGGCCGAAACCTCCGTTGTTTCCACTGCAACGTGAAAGGTGAGAAGGATCGAAGCTTGCACGCGAGCTATGGCGGGAGAGCAAGAGCAAGAAAGAGAGAGACAAGAAATGGGAACTCCAATGGTCACAATGTGTGACCGGGCCTTCCTTTATTCAAACTGTCACTAAAAGAATAAAGAATAAAGTGACGTGACGGGCGCCCGCCACCTGCAGTGTGCAGTGGCGGGTACTGTCAGTGTAGTAATACACGGGGCGGCACGGCGGAGGCGCCTTTACCCCCAACAACCTCCCACTTAAAGGCGAATCTGCCCTAGTGAGAGAGAAAAGAAAAAAGAAAAGACAGTACAAATGTACATAGGTACAAGGGATGAGGAAAGGTGACATCTCATCCAACGCCCATCAACCTCCTGAGGAAGGCAAAGCACTCAGTAGTGAGGCTCTTCGTGAGTAGATCTGCAGGATTCTCGTCAGTGGAGATCTTGACAAGGTCAACAGACTTGTCCTCCACGACACCACGTATGAAGTGATACCTCACCTCAATGTGTTTCGTCTTCGCATGGAAGACCGAATTCTTAGCCAACTGAATGGCACTCATAGAATCTGAATGCAGTGTAGGTGTAGCATCAATCCCAAGGTCAGCAACTAGGCGGCCTAACCATATGGCCTCCTTGCAAGCCTCAGTGGCTGCAACATACTCGGCCTCAGTGATAGACAAAGCTGTACACTTCTGAACCCTGGACATCCAAGAGACAGCCCCTCCAGCATAGGTGAATACGTAGCCAGAAGTGGACTTCCTACTATCTGCATGTCCTGCATAATCGGAGTCAGTGTACCCCACGACCCCTGTATCCTGGCTGCCATAGCAAATACACATATCTGCTGTGCCCTTCAGGTACCTCATGATACCCTTCACGGCATCCCAATGTCTGCTGCCAGGTGTAGCCATATAGCGTGCCACAACACCAACTGCATGCGCAATATCTGGACGAGTGGCTATCATGGCATACATCAAACTGCCCACGGCTGAAGCATAAGGGATCTTGGCCATCTCGGCCCTCTGCTCATCTGTCTGCGGACAATCGGCCTGTGATACCTTCACATAAGAAGCTAATGGACAGCCAATAGGCTTTACATCCTGCATGCGGAAGCGCTCAAGGACTTTATGAATGTACTCCCGCTGTGAGAGATACAAAAGCCCCTAATGCCTATCGCGCTTAATGCGCATCCCAAGTATATGTGAGGCCTGTCCCAAATCCTTCATCTCAAAGCTCTTCTTCAGCTGAGATTTAAGAGCATCTAGCTCATCATGAGCTTTGCCTGCTATCATCATATCATCAACATAGAGTACCAAGATAAGCAAACTGCCATCACGGGCTTTCTTCGTGTAAAGACACGGATCCATAGCACTCCTGCTGTAGCCCTGTGACTGCATAAAGGTATCAAACTTATGATACCGTTCCCTAGGTGCCTGCTTCAAGCCATACAAGCTCTTCTTCAACTTGCACACTAGGTGCTCCCTGCCAGGTTCTACAAAGCCCTTAGGCTGATCCATATAGATCTCATCATGCAAGTCCCCATGTAGAAAAGCCGTCTTGACATCCATCTGATATAGATCTAAGTCAAGCTGTGCAACTAAAGCCAAGACTAAGTGCAGGGTGGTCATCTTAACCACAGGAGAGAAGACCTCATCAAAGTCCACACCATGTTCATGCTTAAAACCCTTTGCTACCAATCTAGCCTTGTATGCCGGCTTGGGGTGTCCAGGGGTACTTTTCAGCTTGTACACCCACTTGCATGGCAAAGCCTTCTTGCCCTTAGGCAAGGCAACCAAATCCCAAGTCTCATTCTTATGCAGGGAGTCTATCTCAGACTGCATAGCCCTCTCCCAGGAGTGACTGTCACCCCTGCGCATAGCCTCATCATAAGTGAAAGGCTCTCCTGCATCTGTAACCAAAACATAATGCATAGAGGGCTGAAATCTATCAGGTGGACGTCTGTCTCTAGTAGACCGTCTCACCGCAGGCTCTGCTGCCTGGCTAACTGCCTGTCCAACACCCTGGCCCTGTGGAGGAACTGCTGCAGGCTGTACTACTGGCTGTGCTGGAGCTCTAGGCTCCTCCTGAAAGATCACTCTGCGGATCTCAACCACCTTCTCAGGCTGCCTGTGCATCTTGTCTTCATGGAAGACGACATCATGGCTGCGTACTATTTTCCGCGCCTGCGGATCCCATAGGCGATAGCCCATCTCTCCTGACTCACCATAGCCAAGGAATATGCATTTAATGCTCTTTGGATCCAATTTACTCCTCTTGTCCTTGGGCACATGGCAGAATGCCTCACATCCAAAGACACGGAGATGCGCATAAGAGGGTGGCTTACCAGCCCAAACTTCCTCTGCAACCTGGAAATCCAATCCACTGGAAGGTGATCGTTTTATGACATGCACTGTCGTACTAACTGCCTCAGCCCAAAAACTCTGGGGTAGGCCTGCATGGCTAAGCATAGAGCGCACACGCTCCTGAATAGTCCTGTTCATACGCTCAGCCAAACCATTTTGGGGTGGGGTGTAAGGGGCGGTCAACTGATGCTTAATACCCCTGTCATCACAAAACTGCTCAAAAGCATGCGAGACATATTCTCCCCCATTATCTGTCCTAAGGCATTTCAGCCTATACCCAGTCTGGTTCTCAACAAGAGCAAGCCATCTCTGAAAAACTGCCAAGACATCGGACTTCTGCTTTATGGGATAAGCCCACACTTTCCTAGAAAAATCATCAATGAAGGTAACGAAGTACTTCGCGCCACCCATAGACATGCAAGGCATAGGCCCACAAACATCGGAATGCACCAATGCCAAGGGCTCACTCATGCGTGGCCTACCCGATTTCTTATGCGTAGACCTATTCTGCTTACCATAAAGACAATGATCACACGAGTCAAAACATGCATAATCCAAAGGCGGAAGATACTGCAAACCAGATAACATTTTCATTCCTTTCAAAGACATATGCCCCAAACGAGCATGCCAAAGTGATACATGTGGGATAGAGCCCACTGCCAAAACATGGTCTACAGAAGACCCAGATACAACAAGAGGATAGAGGCTGCCAGCCTTGGCGCCTCTAGCAAGCACAAGTCTGCCTTTGGTAATTTTCCAGGCAGAATCCCCAAAATAGACATGAAACCCTGCATCATCCAACTGTCCTGCAGACATAAGACTGCGCGTAAGCGCAGGTACATGACGTATATCCCTAAGCAAAAATGAAGTGCCAGTGGAAAACTGCAACTGAATATCACCACAGCCCACAATATCAAGAGACCTGTCATCTCCAAGTCTGACTGATCCAGATACAGTACGGTAAGAGTGAAACCACTCACGGTAAGGCGTCACATGGAAGGACGCACCTGAATCCAATAACCAGCACTGTGCATACATACTAGGTGTCTCAATCAAGTGTGAAGCATCAGAAGAACTAGCTGCAAGTATAAACTCATCACCACCATCGGACTCCTCAGTCTGCGTGACATTAATTTCCTCAATCTTGACGCTGGACTTCGCAGGTACTATGCTGCGATCAGAGGACTTCTCCTGCACTTTATCTTTCCCCTTATCCTTGCGCTTCTCATTGCGCAACTCATGACACTGTGGTCTAATATGGCCCTTTTTCCCACAATGATGACAAGTGACATTTGCATTGCGCCCACGCGACTTACTACGCAACTTGCCACGAGATTTAGACCGACCCTTCTGAGAGTCACGGCCTCGGCCATTACCACGGTCATACCTGTCATTCCTGCCTCTAACTGTCAAAGCATGACTACCACGAGAGGCATCCCAGTTTTTGCGATTCACCTCTTCCTGAAGAAGAGCACTCTCAACATCTGCCAATTTTAGAGTAGCACTAGAGGCACAAAGAGCAGTACGGAAAACATCCCATGACTCATTCAGAGTCCCAAGCAAGAAAAGAGGAGTTACTTCCTCTCCAAAGGTGATATCCTGCGAAGTCAGGTTCTTCAGTATAGCATAGAACTGGCTCAAGTGAGCAGACATAGTCGCATTATCCTTCATGCGCAGATCCATAAGCTACTTCAACCAGTACATCTGACTCGCCGGACTTTTCTTATCATAAAGATTCTTGATCTTATTCCATAGATCCCATGCACTCTGTGCTTCCTCAAAGACATTATAATGTACCTGTTCAGTGAGAGACAATACAATCGTGGACTTGCATAGCTCATCAAGTTCAAGCCAGTCGTCATTGTCCATAGTTTCAGGCTGCTCCCCACTCAACCGAAGTGGCTTAATCTGAGATTTCTGCACCAAAACCTGCCATATTTGACTCTTCCAGTAAGAGTAGTTGGTACCATCCAACTTTGTAATGTTAAAGATGGCACTATCATGCGAAGATGACGCCATTATGCAGGCTGGAAATGCCCAAACAGTCCAAAACTGCTTGCTGTTTTACTGCAGAAACTGCCCAAAAATGACCAAAACGGGGTCCAAAGGGCGAGCAAAGTGTGCCAAAAGTGGCTGCCCACTTAGTACTAGGTGCGGTACACCAAATCAGGATATTTCAGCATGAAAAGTACACCTCAGTCCACCAATAACTGCTTGCTGTAATAAATTGCAGGTATGCAGTCTAGAGAGCAAACTGTCCCAAAATAGGATCCAATGTCAAGCAAACAATGCTAGGTCCAAAGCCAGCATGAAACGGACATAAGCAAGGCCAATGACAGTGAAAAGAACATGAGCTCAACACCAAGCATGTCAAAATAACATCTGCCAGTGAAAGGCACACCCCCAGACACTCTAGGCAAAGTGTTCCTGTAACTGCCAAAACCTGACACAAATAGGTATCTGCTCAAAGAGAAAGATCCAAATATGAGACTCAGCTCATAAGCATCCTGTGAACCAAGAGTACATCAATGCATATCCATAAAGATCGGAGTATGATCCCAAAGTCTCAATGTGTATGTAGCTGCTCAAGACATAAACTGCTCCAAATACATGTAAGTGCTCCAATAGCATGCAACTGTCAAAGGTCAAGAAAGCATGTAAAATGTTCCCACTGGCACAAAAGGCATACAAAGCGAGCTCAGAAGCTCAAACAACCCAAGAGGAAGCACCAGTGATAAGTGACCCTGTCAATGCATCAAGCGCATCCGAGAGAGCATGACATACATGAAGCACCGGTCGTATTAACCATGAAGCAATACATAAGCCCAAATAAGCTCTCGGTCAACTCAATGACATCCAAATAGCAACCAAGATCAGTGATCAAGTAAGCCGGGAATGCTCAAATACATCCAAATCCAAGCTCCAAATGTCGGTATGGCATACACGAACCAAATAGCATATGTCACGAACCAAAGCATGTAATGCAAAAGCCTAACTGTCAAGCAGAGACATGAGGCATAGGCGGTCCACGAGCATGCCAAGTCGGTCCAAATGCTAGTGAAGACGGAGCTAATGCGAAGCTCAAAAGCATCCCATAATCTCATACATATGCTCCAAGTCGTCCCCAAATGTCAGAGATATCATGCCAAAACTCAAAGCATACATCCGGTATCGGTAGGTAAGTGCCAAAGCCTGTAAAGTACCTTCAGCCCACTGTTATTCCAGCATGTATTTACTATTCTAAATAGTAGATTTCAGCCCCAAATTCAAGCCAAAATCATGGTCAAACCAAATGCATACATCCCCAATACATCCGGGTAGGAAGTAGACCGCATACGGGCATCAAATAAGGTAACCGGAGTAGAGTATAAGCATCAAATGCCAATGCCAAGTGTGGCTGCCCTGTTTCCAGCACTGTATAATAGTAAATAACAGTCCCAAATCAGCCAATATTTCAAGCCAAAATCATGGCATAATCATGTGCATACATTCCCAAGGCACTAGGCATCATGTAGACCGCATACGGGCATCAAATAGCACAACCGGAATGGAGTATAAGCAACAAATGCTAATGCCAATGGTGCTGCCCTGTTTTCAGCCTATTATGACAGTTTATGACAGTCCCAAAACTGAGAATGATCAGCTTCCAACCTCAATGTCAAGCCAAAGCATCAAAATGACATCCAAAAATGGCTCAAATGCCCTCCAAATAGGCCAATGATGAGTGCTCCATGAGCAACAAAGCATTCAGCTGTAAAACGTGGAGGTCAAAGTCTGAAAATGGGCACCATATTCAGCATGTTGAGGCCTGGAGTGTTGCTTTAATCACGTGGCTAAATGTTGAGTGTGGGGAGGCTCAATGAAGGTCCAAGGTAGGCACATACCAAGCCATGAAGGCCCAATGCAAAGGGGAGGGAAGATATGAGCTATGGAGCTCAAGAAGAGTGGCTGCCCTTTGTTCCTGCCCTGTTTCAAACTGAGAATACACTCAAATGCCTGCAAATGCTGAAGCAATACCTCAAGGGCAAGGCCTTGATGAAGCTCAAGAAGGCCGGGATGGAGCTCGGGAAGCCGGGGAGAGTCGGGAGCTCAAGAGGTCGGCTATGGCTGCCGGGATGGAGACCCAATGCGTGAAGCGAGTCGATGCGAAGGTCGGGAAGCACCGAGTCGAGCTCAAGCAAGAGAATGTCAAGCTCTGATACCAGTTGAAAGGTGAGAAGGATCGAAGCTTGCACGCGAGCTATGGCGGGAGAGCAAGAGCAAGAAAGAGAGAGACAAGAAATGGGAACTCCAACGGTCACAATGTGTGACCGGGCCTTCCTTTATTCAAACTGTCACTAAAAGAATAAAGAATAAAGTGACGTGACGGGTGCCCGCCACCTGCAGTGTGCAGTGGCGGGTACTGTCAGTGTAGTAATACACGGGGCGGCACGGCGGAGGCGCCTTTACCCCCAACACAACGAACCCGGTCACTTCAAGAGGCAATGTCCCAAGCTCAGCGGAGGACATCGCCAAACGCCTTTCCAAGGAGCAGGCCGTGGTCAAGGAACCGCTACCCGTGGAAGAGGAAGAATCGCCTGCATTGCCAATAGGCAAAGATGCGAAGAAGAAGAAGAGGAAAATCCGACTATGGAAGCAGAATTCGAAAGAGCGGCAGTCCATGCCGCTTTACACAAGAAAGGGCCGAATCGCCAGTTCTCGGTGATTCAGACACCGTCAGACTATCAAGGTAAAGGTTTCAAAACCTTGATTGATTGTGGTAGTACACATTCCTTTATCTCACCAGCATGTGCAAAAAGATTAGGAATAGCCACAGTAGAAGCACCTACCCTGCTTGTGGAATTGGCAAATGGTCATGAGGTAACTTGTACCAGGCAAACTGCTAAGGTGGAATTCTTTCTGGGAGGAAAGAAGACTTCAGTCAAATTCAGAGTCATGAATTTCGGTATCCATGAGTGTCTACTCGGAATGGATTGGCTTAAGCCCAACGACACCCACATTAACTGTGAAAAGGGTCAACTTTCCTTTCGAAACTCTGAAAGGGAATTTGTCACAACTCAAGGTGAGGCAGGAGTGCCAAGAATCCAATTGGCCAAAGTATCTCGGATCATAAAAGGAGTCAGAAAAGGATTAACCGTTTACCTGATCAAACTCAACAAGTTAGATAAAAAGCAAGTGTCTCATGAAGGACCTTCTTGGCTAAAGGAATACGCTGACGTATTTCCTGAGGAATTGACTGAACTTCCGCCTCAAAGAGAAGTAGATCATGAAATTAGCCTAGTGCCTGGAGCTGCGCCAATTGCAAAGAGACCTTATAGAATGTCCATACCAGAAGCAATAGAGTTGAAGAAACAACTCAAGCAACTGTTAGATCAGGGCTACATCCGGCCTAGCAATTCACTGTGGGGAGCTCCAGTACTATTCCAGAAAAAGAAAGATGGGACACTTTGACTATGTATTGATTACTGAGGGTTGAATCAATCAACAGTTAAGAACAAGTATCCTATTCCTAGAATAGATGAGCTTCTTGATTGTCTTCAAGGTGCAAAGATCTTCTCCAAGATTGATCTCAGGTCAGGTTACTATTAGATAAGGATCAAGGAAGAAGATATCCCAAAGACGGCTTTCAATACAAGATATGGGCACTTTGAGTTCCTGGTTATGTCATTCGGGCTTACGAATGCACCTGCTACCTTCAATAGATTAATGCAGGATATCTTTAGACCATATCTCGATGATTTCGTGCTTGTCTTCTTCGATGACACTTTAGTCTATTCTAAACAGGAAGAAGATCATGAACCTCAACTTCGGATTGTCCTTGAGACAATGAGGTCACATAAGCTGTATGCAAAAATGAAGAAGTGTGCATTCTTCAAGCGTCATATTGAATATCTGGGATTCATAGTATCATTAGAAGGAATATCAGTAGACCCAGCCAAGGTCAGAGAGATGTGCTTGAATGGCCAACACCAGTATCTGTCAAAGAAATACACAGCTTTCTTCGATTGACAGGATGGTATAGGGTCTTCATAAAAAACTATGCTTTGATTGCAGCACCTCTGACGAATTTACTAAAGAAGCATACTTCCATTACATGGTCGACTTCCGAACAAAATAGCTTCAACAAATTGAAGCAAAGTTTGGTATCAGCACCTATTCTAAAACTTCCAGACCTCCATAAAGAGTTCGAGGTAGTAACAGATGCTAGCATTCTTGCCTTGGGGTGTGTACTTATGCAAGAAGGTCATCCAGTAGCATACTCTTCAAGGAAATTGAAGAGTCATGAAAAGAATTATGCCACGCATGACCTGGAATTACTAGCTGTCATCCATGCCCTAAAGCTTTGGAGACACTACCTGTTGGGTAACAAGTTTACTCTAGTAATCGATCATAAGAGTCTCAAATGGATTTTTACCCAGAACGAGCTCAACATGAGGCAACGTCGGTGGATTGAAGTGTTGGAGGAATATGATTTTGAAATCAAGTACCGACCAGGGAAGGAGAATGTAGTTGCTGATGCACTCAGTCGCAAGGCATTCCTAAATTCCCTAATCTTGCAGAACCCATCAACGGCCAGATCTCTGGCTACAAAAGTATCTATGCCAAACAACCCTATACTTGAACTAGCTAGAGAGGAAGCACGCCATGATTTGGCCTACCAAACAATGCTAAAGGAAATATCTACCAAGGAGCAGAATCAAAAGTTGCAAGCTAAGTATCAGGAATTTTCCTGTGATAATGGACTTGTCTACTACTGAACAAGGCTGTGTATACCAGCAAGCCAGTCACTTAAGCAGAAGATAATATGGGAAGCTCATGATTCCCCTTTCGCAGGACATCATGGCTATGCTAAGACTCTTAATGCAGTTAGGAAGAGCTACCATTGGGAGAGGCTTAAAGGTGACGTTCTCAAATATGTCACTGAGTGTTTGTCTTGCCAATGTATCAAAGCCGAACATGTCTTCATGCCAGGGAAACTGCAACCGCTTGACATCCCTCAAATGAAATGGGAATTCATCAGTATGGATTTTGTTGTAGGCTTACCCCAAGTCCAGGGAGGATACAACTCCATCATGGTTGTGGTTGACATGATTACTAAGGTTGCACACCTTATTCCAGTAAAGACAAACTATAAAGCCTCCGACATTGCACGATTGTTTATCAAGGAGATATTCAAGCTACATGGGTTACCCAGAAGAATCATTAGTGATCGAGATTCTCTCTTCACATCACACTTCTGGAGAGCTATCTTTGAAGCTGTTGGGACTCAGGCCGTAGTTGCAAAAGGGGGGAGGAGGGAGGATACTAAGCTGCTGCCGTCGACGTGCTGTGAGAAGAGGAGGAGGCCTCGTGTCGCTGCCGAAGGCCGTAGAAGGTCTGTCGAGCCACCGCCACCGCTGCCGCCCTCGTAGCCGACGAAAGGCTGGCTACCCCCGCCCCCCCCCCCCCCCCCACGTCAGTGAATATTCTCTAGGAAGCTTCTTAAGGGGGGGCTAATTAAGCCCCCTTTCACCCCCCTTATATCCCTTTTAAACTTTTCACCCCCCCCCCCCCCCCCACCCCCCCTTATAACTCTTTTTTTTACACAACCCCCTAAGCCTTTTTTTTAATCCCCCGTGTCCCCATTACTTCTTTCTTTTCCCCCGCCTGGAACCCCTATTCCAAACCATCATCAGGGGCCCCAGATGTTGTCCCGTGAGGAGTAGAGAGGAATAAGGTGGGAGAAGATAAAGAAAAGAAGAGGAGTGAAGGAGGAAGAGTAGAGAGGAATAAGATGGGAGAAGATAGAGAAAAGAAGAGGGGTGAAGGAGGAAGAGTAGAGAGGAATAGGGTGGAAGAAGATAAAGTAGAGAAAGAAGAGTAGAGTGAAATAGGGTAGAAGAAGATAAAAGAGGTAAGAAAGAAGGAATAGAGGGAGGTAGAAGGGTAAAAAGGGAGGAAAAAAATAAAAAAAAGGAGTGAAGAGGAGGAGGAGTAGGGAAGGAGAAGAAAAAAGTAGAGGAAGTGCAAGGAAAGAGAATAAGTGCCTTCTATACCTTTTACCCCAAGCCCAAAGTTCTCCAAGGGTTCATGTGGTTGCAAAACCACACTCACCCATAAACTTTTTGCCTTCGTTCCATTGTAAATAATATTATCTGTGTGCATTTATCTATGCGTGTGTGAGAATGAATGCTTGTATATCATGCGGAAAAGCAATGGAGCCTCAAGAGGAACACCAAGGAAAAGGGAATTCTCTTGCAAGAAAATCTATCTTGTAACATCAACAAGCTTGTTTATCATGTTTCATATGATCACAATGAAGAAAAGAACACCAGGCACAACAAATCTTCATACAGCATCATGTAGATCTCCCACGGTTTTAATAGAATCAACCATATTCTTCAATATCTTCACAAAATCCATCAATGGAACAAAGAAAGCAAAGGAATACACCATCTTTGAATGGAAATACATCACATAGTATTCATCTTCATAGTCTTCTCTCTCAATCTCTCATATACAATCACTCTGTTTGAGTAGAATTGGCTATCTCTGACTCTCTCTCTCTCTCTCCATCAATAATACATCATATCCTCACTACAATCTCTCAAAATCACTCTCAATAATCCCTCTTAGGTCGTGGATACCCCTCCCAAGAGGTATGTCTGATATGAAGAATCACCAGAGCCACTACAGTGTCTTTTCATAGCTCACTACTATCACTTTACTCTAGTCTTCACTTGAGTCTTCAACAGCTACTTCTTCCACTTCTTTCAGCTCTTTTGCACTTGTATTCACCTCTTTCCAAGGTTAGAAAACTTTCCCAAGCTACACTCTCATCCATCAGAACACATACAAAAGCATACAGAACAGTCTGCAGAACAGTACCAGAACAGCTACAGTACAGAACAGAAGCAGAAGCTCTACAGAAGACCTACAGAAGGTTACAGAAGGTCATCAAAACCACATAACTCACTCTCAAACCATTCCAAACTCTCACAAACTATTCAATAAACTTTCACAATATCTCAATCTTCATCAATCAATACTCCATCCCTCTTTACAGAAGACAATCAGAACAAAACAGAGCAAAACAGAAGGTATACAGAACCCATCAAAACCTATCAGAACATCACATAACCACTAACAAACATCATGATCTTCCAAAACACAATCATTACCATCCAAAACACTCTCAAACCACTTCCAAATCAATCAATCATCTCATAAAATCAACCATTCAGCTCTCAAAAACAACAAAAATCAGCCAAAAAACAAGTCATTTCAACACTCAACATATCCCCACACTTAATAAGGAAGCGTCCTCGCGACCCAGGAAAAAGGGAATACAAATTCAGGGAAAAGCTCAACTTTGATCGTCAATATCTCCTCAAAAAGAATCCATCCACCATGACCCCAACTTATAACCTGGTTCTGATATAAAAATACAAAGAAAGGAAAACCCTTATACATTAACACCTCTTATCAAACTAAAAATCACAACAAATCTGTAAAGGATATAAAAGTTTTCTCTTTCTTCATCAGCATCAGCTTCAACTCTGCATCCACAACCCCAACACCACAATTCTCCAAAACGTAGCTCGTACACGAAATCCCATAGGAAACCACCACGTTCGTTTGACATAAATGAACTCACAACACAAACACTAATACACAACACAACCATCTGAATGACTCCTTCAAAAAGAGAGTTTTTCATTAAAAAGCTTCCATTATACATTAGAAAGGTATCAATGAAGATGATCCCTCTTAAAAGATTGATGTTGTCGGAATCGATCCATAGATAAGGATTCATCTACAAAGTTTTTGGGAGGATTTTGAAAAAATTGGAGACAGCACATCCTTTCCAACAAGACCAGGTATCTGCTAGGCAAACAGAGGGCATGAAAATAAAATATGTCCAGCTGTTGGGAATCAATGCTAACATTGACATTCATGCACAACTTTGGAATAGGCTTGGAATCATTATGAGAGTGCCTATGCATATACGCCAGGTACCAATCAAAGTGAGCAGTTAATCTCACTGAGGGATCTGTAGACTGTGAATACTGCTGGGCAAAATGAACATAGTTCTGATAAGCTTGACTGGAAGCTGTCCATTCTCCTGGAATTACTGGCCAATTGATATGCGGTCCTGTAAGGCAATCATCCGAACTCCATCCCCTTCTTCTAGAAATCTGATTATCAAACCCGTCACAGTCACTAACCAACTGAGGTGGTTGAGATATGGAAGTGTTAGGAGAGGGTAGCGGAATAAGGAAAAGTGGATGTAGGGAGGGATAGGAAAAATCATAAAAAGAAGAAAAGGTTAAAGAAGGAGTGGCAGAAATTTGTAAGGAATCACTAAGGAAGGGTGTTAACTGATAAATAGGAAATGTGGAGGGTACATTAATGGATGGAGAAGGATAGGGTGGAGAAGGGGAAAATACCCTATCCTCAATAAAGGAATAGTATGTAAAAATGGGAATTTGAGGGAAAGATGAAGGTTGGAAAAGAAGGGGTAAAATAATGGTGGAATGAGACTGACAAAGGGAAAGATATATAGCATAGCGTGTCAAGATTGTGGGAGAGAAGGAAGGAGTCTCACTTGAAGCTTTCTTGCTTGCACAATGGGGGAATACACAAAGGGTGGAGGCTGAAAACAGTTTTCCTCTTCTTAGTTGTGTAAGCCAAAAGAACTCAAGTACAAAGAAATAGAAGAACCCTCTATATGGGTCTCAAACCAAACTCAACTAACTAAGGTGGCATACTAACTGAGCCACGAACTAGAGTAGATAAGGATAGCTATCATGTAGCTATTATTCATGGGCGGTGTACCAACCGCATCTGCAACTGACACGTCGGTGACATAAATGCACAACGATCACCCTGGCGTATCACGAGTGGAGCTCGATATCTCAACACTCCCCCTCGAGCTCAATCCCAATTCCTGCACACCAAGCAGGTCTCTGAACTTGCGCAGCTTCTCTGCGCCCAATGCCTTTGTGAATATGTCAGCTACCTGATCCTCTGTACTGACATAAACTAGATCAATAAGACCTAGTAAAACCCTCTCTCGCACATAGTGATAATGCACCTCAATGTGCTTTGTTCTAGCATGATAGACTAGGTTATTTGCCAAGTGTATACTACTCATGTTGTCACAATAAATGACAACTGGCCCATCTGTAGACTGATGCATATCATAAAGTAGCTTATGCAACCAAGCTACCTCACATGCAGCCATTGTTGCACCCCTGTACTCAGCCTCTGTGCTCGACAAGGCAACTGTAGGCTGTTTCTTGCTGCTCCAAGTGACTGCAGCACTCCCAAAAGAGAACACATATCCATTGGTAGATCGCCTATCAGAAATACTACCAGCCCAATCAGCATCAGTGTATCCATGCAACTGTATCTGAACCCCAGTCTTATACAATAGTCCATACTGCAATGTGGACTTCACATACCTGAGTATGCGTCTAGCCGCATCCAAATGTGGTTTCCTTGGAGCCTGCATAAACTGACTTACCAATCCAACAACATAGCTCAAATCTGGCCTGGTAATAGTCATATAAATCAAACTTCCTACTATGCGTCTGTACATAGTAGGGTCTTCTAGAAGCTCACCTGCATCTGTGCTCAGCTTCACATTCTGCTCCAAAGGAACTGAAATAGGCTTACAGCCTGTCATCCCATATTTGGACAACATGTCCAATCCATATTGCCTCTGCAAGAGCTGTATCCCACTTGGTGATCTAATCACCTCAATGCCCAAGAAATAACGCAGCTCTCCCAAATCCTTCATCTCAAACTTCTGCTTCAATAGCATTTTCACATGAAGGATATCTTCATCACTGTCACCTGTCATAATCAAATCATCAACATAAATGACAAGTAGCATAATACCTTTCTCTGTTTTTCTCACATAAAGTGAGAAATCTGCCTTGGAAATTTGAAAGCCAATAGTGACAAGATACTGTCCTATCTTGTCAGACCATGCTCTAGGTGCTTGCTTCAAGCCATACAAGGCTTTCTTCAACCTGCAAACAAACTCAGGATAAACAACATGCACATAACCTGGTGGCTGCTCCATATAGACCTCTTCTTGCAAATCACCATGCAAGAAGGCATTCTTTACATCCATCTGATGTAAAGACCATCCCTTTGATGCAGCCATAGCAATGACTGCTCTTACGGTTGCCATCCTTGCAACCGGACTGAATGTTTCTTCATAGTCAATACCATATGTTTGTGCATACCCCTTGACTACTAATCTTGGCTTGTATCTATTCACAGAACCATCTGCATTGTGCTTCACCTTATAAACCCACTTACAGCCAATTGCATTTTTACCTTTAGGCAAAGGTACCAATTCCCATGTAGCATTTGCTTCCAAGACATCCATTTCTTCATCCATGGCTTTCTCCCATTTTTCTTTTCCCATGGCTTCCTCAAAAGAAGTGGGTTCTGGTTCCTGTATCACTTTAACCATATATGCATAGTGAATGGCTGTAAATCCATCATATTTCAGCCTATCCACAGGATACCTAGCTCTCGTAGACCTGCGCAAAGTAGATTCACTCCCAGGTGCTCTCAAAACATCCCTGGTCTTCCTTACTCCAGGTGTAACAATAGAAGGAATACCCAACTCATCATCAATGCTCTGTTCTGAGCCACTGGATTCACCATCCACATAAGAGTGACCTGCATTCACATCAAACATGGGCTGGTCAACCTTCTCTTTTCCTTTTCGTGATACCTGCATACCACTATCTGCATTGCTTTGAGAAGATTCTCCTGATCTCAATCTGCCTGTCCATGGCGAAGACTGTGAACCACTGCTAGAGGACGCTCCAGGTCCACTAATATTTTGTGACTGCTGCTGAGAATTTTGTGCAACATTACCATTTTTTGCATCTACATCATCAATCACATTTACTAGTTTATACCAGCTACTCATCTCATCAAAAACAACATCTCTGCTCACTGTAAACTTACGAGTAGAAGGGTTATAGCATCTATACCCTTTTTGCTGCAGAGAGTAACCAATAAAGATGCACTTCTCAGCTTTTGGATCCAACTTGGATCTCAGTTCATCTGGCACATGTACATAGGCAATGCAACCAAAAATTTTCAAATGAGAAATATCTGGTATTCTACCAGCATACCTCTCCTCTGGAGTCATTCCATGTATTGCTGCAGTGGGAGTCCTGTTCATTATGTAGACTGCTGTAGCAACTGCTTCAGCCCAATAAAAATCTGGCAAGTCTTTTTCATTGAGCATGGCACGAGATACCTCTCCAATATGCCTGTTTTTCCTTTCTGCAATTCCATTTTGTTGTGGGATATGACTGCATGAATATTGCTGCTTTATGCCATGCTCCTGCAGGAACCTTGCAAACTCATTTGAGAGATACTCTCCCCCTCCATCTGACCTTAGGCATTTTATCTGCATGCTTGTTTCTTTTTCAACCATCGCTTTAAGAGTTTTGAAATGCCCAAAAACTTCACTTTTCTTTTTCATAAAATACACCCAAACTTTTCTGCTATAGTCATCAATAAAAGTGACAAAATAATGACAGCCTCCAAGAGATGCAGCTTTAGTTGTCCACACATCAGAGTGGATTAATTCCAATGGCTTCTTACTCTCTTGAACATGTCTAGGAAATGGTTTCCTTGCCTGTTTTTCAAATTGACAGGCTTCACATACCTTATGCATTTCTGCAACCTTGAATTTTGGCAATCCTGCAACAATATTTTGGGCCTGCATTGATTTAAGTCGATGTACATTAACATGACCAATGCGTTTATGCCAGATATCAATATCTGCAACTACATCGGTCCCATGTGCAAACATTGCTGCACTCAATTCAGGCATGTCTGCATCCAATGTAAACATTCTGCCCTTCTTCTTTCCTTTTGCTATCAAGCGACCTTTATTTTTCATATCCTCAACAAAGCATCCATGAGGATTAAATCTGACCTGCAAGCCCTGCTCAACCATTTGACCAACAGAAACCAGATTCTTGGTGATATTCGGGACATGAAATACATCAGACAGGTATTTCTTTTTCCCATCCTGCATAGACAAGGGAAATTTTCCAATCTGCACAATAGGATGTGCAGTATCATCACCAGTCTCCACAAATCCTGGTTTTTTCATTTTCCTTGCATCCTCCATCCATTCTGCATGACCTGTCATGTGGTTTGATGCACCTGAGTCAACATACCATACATCATTGCTTTCTTCTGCACTTGTCATAGAATTGTTCATGTGCTGCACCATGAACAAATGCTCATTTCTGTCATCACCCTGTCTACTAGAAGATGCATAATTCCCTTGTGGTTTTCCATTCATGATGTCATTCTGCTTTTTATAGCAGTCTTTAGCCATATGACCCATTTTACCACAGTAGTAGCATTCAACATTACTGTTTGAATTTTGGCCTCTTTGCCATCCACCACGACCTCTTTGGCTCCCCCTGCCTCTAGAGTTACCACGTCCTCCTCCATAGGACTGGTTTTCTTGAGTTTGCTGCATATTCTGATTTCTGCCACGGCCTCCAAATCGGCCTCCTCTACCTCTGCCTCTACCTCTTCCAGCATTTGAGTAGAAGACAGCTTCTTTTGAAGTTCCTCCTGAAGAAGATGCACCACCATTTCTCTGCTCCTTAGAAATTAGAAGAGCAATCAGCTCCTCAAAATCAGGAAATCTTTCACGAACTAAAATGGATGTCCGAAACTGTGCATAATCCTTTCCTAGACCATTCAAGGTTATGGAAACTAAATCATCATCTTCCACTGGCGATCCAATGGAAGCAAGTGCATCTGCAATCTTCTTCACCTTCATATGGTAGTCATTGATGCTCATATTTTCTCTTTGCACATTATGCAACTCTTGCTTGAGCTGCATTTTCCTGGCTTGCGTATTTGTGCTATACATTTTTGACAAAGTATCCCATGCCTCCTTTGGCGTACTTGCATCCTGAATATGCACAATCATAGAGTCTGAAATGCTGATAGACAGCCAATACATAACTTTCCTGGCTCTCTCATGCCATGCTTTAAATGCCTGCATTTGCTGTTGATTGGGAACATCAGGAAGAACTGGTTCTTCTTCATTTCCTGCAACAAATTCCCAATATCCTTTTCCCATGAGGAAATTCGTCATTCTAAACTTCCATGTTTGGAAGTTGTTCTTGTCAAGCTTTTCAGTGACAATCTGTGAAAGAGAATCAGACGCCATTACAGAACACTGCAAAAAATTCTGTCACTGCAAAAAACACAGCTTCACCCTCACAAGGGCAAATCTGCAAAACTGGCGAAAGTGGCATTTGACCACACAGTCACTTCCTAGTGACGATATTGCATAAACAGGAACCAAGGATGATTCTCTAACTCCCAATGTCTCTGCGCACAAGCATACGATGCAATTTCTACAGTAACTTTTCACCGACCTGTAGAACAGTGGCTGCACAGCATAAAACAGGACCTTTTCCTGAGTGTGTGCAGAAAACTTCCACCTTCAAAACAGGCCCCGAAATGGCCTCAAATCCAAAAAACAGAATCGCCAAGAGCTAAAGCTCTATCCCGCAACATATACTGCCCTCTTGCTTCACCGCGAAGGGCGTCTCAACCTGAGACAATGCACTCTTGTAATTTCCGGCTGTGCTACCTGCAGAGATCTACTCCCAAAACAGAAAATGAAAGCAACACTGCTCCTCTTACCAGAACACCGCGAGCTTGGCTTGCTTTCTTGAGCTCCTTACCACGAACAAGGCTCTGATACCATGTCAAGATTGTGGGAGAGAAGGAAGGAGTCTCACTTGAAGCTTTCTTGCTTGCACAATGGGGGAATACACAAAGGGTGGAGGCTAAAAACAGTTTTCCTCTTCTTAGTTGTGTAAGCCAAAAGAACTCAAGTACAAAGAAATAGAAGAACCCTCTATATGGGTCTCAAACCAAACTCAACTAACTAAGGTGGTATACTAACTGAGCCACGAACTAGAGTAGATAAGGATAGCTATCATGTAGTTATTATTCATGGGCGGTGTACCAACCGCATCTGCAACTGACACGTCGGTGACATAAATGCACAACGATCACCCTGGCGTATCACGAGTGGAGCTCGATATCTCAACATAGCGGTGAGCCATTTGTTGGAAATAGAGGAGGGTAGGAACAGAAGGTCCTAAGAGAGATCGTCGATGATAAGCATCAAAGAAGGTAGCATCAAATGGATTATGTCTTGAAAGATAGGTTAAGAGATCCAGCCTCAGTTGATTAGTACTCTGGGCAAAGGTAGGAGCTGTGTTTTGTCTTTGATTGAGGGCCACCGAATCAATCATGGGATGCCACGAATTATCATGACAATCAGCCACTTTGGAGGAATAACTCTGGAACATGTCAGCTATGCGCAACTCCAAATGATTGACATACAAAACAGCCTGTAAGACCACATCCCCCACATACCATGCCATATCTACCTCATCTGGAATTAACAAATCTCCTCGTAGATACATGTACGACATCAACATGGTATCTGGCGTGACAGAATCTTCAAAGACCATTCTGACTACCTCTGTCAACAACTCAGCAGACCAAGCCCCACTCCAGCCATCCTCTGGAAAAGGTAAATCCATCGTGGAAAGCTTCATGTAGAAGACCAACTTCTGTAAGTGGTAGTGGACAAAGAAAGAATGGTCTGGTAGAACATATTCCTGAAACTGCTCAAAGGTAGACTATAACAAGTCCATTCTGGACTGCAATCGTTCCACTTTATCTTGGAATAGAGGGCACAAAGTAGCCTGTCTCTGCAGAGCAGCCAAGTGCTGCTGTGAAAGAGAAGGAATCAATGGAATATTAGGGCTTGTAGGAACAGAGCGGGACTTTGCAAGTTGATCTTGCAACTGCTGGATTTGGGAGGCTTGGTTGGCCACTATGTCATTAGCAGTCTGTAAAGCTGAAAGCTTGTCATCTAAGATAGCTTGGAATTCCTTCGCTTCTCTGGACATCCTCTCCTTCTCTGCTGAAAGGCTAGTAACCTGGGATTGAACCTCGAGTAACTAGGTCTTCAAAGAAGAAATCTCATCGCTTTGGGTGGCCACCAGTTGGGTTTGCTGTTCCATTTGCTTAAATAAATCTGCTAGGGTATCCTTAGCAGAAGCTAACTCAGATGTTGCCTTATGCAACTGGTCCTTAGACTGCATGAGTTCTTCATAAAAGGACGCGTACAGCTGTTGAACACAGGCTGTCACTGACAACTCAATGGAGCTTTGAATATCCTTGCAGAGGAAAGGAATGGCATCTCCTGAGACGAGACTGTTCAGGGAAGGAACTGAGATCTCCAAGGATCCTTCTCGATGTGCTCTGAATAGGTTATTACAAGTGAGATACCCAAGGAGTTCACTGCCAGAAGTAGCAGGGATAGGCACTGAAGGAAGTACAGAAGGAGCTTTATCCGCTACCCGCTCCAAGCGTTTGCGCTGGATGACCAGGGGAGGCGGAGAATCATCATCCTCTATGTCAATGGGTTCTAACTCTTCGGAAGGTGGAGGAGAAGGTACTGGATCTGATGGAGGAGGTGGAGGCACAGTCTTCTGTAAACCTGAATAGGTCAAGAAGGCAGACAAATATGATCCATATGTAACATTGGTAACATTACCCCTGGTGACTTTAACAAAATGCTGATCCATTTTAGTGAGGAGGTAAGTGCTCCAATCAATAGCAACTCCTTTCAACACCATCCGGGAAGCTATAAAAAGCTCTTTGGACAAATAGTGGGATGGCGTTTTGGCAAGCATAAACCTGTCCTGAAGAAACTGACAGATCATCTTCCATACGGGATCAGTGATCATAGAAAAGGAAACTCCTGAAGAGTTTATCACCTTCTTAACATCGAGGATTTCCCTTGTCTGCTTTTGCAATAGCTTTAGAATCTCGTCATTAGAGAAAAGCTGACGAGTGGTCACAAAAGGTTCACCTTTGAAGGGTAGAGACAGAGCCTTCCCTAAGCCTCGAGATGTCAAAGTCATAGAAATGCCCTAGACTAGTCATGTCTTCTTGCTGTAAGAGGCCAGGAACTCATCACATAACGACGGATCCTCTGGAAGCAATAGAAAAGGAGTAGCCACAAAAGCAGCAAGTCCCGCCTTCGTGAGGGGCTCAAAAGTAAGTAGGGAAGAGTAATCCCTACTAACTAATGGGACGTACTGGATAGGGGGGGAGCATGAGAAGGCGCCATTCAGATGGTTACACACACACCACAAACACAGACAATCAAGGAGAATGCCTGCAAAGCAACAGACAAAAACCAAGGATAAGAGAACAACCAATAAAATGTGACTCGACCAACTAACCCCAAGCAAACCACATCCTAGAAAAAATTCGACATGACCTTGAGACAAATGCGACCGAAAGCTTCATGCGATGCATCAGACAAACACCCAGAACCCCGTATTAGGCAATAAAAGAAAAAACTGCATACCGTACCCTTAACCGTATCAAAGACAGGAAACCAAAACAATACCATATCCGACACATATCAATACTACATCGATGATAAACCAAGATTGGACCAGGAAAATAACTCTAATGACTGCGCATACCCATCCCACGAAACGGTTCATTAAAAAGGGGAATTAAGTGCAGTGAGGGAGAATTAATTTAATGAAGGGTTGATTTTAATAAATTATTAAAAATGGGTGAATTTTTATTAGGTGATAAACCTTAGCAAGAAAACGGCAGTTTCTTATTATAAATTTAATTACCAATTATTAAGTTAAAACGGTGCTTTTATCCGAATCCCGACTTCGATACCCGAGTGGGTCTCTACATGCAAATTCATTGATTACAAATTAAGGTGATGTGGAGCGCTTTTTTGCCAGCGTGTGCTCATGTGACGGCTGGTTTATTTTATTTAAAAAAAATTAAAAGTGCCTCTGTAGCGCACGTAGCCCGTGCTAAGTGAACGGCTGGTTTATTTTAATTAAAAAGTATGTGTACGTTGAGCGCGAATGCGCGTGGAAACTGTGGGTGAATAAAAAAAATTCATTTTAACAATTAATTTGTGATTAAGGGGGAAATGAAAATAAATAAATCACATAAAATAAATACCTGGAAGGGGTGTGTATGTAATGCACAAATGCGCACGGAAGAGTCTCCCAAAAGAAGTGAATCCAGTAAAGGAAAAGTAAAGATCACTGATGAAACAACAAACACAACACCTTAGCGGATGTGTGGATTTGGTTTGTGTTGGTTGTTTATTTTTATTTTTTTATTTTATTATTATTTATTTATTTTTTTTATTTTTTAAGTTGTGAGTATTTAGGATTGAATAAATGGAAAATGAGCAAGGGAGGTGAGGGGAATTTTTGAGAATTTTTTTAGAATTGTTTACTATTTTTAAATGAATTTTCTACATTTATTAGCAATTTAGGGGTAAAATTAGGAAATATTTAATTTTCAGAAATTGTAGGGTGGGTAATTTCTAGCAGACAAACTCCCAAAAATTGGCAAAAAGTAAAAGGAATTTTTAGAAAATTTTCTAAATTTTTTTAATGGAAAAATTAATTTAGAAATTAAATAAATTACATAAATCATGTTAATCAAATAAGTCAGTTAGAAATAAGTCAGTTAAGTCTGGTTAGTGTGGGTAAGTCATGGTAGTCACAGGAAGTCAAGTCAGGTTAGGTTTAAGGGTAGTTAGAACTAACCTAACTAAGGTTAAGCAAGCTAACCTAACTAAGGTTAAATCAACTAACCTAACTAAGGTTAAATCAACTAACCTAACTAAGGTTAATAAGAACTAACTAGGGTTAGGGTTAGTAGGTTAGGTTAGTCATTCTAACTTAGGGAAAATTAGTGGAACTAATGTGAGGTTAGGTTAGTGGGAACTAACCAGGGGTTAGGGAGGAAGGAGGAGGTGGAAGAAGAGGAGGAAGAGGAGAGGAATGGCGGCGACACGGCCGGGAAACGGCAGCCCACGCGGCGGCGACGCTGCGACGGGGAGGAGGAGGTGGCGAGCTCCGGGCACGGGGCGCGGGCGCTTCGGCGGCGTGTCCAGGCAGCAGCGGACGCTCCAGCGGGCGGCAGCGACGGCTGCTGGAGGGCTCCGTGGAGGGCGACGCGGCGGACGGCGACTCTGGGCAAGCGGCAGCGGGCGCTTCTGGCGGCGGCGACGGCTGCTGGAGGGAAGGACAGTGGCGGCGTCAGCGGTCCAGAGGCGGCGACAGGGGAGGAAGAGGAAGAAGGAGGAGGCGTGGCAGGTGGAAGAAGGGGAAGAAATGGGGAGGGAGGAAGAAGAAGAGGGTGGGAGGAGCGGAGAGGAAGGAAGAAGGGGAAGAAGAAGGGGAAGGAGGAGTAGGAGGAGGGGAGGAGGAGGAGGGAGGAATGCAGGAGGAGGAGGGGAGAGGAGATGGAGATGAGGAGGGAAGTGGAGATGGAGGGAGGGGAAGAACGCAGAGGGAGAGGGAGACGGTTGGGGGGCGGGGAGAAAGAAAGGGCGGGTAGGGGGGAGATAGGGGAGGGTGGACATGGGGGGAGGATGGGCAGGGACAAGGGGGGTGGGCAGGGTGGGCGGGCAGGGGCCAAGGGGTTAGGTAGGGTCAAGAGGGGGCGTATCCTCGTCCCGCGCACGTGCGCGGGGCGGGGTAAAAAAAATTTGCCGTGACGGGATTGAAATGGCACCGGGATGACGGTATGGGTTATGCGGACACAACCGGGGCGCGTGGGGATGCGTAAAATCGAAAAAGGGCACGTTCACGCGCAAAATGGGCGTGCGAATACACGTAAAAATAAAGAAAATTTAATAACTCCCAATCCGGACGTCAAAACGAAATAGAGTAAAAACAAAAAGTGGGCAGGACGACAGGGGGAAAACAAGGAAAATATGGGACGGAGGTTCCGGGGGGGGGGAAGGGCGGTCACGTGCAAAAAACACAAAAAACGAACCAAAAAACGCAATTAAAAATTAATATTGAAAAATCCGTGCAGCGGAATGAGGTGCAGAAAAAAGGAAAACTGTGCAGAAAGATGTGCCCGACAATCCTATCACATCAAAACATAATGCCGACGGAGATAAGACGCGTTCACATGGGAAAAACCCAAAAAACAAACCCGAAAATGGGATCGGAAATTAATATCGGACGAAGCGTTCACCGGAATGACATGCAGTAAGAAGGAAAAATGTCCGCAAAAAGGAGTGGCATAGGGTTATCATGTTAAACCGCAGTTCCGGTGGAAGGAGGAGGGGTTCACATGCAAAAAATACAAAAAATACTCCCGAAAACATATTTAAAAATTAATAATAAAAAATCCAGAAGTCGAAAGAGGGTGGAGGAAAAAGAAAAAAGGTGGGGGAAGGCACAGGGGACACGGCTATCAAATCAAATTGGAATTCTGATGCAAATAGGGCAGGTTCACATGGAAAATGTCAAAAATACGCATGAAAAAGGCTTAAAAAACCGGAAAATTAATAACGGACAAACCGTGTATCGGAATGATGCACAGTAATAAGAAAAAATATCAGGGGAAAAGTGGTTGGCAGGGCTAGGATGTCAGAGCATGGTTCCGAAGCAAGAAAAGTGCGTTCACATGGAAAACCGGCTAAATTACGCAAAATACTTCAAAAATTAATAACGCAAAAACCGTACACCGGAATAGGGATAGGTAAAAAGGAAAAATGGTCAATTCAAAGAAAGGAACAGGGCTATAAGGTTGGATTTGGACTTCGGTGAACGTAGGGTGCATTCAAATAGTAGGACCTCAAAATCAGGGAATGAAGGAAAACTGCAAGGGAACAGCCCCAAGGATGGGTGGAACATAACCGAGTGGGTGGGAAGGGATCCCCAGCAGGGTAAAAGCAAGTCATGGCAAACATGCATGGACAGGTTAAGGCATATGCGGAAGGGTATGCAATGTAGACGCGCAGGGACGCGTCCCCACACTTAAGACCTTAACAGATAGTGTTAACCGAGCAACAGGGACCTAGGACCACGCCACGGACCATCCACTAACGTCCCCACACTTAAAACATGACCGTCACAAAGAAACCAAAGTGTAGGGTTAGAAAAACTTGGCCCGTTTCGTCAAGAAGCAAGGTTGAGTG
Source organism: Lygodium microphyllum (assembly GCF_053477565.2). Taxonomy (NCBI): domain Eukaryota; kingdom Viridiplantae; phylum Streptophyta; class Polypodiopsida; order Schizaeales; family Lygodiaceae; genus Lygodium; species Lygodium microphyllum. The sequence goes on from NC_141164.1 coordinate 97,536,959, forward strand.
TCGATGGCACGTCCAGTGTGGTTGTCGGCACTGGAGAGACCAAGGCATCTTCTCGGCACATGTTCGTCATGGCAGGGGCCATGCAGCAGCACCCAGGGAGGTAGCTGGTTGAAGGAATCACAGGAAATTCGTCGATGATGAGGGATATTACACTCAACTCACAATCACTCAAATGGAATGAAAGAACAGTCACTCGCCCCATGACTGATATCACTCGAGAAATAATGATGGAAACCCATATCTCGTACCCGATTGAGGAATCAACAAGGGGGAAATGGTGCAGAAGGAGTATGCCAGGGTGCATAGTTGATGGTGCAGTAGTGCGTCCAACCCATCTGGCATAAGTGCAAGGAGGAAGGCAAGGGAGCCTTACAGTGCAATGTACAGAACAGGGTGGCGTGTCTTGTATTGACGGTAAAGACCCATCCCGTGGGTGCATAGGGAAACGGGAACATACCTGACTCCAAGTGTCGTAACGTCCCTCAATCTCACCTCTCGGTAATTGATTGAAGAAACTCCAGTCACACTCAGCCCACCCTCTGTCTCACGCTCTGTTGATAGTTACAGAAGGGCAGCCTTTTCCTGAAACTCGTTGATGTAATCCTCACGGTCACTTGTGCAAAGGTTGTATGCCTTGTGCGCATTTGATGGTGCAACAGTGCATCCCGCCCTGTGCCGGCATACGGTGCAAGAAGGAAGGCCACGGAGCCTTATGGTGCAGTGCACAGAAACAATTTGTGCTTTGTGCATTGAGAGGCCCATCCCGTGCGTGCAACACTCCATTCACACTACTCATCTCTCATTTGATTTGAAGGGAAAAGATTGGTCTCTCGCCCCACCCTCTGTCTCACGCTCTGTTGATAGATATAAGAGGGCAACCCATACTCACTTCCCCATCCGGTTAGAATGAAAGCTCTCATCAATCGATTGTTTGTCGATGAAAATCGCGTCATCAGTTGTTGAAGAGGCGTACCCAGGGAGGTAGCCATCAAATCGAATATTGTATTGGACAGGAACATGTCATCTGCTAGAGGACAGTTAGACGCTCTGCAGAAAGACCCAGGACATAGCATACCAAGGGAGGTAGCTTCGGAATTGGATCCTGGGGATATCAATTAATGAATCCACTTTCTGGACTGCTGGGTGTTGCGACCTTTTCTACAGCCAGCTTCCCGTCCAAGGGTGTTTACCACCTTTTCCTGGAACGAGGCCTGCTATGACAGGGAATTGCTTCCTTTTCTCTCATAACAGATTTGTTTGTTTGTTTTTTTTTTCTTTTCTTTTTCTTGTTTTCCCCTATTCCCGAGGGTGTTTCCACCTTTTCTCGAAGAATAGGTCGGCATGACAGGGACCTAAGTCCTTTTCTCCCATAACCGATATGTTTTTTTTCTTTTCTTTTTTTTTCGAATTGAGCAAGGGAATGGTAGAAAGACCATTTGTCAGAACCAACCTCGCCACTGATGCTGGTGGAAAATAGAGGATAAGAGATCAATGCTGGGAGGGGGGTTTGAGGGGACAGAGGGTTGCGTCCACTTCATCAGGAGTGACTGAAGAACGGTTATCAGAAGTAGCGTCATAAGAAGTACAATGCCGCACCAACGAGGGAAAGGATCAAGTGTCCGTAATTGTCAAGATCCCCAAGGAGGGAAGTACTTCTTCAGGCGATATCCATTGATCAGAAAGGGATCATCCGAGGCATCAATAGTCTGTACTTGGACAGAGCCATTAGGGTTGACTGCAAGTACCTTATAGGGGCCCATCCACCGCTGTTGGAGCTTGCCAGGAAACTTGCCAAATCGTGAATCATAGGCTAGGACCAAATCACCTTCTTTGAACTCCTTGTGCTTGATGAAGCTGTCATGGTAAGCCTTACGTCGAGCTTGCGTGGCTTCCATGCACTGTAGAGCCATCCTACGAATTTCGTCCAAACACTCCAGGTGCAAGAGACGGCGTTGCAGTGAATCATCATCCCCCAAACGCTCTTTGATAGCCACTCTCAAAGAGGGTAATTCCAGTTCAACAGGAAAAACAGCTTCTGTACCATACACCAACTGGAAAGGTGTCTGTCCTGTTGCTGCTTTATGGGAGGTTCTGTACGCCCAGAGGGCCTCTGTAAGTTGATTATCCCAATCACGATGATGTGCAGCAATTGTTCTTGTCAGAATCGAACAGAGGATGCGATTGGTGACTTCGACTTGGCCGTTGGCTCTGGGGTAATAGGGAGTGGACTTGCGATGGCGGATCTTATACAACTCTGTCAACTCTTCCATGACTTTGTTGAGGAAATGAGTGCCTCTATCACTTACCAGCTCTAAGGGACTGCCAAAAATGGGTGATGATATTCTCGTACATGAACAGGGCCACGCTGTTACCATCGTCCCGCTTTAGGGCTTTAGCTTCACACCACTTTGTAACATAATCCGTACATACGAGGATGTATCGGTTCTGTTTCCTTCTGGTAGGAGGATCGATCGGACCTACGAAGTCGATGCCCCACTTCTCAAACGGCTTCAAAGGAAGGATAGGTTGCAGTGGCATGGCACTTGTCTTGGTGGGTTTTCCCATTCTTTGACAAGCATCACATCTTTTACAGTAATCATAGGCATCCTTGTGAATGGTAGGCCACCAATATCCTGCTAGCAGAGCCTTCCTGGCTGTAGCTTCTCCTGCAAAGTGACCTCCGCATGGCTCGTCATGGCAAGCCTTCTGAACAATCCCAATCTCTTCTCCTGCAACACATCTTCGGAGCACTTCATCTTTGCCTTTCTTGTACAGTGCACCACCTAGCAGGGTGTAGGGGGCTGATTCTAGCATAAGCTTCTTCCTTTCCCGACTAGAGATACCATGAGGGTACTATTGGGTTGCCAGCAGATTGGCAATGTCTGCATACCAGGGAGTTACAGTTTCTACCAAAAATAGGGAAGCATCAGGGAGGTCTGGATCATCCTGCTCCTCATCTGCAGTTTGTGGGATACGCGACAGATGATCAGCCAGAACATGGGAACGACCAGGCTTAGTAATCACCTCAAAGTCGAACTCCTGAAATAGAAGGAGCCATCTCATCATTCGTCCTTTCACGTCTGCTTTGTTCATCAGGAAGGACAGGGCCTCATGATCCACATAAAATTTAAAGTGGGTAGATAGGAGGTAATGGCGAAACTTTTCCAGGGCAAACACCATTGCCAAGCACTCCAGCTCTGTCACTGTATAGTTCCGTTCCCTATCAGTGACTTTTCGGCTTGCATAATAGATCGGTTGATCCAACTTTGAGGAGCCCTTTTGGCAGAGGACAGCACCTAAGCCTTCAATTGATGCATCGGTGTGTACATGGAACTCTTTCGTCCAATCAGGAGGTTGCAGAATGGGTGCCTCAATTAGACACTGCTTCAGAGTGTGGAAGGCTTTGTCACATTCGTCCGTCCAAGTAAACTCTGCATCTTTCCTCAGAAGCTTGTGCAAGGAGGTTGCCTTTGTCGCAAAATGGGCTATAAACCTTCTGTAGTAACCCACATGGCCTAGGAATCCCCTCAACTGTTTGAGGTTGGCGGGTGCTGTCAGAGCTGCAATCTTTTCAATCTTTGCAGGGTCTGTTGATATCCCTTGTGCAGAGACAATGTGGCCCAACAGAACCCCAGAAGAGACCCCAAAGATGCATTTGTCGGGGTTGAGGGAAATCCCATACTCCCGGCATCGGTCAAAGCATTGTTCCAGGTGTTCCCAGTGTTCACGGATCAAACTATAGACACAGAAGTCATCCAAATATACCTCGATAAAGTCGTGTAGATGATTTTGAAATGCGGCCATCATGACTCGTTGGAAAGTAGCAGGGGCATTGCAGAGCCCAAATGGCATCACTCAGTAAGCGTAGGTCCCCCATTCTGTGGTGAAGGTTGTTTTGGACTGGTCTTCTTCTGTGATTTGGACTTGGTTGTATCTGCTGAATCCATCCAGAAGGGAATAAAGCTCATGCCCTGCCACTGTGTCCAACAGTTGGTCTGTGAAAGGGATAGGAAAGTGATCCTTCTTTGTTTTAGAATTAAGCTTTCGGAAATCCACACATATTTGCAATTTTCCATTCTTCTTGGGTACTACCACGATGGGTGAAACCCATTCACTATTTGCCACTGGATAGATGAACTCGGCTTCCAGAAGCTTCAGCAGCTCCGCTTTCACCAATGTGGAATAATTCGGGTTCATTCGCCTCTGTCATTGCCGTACTGGCTTGGCATCAGGCTCCAAGTCAATATGATGTTGACATATTGTGGGATCAATCCCCTTTAGGTCTTTGTAGGACCACGCAAACACGTCCAAATTTTCTTTCAACAAGTTGGACAAGGTTGACAACTCCTCTTCTGGGAGACTTCTACCCACCTTCAAGTGGCGTTCAGTGCCTTCTGCATCCACAAAGGTTAACTGCCTTTCACCTTCTACTTCATGGATAAAGGTTCCGCGGACTGCTTCTGGGTACAGATCCGACTCCTTCAAGGGAGTGGTATCCTCTTCTGATGTCCCACTAGAACCAATTTCTTCTTTTGGTGGAGACTTAGGTTGCTCCTTAAGATGTTGGAATGGGATTAGAGCCGTTTCGGGTTTGGTTTCAAGATTAATTACCTCTTGGGTTGAAGACTCATCTTCTGATGACGCATCCAGGAACGTCACATAACAGGGACCCTCTGATTTCTGTTGGGTTTGTGGGACTGGTGCTTGTTGGCACAGTGCATCATCATCATCTTTCTTCGGCAAGGATGGGTTAGGACGGCATGAGCTACTGCTAAAAGACGGCTTGTTCTTCTTAATCCATTCCTTATAAAGGTTTTGCATATGAGAAGATCCATTTACTAGACCAAATGGTACCATCACCATTCTGTCCCATAGCATGAGCTCGCCTGCTTCTGAAGCTTTTGGAACTTCTTCTTCAAATGTATCCTCTGTAGGTGGGATAGATTCTTCTGGCTCACTTTCATAACCTTCTTCGTCCATATCATATCCATCCTCTTCTGTCTCTGTCTCTGCTTCTGCTTCTGCTTCTGTCTCTGTCTCTGTCTCTGCTTCTGTCTCTGTAGGAGCTTTGTAACAGAAGAACAGATTCTCTGTTTCCTCTCCTACCTCTGTCTCGGCTTCTGCTATGGCCATGTAACAGGGAGAGCAGTACATCCATGCTTCTATCTCACTGTCAGAAGTGATTTCAGAAGTCATTCCTGGTTCAGGCAGGAAGTATTCACCCATTGATAATGGCTTCGCATCTTTTGGAAGTCGGCTTACAGTATCCACTGTTAAGGAATATGCCACTATTTTCTTGGGAAGGATCTGTTTGACAGCATCTTCGTCTGCTGATGTTCCATCTATAGCCTCATTAGGGGAGTCAGAAGATAATTCCAAGGAGGTGGATCCATGTCCTTTTTGAGAACCATACAGTTTCAGCACCACTTTGTTGGGCCCTCTACCCAAGGTCAAGGTTCCTTTGAACTAATCCGTCCTTGCTCGAGCTTCAAAAAGCCATGGTCTGCCCAGTAACAGAGGATAGGATGTGCCATAAGAGTTTGGCTTCACCACCAAATAGGTTAGCCAATAATCTTTTCCAGCCACTGTAGTCTTCACATATGGGAGAATGCCCAAAGGCTTGATTCTACTCTGATCCGCCAGTCTGATGAGCCATTGGGTTGGTTGCACTCCTTGTAAGCCTAGATCCTTCATTGTAACATCCGTCATAATGTTCACTGATGAACCACCATCAATCAGTGCATTTGCGATGAAGCAGCCTTCTATCCATACGCCAGTCTCTGGAGTACCCGGATCTAGGAAAGCATTAGCCACATCCACTTCTTTTACAGGCTCTGGAGCCTTGTTGGACTTTGTCACTGTTGAGGGAGCAATCCTTAAGCCACGTCTTCTTGTCAGTATACTTTTGAACCTTTTCCGGCAACTGGGGGACAACATCAATAATTGTCGGAATGTGAGGTTTGGTTTAAAGGTATCTAGATCTCTGACCAGATCGTATTCCTTAATAGGATCCACTGGCTTCTCTAATCGGTTAGGGAATGGGGCAACACCCATTTTCATTTTCCCTCTTTCTTCCAACAGAGGCATTACAGGAACTTCTTCTGCCACTTGTGGCACTTTCTCCTCTTCTGTCTCCTGGACCTCTGGTCCTGTCTCTGTAACTGTCTCTGTAACTCTCTGTAGCACTATAGTGCTCTGTACGGCACTGTTAGGCTCTGTTCTGTTCTGTTCTTCTGGTGGAAGATTGAACTTCACTGTTCTGGCAGGAGGGTTATTTTCTTTCTGGATAGGTGGTTCCTTCTGCTTTGCACGCGTGATGGCAGCAACTTCCAATTCCACCAAATTGGAGGTAGGCTCTTGGGCCTTGGCCGGACTATCAGTAGCACTGTTTTTCACTGGGGCTGGGCTTGGGTAGTCTTTTGCAGTGTGGCCTTCTCCTTTGCATCTACTGCATAAGGGCTTGTAATCCACTAACCTTCTGGGATTTGGACAATTTGGTGAAATATGTCCCTTTTCTCCGCATCTGTAACATTCCACTTCTGATCTCTGACCACCGCCAGACTGTCTTTGGAGCCTTGTACTACACTCAAAAGGCATCTTTGGAGCACAAGAATGTGTCAAAGCATGTATACATTGGATCAAATGTCTTGGAGCTGAGATCTCTTGCTCAGAATACTCAGATCTGAAAATCAATGACAGACTGAAAATCAATGTCATACACAGTCAATGACAGAATACTCAGATCTGAAAATCAATGACAGGTTGAAAACTGTCATACACAGTCAATGACAGAATACTCAGATCTGAAAATCAATGACACGCTGAAAACAGTCATACACAGTCAATGACAAGTATTGTGCATTACTGAAGCAATACAGGTCATCTTGGGGGTTCCATCATCTATATGAACTGGCCTATACATGCTGAATGCATGGAGAATTGAAGCAAGCAATGAGCATCATTGAAAACTGAATTTTGAAGCTGAAATAAATGCAGTTACACTGTCCTGGTTAGTTACAAACAGCTCATGAGGTTTATGCCATTGGTCAATGAAGACAGGTTGTCTATACCTACTCAAATGCTCATGTATTGAACTTGCTACTACAAAGTAAATGTATGACATGGTCAAAAGACATTTTGGAGCTGCTTGGAGCTTGGTATGCTGAATTCTGGTTGACTGGAACCTGAAACTGAATTTGTTGACACTTGTATGTGCTGGTTATGCACTGTTCTGTGCCCTTATGATCATGTCTTGACTGCCAAATGTACTAGCAGCTACCTGGGAGATTTTGGAACATGTATGACATGATTACCACTCAGTTTTGGACTTGAAATTGTTGTTGGTTACTCACAGTTTACAGTTTTCAGACTGCATGTATGTACCCTGGCAGTGAGGTTACATAAGCTTAAGGTGAAGCAAACACATAGTTTATGTATTGACAGTTATATCTACAGTTGAGACCACTTGTTTGAGGGTTGTTTTGGGGTGTCAGTGGGCTGAAATACCCGGGTTTTTTTTCTGCAATTTAGTGCAAAAAACTGTCATAAACTGTTACGGATTGAAGTTAGTTAGTCATACTTATTGGACTGCAAGGAGTCAGGCACTTGATAGACAGTCTATTGCATCATGGCTAATGCACATGGGACTGACAATATCACTCAGATAGTTGGAGAGAATTTGGATAATAAGAACTTTATATTATGGAAATTTAGAATGAAAAACTTTCTGGTTGGCAGAGGTTATTGGAATTTATGTATAGGAGATGAAGTTGCTCCTGAGTTGCCTGCAGACAATCCAACAAATGAATAGAAAAGAGCCTACAGGCTATGGAATGAAAGAGCATGCAAGGTGCTGCATTGGTTTTCCTTATGTATATCTGATGCTATGGTAATTCAAATCACTGGATGTGAGACTCCGAAGGATGCTTGGGACATACTGATGAAAAATTATGGAACCATGACACATGCAAGAAAGATCCAGTTGAAACAGCAGTTCAACAACATGTCTAGGAATGGCAAGAGCATCCAGACATATACCACGAAGATTAAGACCATAGCTAATCAACTTGCTACTATTGTCTCAAGTGTATCAGAAGATGATATGATTGCTGTTGCTTTGAATGGCTTAGGCAAAGAGTACAAAGCTTTTGACACTTCCATTTCTGTCAGAGAAGAGCCCCCTAGCTGGGAAGAGCTAGTTGCTTTGTTGCTGCATGAGGAAGTCAAACTTGGTTTGAATAGAGATTCTAGTGCATCTCAGATAGAGACACTGTGTTGTACTCTAGCCAGCGTGGTAGAGGATCTAGAGGTCGTGGTTCATTTCGAGGTCATGGTGACACTCGTAATACTTATGGACAGCAGCAGCAGCAGAGTAATTGGCATGGTGCAAATACACAAGGCCAGCGTGGATTTGGTGGGTTTAGAGGCAGGGGGAGATCACCCCAAGGTAGAGGTGGTGGTTCTGGTTCATGGCAGTCGTCTGATCAGTCCAACAGGGACAAGGACTGCCATTATTGTGGCCGGTATGGGCATATTGCAAAGGATTGTTACAAGAAGCAAGGAGATATGAAGGCAAAGGGCAGACAGCATGGGCACTATGCATCTTCCAGTGGTGCTCATGATGAGTCAGTTGATAGACTCTTTGCCATGCAGCATGTATCTAAAAATGCATCGAGACATGATAGAGATGACAGATGGTACATTGACTCTGGAGCGTCAAACCACATGACCCCACATGGAGAGTGGTTTGATGAGATGGTTGCAGGTACACATGGTCATGTATGTACTGGGGATGATACCCAACATGACATAAAGCATAAAGGGATTGTTCCATTGATGATGCCTGATGGCAAGAAGAAAGGCCTGCATGATGTCTTACATGTACCGACCATAACAAAGAATTTGTTGTCTGTGGGTCAAATGGCAGAACAGAATCTGCAAGTGAGGTTTAACAAGGATGGATGTTTCATTGAGGAGTATGGAAATGGCTGCAAGCTAATTGCCAAGGGCAGAAGGGATGGCAGGATGTTTACTTTGGAAGCGACCATTCTTGAACTTAAAGCAGCTATATTTGCTCATGATGAGAGTGCCATCAGAGATGTAGAGATCTGGCACAAGAGAATCGGACATGTCAATGTACAAAAGCTGAAATCTATGCAGCAGAAAGAAGTAGTACTTGGATTACCTAAATTCAAGTATAATGATTTTGGTCATGTATGCCCTGCATGTCAGTTTGGGAAGCAGCCACGGTTTCCTTTCATGAGACATATAAAAAACAACACTAGGCCTTTATAGTTGGTACACTCTGATGTCTGGGGTCCTTCACATAATGCTTCCTTTGGCGGTGTACGATATTATGTCTCATTTATTGATGATTTCAGCAAAGTACACTTGGCTTTATATCTTGAAACATAAGGATGATGTGTTTGATGCATTCAAAGACTTCAAGAAACATGCCAAAAATGAATTGGGCTATTACATATCATGTTTGAGATCAGATGGAGGTGAATATGTCTCAAACTACTTTGACAGGTATCTTGCTAAACATGGGATCAAAAGACAGCTCACATGCAGTTATACATCGTAGCAAAACGGTGTTGCAGAGAGGAAAAACAGGGTTTTGATGGAGTCAGCTAGAGCTATGCTAAATGAAAAATGTCTGCCAAATGGTTATTGGGCTGAAGCAGTGGTGACTGCTATATATGTGCTGAATCGAACCCCTACAACAGGGATTCATGAGGTCACTCCGTATGAACGGCTGTATGGTCATAAACCTGATATTTCACACTTGAAGGTATTTGGCAACATTGCATATGTGCATATACCGGATGAGAAGAGGAAGAAATTGGATCCTAAGGTAGTGAAAAGTGTGTTTATTGGATATGCACAGGAACAAAAAGCTTATAAGTGTTATGTACCTTCTACGCATGAGACATTCATAAGCAGAGATGTGGTATTTGATGAGTTAGCATCTTGGTATGGGAATCCTGTTGCAATGCCTACTGATGGCTCACCCAATATGAGTCATGCTGAAAATACTCCTGTAGAGAGTACTTCCATGACTGGTCAGACAGGTGATGTATCATCTACAGTGAGTCCTTGGATAGGACGATTACGGAGTCGCACTACTGCATCCACTGACACGGATATGTCAGTGAGGGGGAGAATAGATAAGGGAAAAGAAAAGGTTTTTGAAGATGTAACAGGTCCACTCACTGCAGGTTATGATTCATCTAGCAGTGACAGCTTAGATAGTGAATTAGGGATTCCGTCTGTTATGACGCCAGGTGCTAGACAGAGCCGTTATGTGCCGCCTCATGAGAGACAAGCTCACAGTGAGCCATAGCTCAGGAGATCAGAGAGGGTCAGACGACCTGTTGACAGGTATACTTACACTGGATATTCAGCCCGTCATTATGCTTATATGACGAAAGTAACAGGTTTTAGAGAACCAAGTAAGTTTGATGAGGCAGTTTCAGATGAGAATTGGCGTGTTGCTATGGATAAGGAATATTCAGCTTTGGTTGAAAATTGTACATGGGATTTGGTACAGTTGCCTGAGGGCAAAACACCTATTGGATGCAAATGGGTGTATAAGGTAAAATGTAAATCAGATGGATCATTGGAAAGATATAAGGCCAGGCTGGTTGCAAAAGGGTATGCGCAGCAGTATGGTCTTGATTATGAGGAGACTTTCAGCCCTGTAGCAAAGATGGCTACAGTTAGAACTGTGATTGCTTTGGCAGCAGCTAGAGGCTGCAAACTATGGCAGATGGATGTAAAGAATGCATTTCTCAATGGAGAATTACAGGACGAGGTTTACATGGAACAGCCTGAAGGCTATGTACATCCAGAATTTCCAGCACATGTATGTCGACTGAAAAAGGCATTATATGGGTTGAAATAGGCACCCAGAGCATGGAATGCTCACATCAACAGTTATTTACAGCAACATGGTTTCCGATTGGGAGATGCTGATCATAGTCTGTTTGCGAAGAAGACAGATAGTGGCTATGTTTTTCTAGTTGTCTATGTTGATGACTTAATCATTACAGGAGATGATGAAAATGGGATTGCAAAAATAAAGACATGTTTACAGGCTGAGTTTAAGGTTAAGGATCTTGGAGAACTGAAATATTTTTTGGGGATTGAGGTTGTCTCTACACCTCGAGGCATATGGCTGCTACAGAAGTAGTATGCTCATGACATGTTACAGAAATATGGTATGGCTGATTGCAAGCCTATGGATACGCCTTTGGAGCAGAATGTCAAGCTGCAGATTGATGTTGGGACAAAGATTGAGAATGTTACTATGTACAGACAGATGGTAGGCAGCTTGATCTATCTCATGATCACTAGACCTGACTTGAGTTATGCTATGGGGTTGATCAGTCAATTCATGCAGAAGCCTCGCAAACCACACTTGGATGCAGTCAGAAGAATTCTGAGATATGTAAAGAGTACCACAGATCATGGGCTGTTTTATGCATATGTGAAAACCCTTGACTTGATGGGGTACACTAATGCTGACTGGGCTGGTTGCACATATGACAGGAGGTCAACCAGTGGCTATGCATTTGGATTGGGTAGTAGCATGATTAGTTGGCAGAGTAAGAAACAGCCTACAGTTGCATTGTCTAGTACGGAAGCAGAGTATCGTGGTGCGGCCTTAGCGGCCTGTGAAGCTAAGTGGTTACAGAAGTTACTGAATGACTTGGGAGTACACTTGGATAGCAAAGTCAAGCTGTACTGTGACAATTTGAGTAGTGTTATGTTAGCAAGCAATCCTGTTTATCATGCAAGATCAAAACGCATTGAGGTTCACTACCATTTCATCAGGGAAATGGTTTTAGCAGATCAGATTGACTTGGAGCATGTGAAGACTGAAGACCAGGTAGCAGACATCTTTACCAAATCACTTGGTAAAGATAAGTTCATTCACTTTAGACAGCTACTTGGAGTGATGCAGATGATTTGAGTTTTGAGCTTGAGGGGGAGTGTTAGAAATCAAGCTCACCGTCAGTGTGTCTTCATCTATGACCGACATCTATGACAGCTAGTGTGTACAGCTGTCTACATGTGACTACATTAAATAAGTTGGGTTAGTAGTCAGTCAGTGACCTGACTAGAGTTAGTCAGTCTAGTCTACCTTTACACTAGGTCACTTTATCTTGTAGTGTGTGTGTGCTTTTTAGTTTTAGTGTGTGGAAATGAAGGAATGAGCTTGAGAGCCTGAAGGCTCATGGATATGGAGTCTTTCCCTTTCTCTCTCTCTACTCTTTGAACAAGATATGAGCTTGAGAGTTGAATTTTCTACTTGAGATCGGGTGGCCTAAAACCAGTGGGCTGATCAGACTTGAATTCGTCTTGTATTGTGTAAACATCTTGGCAATAATACAATTGTTACTTGGCATCATATTCGTCTTGATTATTTGCTTCGCTTGATCTTCTATCTTGGAATTTCTCAAGGACCTTTGTGGTCGCGACTTTGTTTCAAAAATGCTTCGACATCTTTTCGTAAACCCGATGTGAAAGCGTCGCATTTAAAAAAATTTCAGGATGGGAGATACTTCAGCATTAATTTCAGCCCCTTCTACGATTCCTACTTTGTCCTCTACTTCAAGTACTTCTACTGATGATTTAAAGCAGATTTTGTAGAATATGGCTATGTATATGCCACTTCAAAATCAGCACACAATTGTATATGTAGCAGCACAGCAGTTGTTACATCAAAAACAATTGTCTCAACAAAGGCAACTATATTCGGAGCAAGAAAATGCAATCAGCGCGACTAAGGTGATTGAAGCAGTTGAAAATGAAAAGAAGCTATTTGATGGCCGTAATGTATCGGCTTATTTGAAGACATATGAGATTAAGATGGGATTTTGAGTACTGACAGGACTTATGAGTAAATATTTTCTTCCCCTTGTCAAACCTGCCTTGAGGGGAAAAGTGACTGATCTTTTTCCTCAAAATTTGCATTGGCAAGATTTTAAGAAGGCCCTAAAAGAGGAGTATTTTCTTGAGGACTTTGGGATGGCTACATGGCGGTCATTCCGAGAGTGGGTCTATATGCCAAACAAAGGTCTAGCTGCTTTAGAATTGATACGAGAATTTGAAGAGAGGTATAGTTAGCTTGATGCCACTGAACAAAGAGCATTGGATATTGATAAAGTTGAGCTTTTCTTGCAAGCTGCAGATCTTGCTCTTCAGGAAGAATTAGGAGAGCTTCTTGAGGATCGCACGAAGCCTATGGGTCTTAAAACAGATTGGCAAGATGCCCACGATGCGATCTCGACTTTGACCAAGAGATGGATATGGAAGACCCGCCTACAGAATGGATCTATGACTCTAACATTGTCTTCTGCTCCTATGTCTACTTCTACCCCCTGTCATTTCTTCTCTTACTCAGCCAGTTACTTGGCCTATGCCAGTGCCTACTGTCTCTAATCCTCCTATTCCTAGACCGATGTCGGCTCCTTCTGCTCCGAAATCATCTGCTCCTTTGGTTCCTTCCTCTCTTGATGACATAATCAAAGGCATAACAGATTTGAAACTGGAGTCACTTAAAGAAGAATTGGTGGGAAAATTAAAAGAGCAGTTTGCCTCGACCGCGCCTACTATTTCTTATAGTGCTCCTAGTGCACCTAGGCGTGCTCCTACTGCACCTAGGAGAGATTGAATATGTATTTGGTGTGATAGTACGGACCATCAGCATTGTAGGGATTGTGAATCTTTTCAAGATGCAAGGAGGAAGAATTTGGTATTTTGGGGACAAGATGGCAAGATCTAGCTTATTGAAACAGGAGCTCTGCTTGCTACCAATTTTGGGAAAGGCGGAATGAAGAAATTAGTAGACGACATGGCTACGCATACTTCTTATGTGGCAACTAGAGGAGATGCCTTTGCATATGGAGTCCTGATTGAGAAAGGTTCAGAGAGTCAGTCAGCATTATGGACCTATGCTATAGAGATGGCAAACAAGGGGAAAATCCAGCAGACTATTTTAACTAGTGCAAGTTCTAGCATCAAATCTGAGACAGGTTGGGATTCGCCTGTTGACAGGTACACTATTTATGCCTACTTGGCTAAGTCTCAGGGAGCATATGTACTTATTGAGGAGAAGCGTAAGAGAGATGAAGAGAATCCAAATGCAGCTAAAAAGACTAGAGGGGGTGAGTTTGTTACTCCACCTACTACAGGGCTGTCTTCGAGACCAGGGCCAGAACGACAAATGGAGGATGCTCAAAAGAAAGAAAAGAGGTAGGAACCTAGACAGAGAAAGTAGCCAAGATTTAGATTAATGTTCGATATTGAGATATCTACGGACATGAAGAAAATATTTAATGACAAGATACTTCGCGGTGAGGTGACTTTTACTATTTTTGAGGTTTTGGGCATCTTGAAAAGAGAGTTTCAAGATCAGTTCCAAGAAGTCTTGAAGAGAAAAAGACATACATTGCCTACTATTGATACACAGGGAGTTTTGATTGGGGAATTGGATGAAGATGAGGATGAGGTCATGGTCGAGAATGCTTCTGTTTTTCCACAGACAGAGAAGAGAGTTCAGCCTATGCATTATGCTAAAACTGATGATCCTATCTTGGTACCGCGCAGTCACTTTTCACAAAGTCATTGGGCTAGGGCAAGTATAGAAACAATGGTAAAAATTGGAGAGAAACAGGTGCCTTATGTTGCTTTGGTGGATCATGGTTCAGAGATTAATCTCATAGTTCGTGGAGTTTATGAAAGTAATAGATGGCTTATGGATGCAGAGCATGGGTGGCGTATGAGAGCTTCCAACAACACTACAGGTGATTTGCATGCTGCCTATCCCAGTGTCAGGATTTCTATTGGAGATGTAGAGGAGGATTTCCATTTGTTTATGCAGGATTCATGCTCTTACCCCATAATCCTAGGACAGCCATTCATCACAGAGATGCACATGGAGATGAAAGTAATGGATGACGGATCTGCTTATGCACGGATTTGCAGTAAAGATGGTATGAGAGCAGTCTAGTTTATGATTGTGTGTGTAAATCATGCTAGAAACAGGGATATTCTTTGAGATGCGCCTTTGCCCACTATAAGGGATTCGGGTTTTCATTAGGTACCGCTACACTGCGAGACGACGATGGTACAGAGCAGAGGAGATTGGAGTTCTCGCCTCCTAGCAACAGTGTTTTCTCCTCCAATTTTGTTGGAATTTCAGCAAATAGTTCGATGAGTTATTAGAAGATTTCTAAGTTGCCTAGAGCTTCCAGGCAGTACATATGCAGGAAGGAGAAAGATTTGAAAAATGCTGGTATTTTAGAGGATGATGAGCATATAGATGGGATGCTTGATGGTATGGTTTGTGCAGATACGATGACAGAGATGGAAAATATGCTGAAATCTTATATGCAGAGTTGTCTCAGTAATGTATCAGTGTAGTCCCTGGACATGTTTCATGAAATTTCAAATTTTGTATCACATATAGAGTCAAAGGCTGAGGTGACTCGGCAAAAAGTGTTGAGAGCTGAAGAAATTCAACAAACAGAGTTTTCGGCTGATTATGATCAGCCTACAGAGACACAGAGGGTTGAAAACTTTCAGCCAACAGAGTTTATTGCTGAAATATTTTAGCATCTAGAGTTTAGGGCTGTTCCTATGCAGTCCATAGAGTAGAGGGTTGAGGATATTCAGTCAGAGGGCAGAATTGCTGATTTACAGCAAGATTTGAGTAGTGCAAAGGATCATAATGAAGCCAGGGTTGACAGGAAATACAAGACTATGGATAAGAAGGTGAAGTCGGTAGAACTGGACCGCTTCCACCTGACAGTGATCAGCAAATAGAGAGGGTTGCCAAGTAGCCAATTTTGAGGAACCCAGAGCATATAGACCATAAATTTTTAGTAGAGACTCTTGCTGAATTAAAAATTGGAAATGGTGATTTCTTGCTACCCTCAGAGAAGCAGTGCTTTCAGGATATGCTTGAGCGACATGGAAGGGGGTTTGCTTTCTTCTCACATGAGATTAGATGTGTGAATCCAGATATTGTTGCCCCTATGGTGATCTTTACTATTCCTCATATTCCATGGAGCCTCGGACCTATTCCAGTGTCTAGGGCACACTTGCCAAAGCTAGTTGACTTGCTGAATGAGAAAATCAGGATGGGAATCCTAGAGCCGTCATCTGCACCATACTCAAATAGGTGGTTTATGGTTCCAAAGAAGAATGGTGCTCTCCGATTTATACAGGACATACAACCTGTAAATAGAGTTACTATCAGGAATGTTGGTATAGGTCCAGTTGTGGATGAGTTTGCAGAAGCATTTGCTGGACGTGCCATATATTCTTTAGGTGACTTGTATCGCGATATGATCAGTTTTAACTGGCCTTGGAAAGCAGGGACCTAACTACTATGAGAACTCCTATTGGGCTTGTCAGGATGTGTAACTTGCCTCAAGGTGCCACTAATTCTATTGCACATATGATGAATGCCATGCATAAGGTCCTTCGTGAGTACATACCTCAGCTTACCATACCTTTCTTGGATGATGTGCCCATTAAGGGGTGTGCAGAAGAAGAGAAGAATGAAAGTCTAAATGAGCAGGGATACAGATACTTTGTGGCTGATCATATTGCAACTTGTGAAAAGATTTTGGCCAGGTTAGAAGAAGTGAACTTGACACTATCAAGGCAGAAATCTATTTTTGGAGTAAATGAGGTTGTCATTGTTGGACATATGTGTGGCCATTATGGCAGAAAAACCTTCACCTGCGAAGGTGGATGCTATAGGAAATATTACGGAGTATTGTTCTACCACTTCAGAGGTACGGAGATTCATTGGAGCCTATGTGTTTTACATTATTTGGATACCCCATTTTGCACACATAGCAGATTGTTTATATCAGCAGCTGCTTCAAAAGGGGCAGAAATTTTATTGGGATGAGAGCCACACTAGAGCCATGCAGAAATTGAAGAAGTTATTGCAGATTGCTCCTACTCTCAGGAAAGCAGATTATAATTGCGGAAGGCCTATTTTATTGATAGTTGACACTAGTCCAATTGGCATAGGTTGGGCTGTGGGTCAAGATGATGCAGATGGAAACTGGTGCACTATTCGGTTTGGGGCGAAAGTCCTAAACGAGAGACAGAGGAGGTATTCTTAAATCAAGAGGAAATTAGTTGGAATTGTTACGGCTCTCAAATGTGACAAGGAGTATTTTATTAGAGCCCCAATTGTGGCAAAGACTGATTGCTTGCCATTGATAGGTATGATTATGAGTTGCTCTACTACGGATATAGCTATGCTGAGATGAATCGCATACATCAAGTCATTAAATCCAGAATTTAAAACACATAGCAGGGAAGGATAATCCAATGGTGGATATGTTGTCTAGAGCCAGATATGATGATGAGGAGACACTACTTGCAGAAGAGGATGATGCAGAAATTTTAGCCACTATGGTTGATCATGTTTGCCATGTCTATGATATTGTGGCTTTCATAGAAGAACTCTATGTTGGAGATTGGTTGCAGATTGGCAAGTACCTTAGTACACTAAGCAAAAGAGATGAATGGATAGATGAAGAGTTCAAGAAGATCAGAAGAAAAGCCTATGGTTATTTTCTCAAGGATGGATTTCTTTGGAAGCACCCGAAGAAAAGAGGTGGATTACCCTTGCGGGTTGTCTACAATAAAGAGACCTAGTTCAGGTGATGAGAGAGTTTCATGAGAGTCCTTGGGCTGGTCATAGAGGAGTGTGGGATACTTATGAGAAAATCAAGGAAAAATATTGGTGGAAAGGCATGTATAGAGATGTTTCTCGCTTTGTAGAGACTTGCAGAGATTGTCAGATGTATTCCGTAGTGTGTGATCGAGACGAGCTTCACCCAACCTATCCACTATGCATTCATTATAAGTGGGTAGTTGACTTGGTTACTATGCCGATGGGTCTATGGCAGATGAGATATATTGTATTGGATAGAGAGGATCTTACCAATCATGTTGAGGGCAGACCTTTGAGAACGAAGACCACTAGTGCAATGTGTAAGTTCTTATTGGATGAAATTTTCTATAGGTATGGCTATGGGGATAAGATCACTACAGATCGCAAAGAATTAGATGCAATGAAGCTAGGGATTTTTTCTCTCAACTAGGAATCAAGTTGGCTCTAACAACAACATACAATCCAGAGGGAAATGGAAAGAGTGAAAGAGCACATCTGCCGATAGTGAAAGCATTAGCCAAAGCATGCAGAGGACGGATTGGAGAATGGCCGAGACTTCTACCATTTGCTTTGTGGGTTGATCGTACGACTCACAGTGTTACCATAGGATATATGCCCGCAGAGTTGATGTATGGTCAGAAACCGGTTATGCCGCGACTGAGACTTGTGCTTTGACTTGGTCAATTTTACCTTGGCAGGAGGATTTGACAAGAGAGGAGATCTTAGCTCTTTGGATTCGACAGTTGGAGAGAAGACTAGAGGATATTCAGCTAGCTATTGACAGGTTGAAGGTTGCTAGACTTAGAAATAAGGACAGGTTTGACTGCAGGCATCGCTTGCGGCCTAGAGCAATAGAAGAGCGAGATTGGGTATCAGTCTTTGATAGCAGTCTTGAAAATCAATATACTACACTTTCAAAAATGGTGCTTAGAGTGCCCATTGTAGGAAAAAGAATCAAGATGTTCAAGAAAAGAGATGAGGATTATGCATTGGAAGAATTTGTAAGAGAAGAGCAACGAGAAGAAACTCCAATAGAAGAGACACATGATATGACAGATAACCTTGCTGATATACCAAAAATAGTCAACGAAGAGATTGATCTGTTTGTGGATCTTGACGACAATGATCATGGATAATTGGCCCATCCGGAGGATGCGCAGGATCAGAGGGGGTGGATGTCGCGCTGCTGTGCATCCGAGCTGTGAGATCCACCAAAAAGTTTGTGTGTGACATTTGTTACTTTGTGCGTACTTAGTCGTTCTGTTTGCATTTTGTTCTGCGTGTGGCTTACATGTTTGTGTGTATATGAACCCTAGTTTTTCCATAAGTGTGTTTTCATTTGTCATCTCAAATGCGTGTGTGTGCTGGGACTTCGTTCCATTGTAAATAATATTATTTGTGTTCATTTATCTATGCGTGTGTGAGAATGAATGCTTGTATATCATGCAGAAAAGCGGCAAAGAGGGAAGGCAAGTAGTTATGTCTTCAAACTTTTCTATGGGACAGTTCAGATTCTTGAGAAAGCTCCTATCAGTGCATGGACATTGGAATTACCAAAGATTGACCTACATGGTGTTGTATAATTTCTATCGCAATGTTGTGTTTGTCATGATGCTTTTTTGGTACATCTTACAAACAGCATTTTCTCCCTCATCTGCCATTTTTGATTGGAACCTGATGTTCTATTCTTTGATCTATACATCTGTTCCTACTGTTGTGGTTGGGACCATGGACAAGGACATTAATCACAAAGAATTGTTGAAATATCCTCCTCTCTATGGAGTTGGTCAAAGAGATGAAAATTACAACAGCTTGCTCTTTTGGGTCACCATGTTGGATACTTTGTGGCAGAGTTTAGTACTCTTCTATGTCCCTTTTCTTAACTTATCAAATAAGCATAGTTGACATCTGGAGCATGGGCAGCTTATGGACAATCTCAATGGTTATATTAGTGAGCTTACATCTTGCAATGGATATTCAATAATGGACATGGATCACACATTTAGTTATCTGGGGCTTAATCCTAGCTACTTTTGCCTGCCTTTTGATTCTTGATTTAGTGACACAAGAGTCTTTTCTTTTCATCATGATCACAGCACTTGTCTTGTCATCTACAAGGTATCCATACCCCTCTAGGGTACATCTAAGGTGTGTTCTCCCCCACCTACCCTGCTCATGGGTATAATCAGGAGACCCCTGTATATCTGGTGTACCCATAGGCATAGTATCTCTCATAGTAGCATCCATAAGGGTGCCACCTACAGATGGCACCCAGAGTCACCAAAGTAGATGTCCCCATAGGTGTGGAAAATCTTAGAGAGGTGACAAGTATCCACTAGAACGACGAGATAGAGAGACTATATTGATGCCTCCACAACACCCACTTGGGCAACCCTCTCTAAAGCCTATACAAGAGCGAGGATTAATACCCCTATTTGAAATGACCATGGGCTCATAGCATCCACATCTTTGCAACACCCCCCAGAATCACTCCCTTCATCTGGGCCTAGTATAGAGTGTCGACCTTGTCTATTGGAAACCAAAGCATCAAATCATGTTGAAGTAGATCTCATAGAATGGCCCGATGGTGTTCGAGATAGCTCTTGGTCCGCTATATCTCTAAATCGAGCCATCTGATTTGGAGACATACACATAAATATTTTGCAACTCCTCATCGCTCATCCCTTGACTCATCTTGCTCTCCAAGTATCATCAAAGGTAACCTGTACAAATAGAAAAGATCGTCTATCAGAAATACTACTAGCCCAATCAGCATCAGTGTATCCATGCAACTGTATCTAAACCCCAGTCTCATAAAATAGTCCATACTGCAATGTGGACTTCACATACCTGAGTATGTGTCTAACCGCATCCAAATGTGGTTTCCTTGGAGCCTCCATAAATTGACTTACCAACCCAACAACATAGCTCAAATCTGGCCTGGTAATAATCATATAAATCAAACTTCCTACTATGCGTCTGTACATAATAGGCTCTTCGAGAAGCTCACCTGCATTTGCGCTCAGCTTCACATTCTGCTCCAAAGGAACTGAAATAGGCTTACAGCCTGTCATCCCATATTTGGACAGCATGTCCAATCCATACTGCCTCTGCAAGAGCCGTATCCCACTTAGTGATCTAATCACCTCAATGCCCAAGAAATAACGCAACTCTCCCAAATCCTTCACTCAAACTTCTGCTTCAATAGCATTTTCACATGAAGGATATCTTCATCACTATCATCTGTCATAATCAAATCATCAATACAAATGACAAGTAGCATAATACCTTTTGTTTTTTTTCTCACATAAAGTGAGAAATCTGCCTTGGAAATCTGAAAGCCAATAGTGACAAGATATTGTCCTATCTTGTCAGACCATGCTCTAGGTGCTTGCTTCAAGCCATACAAGGCTTTCTTCAACCTGCAAACAAACTCAGGATGAACAGCATGCACATAACCTGGTGGCTGCTCCATATATACCTCTTCTTGCAAATCACCATGCAAGAAGGAATTCTTTACATCCATCTGATGTAAAGACCATTCCTTTGATGCAGCCATAGCAATGACTGCTCTTACGGTTGCCATCCTTGCAACCAGACTGAATTTTTCTTCATAATCAATGCCATATGTTTGAGCATACCCCTTGACCACTAATCTTGCCTTGTCTCTGTTCACAGAACCATCTGTATTGTGCTTCACCTTATAAACCCACTTACAACCAATTGCATTCTTATCTTTAGGCAAAGGTACCAATTTCCATGTAGCATTTGCTTCCAAGGCATCCATTTCTTCATCCATGGCTTTCTCCCATTTTTCTTTTCCCATTGCTTGCTCAAAAGAAGCGGGTTCTTGTTCTTGTATCACTTTGACCATATAGGCATAGTGAATGGTTGTAAATCCATCATATTTCAGCCTATCCACAGGATACCTAGCTCTGGTAGACCTGCGCAAAGTAGGTTCACTCCCAAGTGCTCTCAAAGCATCCCTAGTCTTCCTTACTCCAGGTGTAACAATAGAAGGAATACCCAAGTCATCATCAATGCTTTGTTCTGAGCCACTGGATTCACCATCCACATAAGAGTGACCTGCATTCACATCAAACATGGGCTGATCTACCTTCTCTTTTCCTTTTCATGAAACCTGCATACCACTATTTGCATTGTTTTGAGGAGATTCTCCTGATCTCAATCTGCCTGTCCATGGCGAAGAATGTGAACCACTGCTAGAGGACACTCCTGGTCCACTAATATTTTGTGATTGCTGCTGTGAATTCTGTGCAGCATTACCATTTTATGCATCTACATCATCAATCACATTTATTGGTTTATACCAGCTACTCATCTCATAAAAAACATCTCTGCTTACTGTAAACTTACGAGTAGAAGGGTTATAGCATCTATACCCTTTCTGCTTGCAGAGAGTAACCAATAAAGATGCACTTCTCAGCTTTTGGATCCAACTTGGATCTCAACTCATCTGGCACATGAACATAGGCAATGCAACCAAAAATCTTCAAATGAGAAATATCTGGTTTCCTACCAGTATACCTCTCCTCTGGAGTCATCCCATGTATTGCTGCAGTGGGAGTCCTATTCATTATGTAGACTGCTGTAGCAACTGCTTCAGCCCAATAAAAATCTGGCAAGTCTTTTTCGTTGAGCATGGCACGAGATACCTCTCCAATATGTATGTTTTTCCTTTCTGCAATTCCAGTTTGTTGTGGGGTATGACTGCATGAATATTGCTACTTTATGCCATGCTCCTGCAGGAACCTTGCAAACTCATTTGAGAGGTACTCTCCCCCTCCATCTGACCTTAGGCATTTTATTTCCAGGCCTGTTTCTTTTTCAACCATAGCTTTAAGAGTTTTGAAATGCCCAAAAACTTCACTTTTCTTTTTCATAAAATACACCCAAACTTTTTTGCTATAGTCATCAATAAAAGTGACAAAATAATGATAGCCTCCAAGAGATGCAGCTTTAGTAGTCCACACATCAGAGTGGATTAATTCCAATGGCTTCTTACTCTCTTGAACATGTCTAGGAAATGGTTTCCTT
Source organism: Lygodium microphyllum (assembly GCF_053477565.2). Classification (NCBI taxonomy): domain Eukaryota; kingdom Viridiplantae; phylum Streptophyta; class Polypodiopsida; order Schizaeales; family Lygodiaceae; genus Lygodium; species Lygodium microphyllum. The sequence goes on from NC_141164.1 coordinate 97,559,730, forward strand.
GCCTATTTTCCAAATTGACAGGCTTCACATACCTTATGCATTTCTGCAACCTTGAATTTAGGCAATCCTGCAACAATATTTTGGGCTTGCATTGATTTAAGTCTATGTACATTAATATGACCAATGCGTTTATGCCAGATATCAATATCTGCAACTACACTGGTCCCATGTGCAAACATTGTTGCACTCAATTCAGACATGTCTGCATCCAACGTAAACATTCTACCCTTCTTCTTTCCTTTTGCTATCAAGCGACCGTTATTTTTCATATTCTCAACAAAGCATCCGTGAGAATTAAATCTGACCTGCAAGCCCTACTCAACCATTTGACTGACAAAAACCAGGTTCTTGGTGATATTTGAGACATGAAATACATCCGACAGGTATTTCTTTTTTCCATCTTGCATAGACAAAGGAAATTTTCCAATCTGCACAATAGGATGTGCAGTATCATCACCAGTCTCCACAAATCCTGGTTTTTCCATTTTCCTTGCATCCTGCATTCATTCTGCATAACATGTCATGTAGTTTGATGCACCTGAGTCAACATACCACACATCGTTGCTTTCTTCTGCACTTGTCATAGAATTGGTCATGTGCTGCACCATAAACAAATGCTCATTTCTGTCATCACCCTGTCTACTAGAAGATGCATAATTCCCTTGTTGCAATTTTCCATTCATGATATCATTTTGTTTTTTATAGCAGTCTTTAGCCATATGACACATTTTACCATAGTAGTAGCATTCAACATTGTTGTTTGCATTTTGGCCTCTTTGCTATCCACCACGACCTCTTTGGCTCCCCCTGCCTCTAGAGTTACCATGTCCTCCTCCATAGGACTGGTTTTCTTGAGTTTGCTACATATTTTGATTTCTACCACGGCCTCCAGATCGGCCTCCTCTACCTCTGCCTCTACCTCTTCCAACATTTGAGTAGAAGACAGTTTCTTTTGAAGTTCCTCCTGAAGAAGATGCACCATCATTTCTCTGCTCCTCAGAAATTAGAAGAGCAATCAACTCATCAAAATCAGGAAATCTTTCACCGTCGGAAATGGATGTTCGGAACTGTGCATAATCCTTTCCTAGACCATTCAAGGTCATAGAAACTAAATCATCATCTTCCACTGGAGACCCAATGGAAGCAAGTGCATCTGCAATCTTCTTCACCTTCATGTGGTAGTCATTGATGCTCATACTTTCTCTTTGCACATTGTGCAACTCTTGCTTGAGCTGCATTTTCCTGGCTTGTGTATTTGTGCTATACATTTTTGACAAAGTATCCCATGCCTCCTTTCGCGTACTTGCATCCTGAATATGCACAATCATAGAGTCTAAAATACTGATAGACAGCTAGTACATAACTTTTATGGCTCTCTCATGCCATCCTTTAAATGCCTGCATTTGCTATTGATTGGAAACATCAGGAAGAACTGGTTCTTCTTCATTTCCTGCAACAAATTCCCAATATCCTTTTCCCATAAGGAAATTCGTCATTCTAAACTTCCATGCTTGGAAGTTATTCTTGTCAAGCTTTTCAGTGACAATCTGTGAAAGAGAATCAGACGCCATTACCACTACAAAAAATTCTGTCACTATAAAAAACACAGCTTCAACCTCACAAGGGCAAATCTGCAAAACTGACGAAAGTGGTATTTGACCATAGAGTCACTTCCTAGTGACGCTTTTGTATCAACAGGCAACATGGATGATTCTGTAACTCCCAATGTCTCTGCACACAGGCATACGATGCAGTTTCTACGATAACTTTTCACCGACCTGTAGAACAGTGGTCGCACAGCATAAAATAGGGCCTTTTCCTGAGTGCATGCAGAAAACTTCCGCCTCCAAAACAGGCCCCGAAATGGCCTCAAATAAAAAAAACAGAGAAACCAAGGGGTAAAGCCCTCTCTCGCAGCATATACTGCCCTCTCGCTACACCGCAAAGGGTGTCTCAATCTGAGACAATGCACTCTTACACTTTTCGACTGTGCTACTTGCAGAGACTTGCTCCCAAAACAAAAAAATGAAAGTAACACTGGTCCTCTTACCAGAACACTGCGAACTTGGCTTGCTTTCTTGAGCTCCTTACCACGAACAAGGCTCTGATACCATATCAAGATTATGGGAGAGAAGGAAGGAGTCTCACTTGTAGCTTTCTTGCTTGCACAATGGGGGAATACATACACAGGTGGAGGCTGAAAATAGTTTTCCTCTTCTTAGTTGTGTAAGCCAAAAAGAACTCTAGTACATAGAAATAAAAGAACCCTATATATGGGTCTCAAACCAAACTCAACTAACTAAGGTAGCATACTAACTGAGCCACAAACTAGAGTAGATAAGGATAGTTGTCATCTAGCTATTATTCATGGGCGGTGTACCAACTGCATCTGCAAAACTGACAAGTCGGTGACATAAACGCACAACGGTCACCCTAGCATATCACGAGTGGAGCTCGATATCTCAACACCTTATACCCATATAAGGCCTCAAAAGGAGAAACTTGAATGCTAGAGTGTGTGGAGTTATTATATGCAAACTCAACCAAGTGAAGCCACATATCCCAACTATGTTGTACATCATGGTAAAAGTGCCTCAAGCCATTTGTTTACTCTTTCAATCTGCCAAAAGTTGCTCATAAACTTTGTATCCTGATCATGTACTATGACTTGTGGTAAGCCATGCAACTTGAAGATATTTGCCATAAACTGAATGGCCACATGAGAGGTAGTGTATTGGGTCTTAGTGGGGATAAAGTGGGCAGCTTTGGTGAGGCGATCAAATACCACATAGATACTGTTCCACCCTTTCTTAGTTGTAGGGAGGCCAGTGATGAAGTCCATTGTGATATGAGTCAGTTTCCCTTCAAGGATAGGGAGGGGCTACAAGAGGCCAATGGGCCTGAGTATAGTGTCCTTCATCTGTTGGCATGGAACACATTTGGTCACAAAGTCCTCAACATCCCTCCATAAGCCTTTCCCATGAAAGCTCTTGGCAATCCTATCATATGTTTTGAAAACACCCAAGTGACCAGCAATGGGGTAAGAATGCATCTCTTTCATGATCTTTTATGTGAAGGGAGAAGTGTGTGGGATGACAATCTTGCCATGGAACCAAATAAGGTCATGCTTGAGCTGATATTGGGAGTTTTCAACCATGACCCCATCCTGTAATTTCTGGAATATGTGGCTAAAGTAATCATCTAACAAGTAAGCCTCTTGAAGCTCTTCAACCCAATCACTGTGCAATTCTGAAATAGAGGATACTATGCATGCCCACATCCGACAGATTCAATCAACCACAATATTATCCTTGCCCCAAGTGTGCGAAATGTCAAAGTCATAATTTTGTAAGTGTAGAGGGAGCTCATGTTCAACTGCCAAGACCCACGGACCGCTTATTGTTTCAAGCGTTTCAAGCAAGCTCTAATGGCTATCTCTCACCTAGCCGACACGCCGTCAATCCTACGAGTATAGTGAGCTTACCTTGATGCCGAAATGAGTTGCCTCCTCTCTCGCACAAACACGCTCGTAGCTCCATGATCCTAGATGCTAGCTCAAGCATCCTTAAGCCTCCTCCATCTCCAAGTTCCTTCCAACATAGCCACGCATGCAAGAAAGAGAAGAGAAGAGAAGAGAAGAAGAGGAGAGGAGATGGTGAAGAGCTTCATCCTCTTGATCCCTCACTCTCACGCACTCACTCCCTCACACTCTCACACTCCCTCTCTCAAAGAGTACACAAAAGCAAGGAGAAGAGAAGAAGAAGAGAACTCTTGTTAGCCACATACCAAAGAATGAGCTCTCATTAACTTTTTGAACTTTATATTCAAAACCCTAAATTCCCATGGGCACCCATCCCTTTTTACATAATCGGCCATTGTGGCAAGGTCCCTTTTTCTAATTCCCTCTTCCTGCTTCATGCCCTTAACCTATACCTGTCTATTGTTTTACAGATGGCACAGGAGGGAGCCTGGTGCTATTTTACAAGAGTTTTTAGAGTTTTTTGAGGTGCCTTTCATTTCAAATTGTGCTTTTTGCCCCACATTAGCTTTAGGGGCCGCCTGTAGATCTTTGCTATTTTTCCATCTTTTTTTTTGTTTTTCCTTCATTTTTCTACCATCTCACATTGAGGTTAACATTACCCCCCTCCGAGACAGGTGCCAATTCCATGGCACTTCTGGCTACTGTTGGGGAATGGTAGACAGTTGAAAAATTGTTCGGGTGAGGGTAGGGCCACATGTAGACTCGGGTGCTTGTGGAAGCTTGGTAAGAATGTTTGTCAGAGAAGCCAATTGGATGCCAAGTGTATGATGGGGGCCTTCAAAGTTGGTGGTTTGTTGCCTTTTGTAATGCCTGAAAGGATAAGGTGTGGTGCGCTACCTAAGGGTAGTGTCTACCTTATTGCGTGGTGCATCGTGCTGGTGCTAGTGGAATGGGGAGGTGGATCTAACCACAGGAAAGCCTGGGTGACATCCCACACTTGAGGATCCCATTCGTGCAAAGGGAGGTGTGGTGCTAGTAGCTTAGGGTGACAAGTCTAACCATAGGCGAGTGTTACCTCCCTAGTTATGTCCTACCCTTGATGGGCCCTAAGCGTAAAGTGGGGGATCAAAAGGGCTAGGGGGTTAGGAGTGGAGTCGGCCAACTGAAGCCACTGGGCACGCCTAACTTGAGGACCCCTAGGTGCAGTGATCTTATTTTATGTGGTTCTAAGTGCTTCTTCAAGTGAGTCATTTTTTCCATGTCCTTGTGTGATGTTCCTCTTGCTTTTCCTTTCATGCTTTTATTTTTCTTCTTTTGCTTCTTCTTATTTTTTCTTTTAAAAAATAAAAATAAAAATAAAATATTATACTAGTAGGATGACAGCCAGTGCCCAATTCTCATCCTCTGAATTAGGTGGAGAAGGGGGTCGAATGGATTTGCTAAAAAATTGCCAGCTCTGCATGTATCCTTTAAGATTCATGAGAACGTGGAGTGAAGTGGTGGAGAGGAAGGGATGATTACATCTGGTGAATTGGCTATTGTTCATGTCTTCCAGGAGAGCTAGGAAAAAAGAAGGGAGGTGGCTAGCCCTCATCATCAAGTGGGCCATGGCATAGTTCTCGATGGCATTAGGATCAAAGAAGAGGGGAGGCAAGCTAGGTTATTGTGGATTCAAGTCCTGCTTAAGTAATAATTTAAGAAGCCTAAGATAATTATATGTAGTTATGAAAGCTGAATCAAGAAAAGAGGAGAAGTCGGTGAGGAAGCGAGTCGTGGAGTCATCCAAGATTTCTGATTTGAAGATGAGGGCATGTTCAAAAGAGACAACATTAGAGTTGTACATAATGGAAAAATCATATGGCCCATGGAGGGTGGCATCAAAATCCACTCCTACCCTACAAGGGTATGCCATAAACGTGGGGTTATTCCTCTCGTAGGGGGCAAGGTGTTGCAAAAAAACACCTAGGCGAGCATGTTGATGTCACACACCTGCTTCCTCCATAGGGACTGGCAGTTATAACCTTGCATGGAATGTGGTACTTCAAACACTTTAGTTTGCTAGAACTTGGCTTCTTCAATTCACCAAAGAGTGGGGTTCTTCTCTCTTTCTTCAGCCACTTCTGTCCTAGTTGGCTACCAATCCCAATCACCTCCTCCATTACCTTGAGTGGTAAGACCCGGCTGTTGGGCATGAGAAAGCTGAAAGTGAATGGCTCTTTTTCTCTTTCCTGTCACTCCCAAACTAACAGTTCTGCGTGGAATCCTACGGGGAATGTCATCAGGGTATGGTGGGAGGGGTGCGGATGACTGCACGGCTGGCTAGGCCCTTAGCTGCTTTCTGGTTTCTTCTACTAAATTTTTCCTTCTTTCCCTGAGCGCGGCTTGTCATTCCGCTGATGTGTCGACCACGGTTGTTGCTCTTGGGAATGCGGTAAGGGGGCTGTGAGATCACCTCTTCTCTAAACCTTCCCATATCAAATTGAAGTTCAGCTTCATCCCCCTGCCGATCTCCTTGTTGTGTTCCCTCTTCAAACCCTATCGCATCAATTTCCTGGGGGGTTAGGTCGGCCAGTAACAGGTACTTTCATTGATCATCCACACTCAGCTTAGCCTCTGCAGGTTGGGGTGGCATCTGCAACCCTACGTTTTTTCTTAACCACCTCCAATAACTCTCCTTCTTCTAGGCAGGTGGTATCCATCAGTGTATCTAGGAAGGCCTTTTGCCAGGTATTAAAGGCTACCTGGGCAGTTTTTGCTTTGCTCTCTGCAAGGATCTTCTCTTTCTCTGCCGCGCTAGTGTCTTCACCCTTCTTTCATTTTGTCTTGCCCATTCCTCGTCTCTCTTCTTCATCTCTTCCATGCTCTCACCCTACCTCTGGACCAAGGACACGAGTTTCCACTCTTGGTCCTTTAGCTCTTTGCTCATGGTTTCCTGTTCTTTTTTTCCTTGGTCCAGCTTGTCGGTCATGGTTTCGATCTCTTTCTGCTGCTACTCTAACTTTTGCTTTCTTTCCTCGTCCCTGGCAGTAAACTCAGCAATAAGCTTTTCGATGTGATCAGTTTTTGCAGTCAACTCTTCAAGTTGCACGATCAAGAGCTTGAATTGTATTTGCATCTTCACGAGTTCTTGTGTTTCATCCTCCAGTTGTTGCCTCCAGCCCTCTTCCCTGTCATCGTTAGCTTTTAACTCCTGTTTGAGATCAGAGATCTCCCTTTGCTGCATGGCTAGTACTTGGGTCTTTTTGAGCTGAAATGCAATCACCGACTCTTTTTCTACTGCCAACTCAGCCACAGCTATCTTCCTTTCCTCCTTAGCCTTCTCTAATTGAGAGAGCAGATTGGTGATGTACTCATCGTAATTAGTTGGTGGCATCATTGTTGTGTGGATGGGAGTGGTCGAGGCTTCCACTTTCTAGCGCTTCGGATCCTACCTTGACTCGATGTCTGTGGTGGCCAGCTTTTTCTACCCTGTGGTTGTGGTCTTGGTGCTCTTCCCTTGGGCTAGTTCTTTATTAATAAAGTATTGCATCCACGCCACAAAGTTTGAGACATTTGTGCTGGTGGGGATGCTTAGGTGAGGGTTGTTGATTTGGTGGGAGGCACTAGGAGGGTCGGAATAGGGTGGATGGGAGCCTTGCCTTTGCCCTCAGTGACGGCTAGCAGTATGATTTTTGGCACCTGCATGTTGGAACCGGACCCCTCCTCTCTAGATGGTCTCATAGCCCCTAGGTCATCTTCCTTGCTTTGCTGTTCGATTGATCGGTATGTAGCTTCAGCCAAGTCTTCCTCCTCCTTCCTTCTTAGCTCCTCCTCTTCTTCAGGAGTTCTTCTCTCCCTCTCTTTCTCTGTTTTCCTAAACTCTTCTTCCAATCTATCTGCTTCCTATTTTTTCTTCTTCTCCCTCTCTTCAGCCTCCTTGAGGAATTCCCTCTTTGCCCTCTCTAAATCCTCTTTCTCTTTTTTTTGGCCTTCGTCTTGCTTCTTCTTTTGTGTCGTCTTTTTAACAGGTTTCTTTGCTGTCTTCTTGCTCATTTGTTCCTTATATTCTTCCCCTTCTTCTTCACTCTCAGTTTTGTCACTGGATACCTCTTTGTCCTGGTGAGGGAGCGATCTCTCGGGTGTTTCTCCTTCTCCTTTCTCTACATCCTGAGCCTGTTTTACTGCCTCCTAAATGAGAGCAGTCAAAATGCTTCCGTGGCCAATGACTAAGGCTTTGGATGAGGCCTTCTTTCTTTCTATGGTCTTGGATGTTGGAAAATCCCCACCTGTTGGTTTATTGCTGCCCAAAGTTAGCACTTTTGCCGCCTGGTCAATGGTCTTATGTACATAGCCATTCCAGTCGACTTCGTCCAAGGTGCGAGCTGCCACATTCTCCAGCATAGGCACACTGATTCGATGCATCAAGGAGTTGTAGTGCTGTTGGCTAGAGAAGAGCGCATGCACTAGCTTTGCTTGTAGACGAGCTTCCACATCAGGAATTTCCTGGATACTGATGCCATCATTGGTGAGCACTTCAAGCATGGCATAAACATCTCTCTTATGCTTTTTCTCTACCTTTGGCTCCAACCCAAATGCCTTCTCCACCAAGGCTGGGTTTAAGTGTACCTGCCCCTGCTTGGCCTTTTCTCCCCTTCCCACCGTCACGGTGCCGCACTCCTGGTCTGGGTTGTACATTTTGAGAAACTCCGCACACTTCGTGTGGTCATGCTCTTATGCAAACTTCTCAAAGTACTTTGTGAGGTTGCACTACTCGACAACTCTCTTGGTTGTTTCCTCCTTGTCCACCACATCCTCTATGTTATGGATGGTTTGAAATTTGAGCTCGTTGTAGGTGCGGTTTTCTAGGGTGATGTGATATTGTGTCCTTTCCTCCTCCGTGAATGGGAGTTGTGTTAGAATATCAAGCTCATAGTATGTATGACCGCCGACATTAGCTCTGTCCAGCTGTATCAGCAAGTGTGGGACATTAAATAAGTCAGTGGTCTTAGACCCAGTGTGAATGGTCCTACGGACCTTAGTACTATTGTATACACTTATGTTATGTTAGTAGTCCATGAAAAAAAACGAAATTATGATGAACGATCTGAAGGTCAGGCAGCAGCTCCATTACGTTGTCTCTCCGTCTCTCTCTTCTAACATGGTATCAAAGCCATCATGGATGGGCTCTTGAAGGCATGAAGCTGCGAGAAAGACCTGCAACCTGAAGACTCAGGGCAGAGATTGAAGAGAAGCAGGCTGTCATTGTTTCTGCAAAGAGGTATGTGTTGAATGCATCTTCAGTATATTTGAAGAAGAGTGTGTCAGGACCTATCTGGAGCCTTGTAAAGGCTTGGTTGGTCATCGTTGAGTGGATCTACAGTAAAGGCGTCATCAGTGTGAAGCACAAGAAGCTCAAAACAGTCCACGCAAACTGCGCCAATTTGCTGATCTACATATACTGGCTGAATAAGCACATTTGAATGAAATGGAGCACTTAAATGCTTGCTAAATCATCACTGGAAGATGGTTTATTGTCCTGAAATGCTAACCCATGATGTAGATCTCATTTATGAGCTGTGACAATTGATTATAGATCTGAAAATAGTGAAGACTTGCTGTAAATGAAGGCTGTCCTATTGCTACTGCAGACATAAATCACTACTTGAGTGATCCAGAGCTTGTATGCTTGCTTGGGAAGACATATTCATGATCTGACATGTCAATGCTTGGTTTGGAGCTAATGTATGAGCTGGAATACTGAAGTATAGATCTGAATTTGAAGATAGGATGATGTAAACTAAAACAGGGCAGCATACACCGATCACTCTTTGAAGCATTGAAGCCATTTGATGATCATTTTGAGCTCTACTGAAGTGAGGATTCATTTAGGAAGCATATGTACTGAGTTTGATGCATTTGGATTGCATTTCACTGATAAAATATTCAGATCTAAAATTTTATGATAGGCTGAAAACTATCATAAAACTATCATCATCATGTACTCATTGCCTTGAAGAAATACATGCTTTTTTGTTACCTACATGGAGTTGTATGGTACGCGATATGATTGTTGAATGCTATGAGCATTGAGATGAGCATTGAAAGCTCTTAAAAACTGAAATATAATCAGAGAACAAATGCTTTGACAGTGTATTGGCTGGTCATAAACAGTCCATGTACTTTTTGACATTACTTCTTGAAGACAGAGAGTCTGCGAATGCCCATATGGTCATGTATTGACCTATACACACAGTGGCATATGTATGAAGTGGCTTGAGGATCTCTTGGGCTGAAATACATCTTGGTTTGACATTTTATTGGATGTATACAATCTGTGAGTAGATTTATGTCAATTGTACTTGCTGTATATGCACTGTTTTGTGCCCATATGACTATGTCTAGTTGCCTACATATACTAGCAGATGTCTGGGAAAGTTTGGAGCACGTATGACATGGTTTAAAGTGGTTTTTGACAGTAAATTCACTGTTGGTTTACTGAAAAATTGTGGGTTTCAGACTGCGTATTCTCTTTACTGCAATAAGCTTGCATGACACAGAGATACAATACCTGAAAAGTCTATGCACTGACTGATGTACCTACAGGTTATACCACATGTCTGTGGATGTTTTTGAGGTTGTAAAGGGCTGAAATACCCTGGTTTTTTGCAAAGAATAGTTGCAAAAAATTGTCATAAATAGTTAGGACTGAGGTTGGTCAGAGTGACTTGTTGGCTTGCAGGAAGTTAGGCAGTGACTAAATAGTGTCTAGTACAACATGGCAAATGCATAAAGGACTGACAACATAACCCAGATAGTGGGGGAAAAGCTTGACAGTAACAATTATGCCATATGGAAGTTCCGCATGGAGAACTTCTTAATAGGGAAAGGCTATTGGGAGTTGGTGACTAGAGCGGAAGCTGAACCTGAGCTCCCAGATCGACCTACGGCTCATCAGAGACGATTATACCGAGCTTGGATAGAAAGAGCTCATAGAGTCTTGCATTGGATCTCTTTATGTATCTCAGATGCCATGGTAATGCAGATAATGAACTGCAGCTCTCCTAAGGATGCATGCGACATTTTGGTCAAGTATTATGGCACAACCACAAGTTCCAGGAAGATCCAATTGAAGCAGAAGCTCAACAACATGGAGAGGAAGAGCAGATCTATACAGGATTATGTCATGGAGGTTAAGACCATTGCGGATCAGTTGGCATCTATTAGTTCACATGTTGAAGATGAAGACATGGTTGCTGTGACCTTGAACGCCTTGGGGCCTGAGTACAAGTCTTTTGACACTTCTGTGTCTGTGTGGGGGCTGAAATGCCTGATTTCAATGAGCTAGTTGCATTGCTTATCCATGAAGAGGTTAAGCTTGGTTTGGCTGCAGGATCTAGCAGTTCTAAAAACAAGGATGCAGTTTTCTATTCCAATCAACGTGGCCATGGAAACCGTGCTAGAGGATGGAAATTACAGTAGATGGACGTTAAGAATGCATTTCTTAACAGTGACTTAGCAGAGGATGTCTATATGGTTCAGCCATAAGGGTATGTTCACCCTGATTTTCAGCATTATGTATGCAAGCTGAAAAAGGCACTATATGGGCTGAAGCAGGCTCCGAGAGCTTGGCATGCTAGGATCAGTAACTACTTGCAGAGGTTGGGTTTTACTGTTGGTAGGGCTGATCACAGCCTATTTACAAAGAAGACTGACAGTGGCTTGGTAGTGCTGGTCATATATGTTGATGATTTGATAATCACTGGTGATGACGACTTGGGCATACAGCATGTAATGAAGATGCTGAAATCTGAATTTGACATGAAAGATTTATGTGAATTGAAATACTTTTTGGGTATTGAGGTAATCAAGGCTGAAAATGGTTTATGGCTGATGTAGAAACATTATGCCATGGAAATGCTGAAGAAATATGGCATGGCTGAATGCAAACCATTGGATACACCCTTGATCAAAATGTCAAGCTGGACATTAGCACTGGAGCTGAAATTCAGGTTGTGACTATGCACAGGCAGATGGTTGGAAGTCTGATCTACTTGACCATCACTAGGCCGGATTTGAGTTATGCAGTTGGGCTCATAAGTCAATTTATGCAGAAGCCCAGGAAGCCACATTTGGATGCTGTTAGGCGGATTATGAGATATGTTAAGTCCAATGTAGATTATGGGTTGTTCTATATGAGAGATAAGCCCTTGAAACTAGTTGGATACACAGATGTGGATTGGGCAGGATGCTCATATGATCGCAGATCTACGAGTGGTTATGCTTTTGGTCTTGGAAGTGGCATGATCAGCTGGAGCAGCAAGAAGCAACCAACGGTTGGATTGTCTAGCACTGAGGCAGAGTACAGGGGTGTTGCATTTGCAGCATGTGAGATTTCATGGCTGCTCAAGCTTATGGCTGATTTGGATATTCAGGTGGATGCTCCAGTGACCTTATTATGTGACAATCTCAGTAGTGTACTCCTGGCAACAAATCGAGTTTACCATGCCAGGACAAAACACGTAGAGGTACACTACCATTTTATCAGAGAGATCGTTCTTGCAGGGAGAGTAGATGTTATGCATGTGAAGACTGATGAACAGGTTGCAGATATCTTTACCAAGTCTTTGGGTAAAGATATGTTCAGTAGTTTTAGACAGCTACTTGGAGTTCATCAAATGATTTGAGCTTGAGGGGGAGTGTTAGAATATCAAGCTCATAGTATGTATGACCGACATTAGCTGTGTCCAGCTGTATCAGCAAGTGTGGGACATTAAATAAGTCGGTGGTCTTAGACCCAGTGTGAATGGTCCTACGGACCTTAGTACTATTGTATACACTTATGTTGTGTTAGTAGTCCATGAAAAAAAATGAAATTATGATGAACGACCTGAAGGTCAGGCAGCAGCTCCATTATGTTGTCTCTCCCCCTCTCTCTTCTAACAAGTCAGTGGGCACGGTCTTGCTGCGACATCTTTCGTTCCTGTCATGAACCTAAGTTTTCATTAGTGGTTTCAAAATAATAATTTGCTGGAAAAGAAAGACTCTATGTGTTTATTTAATGAAAGCATTCAAATCCAATGTAGATTCTTCACTTTAGATCTGACCTTTTTTTTTCTTTTATTTCAAAGTTCTCATGCCATTTTCCCAACCTCACTCCTTTTTTACGTGTTTATGCATTTGCTTAATTTTCCTTGGTTTTGGTTCGATTCACCTCACCCCCCTCGCCTTCCAACTTGAGAAGAATCCTTCCTAGGATTGAAAGTTAGGAGGTCAAGGTCATTGTGCAATGTGGTCTAAGATTTACATGTGTAGGAGACAAGTATAGAAATTGGGATTGTACTCTAACTGAGCTTTGCGATCTAGATCAAAGGGTCGACTGCCTACGTGTGTGATGTATGTGAGAACATCTGTTAGGAAGTCACTGAAATCGACATGGCTAGCAATATGTAACTCTTTCTCAGCTAGTATGCGATCAAGGTAGGGGTGTCCGTTGATGTGCTCTTCCATGGGTCGGCCACGAAGGGTGGTTAACACTCTATATGAGGTTGGCGCGACGTAAGTGGGGTCATACTCCGCTGTTTTGATTGCGCGACGCTGCTCGGCGTTGGTCATTATTTGGCATCCTTCAATTTTCCATTGCAATCAAAGAGTGTACCAGTGCCTTAAGAATAGGGATTCAGTATCAACAAGTTTTGATAATTTTGTGATTTCTTGGTCAGTAATGGCAGAAGTGGTTCATTTATAATAGGACGTGATGAGGCGTTATCTGATGGCCTGCTCTTTGGATATCTCGTTGGTGATCAATTCAGTAGCAGAGTTAGAGGCTTTTGTAAATGTAAATTCAAATGTCTCCCAAGAACACGGCATCATTCAAACTTCATTTGCAAAGGGTTCTTGCAGTAGGCCTAAATCCAAGCAATCATAGCTTAGATCTAACGACATGAAAGTGGCATCAAGTTGTCTAATGCAATCGACCACATCCTCCTCTGTGTCCTCAACTAAATCGACGGCCAGTGTTAAGAATGATTTCCGCTCATAAGGGGCTCAAAGGCCTGTTGTGGCGGTTGGGGTTTGATAGAACTAGAGCCTTTGACAACAAATAGTTGCGGTTGTGGGTGTTCTTGAGATTGCAATTGGACCTCTTGAATTAGGGCTGGGGTAGTAGTAGTGATGTCTGATGAACTGCTACCTTTGGTATGGATCAGGGAAGTCTGAGCGGCTCTATCGAGTGTTGATTCATGTGACAGTGTTTGTTGTTTGGGCCGATAGGCTTCTTCGACTTTCTTGGGCATATGTGCGGATGAGCTTGATGGATATGGGTCTTGAAAGTGCTGCGGCTTCTGGCTTTGAGATTTTATGGGGCTTGGTGTGATCAAACTTGAGGGTAGCGTGCGAGTAGTGTCTCTGACCATGCGGGCCTTAGGGATCCATATCCAGGCATTTCCCTCATAGTAGCCTTGCACATGCAAGAGGGCTTTAGGGACCCATCTTGGCTTGATCATGCATCGATTTCTGTAAAATTGTCCCTTGACCTCCTAGGTTTATAGTTTCTGGTATTATGAGGACGTGAGCGTTGACTCCTAGGTGGTGGTTGCGATTTCTTGGGCCTCCATTGAAGCCGAGGCTGTTGGACCTTAGCCTTTGCTGTTGTGAATGACAATTCTAGAGATTCGGTGGTGGGTGGTGGTCGAGCACTACCCCCCTCCTTAGACTTGGCTGCTAACATTTCTACCGGTGGTCTTGCAGACTTTAACGAGGTTGCGCAGCCCTTGTTGAAGGCTGTAACAATGCAAACGTTGCCTATGGCGAGGTGGATGTGCTGCAATTCATAATTAACATTGTAGTGAGTTTGCTTCTTGAAGGTTTGCCCTAGCAGCAATTCTGTGCCTACATCTTCAGTTTTTGGCAACACATAGAAGATTATTGGTACAGTCTCAAACTTGATAGAAAGAGCGGTCCTGCACTCGTTGAGAAGTGCATATAGCGGCCCCTATATGGGCTTAATTTGGCATTGGTGGGCTGTAGTGGTGGTTTACCTAGTTGGGTCCAATGATTGTGAGTTAAGACATTGAAGTCTACTCCCTCGTCAATCAAGGCATTGAAAGCGCATGTTTGCTTGGCAGTGACCGTGATATGTAAGTATGGCAGGTTCTACGGCTTCCTCATCCTCATCATCCATTTCAGTGATCGTGGCTACTTGTACTTTGACTAGGGGTTCTAACATTGGTGGCTCATGCAGAGGATGTGTGGGAAGGTAGTACTTCTTGACATGAATGCCATTGAATAAGCCTATGCCCTTGCCATCTAGAGTCTCGAGCTCAACATTGCCACTTCAGCTGATTGCACGAACTTTGAAAGGTCCAAGACCTCTAAACTTCATTTTTTTCTTATGCCCCTTAACTGAGTACAAGAGTACTAAGTCTCCCTGTTCAAAATCATGCTGCTTGACGTGCTTGTCAAACTAGCTCTTGTGTCGTGCCTTCTCACATATGAGTGCATGAGTGGCCAGAAGACAAGTTTTCGAGAGGCGCTCGAGCTCAACCAGGTGTTGTGTCCATGTCTCCTTTCCTTCCCATCGTTCTTGAAGTGCTATTCTCAGGCTAGGAATGAAAAACTCTACAGGGAGAATTGCTTTAGGTCCGTAGATCAACCTAAAGGGAGTCTGGCCGACAGCCATTTTATAAGCTGTATGGTAAGCCCACAAGGCTGCCATAAGCTTGTTATCCCAGTCGCTACGTGAAGCAGAGACGACTTTGGTCAGGACGTTTACAAGAATCTTATTCGTGGACTTCACCTGGCCATTTTATTGAGGGTAGTATGGAGAGGATTTTTGATGGATAATAAGAAAGGTGGATAGAAGATGCGCTATCACTTCATTAATGAAGTGTGTGCCTTGGTCACTGACTAGTTCGATGGGGCAGCTGAATTGTGAAATCACCTGCTTCCACAAGAACTTGGCAGTCGTTCTAGCATCATTCTTTCATGTCGCTCTTGCTTCTTCCTATTTCGTTAGGTAGTCTATGGCCACAATGATGTATTTGGCATGTGAATACTGTGCAGCTGGGCTGATGGGTCCTATGAGGTCAAATTTCCATTTTTCGAAGGGTTGTCATGAAATGATTGGGGTCAACTCCATTTGATCCTTGCGAATCGGGACCTTTGTCCATTGACACTCATCACAATGCTTAACAAATCGTGCTACATCACAAAACAACGTTGGCCACCATAGTTGGGACTGTAGCACCTTGCGGGCTATCGTGTCACCGCTAAAGTGCATGTTTAGGTTAGACCTTGGGCGGATTTAATTCTGAATATTTAAAGTGTATTTTGTAAGTTTGAAAGTTAGTTGGTTTTCGGATCTTGGAAGTTGGATGGTCATAGGTATGCCTATATATATGATATCGTTTGAGTTTTGTGTACACCTATTAGTTTCTTGGCGGATTTTTCTGATGTAGCTATGGCGGAATACAGTTATGACAATCTTCTTGGCAGTTTCTAGTCTCTTTACTTGTCTATTTCCCATTTCGTTTTTCAGTACGGATTTTGTGAGAGAGAGAGTAATAGTCATGTGGAATCATGTGTATGTTTGAGGTGAAGGAAGAGTGTTGTCAGAGGGATGAGAGTTGTGCACTGAATGTATTAGGGTGGATTGAGTATAGGAATGCAGTTTTTTTAGGCTCTCCCAAAGCAACAATAAACACTTTCGTTCACGGTGCTTGTGGAAGGTATTCATGGTCGAATCCACTTTTCTTCTATAGAAGGTTGAGTGCTAAGAGGATGCAGAGCAGAATAGGAAGTCATATATGTGGTCGAACCTATGTCTCTTGGAGAGTCAAATGCTAGGAGGTAGTCAGGATGGAAGAGTCGAATCAAGTTCTTCATTCATATTTTACTAGGTGGGCAGAAAGACAGTGGAGGTTGCATCAGCAGGAGGATGACCTTAATGTGGAAGAAACCCTTGGAATGCAAAGCGACAGCACAGGGTATGAGTTTGAGATGAGTGTAGAAGATTTGGAGGATGTTGAGCATTATGGGGGAATTTTTCAAAACGAGGAACAACAATAGCAATGGACACCAGTTGAGATAGGAGGAGTAGTTTTGCAGCAAGTATTTTTTGCAAGAAGGAGGTTACAATTCGATCCGTTGGGATTAGGAGGGGGCTTACTAGCACCACCTCCATCACCAATGACATCAGCATCTTCTACATGTAATCTATCCCCAAATACTCGGCGAAGGATGGCAGCAGCTAGGTGTCAAGTTCGGGAGGTTTTCAAGGAAGTCAAAAGAAGACCCCGATTGCCACATAGCTCAGTTTGAGACAAGATGGTAGGCCAGAGGATTTGACGGAGTATATGATGCTCAGCATAAAATGCGACAATTCAAAGCAACTTTGCAAGGAAGAGCCATGCAGTGGCTAAGCAATTACAACCCAACTCATTTTGCAGATTACTTGGATTTAAAGGCAACATTTTTAAATAGATTTCGGAAGGACAAAACTTCTAATGATGTTCTTGTTAAGCTAAAAGCAATTAAGCAGAAGAAGATGTTTGTGGAGGACTATAGTAAAAAATTCAATCAATATCTGAGATGACTTACAGCAACAGAAAGGCCAACTGATGAGATGTTAGCCGGATATTACATGAATGGCTTGAGAAAGGAGCTGCGGAATGCACTTGCAGGAGTGGATGTTGAAGCAAGATTGAATGATTTAATACAAACAGCAACTAGAGCACAAAAGAGGTTTGGAGTGATTGATTCAAAATCCACAAAGCGGAGTTTAAGAAAGAAGAAAGGGAGAAAAAGGAGATCTTTGGATGATAGCAATGACGATGATTCTGAGTCAGATACAGATTCAAGTTCCAGGTCAAGAACAAGTAGTGGATCTGATTCTAATACAGATTTTGATTCGGATTCAGAAAAGGAGGATAAGAAGAGGAAGCAAAAGAAGCAGGATAAGGACAAGCCAAAAGACAGTTTGGTGGAAAAAATGGTGGAGAAGAAGCTGAAAGAAATGGGGGTCAAGCAGGAGGCTGAGTCAAGTAAGAAACCTCATTGTGATATATATGGCATGGATGGTCATAAAACACAAAATTGTTGGTATAATCCGAATTACAAAGGCCCAATACTAGAAAGGCTTCAACAAAGAATGCAGCAAGGTATAACACAAGTAGCTGCTGATATTATAGGACAACAGAGGACATTTAACAATCTGGGATGGAGAGGATCTCAAAATCAACAGTGGAGGCCACCTTATAATTAGAATCGACCATATAGAGGTAATTTTAATTCTGTCTTTAGACAAGATATGGTGGTTATCAAAATTACAGGCCATGGGGAGGAAATTGGCAGCAGCAGCAGTAGGGATGGCAACAACATCAAAATTGGAATCAACAAAACTGGAATCAGCAAGGATGGGATCAACAGGTATAGAATACACAAATATCACAGTTACTTGCACCACCTGCACAACAGGGACAGGAAACTAAGGTACCTCAAAGTAATCTTATTGAAGTAGAAGTGAAAGAAGTTGAGAAGGAAAGTCCTCTAGTGGAGGATCAGGTGACAAATCAAGTGACAGCCGAGTGTTCTCCAGAATGTGATTGCTTTTAGTGTAAGACAATAGAGCCTGAAGCATTGGCAGTTACGCGTTCAAAAGCTAAGATTAAATCACCACTTGACTAGGAGGAACAGAAGGAGGTACGTGATGAGGTTGCTGAGGAAGTGGAGCAATTTGGAAAAGAAATGGTGACATCTGGGCAAAAGCAAAAATAGCTTAAAATTGGTGGAAATTCAGAATAGCATCAAAAGCCTTATTTGAGGAACTGTTAAATACTCCTATGCAATTTACATTGGATTAGCTACTTTCTTTGCTTCCCATTTTCAGGGACAAGCTGTATTCAGTCACAAAGAAGTCACATGTTGCGGATTTTACGAAAGCAATACAAGAAAATGTTGGGGCTTATCAGATCAGTCCTGATGATGTGGATTTCACTATTCCTATGGTAAATCTAGAGTTTGATGGTCGAGTGTTTTCGGATGTTCTGCTTGATGGTGGATCTGGTGTAAATATTTTATCAGAGGTAAAATTTTTGAAGATGACAGATGCTAAACTAGAGCCTGCACCATTTCAAGTGCAAATGGCAGATCAACAAAGAGTCCAACCAATCGGAATGCTAAGAGGTCAAATACTTAAGGTGCATGGGTTATCTTTTCAAGTGAATTTTGTGGTTTTAAAAATGCAGGATGCAGTGAATGCTTATTCTATGCTTCTGGGAAGGCCACGGTTTAAAGCTTCAAAGCTTAAACAAGATTGGGATCGGAATGAGGTCATTGTGAAGAAGGACAAACATTCTGTCAGAATTCCTATGACTGCAAAGAAAAAGTTGCCAACATCTGTCAAACCTATGATGGCTCAGACCATAAATTTGGCTGAGGAAGTTGAGGATGATGAGGAGGCATGGTTTATGAAAGCAAATCCAACAGTTGTTCCTGTTTTTGAGGTGGATGTAGAGCGAATTTTGAAAAATTATGTTTTTAAGGAGAATCTAGGTAATTCTGATGAGAAGTCATCTTCTAAGTTAGGGACTATAGCACAAAATCAGGAGACTGATAAGGAAGCGAAAATTAGTTCTGACTCCAAAATGGTGAAAGACACGGATTATTTTGATGATGCAGTTCGACCAAAAGGAGCTGTTACAAGGGCAGAATTTCTGTATGACAGGTTAATGGAGAAAGTTTCAAGGGTCAAGGAGGATGATTTGCAGGAGTTAAATTTGGGATCTGCCACAAGTCCTAAGATGGTGAAGAGTCTTTTAAGGAAGATCTTAGACAACTGTTACAAGAATTCATTGATGTCTTTGCTTGGGACTATTTGGATGTGAAAGATATGGATCCAAAGGTTTACAAACATCAGATCAACTTGAAGGAAGATGTAGTGCTAGTAATTCAGCAATGATATTGAATGAATCCCAATTATGCAAAGCAAGTGAAGCAGGAATTGGATAAACTACTGCAAGTGGGTTTCATTATACCTATTGATCAAGCAGAATGGCTATCACCAATAGTTGTTGTCCCTAAGAAGTCGAGGAAGATTCGTGTATGTGTTGATTATAGAAAATTGAATGTTGCAACTGTTGGTTGATCCATTTCCCTTACCCTTTATGGATTCAATCCTTGATGATGTGGCCAGACACAAGATGTACAGCTTTCTTGACGGTTTTTCAAGTTATAATCAGATACGGATGGCTGAGGAGGATGTCGCCAAAATTGCATTTATAACTTAATGGGGGTGCATTTGCCTACACAATAATGAGCTTTGGTCTAAAGAATGGACCATCGTCATTTTCTAAAGCAGGTTTTAAAACATTTGAGTCATATTTGACCGAGTTTATGTAGATTTTTATGGATGATTTCTCAGTGTTTGGCATTAAGACAAAGCATTTGGATTACCTCAGGAAATGTTTAGAGAGGTATCGAATGTTTAGGATGTCTTTAAATCCATACAAATGTGCAATTTCTGTGCAAAGAGGGAAGTTTTTAGGCCAGATCATTTTTGAGGAAGGTATGTCAATTGATTCTGATAAGATTAGTGCAATTCAGAATGCAGCGGCTCCTGATAATTTAAAGGCAGTGATGAGGTTCATGGGTCAGGTAAAATGGCATAGTCGATATTTACAGTATCTTGCAGATGTCAATACACCTTTGACTTATTTGACAAATAAGGATGTTGAATTTGTTTGGGGAGATTTTCAAGAAAAGGCTTTTCAAATCCTAAAGAAGATGCTTGTGGTTTCCCCTATTATTCAACCACCAGATTGGCAACTACCATTTCATGTATTTGTGGATGCATCTGATCTAGTAGTTGGAGTTGTTTTGATGCAGAAGAAGACCCGAGGGTGGTTTCGTCCTGTGTATTATACAAGTCGGATGTTGAGACCAGCTGAGAGGAATTACACAGTTACTGAAAGAGAAGCTTTGAGGATGATTTTTGCTTTGGAAAAGTTTCGGCATTATTTGCTTGGCAACAAGGTCATTTTTCATGTGGATCATCATCGCGAAAGACTTTGAAGCACCCCTTCCTGGTTTGAACCCCTTTTTGTGGTCTCTTCCCTCCTCCACAAGTATCCCTTCGAAGAGCTGCTACGAAAGGAAAGAACAGAAGACTCATAAAGGACGGTGGCATTTTAAAAAGGGAATTCGCAAAGCTGCATCCACGATGGAAAGGCTGCAATTGCGATGCCTCCTAAGAAAGCCCAAGACGCAACCGCAGGAGGATCGTCTCCTAGCATCCACATGGACATCTCACCCCAAGTCTAGGTTTTCATTCCTAATTTTTATTTGGTATTGTTATAATCGAGCGAGGATACTTGTTGGAAAATAAGGATGCATTTTTCGTCTTAAATGCTTTAGAAAATTGATATGCATTTAGTCCATATTTACAAAAATAGAATTAAGGTAGCATACTTTGTTTAAACATGGAAGTATAAACTGCATGTCACATTATTAAGCCATATCGTCTTCGCAATGAGTCATCATGGGAAGTGCTAGGAATCCTTAGGAAAGTGCAAGGCATGAAATGATTCTTACGACGCATAACTCTAGGCAATTATCGTTTGTCAACTGCATAAATTATCAAGTAAAAGGTTACTTGTTTAGCATGAATTTTATTCCCAAGTTATAGGAAGATTAGTTGGAATTAACCTAACCCATGGTGCCTGACCTTAAATCGATAAGTTAGGGTTGAAAAATCAATTTAGGAGTAGACAACGAGTCATGTGTTTATGAAATGATAACGTAACTATCTTCAAGAGTTAAACAAATTGGCATAAACCTAAACACCTAAACCGCGGAGTACTCGTTTAGAATGAGTTAAATTCCAAGAAATTCACTAGGAATCAATACGTGACCTAATCGTACGTATTGCTAAAACTGAAACTCCTATACCCTAAATACTTGCCCACATTTACCGAATGTAGGGACAGTGAAACATATTTGGGAAGTGATCTAGGGTTTGTCCCTAAGATTCTTACAAGATGGAACTTGAAACCCTAGGACTGATGACGTCAGCCTAATGTAATCATAAATAGATTGTTTCGTGACTCCATTTGATGAGTAGAATAGTCTCATAGTTCGATGCAACAGTAGTGCAACAAGTGCGGAGTCGTATGATCTTGTGATTGGATCACAAGGGAATGGCCAATTCTCGCAATGAGGTTGGTAGATCCTTACGCAAGTTATCTTGCAAGAGGATGAATAATCATCCTAATATAGTATCTTTCTTGAGTAAAGAAAATTTGTTTGGAAGTAAAATGATCAGCCGATAAACTGAAATAATCTATGAACTTATGGTTTGACCAAGTGAGGTTAGTAGGGTACGCCCTAACCCAAGATACAGGGGATCTTGCCAAGTCGCAAGTCATCCCGAATCAAGTGCTGAACACATTCGAGAGAAAGGATTCATTCCTTAGCAGTTTGCCAATAAAAACAACCAATGGAAATGTTTGTGCTTGTTACAGATTTAAGAGTATTGTTTGGCTTTGTTTGATCAATGAATTAAAAGTTAGATGGATATCTAATACTTCAAGTTGAAGGCCTGAAGGGAGAGGCAACTTCAGTTACCCCCGACTGCCTACTTGACCCTAACCAAGGGGGTTGTTAATCATGCCGAGAAGGTGGACCAAACCTGCCGCGAGAGGTCTTTCCGTTGAGCACTACTTGGAATAGGAGGACGCTTGGGTGCCAGAGGGGGCTCTGGCTGTAAATCCCTCGCCTTCCGGGCCCTACACAAGAGGCTAACATGACTCAGGATTGGATCTCGAGGCCCGCATACTAGTCCACGGGTGGAAACTTGGATTAGTGATCCCTGTGGATTGCTGGATAGCCTTCGGGGGGATTGTGGATAAGCCTGCGGCCTGGACTTTATGTATTTCAAAGATAAATATGATAACTTGTTAAAAAGAAACTTGTTTGATGTTGCTTTCTATGTCAAGTGCTATGGTTACGTAAAAGAACCAGTGCCTAACGGGCTAATTAAGAAAGCTAATTGATACATGTTCAATTAAATGTCTTAGGTAATTAAATAACTAAAACAACCCGAGGAAAGTGCGGTGAATGGGCCATAGGTCCGTCCTACGGATGGGTGGTCCCGGTTGGCCGAGAACTTTTCTCAAATCACGATGGACAGCCAGAAGATCATCAAAGAACACGAACAACAAAAGCGTTGACCTAGAGTTATAATTGATCCCACTTTACGTTGTTTTAGGGGAACGGAATGGGACTATGCCTTATGGCAGAGAGATTGAGCTTCGCATCCCTCTCATTTCCCATTCTCCTTGAACCAAGTGTAGCATGAATCCGCTTCGGACCTGGCGTTTCTGTGTAAAGTAGTTCGCTTGGGTTCGACGCTAGTTGCCATCAGAAAATGACCAATAAGCAAAAACCCTTTGGAAGCCCTCGATCTCAACTTCGCTTTGATATCACTGGTGCACAAATCGGATGCAGTATGCATGCGTAGTAAGCGTTGGAAGCTCCCTAAGAACAAAAGAACTCTACTTTTGCACAAAAAACAAGAGAGAATACTTGCATGACATGAAGGAAAAGACTAATTGGGTACAATCTCCCCCCATGCCTTGTGTGAGCGCTCCACAAAGTATATATTTGATATATTATTTATCTTCAAGCTCAAAAAATAGCCCAATTTACAATTAGCATGCTTTAGCTTTTGTGTTTGCTTTTGTCCCACTAAAGATCTAAAGCTATTGGGCGCCCAAAGAGTTAGGTTGTGCCCAAATACAATGTCCAATAACAAATATTTAAATCGTGTGTCCATACACATACAAAATAATAAATAAATATCAGGAGCTTCAATAAATAAGCACGTCAAAATAAATATTGGCACCATGCCTAAGATGCACGCCCATAAAAAATGATAATTTTTTCTAAATAACTTGAATACACACTATCACCCACAATGTTTCCCAATGCCACCGTTGCCTGCTCTACACATAAACTAAAGCATTCACAATTGTTAGAAAATAATAAAATTAAATCGACAACAGTGAATACCTAGTAGTATTCAGCTACAAAATAAAAAAATTTGTTAGAACTCAATCCTAACCTTAATTTATTACAAGTGCCCACTCTAAACTCATAAACGTCCATTAATTTAAATATGTATTTTGCGGAATCACCCGCTATGGAATCACCCAGTTGCACATTAAATTAACAAGACGCCTGAAAAGGACAAGTGTCCCCATCAACTTTTCGCACAAGGAATCCACCTTGTGTATGAGCCCTGGCAACAAATATAATTTTATAGAATCCACTGCAAAACCTCACGGAATCCACCATGGAATATGCCTCCTGGCATCAATGCCACTCTGAGAAAAAAAGTAGGTGAAACCCGAGCATGGAATTTTGTCGCAAAGAGTTTGAGAGAGAGCAAAGAGAGAGTGAAAGAGATTGTGGCATTGGGAGGGAGAGGGAGAGGGAGAGAAAGAGAAAAAGAGAGAGAAGGAGAGATTCTCACCATTGCCACTGCCATTGTTAATCGCGAAGAAGAGGGAGAAGTGCAGGAGGGAAGAAGAGGGGCCATGAGACAAAGAATCCATCCTCGGGCCTTTGTGGTAAGTACATTGCCTCCTCTTGGTTTGTTCTTTTTCTTCCTTATTTTCTTTTGTTTGTTTCTCTTCAGAATGAGATGCATTGAGGGAGGAAGAGAGGAAATAAGAGAGGGAGAAGAAGAAAGGAAAATGAAGAGAGAACAAGAGAGAGTGAATAAATATGAAAGATAACACAGAGAGAGAGAGAGTGTGTGTGTGTGTGTGTGAAAAACATGAGGGGGCAGACAGAAACAAAGAGAGGGGCAACAAAGAAAGAGAAAGAGAGAAAGAAAGAAAAGGGGGAGAGAACATGAAACAAAGAGTGCATAGAGAGGTGGATAAATTGTGTTTGGTTAGTTAGAAAACTAAAGCTACTCTTTGAGGGAAGGGGGTGTTTAAATTGCCCATGGATTTTTTATACAGCAAAGTGGTCTTGGTTAGACAAGAGAATTCTATTAAAAATCTGAAATGCTAGATTAGGTCAAGTTAGGAATGATCGAATGTCAACTATCCTAGTGTATCATCCTAGATCCAAATTAGTGTTATTTTAGTAGGCCTGAGTTGAGACTATACCTTATTAATAAAGTGGTTGATGCATATTACTCCCCCTCATTTCTCACTCTCTTTAGGCCAATGCAATGTTCTACTTAAGTTTGAGAGATGATAACAAAGTAGTTATCTGAAGCTAATGTTAGATAACCATGGTATGAGACTATAGTCACGATGGCTTGCTTTAGGTTGATCCTTGTGGGATTGAGGTGGAACTTTCCCTACTAGGAGGTAGACTTAAGTAGTTTGAGGTAATGTAGTTTGATTATTACAAGGGAGTTTTGAGTAGAAGTTACATTAATTACCTCTTGATCAATTTGTGCCATTAGGATTTGGTGGATATACATGTTACAAATATAGATATGCACCTAGATATGACTATAGTCTCTAGATTTGCAAGGCCATGCACTCTCTAGATTTTGGATGAAAAGGGATCAATTTGTGCATATCTTAGATTGACTTTATGATCTTTCTCCATTATGAAAGGTGTTGGATATGGAATGGCATGTATTGCTTTATCAAGGTTGATAATCTTCCCTATATTAGAACAAACCTTAATTAGATATAGTGGATAGAAAATCTAAAAGTTGTTTAATGTTCATTTTGAAGGAATCTAGGGTTAACCATACTATTAATGTATCTAATTTCCATGGATAAATCTTTATAATAGGATTCTTATCATGATGTAATGTCTCTTAGCTATGTAAAAAACGTAAGTAAAAGATGACTCTTTGCCTTCTACTTGTGTAAGCCAATAGCTTCTAAAAATGTATGTTAAAATGTAAGAAGGTTTATATGGAATCTTTATAATGTATATTAAACTAGTTTGTTATGTGTTGTAAACCAAGACATTTTAGTTTGACATTAGTTCTATTGAGTTACAAGGAAGAAATCCCTTCTCAAACAAATTAAAAAAGAAAAAGAGAATGACAACAAAAACTAGTTGTTTGTTGTAATGTAGACAAAATGGAAAATGATGATGGTCATGATGTTCAAGATCGCAAGGTGTATCTTAATCAGCATGTCCTGTGTCCTTGCTCTCAATGCAAATTGGCAATCAGAAGAAAGCATCGCTTTTCTATAGAATATGTATGATGCTTTGGTGAGTTCCAATCAAATATTATTGATCAGGTGATCTCAAACTTTGAGCAAATAGTAAGAAAAGTGTGTACCAATCATGCCTTACATTTGCAAACTAATTGAATATCATATACAAAAACATTAGACATGGACATAAAATTTATACAAGGAGGTGATGTCTCATCCCAAAGAGGAATACACCTATTGCGTCTAGTTAGAAGAGTTTGTGGGTGTGCGATGGATGGAGTGCCTGAGCCAATCCACAACTTAGAAGGCACGACTCAGTCTATACAATCAATACTAGAGGAGACAAGTAGCCTCTTGGACCTTCCTCCAATCTTGGAGCCTGATATAGAGACAATGATTGATACATTGATACCCATGGATACCGAGACATTTGATCCGCTAAGAGAGGAAGCATCCATACCATTATATGATGGGTGTCTCACCTGAGGATGCTACTTGCACTCCTAAGTGTGGAGGAAAAATATGGGTGGATCTATGCGAGTGTGACTGAGTTGTTCAAGTACATTCTATGTATGCTCTGTTGATTTTTTTTCGGCACCATTATATAAAAAACTTGTACTTTTTCAAGGTGTTTTGTGATTTTTTTCAAGTTGCTAAAGCATCATATATTACCACTTGGAAATATCATACTTGAGTCTTGCAATGATGCATGTCATGTTTTATGAAAGTTTGGCATGGACAACAACAATATCCATGCATGTGTTAATGATTACGTGTTGTTTCGAGGAGTATGGGACTATGGAGACATGTCCAAAGTGTGGTGCTCATAGGTATCAGCAAGACTTGCAAGGGCAAACCATCCCTCAGAAAGTTCTTAGATACTTTTCACTTATCCCTCATATACATCACATGTTTCTACATCGTGCATGGGGACCTTGACAATGTGGCATGCGCAGAATAGATCCACAGATGGAGTCAAACAGATATCAATGGATTCACACATATAAAGCCGCATTGACTCTACCTTTGAATGCAGGTAGAGGAGGTTCACAAAAAGATCATAATCAAAGGTTTTAGGATTCTTCAAGAGTTAAAACTGTGATAAACCCACTTGATAAGTCTGGTATGATTGGAAGAACATCAAGATAGGATAACGATAGAGGAGAATAGATTTTTAAAGCCTTAGATTTAATAAGAAATGCTACAAGATTTTTGGCAACTGCATACTACTGGGGTAAAAGGCCTTTGGGCCTGCTCATGTACACTGTGACCACCCATTCTTTATTCATATATAATGAAGGGGATGCAATGGCAGTGGAGAAGGAGAAGACGAAGATCCGGGAGAGAATAGCACACACAATGTAGGTACTGTTCAATTGAACTGACAGCCTTAATGCACTATCATATTATATATGAATAAAGAATGGGCAGTCACAGTGTACACGGGCAGGCCCAGAGGCCTTTTACCCCAACAACCTCCCACTAAAGGGCCAAAGTGGTTGGGGAGTGAAAACAAAGAAAAGGAAAAAAAAAAAAGACAAGGTGAGGAATCATGACATCTCACCCAACGCCCAATCGAAAAGCGAGCTGTGCAAGAAACCTCTACAGAAGAAGAGTCAAGCATCCCCGAGTCCATGACATTCAGGAGATAAGCGATCCCACAACTCCATACAATGGAGCAATCCAAGAATGCTTCTCATGAAGCAAACACAACTCATCAGTGCACAGCTCTAAATCATCAGAGTCGCGCATAGCATCACTGTAGAGCATACAAGACAGTGGAGACCAATCAAACTCTCCAAAGTCAATCACTGAAAGAGAGCCAACATCTCGAACACTCGTCCAACGGGGTCTCAAGACTACATGCAGCCTCAGTGAAGCAGAAGACTGACATATGGCTGGCTATCTAGCCTGCAAAACTATAAGAAAATGGATCTCATGAGCCTGCAAGGGGTCTAGCAACTGACCACCAACATCCTGACCCTGACTGCTATGCATAGCTATGTCATCAGGGCCAATAAGTGCCTCATTTTCAGCATAAACAGCTTGTTGTAATGGCACTATAGTTGCTGTAAAATCAGCCATAAGCGTACTGAACGCTCATCAAGAGGCCTGAGAGGTGTTTGCGTCTCATAGAAGACAGCATGACGACTGCGTATGACCTGCTGGGCATCCAAATCCCGTAATCTGTAGGCCTTAAAGTCACTCCATAACCAAGGAGGATACATCTATATGACATAAGCTCATGTGGCATACGTATAGATGCCTGGCAACCAAACATCCTCAAGTAATCATAGGAGGGCTACATGCCACTCCATGCCTCACGAGATGTAATACCATCCGAGGTTAAGCACGGCATCCTGTTAACCAAATAGACTGGCGTCACAAGGGCCTCATCCCAAAAGCTATAAGACAACCTAGCTGTTGTAAGCATAGAAGTAACCTTTCCCTGTAAGGTCAGGCACATGCCATGAGCAATCTCATAATACCGTGGGCACAAGAAATCAATGCCATACTACTGACAAGAGATCCGAAAGCTGGGAGAGAGAGCATGACTCTCATAATCCATCTACAAGCACCTATGCACTAAGCAATGAGAACCAACTCTAGAACCTCTAACCAAAACCAAGCAACCATGACAAATCTTCCATGACCTATCCTAAAGAGAAACAGAGTAATCTGCATCATGCAACTAACTGACAAAAATCAAGCTCTTACTAAGCATAGGAACATGTAAAACATCCCTAAGCATAAGAGAAGTCCCATTAGGCAAAGCTAGGTGTATGTCCCCTATACCAAGAATAGCATAAGTTTGCTCAAGGTGCCCAAAGAAATGCATCCATCGAACTCCCTGTAAGTAGAGAACCATGCTCTATGTGGAGTAACATGACAAGATGCCATAGAATCCAATAGCCAATCTGAGGTGTAGGCCGTATCACTGAGCAAGAAAGTTGTAGGGAAACTAGATGACAGGATTACATGCTCAACTGCATCATCACGGGTAACAACATGTACCTCACCACTAATAACAGTGGTAACACCCGCTGCATCTCCTGTATCTCTGACTCTCTGCTTATGTCGAGTCCGTCTCTGTCTCTGCTGCTCTCTAATCCATCTGAAACATTTTCTTTTAACATGCTCAAGCTTCCCACAATGGAAGCATACATTTCTAGAAGAAGAATATGTAGAAGACAACAAGGAATCCAAGTCATCATGAATAGGGCTATCCATAGCATCCACAGAGCTCAAGGAGTCGAGGGTTGTCCCAACATAGGGAACCTGCTTATCAAGACAACTGTCAATAGAAGCACAAGTGGTAGAAGCATGCTACAAAGGCTCATGAAACCTCAACAGACAGGAGGACATAAAGGCATCAACCAAGGATGCAAAAGCTCCCAAATGAAGAAGAGTCGTAGCCAACTGCATGACATAACCAACCACAGTACCGTAAAGTATAAGACATCTGTCATAAGAGCATATGGTATTCAGCCATGAAATCAGCCCATAACCATAATGGCAAACATGACTTTGCAGTACATTAGACCACATAGTAGCATCCAAGTCAATGCAAGATCGGTAAGTGGCATAAGATCCTGCAATGGTCAAGTTCCAGGAGAAGCCCAACTATCTGTACAACAACATCCAAATAAGTGGCTCTGTAAAGTACATGACAGTAGAAAAAGTGCATAGCCAGGTAAGAATCAAGAGCAACTGCTCTTTGACCTATATGGGCAAAAGCAACCTGACTAGCATAGAAGCTAGGGAACACAGAAGCAACAAAGCCATAATTGCTAAACCCAAGCACTACCAAGAAGTCTAGTGATCAAGGAGTAATCGGCAAAGAACCAAGCATCAATGAGCAATGAAATCTCAATAACCAACTGCCAAGACAATGAAGCAAGCACTTCTCAAAACATGTATTTGTATCCAAGTAAATCCAAGATCCATAATCAAGGCATTAAGGGCCAAATAGCATCCAAGCTATAGAAGTGATAAACCAACCAAATGCAAATTGCTCCACGGAATTCTCAAATGCAAGTCGATTCAAGCCCAAACATCTGCCATACTACAGTGAACCCAAAAGCATCCACATTAGACATCAGTCCCATAATGGGTAGCACAGGGCATAAACCTTGTCAAGTGAAATGCCATCTGCAAAGAAAATGACAGTGAACCAAGAGTTGAGCTCTACTCTAGTCGGGAGCACCTGTATAGGCATAACCAAACTGGAGGTAAAATAACCTGTCAACCAAGGTAGCATAAATCCCAACCAACAAAAAAGTGTCCACATCCAAATCAAGGCTCAATAGCTCTCAAATAGCATATCCGAATATAAACCATGATGACCAAGCATCAATACATCCAACAAGACACCCGAATGTCAACAAAGAGCATTATGCATAAGCCGTCCCTGATAAAACCTTGCTGCCTAAACAATGTACAACAATAAATCCCTACATAAATCAAGCTATGGAAGCTCAAACCAAGTCCCAAAGCATCTCAAAACATTGGGTAAACATCTCCAAAGCATTTGGGCATCAAATACCAAGCCTTGGGAGCATCACATAAGCTAAGAGCATGACATTGTCTTATTGTAAATCAACTCAGATTTGTTACAAAAAAATTTGTGATCAGAATTTGGCAGATCAAACACCATCATTGTGTCCAGAGCATGCCAAAACCCCAAGTTAGACTCTTACCTTGCCTAAATCAGGTTTCGAATGCCCGAGATATGAGAAAAACTGGGATTTTTTAGCTAGATTTTGAAACATGCGCAAAAAAACGTGAGCTGCTACTGTGGGGCTTGTTGGTTATGCTGAGGATAAGGGGAAAAATGAGGGCATACAAGGTACCCAATGAAGCCAAGGAACACCTGCAAAGAGCCTATGAGGGCTGAGGAGAGGCGGGAGATGAAATCTTACCTCGAGGGGAAGAAGCCATGGCTGACATTGAAGCTCCAAGCTCTAGGTCTTCAATCCGGGCTGAAATAATACTTGGCCAAGCTCCACGATCAACCTCTGATCCAAAGCTCTGATACTAGTTAAAGGGGATGCAATGGCAGTGGAGAAGGAGAAGAGGAAGATGCGGGAGAGAAGAGCACACACAATGTAGGTGCTATCCAACTGAACTGACATTCTTATTGCACTATCATATTATATATGAATAAAGAATGGGTGGTCACAGTGTACATGGGCAGGCCTAAGGCCTTTTACCCCAACACGTAGTACTAAAGTGGATCTGTGATGATTTGAGTGCAAAAGTGGAGGATGAACAGGATGATGGAGAAGAACCCATGAAAACAATATGTCTTATTGTGGTTGTTCATCAGGCTCGAGATTCAATGTGTTATTAAGAAGAAGATGGTGTCGTGGAATAATCTCGATCATTGCCTGCGTTGCCTGTGGTCAAGGACAGGGTTTCTATGCGACGCCATGATTTTCCCTAACTAATGCATATCATTAGTCCACTCACCACGAGGAAGATAAATTGCAAGTGCTAAATTTTTCAACTTTCAACAAAAACAACTGTTGTAAGCTAACGATGAGGCACTCCTTAATCATATAAGAGCTTTGGGCCAATGTTTTAGCACAGAGTGAAGATCTTTATTCGTTAGCCCTGTGATTGCAGGCTATGGTAGAGTTATTAAGCTGGTGACACTCGAGGAAGATATTAATACCATCGGCAACAACAAGTTGGATATTATAGTATATGCTTAATGTTACTGGATGATGATGGTCTTTGCTGAGGGAGGAAGAAACCTTTGACAATGTGCAGATGATCATAAAGATGCTTATTGCTCGATGAACGTCTTGTAATCTCGCTCATGCAAGATGCTTAATTCACGAGATGCTAAAGGACATATTGCACTCACCTATTACTGATGAATTCTAGACATTATCTGATTTAGCATGATTAACATGATTGAGAGCTTGAAAATGAAACTCAAGCACCATATATAAGTTGCCAATATGTCCATGAAGTGAACAAAAAAATCCTGCACTGTCTGCGATATCCTAGCCACCTAACCTTAATGTAAGTGGATATCATTATTAAGAGCTTGATCTTAGTGCTCAAGCATCTTTGCCATATCAAAGTTGTCGAAGAAGAAGAGGTTATGAAGGAAAAGTCAAGGCTGTGAGGGCTAGTTGTTGCATGTACATATTTTCTTTGGCTCGAAGAACAAATCACTTATTGTTGAGATTTCTCTATGGAATTTAATGGACTTCCAAAAGTCTCTGCAGGTGACT
Organism: Lygodium microphyllum; assembly: GCF_053477565.2. Lineage (NCBI taxonomy): Eukaryota > Viridiplantae > Streptophyta > Polypodiopsida > Schizaeales > Lygodiaceae > Lygodium > Lygodium microphyllum. Next base: position 97,591,634 of record NC_141164.1, read on the forward strand.
TTGTCATGGTGATGATCAATACAACTCTATCCAAATCAATACAGTCTTGGATCCTGAGATAAATGTTGTCATGCTGCTGTAATCAAATTTTGAAATGGTTTTGGTGAATATGACTATTAGGAAGAGACCTTCCTCAACCTTTGGAACCTTAAAACTTGGAAGTACCATATCATCATTACCAAATACACTTCAATTTGTTTCTCTTCCATGCATATTTGTGGCTTTTTACTCTCTCTTGTGAATCCAAACTTTGAATATCATGTGAGAAAATATACATTGATCTTATTTAAAACTATCCTTTGAGTGCATCAATTCATAAATTCCATGTCTTAGATCTCATGTTATGATGTATTGTGAAGATTGAGATCCTTGCATTCCCATTTCACCTTACCATGTTGAGATTCAGAGAGGCAGAGACTGAGTGAGGAGAGCAAGCATGCTCTCATCTTCTTCATTCATTCATGCTCTGATTACCACACACAAAAAGTAAGTGTATACAATAGTACTAAGGTCCGTAGGACCATTCACACTGGGTCTAAGACCACTGGCTTATTTAATGTCCCACACTTGCTGATATAGCTGGACAAGACTAATGTTGGTCATGCATACTAACAGGAGAATAGTATGAGCTTGATATTCTAACACTCCCCCTCAAGCTCAAATCATCTTATGAACTCCAAGTAGTTGTCTAAAACTACTAAAATTATCTTTACCCAAAGACATGGTAAAGATATCTGCAACCTGTTCATCAGTCTTCACATGCATAAGATCTACTCTCCCTGCAAGAACCATCTCTCTCATAAAATGGTAGTGTACCTCTATGTGTTTTGTCCTGGCATGGTATACTGGATTCGTTGCCAGGAGTACACTACTGAGATTGTCACATAATAAGGTCACTGGAGCATCCACCTGAATATCCAAATCAGCCCATAAGCTTGAGCAGCCATGAAATCTCACATGCTGCCAATGCAGCACCCCTGTACTCTGCCTCAATACTACTAGACAATGCAACCGTTGGTTGCTTCTTGCTGCTCCAGCTGATCATGCCACTTTCAAGGCCAAAAGCATAACCACTCGTAGATCTGTGATCGTATGAGCATCCTACCCAATCCGCATCTATGTATCCAACTAGTTTCAAGGGCTTATCTCTCATATAGAACAACCCATAGTCTACAATGGACTTAACATACCTCATAATCCGCCTAACAGCATCCAGATGTGGCTTCTTGGGCTTCTGCATAAACTGACTTATGAGCCCAACTGCATAACTCAAATCCAGCCTAGTGATGGTCAAGTAGATCAGACTTCCAACCATCTACCTGTACATAGTCACATCCTGAATTTTAGCTCCAGTGCTAATGTCCAGCTTGACATTCTGATCAAGGGGTGTATCCAATGGTTTGCATTCAGCCATGCCATACTTCTTCAGCATTTCCATGGCATAATGTTTCTGCATCAACCATTTTCAGCCTTGATCACCTCAATACCCAAAAAGTACTTCAATTCACCTAGATCTTTCATGTCAAATTCAGATTTCAGCATCTTCATTACATGCTGTATGTCCAAGTCATCATCACCAGTGATTATCAAATCATCAACATATATGACCAGCACTACTAAGCCACTGTCAGTCTTCTTTGTAAATAGGTTGTGATCAGCCCTACCAACAATAAATCCCAACCTCTGCAAGTAGTTAGTGATCCTAGCATGCCAAGCTCTCGGAGCCTGCTTCAGCCCATACAGTGCCTTTTTCAGCTTGCATACATAATGCTGAAAATCAGGGTGAACATACCCTTACGGTTGAACCATATAGACATCCTCTGCTAAGTCACCGTTAGAAAATGCATTCTTAACGTCCATTTGCTGTAATTTCCAGCCTCTAGCAGCAGCCAAAGCAATCATAGTGCGTATGGTTGCCATCTTGGCAACAGGGCTGAATGTTTTCTCATAATCAAGTCCATACTATTGGGCATACCCCTTAGCAACCAGCCTGGCTTTGTACCTTTCCACACTGCCATCCGACTTGCATTTGATTTTGTAGACCCTTTACAACCAATGGTATTTTTTCCTTCAGGCAGTGGCACAAGATCCCATGTCTTATTTTCAGCCAAGGCATTCATTTCTTCATCCATAGCTGCACACTAGTTCTCATTTTCCACTACTTTAGCATATGTACTTGGTTCTTTGATCTCCATCACTTTTGTCATGTAAGCATAATGCTTTGTAGTGTAGCCACTATATGTTAACCTGTCAACAAGGTATCTAACGCTCTGTGAGTGTCTAAGCTGTAGTGCACTGCTCGATTCCCCTCTCTCATGGGGCGGAATGTACCTGCTCTGCCTTGCGCCAGGCGTATAGACAGTCGGAATACCAAGTTCACTGTCTAAAGTATCAGTAGACTCATATCCAGAAGTCATCTACCAGGTGTCATCATCCCAGATACATCCTCAGTAACTTTCTCTTTTCCTTTGTCCACGACATCATATCTCCCCCTCACTGACATACTGGTGTCAGTGGATGGTGAGCTCCTCAATCTCCCTGTCCATGGAGATACTATCTGACTACTAGGGCCTGTCATATCAGTGCTTTGGTGCATATCAACTGTAGATACATGAGTGGAAGGCATATCTGATGGCACTGTAGCCAGTGATACATACCAAGAACCCATCTCATAAAAAATAATATCCCTGCTCACCAAGATCTCCCTGGTAGAGGAATCATAGCATTTGTATGCCTTCTTCTCCTCTGAATATCCAATGGAAACACACTTATGCACTTTTGGATCCAGCTTCTTCCTTTTTTCATCTGGAATATGCACATAAGCAAGACAACCAAAGACTTTCATATGACTTACATCCAGCTTATAGCCATATAGCTTCTCAAACGGTGTCATCTCATGGATACTTGCAGTGGGAGTCCGATTCAATATATACATGGCTGTCATAACAGCCTCAATCCAATAATAGAATCTTCTTTTGTTCTTTAGTCTTGTTGTCTTTAGCTTCTCAATAGTTGTTTGAATATCTTCAAGCCTTCTTTCTAGTTGCCATCTGTGCAAAGTTAGCAACTCTTCTCTGTTGATGCCTTCCTCCTAAGGTAGAAGACTCCATGTGAGAATAGATTTTTCAATTGGCATAATTGGTTGTTGTCCATGCATAAGTTCAGCTGGCATATAGCGAATCACTGAACTATGAGTAGTCTAGTCAGTCCATAATGCAAAAGTTAGCATTTTAGGCCATTCTTTGATCTTTCCTCTACAAGACTTTGCTAGAGCTTTGAGAATAGGTTGATGATCTCTCTCACTCTTTCCATTTCCTTCAGGATTGTAGGCTGATGTCAAAGCCAACTTGATACCCAATTGAGCAAAGAAGTTGTATGCCTCATCAGCATCCAATTCTCCTCTATCTACAGTTACTTTACCCACACAACCATATCCACAAAACACATCTTCAAGCAAAAAATGACAAACAACTTGAGTGGTCTTGGTTGTTAAGGATTTTCCTTCAACTTGATTGGTTAGATCCTCTCTTGCAAGCACTAAATACCGTATATTCCATATTCCGATAGGCATGGTTATAAGATCAATAACCCATCTATAATGTAAAGACAAGGGATAAGTCGATTGTAAGCCATCTCGATGCTTGACCATAGAATACATCTGACACACATAATAGGATTCAAAAAAATGTGCTATGTTTCGATACATGTTTTGTCACCAATATTTTTCTTTCACTTTACTAAAGGTTCCCTATATGCCTCTATGGCCAGTCCACAGGCATTCATGATATTCCTTCATTACCTGTTGTTGCAATCTTTTGTTACCTAAAACTCACACATGCACTCCTTTCTTCTTCTTTGTGTGCTTCCATAGATGTCCTTCTTTAAGAAAAAAGCCATAAGCTTTTCTCTTGATATGCTTGAACTCCTCATCAGTTCAAGTCTCCTTCTTCTTCATTGTGCTCAAATGTTGGCCATCTTCTTCAAGGAAATGAACTAGAACTTGAGCAATGCAATGAGCAAGATGGCTTCTAGTTGACCACCCTGTTTTTTTCAGCTTTGGACCAGTATATGCAGTAACTTAAAAGGTATTTTCAGCAGTCATGGAATGAAATTCAGCAAGTTTAGATTCTTCAGCTTCATCTTCTTCCATTAGCTCTTCTTCATTGTCATATCTTGCACGTGATAGCATGTCAGCAAAATTGGATTCGCCTTTCCTGCAATATGCTTTAATTTCTTGGTTGAGAGATTTAATATATGCAATCCATCTTAGCATAGCAATGTTGGGTGTAGGGCAGTTGGCAATCATGCCCAAGAGTGGAAGACGATTTGTTTCTACCACTACGGAAGTACCTATAAAGTATTCATGATCACACTTTAATGATGTTACAACCCCCCACAATTCCCTTTTTACTTGTGCATACCTTCTTTGATGTTCGTTGAGAACTTTTGCTCTAGAACGAATTGCATACCTATTACCTTCAAGATCCTCTTGGCCAACAACCCATCCTATCCCAATGGGACTTGTATCCACAGTAAGGATGATGGGTTGACCATTTGAATAATCAGCCCTTTTGAGAGTGGGGGCTGAAATTAACAACTTCTTTAATTTACGCATAGTGAGAGTATGCTCATTACCCCAAGAGAATATTTGGCCTTTTCTTAATAATTGATAAAGACTTTCAGCTACATGAGCAAAATGTGGTATCCGTATGAGATAGAATACGCATGCACCAAGAAATCTTCTTACTTCTGAAACATTTGTGTATTTTTCTTACATTTTGCTGATGGCATCTATCTTGATTGGTGAAGGTTTGCATTCATAGAGGCCACATAGATTGCCGACCTAGGACTTCTTCTACTCCAAAAGTTGACTTATCTCTAGAAAGGATAAGATGTACCTCTTCTAGCCTTTTTAAAATCCTATCACAATCACGAATATGGTTAACTACAAATGTCATGCAACCATCTTCATCAAGCTCCTCATTCTTTTCATTGACTTCACATCCCTTGATAGGTACATCATCAATAAATGGAAGAGTAAGTTGTGGAATAAAGTCCCTTAAGACTTTGTGCTTCATGGCATTCATCATATGGGCTACAAAGTTTGTTGCACCTTGTGGTAGAGTGCACATGCGAACCAATCCAAGAGGTGTCTTCATTGTGGTAATGTCTCGGCTTCCTAATGAAAGCTGAAATTGTTCATATCTTGAATATAGGTCACCCATAGAATAAATTACTCTACCTGCAAAAGCTTCAGCAAATTCGTCAACAATTGGACCCGAACCAACATTTCAGATTGTAACACGATTAACAGGCTATAGATCTTGAATGAATTGTAAAAATCCATTTTTATTGGGCACAGTAAACCATCGGTTTGAGTAAGGTGCTAAAGAAGGTTCTAAAATCTTCATTCTGATCTTCTCATTTAGAAGTTCTAATAATTTGGGTAAATGCACCCTTGGAACAGGAATAGGCTTGAAGTTCCAAGGCACATATGGGATCGTAAAAATGACCATAGGAGCCACAACATTTGGATCCACACAACCTATTTCACTTGGCTGAAATGCAAAAGCTTTTCCATGTTTCATTAGCATTTGCATAAAAAAGTGTTTTTCAATCGGTGAAAGGAAAGAATTTTCACCTATTTTGAGCTCTTTTATACTTTCAGATGTGAACTTGTCACCAATGTTGGAAGGATCACGAAGACTTGGCTGATTTGCTACCCTATCAACTAGTCCTTCACTTTCAGGAGGTAGTGGGACTACCACATGCTTGACTTTCTTATCCACCATCTTGTATTTTGTCTCCACTTGTGCTTCAGCCTTGTTGAGTAAACCAATGTCTTCCTGTTCAACAAAATCTTGAATTGTTTGATAAAAATCCAATGTACATACTTCTATGGACCGATTTTCAACCTGATTTTCTATATGAGAAACTGCATATATTTCAGCCAATGTATCAGTAGTAGTAATCAATCCAAAAAAAATGCCCAAAATATCTTCATTTTCAGCCATCACGTCATAATTTTTCAGCTCCCTTTTTACATGACATAAATATTTTTTTTCAGCTTTAGTCATGGCCGAAAGAGACTTATAACAGCCCATACTATTGGATGTACATACATACAGATTTGCTAGAGACACAGTTTCTATAGCATAAGAAAGTTCAATCTTTTTACATGACACACTGCCATAGCCTCCTTTTATAGCAGTCCAACCCGAAAACCCTTGAATTATGAGGCATTAGGAGGCACATGATAATCACGTAGTCGATCTCTGTTTCGATGATGGTTAACACACATAGTAAGAAATTGGACAGCTCGTTCATTATCCTTGATTCGAATTCGAGCATAGGAAAAACCATCATCAAGAGTTTTTGTTTCCAAGTGGACTTCAGAAATGTAAGTTTGCCCAAGAATGATAGAATAACTACAATAGTCTTGGACAAAAAAGTAAAAATTGTCTTTTATGTCTCCAATAGTTACCTGCACATTAGGACATGCGGCATATAACTCTCCAAAAGAGTTGTTTGCAACTCTCATTCGCGAACCTAGATCAACATCTATGGGCCATCCACCACTTTCATAGAGACTCCTTGCCATGCCATTTATCTTCGAGCCATGGTCTAAGAGTGCAATACATGGTGTTTCTTTTTCTCCAATTTTGACGATTGTCTCCGTTGTTGCTCTTGCCCAATGCATATGGGAGTAGTGACTACTTGGAATGAACCAAGCCTCTTCCTCCTCATGCATGTGCTAAAGACGGCCTTCTTTTTGAGAGGTGGGCTACCCGACTGGTTTGGACCAACCGACCATTACATTTTTAGCTTTCACTTCTTTAATTTTTACATTCATGCTTTCTTTATCTTCAACTTCAATTGCTACAATTAATTCTTTAACTGCTTCAAGTTGAATTCCTTGTGAAGTCAACTTCTCTTCATCCTGCACAAAAACTTGAAGAACTTTAAAAAAAGCATGCAGTGTTTCTTTAGCTACATCACCAACATATTGTATTTTTCTTTTGATTACATTAATAATTACATCATGGAATTCACATTTGGCAATTCCAAGAATTTTGCCTAAGGTGAATTCAATTTTTCTTCCTAGAATTCGTTCTTCTAGGACTCATTTGAGATCGGTTGCAGATTCTATGTCAAACTACAATTTGTAGCCTGGTTGCTTGCCTTTCTTCTTTCCTTTGGTCTTCTTTGTTTGTGGTGCATCTTCCATCTCTTAATCTGGGGTTATATTTGTCAGACTGCAATTTTTAGCCTGGTTGCTTGCCTTTCTTCTTTCCTTCGGTTTTCTTTGTTTGTGGCGCATCTTCCATCTCTTAATCTGGGGTTATATTTTTAGCAAGCTTTGGTTTTTCAAGCGTTCTTCTAGTTACCCGTTTTGGAGGGCCAGAAGAGGAAGGCCCTGGTTCATCTTCTCTTCTTCTCTTTTCTTCAATCAACACTTCTTTATGATTGACGTCAACCAAATGTGCAAAGGCAGAAAAAGAATCTACCGGATCCTTCCAACCAATTATTCCTCAAATGCACTGACTGGTGTTAGCCAAATCTTCTTTGGCTACTTTACCATGTTCCATTTGATCTAGTGTGTGCATCCATACTTTAGATTGCACATTAGCTTTACATGCTTTCAAACTTAATTTAGTTGGCTCAATTTGTAGCCCATAGGTAGCTGCATCATTTGCTGCATAGGCATTCTTTACAGCTAAATCTTCTAATCTTTTCTTCATTCCACCATTGCCAAAATTTGGCTCCAATAGAAGACCAGTTTCAGCTGCATGAATTTTTCCGTCTTTCCAAAATATGAGCTTCTGTGCTTTAGCCTCATGGAAGGTAGAACACTCCCTCTTGTCATGTTGTTGGTTGTCACACCAAATACAGCTCCTCTTAAAGCCTTCTCTCGTGGGTCTTTGAGTTGATGAACGTCCTCGTTCTTCAACTTTGACATCTAGCTTCTCCACCTTGGAACTAATTTTTGTAAGATTCAAATGAAGGTTACGCATGCTTTTAATGAGTTCATCCATGACATCATTTTTAGAAGGAACAAAAGAAGAAAGAGTTGGTTGATTAGTCAAAGGAATATGGGATTTTGAAGGTGGAACAAGCTCCATCAATGGAGTTGTTGAAGTTGAAGTAGAGCCCAATCTTAGTCGCATTCGCTCTCTTCGAGCAATCATGTTAACTGCATGAGTAACATCTATCCATGAAATCTTGACTCCTAATTCGAAGGTAGCATGTTCTAGGTGATCAGCAAGCTTCTCTTGCAAAATGGGATCTGCAGCCTTAAGGAATAATTCAATCTTCTGACCTTTCATACTTTTTTGGTCTTTAGTATCAAGTTGTCCAAATTTACTTTCAAATCCATGGTATAAAGTTGTTATATCTAAATCTTTGTTGGGTTTCTCAACCCAATTAGTGAAACTTTTCTTCGTCATTAGGCCAAAGTTTTCTAGGAAGAATTCTTTGCGTAGGGCTTTTTTGAATGCAGGCCAATCTGCATCTTGTTGAAAAAGACCATGGGTTCTCTCTTGAAGACCATGCTTGGCTAGTCTGGCAAAATAGTGACTCCATGCATGTTGTGGTACACAAAAGAAGATAATTTTTTCAACATACAAGTGAATAAAAACAAAGACATATTGACCATTAAATTGTTTTAATTCATGCTCAACTTCCTCTAGGGCCTTGATAGCTGTGGAATCAATCTTCTCTTCATCTTGCCTTTGTTGTTGTTGTTGTAACATTTGGATTTGTTGTTGCTAAGTCTAATGCAATATGCACACCAATTGTTGTAGAGTATCTCCTGAAGAATCTCCCATCTTGGAGTTCTCTTACACCGATCTTCACGTCCGCTTCACCAATGTCGCAGTGCATATGGTTGAAGGTCACCACAGGGGTTTGGCAAGAGAAGAATGTATGGGGGTTCAAGAGCTTAGACTCCGGAGATGGTAGAGATAAGAGAAGGGTTGAAGGTTTCAAGCCAAGTTCTTGAAGATAAGAGACAGTAGGGTGAATGTAGATTCATCGAGAGGAGTAGACAGAAGAGAAGGGTTTCAAAGAAATTGAAGATGTAGAAGAATACTCAAAAAAATAATTAGAAAATGTAGAAGAATACTAACAGAGATGAAGCTTATCTGTTTCTTTCAGCATTATGAGAAGATATAACTCTAATAGACAAAAACGTATATAAAATAATACCTTCCTCTATGCTGCTCAAATCGCCAATCTGATGCTTCCATTGGCTCCAAAAGGTGGGTAAAATACTAGCACACCTGACCAGAATTTTGCCAGATTACTCTTTCATCTCCCCCTTCGAAGTGTTGTTCACTACTTGAAAACAACGATTACACGTCGTGCGATCTCGTCAATCTCTATTTTTACATAAAATCCTCTCAATTTGGCTGAAAGCTACATGCTTTCTTTTACATGTCATCCTAATCTAGAAGTTGTCTATAGTTTTATGGATTTTTACAAGAGATAATATCTAGAATATCAAAAATTGGCTTAAAAACTGTCTAAAAAAATATAATATTTTGAACCATGGACACTAACACTAATGACTAACGCGGCATTGGATCTCTAAATCTAAAAGGAATCCACACTCTAGATTTTTTTACACGGTGTGTGCATAGCGACATGATATCATACAACCATAGAGAAGTCAAATTCCAAAAGTAGAAGCAACAATCAAGAAATGTGTCCTATAGCACAAGGTTTATTCACAAGATAAAGCAAGGCTTGATGGTCAACAAAGAAGGTGATAGGCATAGCCAAAAGATAATGTCAAAATTTCTTTATGGCAAACACCATGGCCAAACATTCTCTCTCAGTCGTGGAATAGTTCATCTCAGTATCCATGAGTTGTCTGCTAGCAAAACTCACATGATAGTTTGTGTTCTCTAGGAAAAATAGCTCCCACGGCCAACTTCGATGTGTCAATGTGTACGTGGAAAGTGATGGTCCAGTCTGGGACTCGTAGCAGTATTAACTTTCTTATAATTAACACACTCTCTAATTTTTATGTTCTTCTATAGGATGATTACAATGGGAGAAACCTAGTCTGTGTACTCAATTTCATAGATGAATATCACTTTTAAGAGCTTGTATATCTCCTCCTTGACTGCATGAGTGTGCTTTTGGGATTCATAGGGTATGGTCTTGCTGCTTGACCGACATTGCATCTGGTGTCATGGGAATGTTATGAGTCACTACACTCGGATATATTCCTTTCACCTCGTCAAGGGACCAAGCGAACATGTCTATGTACTCTCATAGCAACATAATGAGATCTTCTTCTTCCTACTCAGTTAGGTCAGTTATGAAGACAAGTCAAGGCCTTTCCCCTTCTCTAGTCAGGTTGAATTCCTTGGCCTTGATAGACCCTTCCACGGGTTCATTTTGCTTGTCCTTGCCTCTTGGCACCCAGCAAGATCACTACTTTTCTCGCCTTTCTTAAATTTTGTGAATCGTTGTGGTAGATCTTGCAGTTTTTTTTACTCCTTAGCATTCAACTCTCTAGGTTTCCATATAATGGTATGGATGCTTCCTCTCTAAGCGGATCAGAAGTCTCAACATCCATGGGAATCAATTCATCGATCATTGCCTCCATCTCAGGCTCCAAGATTGTAGATAGGTCTGGAAGGTTGCCTGTCTCCTCTGACATTGACGGTATAGATTGGCCTTGCGAGTGGTAGATTGGCTCCTACACTCCATCCATCACACGTCCACGTAATCTTCTAATTGGCTGCAAAGGGTGCACTCCCCCTTGGGACGAGACATCACCTCCCTAGATAGAAAATTTGCCAGCAAGACCAATCTTATTGTATATGGTATTCAATTAGCTTGCGAGTACAATGCATGATTGATATTAACTTCAAATTACCATTTGCTGAAAATCCACAATCTCCTGATCAAGGATCTCAGATTGAAACTCGCCAAATCGTCGTACGTGTTCTATAGACAATTGGCGTTTTTGTCTAATTGCCAACTTGCATTGAGAGTAAGGACATGGGACATACTGATTAAGATACGCCTCACGATCTTGAACAACAAGGTCTTCTTCGTTTTCCATCTTATCTAAGTTACAACAAACAATTTGTTTTTGTTATCATTCTTTTCTTTTTCTCTCTCTCTCTCTCATTCATTTTTCTCTCTCCTCTCTCTCTCTCATTCCTTTTTCTCTCTCCTGTCTCTCTATTATTTCCTTTTCTCTCTCCTCTCCCTCTCATTCCTTCCTTCTCTCTCTCTTTTCTCTCTCCTCTCTCTCTCATTCCTCTCCTCCCCTTCTCTCTCTCATTCCTTTTTCTCTCTCCTCTCCCTCCCTCGCCCTCACCCTCTCTTTCTCTCTTTTCCTATTAGGTTTAATGGTTTTTCTCTCTTTTTCTCTCTCCTCTCTCTCATTTTTTCTCTCTCCTCTCCCTCTCTCATTTCGTTTTCTCTTCCTCTCCCTCTCTCATTTCATTTTCTCTCTTCCTCTCCCTCTCTCGCTCTCACCCTCTCTTTCTATCTCTCTTTCCCTATTAGGTTTAATGCTACCTTCTCTCTTTTTCTCTCTCCTCTCTCTCTCTCATTTTTTCTTCTCTCTCCTCTCCCTCTCTCATTTACCTTTCTCTCTTTCTCTCCCTCTCTCATTTCCTGTCCCTTTTTCACCTTGACCCTCTCTTTTTCTCTTTCTCTATTATTTTTAATAATTTTTTCTCTTTTTCTCTCTCCTCTCCCTCTCTTTTTTTCTCTCTTCCTCTCCCTCTCTCATTTCCCTATTGTGTTTTTGTCTCTCCCCCCTCTCCCTCTCCCTCTCTCATTCCCTCTCCCTCTCCCTCTCCCTCTCTCATTTTCTCTCTCTTCCTCCCCCTCCCTCTCTCATTTCCTCTCCCCCTCCCTCTCCCTCTCTTTAATTTCCCTATCTTTCTCCCTCCCCCTCTCCCTCATTCCTTCTCCCTCTCTCATTACATACAAATTATACAAAAAATAAATAAATAAGAGAGAGAATACACTCTCCCTCTCTCATTCCCTCTCTCTCTTCCTCTCTTTCTCTCTCATTCCCTCTCTCTCTTTCTCTCTGTCTCTCTCATTTCCTCCCCCTCCGTCTCCCATTTTCTCCCTCTCCCTCTCTTTAATTTCACTCTCTTTCTCCCTCTTCCTCTCCCTCATTTCTTCTCCCTCTCATAGTATATATAAATTATACAAAAATTAAATAAATAAGAGAGAGAATACACTCTCCCTCTCTCTCGTTCTCTCATTTCATCCCCCTCCCTCTTCCATTTCCTCCCTCTCACTCTCCCTTCCTCCCCCTCTCCCTCCCTCCCCCATTTCCTCCCTCTCCCTCTCTTTCTCTCTCATTTCCTCTCCCTCTCTCAATATATATACACAAATTATAAAAGCAAAAGGGAGAGGGAGAGAGAGAATGCCCTCTCCCTCCCTCTTCCTCTCTCATTTCCTCCCCATCCCTCTCCCTCTCCCTCTCCCTCTCCCTCTCTTTCTCTTTCTCTTTCTCTCCCTCTCTCATTTCCTCCCCCCTCCCTCTCCCTCTCTTTCTCTTTCTCTTTCTCTCTCTTGTTCTCTCATTTCATCCCCCTCCCTCTTCCATTTCCTCCCTCTCCCTCCCTCTCCCTCTCCCTCTCTTTCTCTCTCATTTCCTCTCCCTCTCTCAATATATATACACAAATTATAAAAGCAAAAGGGAGAGGGAGAGAGAGAATGCACTCCTTCTCCCTCTCCCTCTCCCTCTCTTTCTCTTTCTCTCCCTCTCTCATTTCCTCCCCCTCCCTCTCCCTCTCTTTCTCTTTCTCTTTCTCTTTCTCTCCCTCTCCCTCTCTCTTTCTCTCCCTCCCTCTCCCTCTCCCTCTCCATCTCTTTCTCTTTCATTTCCTCTCCTAAACAAGCAAAAGAGAAAGAGAATTAAACCTTAAACAAGCAAAAGAAGGAGAGAATAGACTCACCGATGAGATATGGCGAGGGTTTGACGGCTCCTCTTCACGATGAAGGCTCCTCCTCTCCTTCACAAACGGCGACGGCGGCGGCGGCGGCAAGCCTTCTTCCTCTCCCTCTCTCACGACGATCGCTCTCACTCTCAAAACAGTAGACGAAAATACGCGAAATAAACCTGCGCTTGGTTTTGGCCTGTTTTTTTTCCCTGTGGGGTGTCGCGATTCGCAAATAGCAACGTCGTGCGATGCAAATAGTGACGCTGCGACCTGTGTCGCTACCCGCCGTCGCTATAGGTTTAAATCCTTGTAGTGATGTCATATAATTTGTTGATGAGGGATGGAACTCTAGGATAGAAGAAAAATTTATATGTAAGATAGATCAAGACTCTATAGCTTGTAAATTTATGGTTGCTACTCACAATTTCACCCTTAGCTTTTATTATAGTAGATGGCATTATGTTGGTGGTAGTCTGATTTCTTTAGACCAAAATCTTGATCATTTTAGCAAATATCCTATATTGGATCTTGATGTTTGGTTTAATGAGGATATTATTGCAATCCTAAAGGTTAGATCATCATGTACGCTACATTAAGTGAGGATGGATTTATAGAAGAAAGATATTAAACTACCATGCTCATTTGTGTTCGAACTTAATAACAAACTAGTAAGTTTTTATATCATATTATATCCATTTAGGTGTATATCTGATTCCACTTCCTAATTAACAAATATTTGTAATATATTTTTTTGCAAATATCAAGAAGGAGAGAGAAGAATATAGAATGCAAAGATGTTGAAGAAAATATCTCTTACTATCAATATAAAATATATGTACAAATTTTGTGGCAAACTTTTGTTAGTCATCTCCATGACTTGTACACACAAGGCTTACAAAGCAATGAGGCAAAGCTACTTCTTTTTTTTGAGATATTTTCTTAAGAGAAGGGGTATCCTTTCTAGGAGTTCTTTTGCCTTTCTTTGATGCTTTGGTTGCCTTAGGTCTTGAAGGTATAGCTTCACCTATTGCACTTACATGCACCTCGTCTCCTTCATTGTCTAAGCCCCCACTACTATCCATTATTGCCGATTGCATACAATTATATACTTCATGACCTTTGCTTTTATATACCAAGCATGCTCACTTGTATATATTTGTAAGAAAAGATTTGTAGTTCTTTGTTATTTTTTTACAATTGACTATTTTGCAATGAACCTCTATCTTAAAGTTTAGTATCTTTTAAATTACCTTTATAAGTTTATCATCATTGAGATAAATAAACTTAACCAATCTTCTAACATTTGCAATTACTCTCCAGCCACAAAAGTGACTATCATCCTAATGAGGACACTGTAAAACTATGAAACTTGTTTATGGTAGTTTATAGAATAAATTTTCTTATTATATTTCAACCATTCAAATCAAGATCTTACCGCAACTTGTCTATATTGTATTGTTGCAAATAAATTAGAAGGCATGGGAGGCTTTTTGTCTAGCACTTTGATCAATCTTTTTACAACTTTGTACCAAAAAGATAATAAAATTTAGAGTAATTGCAAAAAAAAGATCGAAATATTTAGAGTACTTACAAAAAGAAAGATCAAAATATCAAGGAGACCTTGGATTATATAACTTATAACTTAGCATTTCCATAACTTCCTTTCATAGAATTGATGGGGAAACATTACCTCTTCATAAAGTCTATTCCAATTAGGCTCCAGTGATAACTGAAAACAATCCTACTTTAATAATTTAGCAAAACCAAACCTCATAAAATCTAATAGAATATCAAATTACTTACTTTTCATTGTATGAAATTAGAAGAACCTCCAAAGTTTCAAATTCAATTGGATTGAACCAATGATCAAATCCACTTGCAACAAAAGGTCACTCCTCATATGGTATGAGATAGATGGATCAAGAACCTCAAATTTTTATTGTATATCAAAGGGGAGCTCATGCATTACACACCTAGCAAAGGAACGAAGATAGTGATCATAAACATGAAAGCCTATTGCTAGAAAAATATATTGAGTAATAATAAATTTGGGTATATCATACCTCATCCCAACAACAAGAATAGACTCATTTACTTCTCTCATTTTATTCTTAAGGATTTGAACACACTCAGAGTCAAAAAATATCACATCGGATCTTTTGTTAATAACACCATATTAAGAAATATGGAAATTTTCCATAAGTTTGGGACACGTGGTCAAATCTTTGGATTTGTCGTAACTTGAACACTATAACTCCAAATCGAGCGCTCTATAGCTCAATAGATTCCATTTTTCAAGCACTTTCCAATGATAGGTCATATCATATGGTTTGAGATGTATGGGCATGTTATCTGGGTGCCACCTTTTTAGTATTCAAAAAAATAGGAATTGGGAGATTCCTAAACTCACTAATATTGTGTTTAATATCACCAGTTAAAAAGCAATAGACATTGAAGGCCTTAGGAACAACCCTTTCAAGAATGGTAGATAGCTCTTCTTTAAAATATGATAGTTACTCTGTTTCCTTTTCTTCTACTTTCTTTCTTTTATATTCCCTTTATTTATCTACATGCTCTTCTATGGTCTTTTTCTCTTTCTCATGTAGTCTTGTATCCTTTTCATGGGTGACATCTTCAACCTTAGGACCTAGATCACCTTTATTTTTTCTATATGGAAGTACATTTAAAATATTGAAAGTCTTCACATCAGTAAGGGGGACTAGCTCAAGGACCTTTGAAAACCTATATCTCAACCTCCTAATAATTATCATATCTTTGTCCACAAGTGTAAGCCTATGTGCACGAGCAACATCAAAGATATAGAAATCTTGAAAACACTCAATCAAAAAATATTATGTAGTCTCCTAGATGCAATTGAGAGCTATCTTTGTCCATCTAAAACTATCAATACTATGCTTGTCACAAATTTTTGTGACAAGCCTTTGAAAGGATAGCTTTGGACTTTGCATTATCTAGAGCTTTCATTGCACTTCTAATCTCCTTCAGGCCTCTAACATGCTGTGAAAACTTTCTCTTTGGCTTTGATTTCTTTGCAAGTTTGGAAGGCATGGAGGACTAATAGATCTTTGAAGCAAGGCCTCTAGGATTAACATTCTACTTTCTTACAGTAGCCTTAGTTCTAGCCATCTAAAATCTCGAGATGAAATAAAAAAAACTCAAATTTAGGACAAGTCAAGCCCCAAGTCAAACAAGAAAAAGATTGACATAGCCAAGGATCTTATGTATCCACAATCACTACACATTATGAGGTACTTAAATGACACTGGTATTAGCAAAATCATGGTTTGATTCAATAGGCTACATTGTTTGATCGAGAACCAAGATGAAAAAGGATTAGAGAATACCCCCTACAATTTTTGAACTACAAAAGAAAATTTTTGAATACTAAACTATTTTATTGCTCCAAATCACCACCACAAGGCAACTTCATTACCACTCAAAATTCTCTAGCAAACTAGTACACAAGGTAAGATTTCATCACCCATCATACAAGGTACCAAAGTCTTTGCCTGTAATTTCTTTTGAAAAATCTTGGCTAGCTCAATAGTGATATCATTTCTGGAATTACTAAGTTTTTTTTCAAAATTTCGTTCGAATCTAACCGAATCTGTTCAAATTTCCTTTAAAAAATTTAACATATGAAACGCGAAAAGGCATAGCTCTCTCTCTTGTAGCATACCCAATTTGCATTTCATACATTAGGTAATCTTGTGAAGTTCAAAATTTCAAGCTATTATTGGGATTCGAGTAGGATGCACTGGTTAATAAAGAATCAAGCTATACTGTGCAATTTGTTTCACATGTGCGGCAGGTATACCTTTGTTGCCTTAGAACTTGTGCCACATGTCACTGATGTTTTTGCACGTGATGGAACCTTTATGGCATCATTTTTTGAGTGAATAGGAGAATTTCTAGCCTCCAGTGTGTGTGGTACTTTTTGAGTAAAAGCATGGTGACCATTGATATATAAATACACAAACTCAAGCTGGTCTTTGTGCAAACTTTTATTCCATGCATTTTTATCTATCTTCCACAACCACAAATGTGTACATCACAAGCCAAGAGTACGTGTACTCCTAACAAAACCCACTCATTCTCAGAAAGTAATACATTTCTCAAGTAACAAAATTCTATTTGTCATTTTTTCTCTACAAGCATTGAAAAATGATTGAATGGGCTATTTTGAGAATGAATTAATTAAAAAAATTTGTGAAATGATTTAGTGCCTTATGAAACATAATAATATCAATCCACAAAGCCCTTCTAACCTCGGTTATCACATTTTATAAATTTTCCAACCAAAATTAAGTTTACTCGATGAAACTCAAAATTTCATACATACTTTGATGCCTAAAGACTTCATTCACATTTCATAAGGTACTCCTATTTTGGTTCACAGTGGATACTTCCTATGTCCAAAGTTTCTATACCACCTCTTTAAGTTTTCATCTCTCTTCATCCACTAGAAGCTCTAATGGAAGGGGAAAATCCATTCCCTTCTGTGTTTCCACCTTTAACTTCTCAACCATGGAATTATAGGCCTCCTTCTACTCAAGGGTTTCTTTAATTGGCTACTCCCTTAACTCTACAAAGTCAAAGTCTAGCAGATCATTAGATCATAGGCAATGTCATGATGATGGCAAGTGACTCTAGGACAAGAGAAGATCTTGGTGGAGAAATCTCCTTGCAAGAGTCCAAAGGCATGTAGCTCTTAGTCCCTATAACTTAAATGATATTTAACATGTATGATATGTTAAGCAAGTATTTGCAAATGTGGAGTATGATATACAGATTTAGACATAAGAGATGAGGGGAATCCAGTGTCATTATGGCCCATTGTTTTGTGTTTGATGGTCCAAGAGAAGAAAGAGGACATTGAAGCCTTGCTCAAGTTCCATTGATGAGCATGCTTCACATCAAAATGTAAACTTCAAAGCCAAGAGTGAGTGCCATACAAAATATCAAAAAGCCAAAAATGGCATGAAGGGATTGATGGGATTTTTCTAGCAATTTTTCTTTGATCTTGTACATATGTAAAATGATATGGTTCTGACGTTTTATGTGCATTACTTAGATAAATTTAAATTTCTCTTTTGGATGTGAACAAATGTGGATTCGTACTTTGTATTCCTAAACTTGTCTTGTTGTTTCAGAATTTGGTTCTGTGAGAGTAATCAGGATGACTAAAAGGAATATTTCTCTAGAGGGAATGGAGGAAGAGGATTTAGAGGATACAAGAAGTGGGAAGTAGATTGCCCTTTTCATCAAAATCAGCATCAATGTCTTCTTGTCCACAAGGATGTTCGATTTCATGTATATCTTCAGTATATTGACAGTTGTTCTTTAGATACAAAATAAGAAAAGAAGACAGAGAATATTGCAAGTAAAGATAAAGAGGTTGAAGAGAAGGGGGAAATGTTTCAAGAGGATGTTAAGAATCAACTACTGTGGGGATTTGATGTTGCTTTGTTTAAAATTGAAAACATTCAAAAGTGGAAGAAAAGGAGATACAGTTGAGTGCAAAGATTGAAGAAGGTCCTCTTCAATGTGTCGCGAGATTTCCCAGTTACCTCATTAACAAAAAGAGATATGTATTGCTAAATGATATTCAACACATTTTTTCTCTTAGAGAAGATTATTGCTTAGCAATCCTTACAACATGTGACCAAAATGATAAGAATTTTATAGGTTATGAACAAGAATTGCTAGCAAGTCTTGGCATTGAGGAAGAGAAATTTCAAGATAGCTCTATAGATTTGCATTCATGTATTAATCAAATCATGGAATATGAAAAGAATGGGCTATCTACAAAGAAATTTTTTTTACAAATCCAGCAAAGACTTGGTATTAATGACATGGAGTATGAAGAGAAACTGAAGTCTCCATTAGAGGAGGAACCAAAAAGTTCAATAATTCTTTATGATGATATTCTTCTTGAAGAAGATGAAAACCCTAAGGTATGAAAGATAATTCTAAGATATCCATTATGGTTTATATTAGAGTATGACATGCATTATAGACAAATATTATTGGATATTTATCTATTGACATCTTACAATATTGTGGTTTATTGTGCAAATAGAAATTGAAGATGTGGATAACTTTCTTGGAAGAGGCAAGGACTCAAGGCTATTGAAGCAAAAGTCAAGTTCTTGGTCATCATATTGGAAGCTTAAATAATCAAATAGTTGCAATTTATCATAACAGGTTGTCAGGCTCTCCAAGCCTGCCCCAATGATGGCTTTGAAAGCTATCTCCAAGGTGATTGGATCCCAAGTTTTCAATTGAGGATCAAATAAGATAATTTTTGTGGAGAAGGAATAAGTTGTAAGAGTTTTTGGCTTCATCCTTGGATATAGTGGATCTAGGATAGGTTGCTTTGGAATTCTTGGCTCTTATTTTCTCTCCCATGTAAGAGATGTCAAGAATTTGAAGCTTCTTCTAGGCTATAGGAAATAAGAGTTCTTGAAATGTAGAGGTCTCATTGAGTGGGATGAAATAAAAGATTCATCTAGAGGCCCTAGTGAGTTTCTTGAAACTAGAGACTCTTCTGCACAAGAGAGTTAGACTAAAAGATGTCACGGCTTTCTTGAAACCCATCTCTTTGTCTAGTTTGTAACCATTCTAAAAATCTTTGCTTTGCACAAGAGTTTAAATATCCCTCTCTTCTTCTTTGGGTGACATTTTGTATAGTCCTTGCCAAAGATGATTTATAATGTGATGTGGTTGTGTCTTTGAGCTTGAATTTATGACAAATTTATCTATAGAACCATTGGAAGGCCTCTAATAAAATGTTTGCTTTGTATCTTCCACCTCCATATCTTGTGTGTCTAAAGTATTTAGTATTTTGTTCTTGTTTGATAATGTAATTTTTCCATACCTTGGGTTGACCAAATAGATAGAGATCCATATTTCTTGATAAAATATGGAGCATGGTTGTATAAATATGCTACATAGTTAACAAATAAAGAAAGTCAATAAAAAAACCTTACATAAGTCAGACATAAAAGAGACATACATATGCAAATGTCTTACCATGTAGTGAGTGGTGTTGATTATCCCAAGCTTTTGTCATTGCCTTTTTAAAAGGGTTCAATTGATTTTTGAAGTTTTTGATATCATCATCATTCCATTCAGTTTTATCACAATAAAAGAATACTTTGTCTAATGTTTCCCAAACATTGGCTTTTTTATTCCATTCTTGTCCCTTATCATCATGATCCTTAACTGCATTCCTAGAGTTTATCTTACCAAGTCTCCCATGAAAGCCTAGGAACCTTCTAGCCTTCAATCCACCAATAGATGCTTTTTGGGACACAATTGCCATCCTTAGACTTTTGAAGACTTGGTTCAATAATAGCATTACCACCATGCAAACCAATTGTAGATAAGACTTTTTCAATCTTTGTTATAGCATCTATTCAGTTGATAATGGCTTCAATTTCCATGCAAACCTTATATAAAGATGAACAAGCTTTTCAAAAGTACATGAAGTGTACAGATATGGGCATTCACTAAAGGAATATCTAGGATTGGCTTAAGCTATGGATCCTTGTTATGCGTAGAGGGAGCTCTATTCTAATTGTTTGAGTTCAACTCTATGGCTGTGGGGACCTACAATATAGGCAAGGAGATCTAGAGTTGACTCCCTTTGACACATTGTACATATATTTAAGTGTCTTAAAGTCATTATCTATGTGCCACTCAAGCTTGTAATTCCCAAATCCTTCAACAAATAGCTCTTCTACTGTTGCATGTTGCCTCTTAATAACATTAGGTATTGATGTTTGATGAAAAACCCAATATAATATATCAAAGTCCTCTATATCTACTTCAAATGCTCCTAGCCACTAGATGTTGTGTTCAGATTGAACATTAATGATATTGAGTGATTGAAATGACCTGATGAAAGTACTCTATTCATCAAGGTAATAGAGACCCTCTCTAGTTTTGTGCATTTCAGAGTCTCACTTTTATCAAGTTTAACCACAAATCTAGCCACTCCTTGTGCCTCTTCTAGTGACAAGTCATAGAATCTAATCATTAAACTTTGCAGGGTGGGCAAGTCAATGAAAATATTGTTAAATTCATTTAATACAACTTCCTTTTTCTTGCCCTTGAAGCTAGGCTTAATATGAAAAGGCTCACCCAGAATCTCCATCACTTTATTCTTCACTCTCTGTCTAATAGTTCTAACCAAAGATGGCCTTGGAAGTATGCAATAGCATAGCTATCCTTGCTTTATATTTAATTATAAAAGCTAAAAGAGTTACATATAAGTATCTCAACTGATACCAATACTATCTAATGTCTTCTGCACCAACTTGGTAACCAAACAATGACCCTTTACAAATGACTCCAAGCATTATTTCTTTGCCTTTTTATATTTCTTCTTCTCCAAAATATCGTTGGAACTATTAAAGGAAGGAGATGATAATAAAATTGAGATGCTTTTAAAGAACCTCTTTCACTTGCATTCGTTGAAGAAGATATCTAAACAAAATTAATATCACAAATTAATTTAATTCATTATAAATAAAATTATATTTAATATTTGAATATAAAAAATATATCTTGGTGCTTGGATTCTTTTACTACAATCACATTCTTCTCGTTTGAGGCTCTCAATATTTTTACGAGACTTTTATTGATTTCAAAGACTTAAAATAGTTTGCTTTCATTGATAAGATTTGATGTGTTTCTCCAACAAATAAATCCTCTATTGATAGCCCTCTAGCTTCCACAATAACTCATTGTTATTTTTTGATAAAAGATGGTTCTCCAATCTGAGGACATCCTTTTTTGCAACCAAGTTATGTGTATAATGTAAAAACCCATTGTAACCATCCCCATGAACCTCATCAATAAAGAGCTATTATAGAAAGGCGGAGTGCTATTTTTGCTAGGATCTTTGGGATATAACCCACCATCTAACTAAAGATCAAGCTTCTTCTTTTTTTCAAACATAAGTATATGTTTCGTAGACTCTGTAATAGTAATGGGTTTTGTTCTCTTCCTTATTAGCTCATACTACTCACTATTCAACTTAATATGAAGATGATAGAGAGGTCTTTTACTAGAGCTACAGAGATCATTGGATGACCAATCCATTGCTAAGGATGTAATTAGAAGATTGGATTGAAAAACTATATGAATTAGAAACAAGAAGGAAAACAAAGAAAAACTAGTAAGAATGGGAAAGAAATAAGAAAGTGAGAATAGAGGGAAGTAATCAAACATCGAAAAAAATTCAAATTGAATATTAGTTTTCACTTTAACAAGGATGAGTAAGACCTTCATTATAACAATCTTTGTCACCTTTATGGTGGCCTAGATTTCTAGGTTTGATGTGATCACGAGAAAATCACGAGACAATGACTTATTAACAATTATTTGTATATTTACTTACCAAAATATAAAAGTTTTTAAACATCTAAAAATGATTTTATTTTCTAAATTTTTTTCTATCTCTAGGATTTCTTACAAGGCATTTTCGAGATCTCAAAAATCCTCTAATGGTCAAGATCTCTAGCTAAGCAACCAATGCCAGTACCAAGCGTAGGGTCATCATTTTGACCACAGCAGAAAAGACTTCATCGAAATGAACACCATGTTCCTTGTTAAAATCCCTAGCTACCAATCTAGCCTTATAAGTAGGCTTGGGGTATCTAGGGATACTTTTTAACTTGTATACCCACTTACATGGGAATGCTTTCTTACCATTAGGCAAAGGAACTAACTCCCACGTATGGTTAGTCTATAAGGAGTCAAACTTCGACTGCATAGCCCTCTCCCATGAGTGACTATCATCTTTGTGTGTATGGTCTCATCATAAGAGAGAGGCTCACTTGCATCTATCACCATAACATAATCCATGGAGAGTGTAGAGCGATGTCTAGCTCGAGCAGAGCATCTCAAAACGGGCTAATATTGCACAATAGGTGGAGCCTAGGCCATTGGAATATCAACTGTTAGTAACAAGCAATCTATCTTATTGTACGGTAGCAAGAGGCTCCTCTTGAAATATCACCTTGCGTGCCTCAACTACCTACTTAAGCTGCTTATGCATCTTTTTCACATGGAAAACTACATCATGACTACAGATAATCTTGTGAGCCTGCACATCCCATAGGGGATAATCCATCTCACTTGCATCCCCATAACTAAGAAAGATGCATTTTACTAACTTAGGATCGAACTTATTGTGCTTGTCCATGGAAACATGGCAGAATGCCTCATAACCAAAAACACTCAAATGAGCATATGATGAAGGTCTTCCAAATCATACCTCTTCTACAATTGGAAAATCAATAGTACTGCCATGGGACTAGCTAATTAAGTATATGGTAATAGTAATTGCCTTAACTTGTCTAGCTAAGCATACTACAACACAGACTCGCTCTTGAATCGTTCTATTCATGCAATACCATTCTGGGGAGGGGTGTAAGGGGCGGTCAACTAATGCTTGATATCATGCTCACCGCAAAACTACTCAAAAGCTTTCAAGACATACTCACTCCTATTATTTGACCTTAGGCATTTTAACCTATATCCAAACTGGTTCTCAACACGAGCAAGCCAACAGTGAAAGATAGACAAGATATTTGGTTTCTGCTTAATAGGCTAAGCCCGCACCTTATATGAGTAATTATCAATGAATGTGACAAAGTACTTCACATCACCTACTAACAACTAATAGGGCATGGGACTACATACATCTGAATGAACCCGAAGCAAAGGCTCATCCATATGCTTCATGCCAGACCTCTTATGTGTACAACATTGTCAAGCATTTTTATGAAAACTAAAAACCCCTAGACAAAACTGTAGATAGGTTGGATTTTTGTTAGGTTAGATGTTTGATTGTTATTTTGCTGTTTTGTAGTGAAATTTTTTGTGTTTGTCTAGCTTAGGAATTGTTTTTCTCATTTTGTTTGGATTTTTACATTTAATGGCCCTGCCCTTCCTTTGAGACACAAACCTTTTCTAGTGTGAGAAGAGTGGAGGGTCACACACAAGTGTGAGGAACTTGTTGTGTTGGTAGAAGCGTACGAATACTTGGGAGTTGAATATTCAAAGTGTTGGAAAAAATTACAATGAGGTATGAGACATTTGTGTTTTTTTTTTCTTGAAGCTTGTGTCTTTTATCATTGTTTAAGGTGTTTGAGATTTTTTTAATGATTGTTGATTGGTTGAGATGGCTGATGAATTTCCTAAGTTCCATGGTAATCAGACCAAGGATCTTCAAAGATTTTTAGAAAAAATTGAGCTATGTTATTTGATCAAAACCTTGAGGATAAATTCCAAATATTTAGGTATCAATTGAACGGAGAAGCACAAAATTTTTAGTTGACTTTAAGAGAAGCCTGTGATTTAAAAGACGTTCACAAAAGTTGGACTACGAGACTATTAGAACTAGTTTTCTTTCTAGGTATAAAAAAAGTGAAAGCCAGAGTGAGATTTGGACAAAAATAGAAACTTGTGTACAAAAAGAGGATTATGTGTGTTGAGGACTTTGCTAGGGAGTTTTGAAAGGCTATGTAAATGATGGAGTTTGACATTGCTAATGGGTGAAATAGTCGTAGGTATATTAAAGATATTGTATTTCATTAATGGGTTAAAATCAGAAGAGTGGAGAGTAAAAATAGAGGTTAAGAACCCTAATACCTTTGAGGAGGCAATGAAGATAGCAAAATATCAAGAGAAGAAGACCAAGAGAAAAAAAGAGTTAGGATTAATTTTGGGGTTTGAAGAACCATGGGAGAGATTGAGTTCAATATTCGAGTTGAGAGAAAAGTCTTTGAAAAGAAGAGTTAATTAATATGCCTATCATGAGAGAGGTCTACTGTATTCTTTGTTTAGGAGAGATGAGTTGATTTTTGAAGAATTGATCGAAGTCTATGAGAAGAAAATACCTAGGGTAGTTGAAGAGAAAAATACTTGTTTTACTAAATATGATTTGAGTGAGGAATCTAGGAGTGTGAACTCATATCTATTTACCACGGATAATACTAGTCCAATGATTAATTGGAGATGAAGCTGAGTCTTAGGGAAGATAGACCAGATTGTTCTAAGAACCAAGATATTTCATGTTCTTTGGAAGAGGATGAGAGTCGAGAAAGTTTCGATATTTGTGATAAGGAAAGGAGTGATGATAGTGATAGTATTGGGAGTGTTGAAGAGAGTAGTGGCAACATAGAGAGTGAGCTTATTGAGGGTATAGATGGATTTGAGTGTTTGAGAGATAAAGAGAAAATTGAGGAGAAATTTTCGAGTTTTTTAGAAGGCCATGAGGGGAAGGGCTTAGAAATTGAAAGGTCTTTTGATGAACCTAAGGATTCATATTTGTTGCCTGATGAGGTTCATGAGTGTGGTAGTGAGTTTCTAAATGTAGAGGGGAGGCTGATCAAGAGAGTAATGAGGTTATGGATTATGAATCTTATCGTGGTAGTGTTGTTGATGTTGACTCTAGTGAGTCTTGTGAGTTGGTTGATGATGGTGTGAGTAGCCCTAGAGAGGCTTTTGTTGTAAAATTAATGATGGTGTTTTGAGTAGACATGACCTCATGCTTCTTGATGTTTGTGTGGATGATTGTGTGGATTATTTACGTAACAATAAAGAAGAAAAAATTTCATCTCAAAGTCTTTTAGATTCTTTAAGTTCTTCTAGAGTTTTGGATGATTCTGATTGGGGTTTTGAGGATCCTAAGAGTGACTTTGATGAGAATGTGAGAGAAAATTTGAGTAAGGCTTTCAAAAGAATTGAAAATTTGAGGTAGGAGAAGTTTAAAAATACGAAAATGGAGTTGGAGGGCGGCTGTGAGGTGGTAATTGAGGATTTGGGAATTAAGGGGCATTGGGCTGAGTTTATTGACTCGAATTTGTGGCAATGTTGTGATAATGTTATTTGAGATGATGTAGACATGGAAGCTTCTTCAATTTCTTGTGAAGTTTCTCATGAGGTTACTTGTAAGGATACTATGAAAGGAGTTTACCACTCTTTGAATGTGAAAGACTCAATGGAGTCATGTATTGTTGATGAGTTAAGAAGTGTGGTTGGGTGTCCTGGAATGAATCCATTTGTTGATGTATTTAGTTCTTGTGGTGTTGCAAGTTCGAAGTTGAATCATTTTGATGGTGTGCTTGATTTGGATATTGAGATGGGATATCCTTGCATAATATCTTTTGGAGAAGTTGTTCATGATTACATAGATAAATATGTGGGGATGAGTTAGGGTTGAGCAACAAAAAAAAGGGCTGAACCTTTGTTTAGAAATTCTAGAAGTCAGATGTTTTCTCCTAGGGAGGACGGATGGGATTTGAAGATTTTGGAGGATTATACATTTTCCTTGGATGGTAAGGATTGTCTTGAAAGTTTTAGATCAAAAGACTTTGGTGATTTTGATTAGAATTTCATAGATAGTTTTTGTTTGCCTATAGACCAATTGCTTGAGAGAAATGTGCCATTGAATCTCTTTGTTTTTGAGCTTATTGAGAGGATTGTGGATAGATCATTGGACCCAATTTTTAATTGGTTCATAAATGTTACATTGTTTTATGAAAACAATTGTTACACATGATTGCTTGCAAACTAGGGGAAGGGCTAAATATGTTAAACATTTTTGCGAAAACTAAAAAACCCTAGAAAAATTTGTAGATAGGTTGGACTTTTGTTAGCTTAGATGTTTGACTGATTGTTATTTGTTGTTTTATACTGGATTTTTTTTTGTTTGTCTAGCGTAGGAATTGTTTTTCTCATTTTGTTTGTATTTTTACATTTAATGCCCTTGTCCTTACTTTGAGACACAAACTTGTTCTAATGTGAGGAGAGTGCAGAGTCACACACAAGTGTGAGGAACTTGTTGTGTTAATAGAAGCATAGGGAGACTTGGAAGTAGAATATTCAAAGTGTTGGAACAAACTACAACGAAATGAGGTATGAGATATTTGTGTAATTATTTTTTTCTTGAAGCTCGTGTTTTTTATCATTGTGCAAGGTGTTTGAGATGGTCTACCTCGTACATATTTCTGATGTCTTAAAAGCTACAAGAGGCATATTTGGCCATTTCGATTATTGTGTTAGTTGTGTTGTGTTCGTGAAACATTGAAAATTTTTATTTTTTGAGTCATCCTTCAACAAAGTCAATTCCCTAACTAGTACTCCTTAACGTCTTGTTTTCGGGTTGTGAGAGAGGCTTGCTTCAATCATCGCTCACTAAAAAACATGTCTACCTACTGTATGAACAATGATTACAAGACTCCAAACACTTATAATCTAGAGGTGGAAGATACTAAAAAGTGGTAAGTATTTTCAGTCATTTCAAAGATATGTGCTCAAGACGACGATGCCAAAGAGATACATGTGGAACTACAACCATAGTCAGAACATGGTCAATTGACCTAGATAAAAGTAAAGGATAGAGCATACTAGACTCATCACCATGTGCAATAACAAGATTTCCATGGGTGATCTTCCATGAGGAATCACTAAAGGAGATAACATAACATGCATCGTCTAAGGTGCCAACAGAGATAAGACTTTTCATGAGAGCTAACACATGACGTATATCATGAAGAGTGAACATGCTACATGAGCCATCACCTGTATATTACCAATACCAACTATCTTCAATGTCAGGTCATTACCCAAACAGACAAGATCTAGTCATACTACAATAGGAGTAAAACCACTATCTATGAGTGATGCCAAGAGGAATTTTTCACGGTGGATTCCGTGAGGTTTTTTAATGGATTTCGTAAAACTATATTTATTTTCCGGGGCTCATACACAAGGTGGATTTCTTGTGCAAGAAGTTGACGGGGATGCATGTCCTTTTTGAGTGTGAGGTTAATTTAATGTGCACGTGGGTGATTCCACAAAATACATATTAAATTAATGGACGTTTATGAGTTTAGAGTGCACTCCTATTAAATTAAGGTTAGGATAGAGTTTCAACCTATTTAATTATTTTGTAGCTGAAGACTGCTAGGTATTCACTTTTGTGGGTTTTATCTTATTATTTTCTAATAATTATGAATGCTTCAATTGATGTGCAGAGCAGGCAGTGTTGGCATTGGGAAGCACCGAGCAATGGCGTGTATTCAAATTACCTAGAAGAATTATTACTTGATGGATGTGCATCTCATCACTAAAGGCGTGGAACCAATATTTATTTAGATACACTTATTTATTAAAGCGCTTGACAAACATTTATTATTTTGTATACGCATAGGCACTCGATTTAAATACTTCATTATTTGACATTGTATTTGGGCACATCCCGATTTTTGGACACCCAAATGCTTTACTCTTTATTTGGGTAAAAGCAAACACAAAATCCAAAAGCATGCTAATTGTAAGTGGGCTATTTTTTAGCTTGGGGATTAATAAATTTATAAATACATGCCTTGTGAAGTGCTCACACAAGGCATGGGGGGAGATTGCACCCAATTTATCTTTTTGCCTCATTTTGTGCAAACCCTCTTCTTGTTTTTATGAGCTTTTGTAGAGTTCTTTATTCTTGGGGACCTTTTGGCATTCAATGTGCGCGCATACAGCATCCGATTTACGCATCAATGGTATCAGAGCAAAGCTGAGATCAAGGCCTTCCAATCACTTACCATCTCGTACGAAGGCGAAGCTCTTGGAACGAATGGGTTCTACGAGTTGTCTCGCGACAAACCGTCAATACCAGCGTGTTCCTGGTACTGAAGAATCCCCTACTGTGCTCTCAGATCTCGAAGGACCTCTCCCAAGAGGCAGAGGACCACTTGGAAAGCTCCTTTGTGAAGACTTTTTTTTTCCCCCCTCTTTCAGACAGAAAGTGCAAACTTTTATATCAATTGTTAAGTTTAATATTAAAGGTTGAAGCTTAAAGCCTCCAAAATTCCACGAGCTACGATGGAAGGATAAACTGCATGATATCGATGTCATCCACCACACGCCGCTGTCCTGTTCAAATTGATAAAAACCAATAAGCTTTTTATAAAGCTTAAGGTCATTAAGCTTACTAAAGCTTAAAATTTTCAATCTTAAACCTCCTCCATACTGGGTATTCACACTGCAGCTATTCCTGAACCAGTTCTGAAAACTCTAGCAAGCCATTGTTCACACTTGTACTTTGATAGAGTTAATTTCCAATAAGCAAGCTGTCACACGCAGTCTAGTTTTCGCTTGGAAGAAAGCCATCATCAATTTTCGTACCCACAAAAGAAGCAAGATCGCAAAAGCTATTTTGTTTATTTTTTTTAAAAGCAAGCCTTGTAAACCCAAATTTGAGCTACGTTCATTCTTCTAACGAGATTTTGAGTGTGTGAGGTTGTTTGAGATTTTTGCAGGATGTTCAATCAAAACATGGAATATTTTATGGGCAAAGGTGATTTGCCAGAGCCAACTATGGAGCAAATTTTGGATCTAATTATGATACAACTTCAAAAAGAGTAAAGAGCACGTCAAAATTTACAAACACAACTAGTTATACTTCAACGATCCACTATCATCAAGACGAAGTGCAACCTGAAGATGTTATTGACGCGACACTCGATGCACAATCTCTCAAGAAAGAAGCCAAGATAAGTAAAAGAAATTTCAAATTCTGTACTTTTAATGGGCAACATGACGATAAAATTGTTCTTGCTTTCATCACTCAGTTTAACACAATATTAGTGGGTTTAGGAATCTCCCAATTCCCATTTTTTTAATACTAAAAAGGAGTCACACGGATAATGTGCCCATAAGTTTCTCAAAACCATATTATATGACCTATCATTGGAAAGCGCTTGAAAAATGGAATCTATTGAGCTATAGAGCGCTCAATTTAGAGTTATAGTGTTCAAGTTATGACAAATCCAAATATTTGACCACATGTCCCAAACTTCTGGGAAATTCCCATATTCCCCAATATGGTGTTGTTTGATAATTTTTTCCATAAAGAGAAATATGCTAAAAAAGATAAACTTAAATGCATCACTAACCATCTAGTAGAGATAGAGCATCATTATGGTGGATTGTTGTCCGCAAAAGTATTGATTGTCCCTCTACTTGGAAGGACTTTCAAAAGAAATTATTACAGAATTTTTTTCCACCTCAATTCCATGAAAAAGCAATCAAATAGTGGAATCTTCTGCAACAAAGAGATCGTAAATCCATCTTGCAATATACTGAACGTTTCTGGAGTGCCTTACTACAACTTCGAATGCTTGAAGATGTTCCTGAGGCGATCCACAAGCGCAAGTATATGTCCGGTTTGCTTAGTCACTTCTATGCGAAAGTGAATATGTTCAAGCCAAAGACTTTGGAGGATGCGATTTCTTTAGCGCATGATTCTGAAGATAAAATTCATGGACGAGAAAAGTGTTCGCAATAATTTTCGACTAATGGTAACTTTGATACAAAGCAATTCAATTCTAACTTGTGAATTTTCAATCAAAATCGCTTTGTTCCTTATTCTTTCCGTAAACCCTGGACTCAACCTACTGCTTTACTATCAAAAACAAATTCAAACCCTCAACCTTCTCTCCAGCCAAATCCCAACATACCCAAATTTCCAGCCATTACCAATAATGTATCCAAAGCAAAGCCTATAGTTTACTACAAGTGTTATCAACTTGCAATGGGAACTTAGCCGTGAACTACCAATCCAAGAAGCAAGCTATTCAAATCAATCACTTGGGAGCGACAAAAGATGAAGACCATGAAGATATGCCAGACTTCACTAAAGATAACGATGATATGAGTGATGCTTCAAATACTTTACCAGGTATGCCAAACGCTCATTCATTATTAAAGATAAAATATTTTATGCATGGTCATGAAAAGATTATTTTGCATGATGATGGAAGTGCACATGGTTTTACTTCTACAAAGTTGGTAAAAGAATTAAATTTACCTACTGTTCCAACTCATTATCACATGAAGGTTGCATTCTTAAGCACTAGATACAATGGTACATAAGAAGTTCATGATTTAGAAATTAAAATTGGTGATTATGTCAAGCACATAAATTTCTTGGTTGTGCCTTTGCAAGCTAGTGGTTTTATTTTACGAATGCCTTGGCATCACAAATATAATCCCAACATAGATTATTCCGCACATTCCATGAAAATTCATCTTAACGAAAAAAACACATTACTGGAACGCACACCTTTGATAATTTTCCCTTGCTTAGTCATACATAGGCTAAACGTGCAATGAGAAAAGATAGTAAATCATACTTAGTATGGATGAATGAAATAGAAGCTAAGAAGAATCAAATGCATCCTAGGCATGCACAATTTCTTTCACAATTTAAAGATTGTTTTGATGTTGATTTACCACCTGGCTTACCACTTACACGTCCTGAAAATCATAAAATAGACTTAATCCCAAGTTCTCAACCACTATGTAAAGCATCTTATAGACACAATCAGATTGAGCAAAAAGAAATCCAATCACCAGTTAAAGAACTATTGACCCGAGGACTCATTAGGCCCAGTAGTTCTCATTTTGATGCACTTGTCCTATTAGTTAAGAGGAAAAATAATACCTATAGGATGTGCATTGACTATCGTGCCCTAAACAATATCATTGTTAAGAATACATATCTGATCCCTAGGGTAGACGACCTCATGGATAAACTACAAGGAGCCACTATTTTTAGCAAGATAGATCTCAAATCTGGATACCATCAAGTATGATTGGATACACCTGACATTTTCAGAACTGCATTTAGAAGTAGTTTGGTCACTATGAATTTATTGTCATGCCTTTCGATTTGACCAATGCACCAGCTACATTCAGTCGTATGATGAATCATATATTTTTGAAGTATCAGAATTGTGTGATTGTTTTCTTTGATGACATATTGGTTTTCAGTAAGAATGAGAATGAGCATTGTGAACATCTATCTTTGGTTTTCAAATTGTTGAAAGAGAATCAATTGTATGCTAACCCTAACAAGAGTGAATTTTTCACAACCCAAATTGAATACTTAGATCACGTTGTTTCTTCTGATAGTATTTGTGTTGATCCTAAAAAGATAGAGGCAATATTGAATTGGCCAATCCCTAAAAATATGCATGAGTTACGTTCTTTCTTAGG
Organism: Lygodium microphyllum; assembly: GCF_053477565.2. Taxonomy (NCBI): domain Eukaryota; kingdom Viridiplantae; phylum Streptophyta; class Polypodiopsida; order Schizaeales; family Lygodiaceae; genus Lygodium; species Lygodium microphyllum. Next base: position 97,623,664 of record NC_141164.1, read on the forward strand.
TCTTGCCAGCTTTTATAGAAAATTTGTGAGAAATTTTTCATTGCTTGCATTGTCTTTGAGGAAATTATTAAATAAAGGTATTATGTATCATTAGTCTGACAATCAGCAAAAGTATTTTGATTTATTGAAATATGCTTTAATATATACACTTGTTTTACAATTACCTGATTTTAATCGACCATTCTTTCTAGTAGTCATTGATGCTAGCAGATCAAGAATAGGAGCTGTCCTCATGCAAGATTCACATTCCATAGCCTCTTCTAGTTGCAAACTTAAACCCTCTAAACTGAAGTATTCCACCTATGATAAAGAATTGTTAGCTATAGTTTAAGCCTTCTGACAATGGAAACATTATCTAATGGGATCCGAATTTATGATCAAAACTGACCAACAAAGTATTAAACATCTCCTTAGTTAGCCACAAATTTCTGACCATCATATTAAATGGGCTGCTTTCATTCAAAGTTTTCATCCACTTATCCAATATCAACTCGGAAGAGAGAATGTTGTTGTCGATGCATTGAGTAGAAGACCAAGTATCCATAATATTTCCATTCTATCTTTTGATTCCCTTATTCCTATGAAGGATATCTATGAGCATGACCCTAGTTTTCAAGCTGATTGGAACAAATTAATTGCTAATAACTAGATTACAATTGATTCTTTATCTTATTTTGACATATTTATATTTTATGAGAGAAGATTGTATGTCACTGTTCCATTTAGATCATTTCTATTGCACGAAATTCATTGTCCTCCGTATCAAGGCCATAAAGGTATTATTTTCACTTTAAAAACTTGGTTGAAGATTTTTACTGGCCACAAATGGAATCTGATGTTTCTAACTTTGTTTCTGAGTATTTAATTTGCCAAAGAGTCAAGCGACACCATGGTAAGCAATATGGTTTATTAATGCCTTTACCAATTCGTAACGTCCATGGGAACATATTTCAATGAATTTTATAACTGGTTTGCCTAACACACAAGCTAATCATGATATGATTTAAACTATAGTAGATCAATTTAGCAAACAAGCATATTTTCTACCATGCAAGAAAACTTTAAGTTCATCTCAAGCTGCACGATTGTTTTTTAAGATTGTTTTCACTAACCATGTTTTGCCAAAAGTTATTATTTATGATCATGATTCTCGATTCTATAACAATTTATAGACTACTTTGTTTGCTAATTTAGGTACTAAGATTGATTTCTCGTATGCATTCCATTATGAAACCAATGGGCAAACAGAAGCTACTAACAATACAATTCTAGATCTTTTGCGTGCATACACAATTACAAAACCACAAACATGGGATACACACTTGTATCTATGTCACATCATTATCGAACAAAGGTAAAGCTGCTGATGATATTGCAAATACACATGCTACTATTTTTGCTCAAGTTAAAGACATGATTGTGAAAACCCAACAATTATACACTAAAAAAGCTAATAAGAAAAGAAAAGCCATGAGTTTCAAAGTTGATGTTTATGTTTGGTTATGCATTAAAAAGAGAAGATTGCAAAGTGTTGAGGAACACCTGATTGTTAAATTAACACCTAGATTTTCTGGACCTTTCAAAATAATTCCCAAGATCAATGACAATGCATTTAAATTAGAGCTATCCCAACATTGAAAAATACATAATAATTTTCATATCAGTTTGTTACGACCTTTTAGGGACCACCTTGTCTATAAAAACCCTCATTTGTTAGAAGAAGAAACTGAAATCATTGAATCTGAAACTAATCTAGACACTGACTTTATGACCACTAGAATTGGTCGTAGATACTCTAGATATTTGGTTAAGTTTAAATATCATCCTATTGAAGAAGCCCAATGGATGCACACCTGCGACCTAAGTACTTACCCCTCACTGCTCGCTCCACATTGAGCTAATAGTAATTAAGGACAATTGCTATCCCACCCCTGGGATATAAAGCCAGGAGGCATATTCCACGGTGGATTCCATGAGGTTTTTCGGTGGATTCCGTAAAACTATATTTATTTGCCAAGGCTTATACATAAGGTGGATTCCTTGTGCGAGAAGTTAATGGGGACGCCTATCTTTTTCGGGTGTCAGGTTAATTTAATATGCACTTGGGTGATTCCACAAAATACATATTAAATTAATGGACGTTTATGAGTTTAGAGTGCACTCATATCAAATTAAGGTTAGGATAAAGTTCCGACCTATTTAATTATTTTGTAGCTGAAGACTGCTAGGTATTCACTTTTGTGTGAAGCGCTCACACAAGGTATAGGAGGAGATTGCACCCAATTTGTCTTTTTGTCTCATGTCATGCAAACTCTCTTCTTGTTTTTATGAGCTTTTGTAGAGTTCTTTGTTCTTGGGGCCTTCCAATGTTCACTACGCGTGCATACAGCATCTGATTTGCACACCAATGAGGGGTTATATGAAATGAAGCCTCTAAATCTATCAACTAACACTAAGTACATCATAACAAAGCATTAACTAGCTGTAAAGTATCCAAAGAATAAGCTGCTAAGATAAGACCATCAGATACATCAAGCTATAGTACATTAATCTCCTCAATCTTGATACTAAACTTACTAGATACATGGTGCGATCGTTATTCTTTTCCAACACTTTACCCTTGCCATTTTCATTGCACTTGTCTTCATGAATTTTGTGACATTATGACTGGACATAACCTACTTTTCCACAATAATGACAAGTAAGACCGGACTTACGGCCACAAGACTTACTGTGAAATTGTCCACTTGTCCTAGACTAAGACCTATTAGAGTCTCTACAATGATAATTTCCATCGTACCGACCTCGCATAATTAATGCATGTGACGTAGAGAAGCATCCACATTCATTCTATTCACCTCTTTTGTCAAGAGGGCACTCTCAACATCCTGCAATTTCAACCCATCAGTATAGAGTGCCATATGAAAAGTGTTGCCAAGCAAAAATAAAGGATGCAAATTATCTTGAACTCAATCTTCTACGAAGCTAAATGGCTTATGATGGAGTGAAACTCATTCAAATGTGCAAGCATAGAAGTCCCTTCCTTCATGTGAACGATACATTTGAGATGCAAGACTCTGTTTGTCATAAAGATTTTTAATTTGTGTCCAAAGCTCATAAGCAATCTGATTTTCAGTTACAACATTGTAGTGAATCTGCTTAGAGAGTGATAAAATGATTGTGGACTTGCATAGCTCATCCAGTTTATCCCAATTCTCAGCCGCAATGTTTTCAAGTTTGATTAACTTCGTTGTGGAGTAGTCTAACTTGCACTTTTTGTGCTAAAACCTGCCATATCTAGGTCTTCTAATAGTTGTAGTTGGTTCCATCCAACTTCTCAATATTGAAAAAACTAGCTATAATGAGACTAAGTAGGTGCATAGAAGGAAAAAACATATTGTTTTAATACATTGCAAATCAACCCCAAAGCCGCTACTAAATCACGCAAGAGACAAGAGATATTGTCAAAGGAATGAGCTATCCACAAACTGTAAACAAGTAATTATTAAGTGCAAGTGACTGCTCTCAAATAGAATATTTGTATGTGTATGTGTATGCACACGTGTATGTGTATATGTATGTTATGCATAATATCCTCTCCCTACTATTTCAGATGATTCTAAAACGTTATGTAACTCTACCCCTACCTTGATCCTGATATTTATCCATCACTAAAAGCTTCAACTCCTACATTTGTTGAGCTTGATTGATTAAAGACTTTGGCTACACTTGGATCTATGGACTACATTATTATTCTCACCACTCTAGTTTGTGCATCATGAGGACCTTTAAGCACAACACTTGTCCTACTACCTGAAGAACAAGTCCACCAAATCTTCTCCCATTTCTACTTTAACTTCTTATGTGTGCATTGTGTTTTAGAGTGCGACTTTGTAAGTTGTGGGACTCTCCAATCCACCTCTCTAATATCAAAAGAAAGACACTAAAAAAACTTTGCCAAACTTCACATAAGCTCCATGTTGCACATATTGATCATTTCTAAGTGAGACAAATCGATTCTCAATTTGTCTAAAAAGAATTAAAAATCCTCCTCGACATTCCAATGAAGGCTTTTGAGCTTGGCATCAATCTCCATTGCAACAATCCAACATCCAAATTGAACACATACATATCCTAAATCTAACATTCCAATGAAGGCTCTTGAGCTTGCCATCAATCTCCAATGCAACAACCCAACATCCAAATTGAACACATACATATCCCAATTCTTGACTTTTGGACATGGATCTTCATACCACCATGCTTCTTCCTAGGCACAACGTCAAGCTTAGCTTGCTCTACATTTGGCCCAATAATTGTAACATGAACCAATCAAAATTGGCGCCCATCATCTTGTTGGCACACACAACTAAGGGCCTTTGTGAGCACCCTTGAGGTGTCAAGAACCAAATTCATAGCAAGGTCAATACTATTAAATAGCTAAAAGGATCCAAACCCGACCACGACGACTGCAATCCTTTGCACTACCGTATCCACATAATGGTACGATGCTCTTACTTATCTTTGTGCCTCTCACGTAGAAGACTCATCCAACGATCGGAAAGTATGTTTTTTTCTCTTATTTAAACGTATAAGATATTGGAATCAGCAGTACATGGATAACATTCATGAATAGAGGGGCATGGGTGATCCGTCAAGAATGCTATCGACGGCCACATCAAGGGCATCGAGAAAGGAAATATTGGATCGGTTGCTAGGATCAGAGTACACTATGTTGGGGAGCATGTGAACGATCTGTTCTTGCATTTGTCGCAAGCGGTGTGTGTCATTGGCAACTCGAGCCAGGGCAGAGATAACATCCACCCTACCTTCCACCACATCATCAGCCTCAAAGAAGAGAGAGTAAAGGCTACCATTCCATGGCAAGTGCCACATGTACTGTGTGTAGGTAGAGGACTTGGAGAAGAGGACAGGGATGCAGCCAGCCAAGAGGCTGTCGAAAATCCCCTTTCTCGTGGGGCTGTCGCCGGTGGGTTGGAGGCAGAAGATGGAGCTACGGAAGAGGGCGGTCACATGATCGGGGCGCTTGACACAGTCCAGAGCTCCGTAACCGCAGGTGACGTGCCGGCAGGCGCCGGCTGGGGCGCGGTCACACTGGGCGAAGAGTTCCGTCCGGAGAGAGCGGGAGGCGGGGGTGCCCCGGGAGGCAGAGCCGACGAAGGTGCAGAGCCAGGGCCTGCGGGGCTGCGAGAGGAGGGCGTCCTGTAAGCCGAGCTGGCGTTAGCTGAAGGGGGCAAACCAGCGTGAGCTCTGAATGCACGTGATACAAAGAAAGCGACTAGGAGCAGTACCTGCCAGAGCCTCATTTCGTGGTCGCTGGTGGGGTGGAAGGAGGTGGGGTAGGGGAGGGCGACCTCACAGGGAGTGGACTCGTTCCTCTCGATGAAGAGCTTAAGGACGAGAGTGAGCTCCGGGATGGAAGAGAGGGAGGTGCCCCAGCCGTCGAGGGAGTCGGGGGAGCGGCGGAACTCTCCGGAGGTGCGGCCGAGGACCATGAAGTGAGGGCGGCGGGGGGGCCCGAAGCGGAGCCAGACGGGGCTGCCGGACAGCCAGCCTGCGAGGCGCTGGGCGAGGCGGTCGCGCAGATGCAGCTGCGGCGCGAAGAGGGTGAAGGCCGTGTCGAGGGCCCCGAAGTACGGGATGTAGAACGCGCTGGCCAGGGCAGGGTCCTCCGTCAGGCACGGGTAGCGCTGCATGCGGCGGTGCACCAGCACGTCCAGAGAGAACTGCTCGGTGCGGTACCACGCGCGCGCAGGCTTGAGCTGGCGCACCAGCTCTTCTTCTTCTGTATCATTCAGCCGCATAGCTGCTGCTTCTACATTCGCTCCCGGCCCATACCCCCCGTTCTCCAGGTTCCCGCACATGTCCACCCACTCCCCCGTCGCCCGCCGGCACCTGTCCACCAGATCCTCGTTGAACTCCCTCGGCAGCTCGTACACGTAGATCCACCTCCCCTTGCACTCGGCGCCTTTCCCAGGACTCAAACCCTCGCCATCATCCCCTTGCATGATCTGCTGCTGCCCCTTCTGGTTCCTCCTCGCCGCCTCTATTTCTTCCTCCACGTACCTGTGGTCGTACAGACTGCTGAACGCTGACAGGACCAGCACAATCATGAGCAGTGCGTTGAGTACCAGTGATGTCCAGCTTATCAGATCTTTGCGTTTTCTGGGGCTGCTGATTTCCGGCCCAGCAGAAGGCGGCAGCACTTGCCCCTTCATCTTTCTCTTCACAGGAAGCAGCGCAGGTTCCCTCAGTCCAACGGCCAGAAAGCTTCTCTTTGGAACGCTCCTGAGTCCTTCCTTACTCGTAGCAAGCCATGGTAAGCTTCTCTCTGGAGACAACAAAACTTCCTAAGTGACGGTGCTTCTCTAATTTTAGCCTGCTTCCCTCTCGACTGTGCCTACGTATCGATTGATCCACCAAGTGAAAATCAGAAGTCAAAGATCGGCTGGCCATCAGAGAAAGTGGGGCTTGGGATTCGGGAAATTACATACCGCATGAACAAAAGTTATGACCCCAAGGAGAAGAAAATGTCAGAGACTATTATTGTTATATGAACTAAAGTTATGACCCTAAAAAGAAGGAAATGTGAGAGTCTATACTTGTTACATGAACCTGAACAAAGGTTATGGTTCCAAAGCGAAGGAAACTCAAAAAAAAGGCAAGTGATATAATGGAGCGAGAGACTAGTGAAACAGGCAAAAAACATTGTTTATGTAAAAATAGCTAAAGTAGAAGAAGTAAACAAGGCCTCTCTCGATAGTAGCATGTATTGTGAAGAAATTGTGCTAGAATAACATTTGTACACACAAGACAAGGAAGCTTAAAGAAAAATCACTCTCCATTTATATAGGAGAGAGAGAAAGATGTAAAGGATGCATGTTGCAATCCATGAGGGAAAAATGCACAAGTGGATAAGAGGGAAAAGTGCACCCATGGGAAAATAAAGATAGTGAACTAATATGAAATATCCCTAGAATCAATCTTCTTCATTCCTTAATTTATTAATAACCCTTAATTTATTCGTGGAGAGAGAGAGAGAGAGTTGTATTAACATCCTCCAAGACACCTCAAAAGCATGTAGGTCAAAGAAATACACATCAACATTTAGTTACAACTATTACCCAAAGCAATAAGGTAGTCATACTGGGTCGCATTTAGGAGGAGGGAGATTGGAGTGCAGAGAAATGACAACATGATGGAGATGCAAAGATTAACTTGTGATATGCTGCCAAAGACCCACATATTAACATGGTAGAAGTGAAGTGTAGATTGCAAGAACTATTGGCAAAAGGGTTCATAGCCCTTATCTCAATCTCGCTTTAACAAGTTGCTCAGCGATATGTAGATTTGCTACCTTTAGCTTGTTTTTATACTTTTTGGGTAGAGCTTTAATAGAGGAGGAATTTATGAAAGGTTCCTATTGACTTAGCAAGTGCACACCAACTTGGTGTTGTATCATTTCATTGGCAAGGGCTTCTATGTTGCACTGGGCGAATCAAAGGGTGAGAGGGATTGAATACTTGATCTGAAGACTTTTGACAAGGAAAAATCAAGAGAGGTTGAATAGAGCACTCTAATTTAAGTTATAGAAGAAGTTCTCTAGGGTTCTTCATTCAACGCGTGGGTTTCTAAGGTCTTGGTTCCCTAGCAATACTCATTTTGGTATTTGACTATGAGTAGTAGAGGGGGCTTTAGTTGTAGTAGCGAGTTTAGTTTTTCATTGTTCATGTGTCATTGTCTTTATGAGAATGTAACACTTTGATAAGTTCTTTCAAGGCTCTAGACATGGGCATGATCCATACAACCTAGGATAAGTATAGCTTCAACATGGGCATGATCCATACAACCTAGGATAAGTATAGCTTCAATATTTAGACATTATTATTGAGTAAGGAAGCATACTTAAGTTTGTTACATCTTTGAAGACATATGGTAGAGCAATATCATACATGTGAATATGTTTTTCTTTTTACTTATATTTTGGTACTCCTTTCTCATTGTTGAGTCTTTCCGAACCTACCCCCTTTTCCAAACCTCTTTTCTCTAATCAAAACCCCCTCCCCTCCTCTCTTTCTCACATGTAATATCTCATTTTCTCTTCCTCTTCCCTTTTTTCATTAAAACCTCCTTTCCTCACCTCCCTTTTTTAAATTAAAAACCCCTTCCTTTTTTAATTAAATTCCTCCCCCCTCCCCCCTCTCTCTCATATGTAGGGCCTAGGTTCTCTCTCTCTCTCTCTCTCTCTTTCTCTCTCTCTCTCCTTTTTTAAATTAAACGCCCCTTCCCTTTTTAATTAAATTTCTCCCCTCCCTCCCCCCTCTCTCTCATGTGTAGGGCCTAGGTTCTGTGTGTGTGTGTGTGTTAGATTAAACTTTTTAATTTAAATTTTTTAATTAAACATTTTAAAAGATTTTTTAATTTAAAATTTTTCAAATTTTAGCTATAGGTTCGGAAAGACTCGAACCTCCAGAGGGCTTCCCAAACCTACCTCCTTTTCCAAACCTCTTTTCTTTAATCAAAACCCCCTCCCCTCCTCTCTTTCTCACGTGTAATATCTCATTTTCTCTTCCTCTTCCCTTTTTTTATTAAAACCTCCTTTTCTCACCTCCCTTTTTTAAATTAAAAACCCCTTCCCTTTTTAATTAAATTCCTCTCCCCTCCCCCCTCTCTCTCACGTGTAGGGCCTAGGTTCTCTCTCTCTCTCTCTCTCTCTCTCTCTCTCTCTCTCTCTCTCTCTGTGTGTTAAATTAAACTTTTTTATTTAAATTTTTTAATTTAATATTTTAAAATATTTATTTTAAATTTTAAATTTTCTAAATTTTAGCTATAGGTTTGGAAAGCCTCGAACCTCCAGAGGGCTTCCCGAACCTACACCCTTTTCCGAACCTCTTTTCTCTAATCAAAAACCCTTCCCCTCCTCTCTATCTCACGTGTAATATCTCATTTTCACTTCCTCTTCCCTTTTTTCATTAAAACCTCCTTTCCTCACCTCACTTTTTTAAATTAAAAACCCCTTCCCTTTTTAATTAAATTCCTCCCCCCTCCCCCCCCCCTCTCTCATGTGTAGGGCCTAGGTTCTTTCTCTCTTTCTCTCTCTCTCTCTCTCTCCTTTTTTTAATTAAAAACCCCTTCCATTTTTAATTAAATTCCTCCCCTCCCTCTCTCTCATGTGTAGGCCCTAGGTTCTCTCTCTCTCTTTGTGTTAGATTAAACTTTTTAATTTAAAATTTTTAATTAAATATTTTAAAAAATTAATTTAAAATTTTCCAAATTTTAGCTATAGGTTCAGAAAGCCTCGAACTTCCAGAGGGCTTCCCGAACCTACCCCCTTTTCCAAACCTCTTTTCTCTAATCAAAACCCCTTCCCCTCCTCTCTTTCTCACGTGTAATATCTCATTTTCTCTTCCTCTTCCCTTTTTTCATTAAAACCTCCTTTCCTCACCTCCCTTTTTTAAATTAAAAACCCGTTCCCTTTTTAATTAAATTCCTCCCCCCTCCCCCCCTCTCTCTCATGTGTAGAGCTTAGGTTCTCTCTCTCTCTTCTCTCTCTCTCTCTCTCTCTCTCTCTCTCTCTCTCTCTCTCTTTCCTTTTTTTAATTAAAAACCCCTTCCCTTTTTTATTAAATTCCTTCCCCCTCTCTCTCATGTGTAGGGCCTAGGTTCTCTCTCTCTCTCTCTCTCTCTCTCTCTCTCTCTCTCTCTCTCTCTCTCTGTGTGTGTTAGATTAAACTTTTTAATTTAAATTTTGTTAATTAAATATTTTAAAAGATTTTTTTAATTTAAAATTTTCCAAATTTTAGCTATAGGTTCGGAAAGCCTCGAACCTCTAGAGGGCTTCCCGAACCTACCCCCTTTTCCAAACCTCTTTTCTCTAATCAAAACCCCGTCCCCTCCTCTCATTCTCACGTGTAATATCTCATTTTCTCTTCCTCTTCCCTTTTTTCATTAAAACCTCATTTTCTCCCCTTTCTTTTTTAAATTAAAAACCCCTTCCCTTTTTAATTCAATTTCTCTCCCCTCCCCTCTCTCTCATGTGTAGGGCCTAGGTTCTCTCTCTCTCTCTCTCTCTCTCTCTCTCTCTCTCTCTCTCTCTCTCTCTCCTTTTTTTAATTAAAAATCCCTTTCTTTTTTAATTAAATTCCTCCCCCTTCCCCCCCTCTCTCTCATGTGTAGCGCCTAGGTTCTCTCTCTCTCTCTCTCTCTCTCTATGTTAGATTAAACTTTTTAATTTAAATTTTTTTAATGAAATATTTTAAAAGATTTTTTAATTTAAATTTTTCCAAATTTTAGCTATAGGTTCGAAAAGCCTCGAACCTCCAGAGGGCTTCCCGAACCTACGCCCTTTTCCAAACATCTTTTCTTTAATCAAAACCCCCTCCCCTCTTTTCTTTCTCACGTGTAATATCTCATTTTCTCTTCCTCTTTCCTTTTTTCATTAAAACCTCCTTTCCTCACCTCCCTTTTTTAAATTAAAAACCCCTTCCCTTTTTAATTAAATTCCTCCCCCCTCCCCCCCTCTCTCTCATGTGTAAGGCCTAGGTTCTCTCACAGTTCATATCTTACTATATGCAGACGACATTGTGTTGGTCTCAGACTCAGCTCAGGGATTACAGCAGCATTTATTAGCATTGGATGATTTTTGCATACAGAGAGGCATGACAGTGAACCTTGGTAAAACCAAGGTTCTTATATTCCATACATCAGCTTAGATACGCAGACAGAGTATTTTCATGGCAGCAGGAGGGAGTATTGAGGTCACTGGATCATATGTATATTTGGGAGTCACCTTTACAGCAGCTTCAGGGACTTTCTCGATGACACAGGCAGCTCCTGACCGCCTCACTAGAGGATAGTCAGCATTGGCTCTTATGGAGTGACAGTGTCATCAGGCACATTTTCAGGAGCCCCGCACCAAGGGGTGGTTCTTTGATACTCTAGTCACTCCAGCACTGATGTATGGAGCAGCTATATGGGGGCCAGGCCTTGCCAATTATGTATGGACATTGATGGAGAGACCTCAGGTGATCATGATATCTAGATTGATTCGCAGCAAGGCCTCATTTCCACATGACATTGTGCGAGCAGAGCTTGCCACACCGCCCATGCTAGTCGAGGCATTATTTCAGACAGTCTGCTTCCTACACAGATTTCACGATATGGACAGAGATCGCATTGCATACAGAGCATATATGGCATCTCAGGAGATGGCTCGAGCGGGGGATACCACATCATGATATGCACAGACTAGAGCTTGGTTTGACAGACATGGGCTGGACATTGATAGACTCCCACCTCTTCTATATGATACTCAGGCTCCCACTTACACCCTCTCTCTCTCTGAGAGGAACAGAGTCATCAGACAGGAGATATGGCATATTTATATACAGAGGACATGGGTCAGCCCTGCACAGCCACTGCCATCGAAGATGGCACATTACTATACACAGTTCTTGAGCATATCAGAGCAGGGATTCATAGAGATTCCGAGATATATGCAAGTCTATATGCCACATCGATTGAGAGTTCTTATTGGACAGCTCAGGGTATCATCACATCAGCTTATGATTGGGAGTGGTAGAGCCAATGGCATCCCACGGAAGGAGAGGATATGCCCCCTTTGCAGATCAGAGGTGGAGAGTGAGGAGCATTTTGTTCTCAGATGCTCGGCATACTCAAAGTTGAGATCTAGATACACATTGAGCAGCTCACTTCAGGGATGTATGACTGATATGGATCAGAGATCATTTGGCCGTTTTCTGGGAGAGGCATGGCACATCAGAGAGCAGAGCACACAGCGGGTCCCAGTCAGAGAGGGGCCCACCCAGATGACTATTACACAGTTCTTTCAGACAGACAGAGTGAGAGCTACTGTACCAGCCTCCAGCCAGACCTCCGGGCTCACACTACAGCAGGCTGAGGACCAGCGTACCCGACGCTGTACGAGGATCCGTGGATTTCGGACCCCACAGCCACACCGACAGGAGATCCGGAGGATTCTTGATCTACATTGACAGCAGACTGAGATCCGACGACACTCGACACATTGGATCTCAGATCTCCAGTTTGCTCTTTCTCCACCGTCGATGTACCACATCCTGCATCCAGGAGGGATCACCTGCTATTAGCGACTTCGACGACTGCTACTACATCCCAGGATAGTATATCTCCCTGCATCTGTTACATATACACATCGCACCACTTTATCACAGCCGACAGTTGTTCCCCTATCATAGCCGACAGTTGTTCCCCTATCACAGCCGACATTTATTCCCCTTTTGTAGCCATTATCTGGAGTACCAGAGCTACATACGCACATACACATACACGACACTTATCACACTCACAGCACCGTATTTTTAGTTTCCAGTTTTCAGCTTTTCATTCAGCACTTTTATTTTGGATAGCTGGACCTCATCAATTGTATCACAGTTTGTCTCATAGGCCAGTTTTGGTCTTTAGAAGACGTTAATATAACTTTCTTTCCTTCTTTCTTTCTCTCTCTCTCTCTCTCTCTCTCTCTCTCCTTTTTTAAATAAAAACCCCTTCCCTTTTTAATTAAATTCCTCCCCCCTCCCCTCCCCTCTCTCTCATGTGTAGGGCCTCGGTTCTCTCTCTCTCTTTCTCTCTCTCTCTCTCTCTATGTTAGATTAAACTTTTTAATTAAACATTTTAAAAGATTTTTTTAATTTAAAATTTTCCAAACATAGTTTTTCACACACTTTGAGAAGGAGATAGAATAAAAGAGAGAGAGAAGAAGAAGAAGAATGATAAAAAGAAGAAGACGGAGAGAGAAGAGGGAGAAAGAGGAAAGAGAATAGTCTTTTTTTAATTAAACATTTTTCTTCTCCCCCTCCCCCTCTCTCTCATGCGTAGGGCCTAGCTTTTCTCTCTCTCTCTCTCTCTCTCTCTCTCTCTCTCTGTGGGAGGTTCTTACTACCTATATTATTTTACCTATAGGTTCGGAAAGCCTCGAACCTCCAGAGGGCTTCCCGAACCTACCCCCTTTTCCAAACCTCTTTTCTCTAATCAAAACCCCCTCCCCTCCTCTCTTTCTCATGTGTAATATCTCATTTTCTCTTCCTCTTCCCTTTTTTCATTAAAACCTCATTTTCTCATCTCCCTTTTTTAAATTAAAAACCCCTTCCCTTTTTAATTAAATTCCTCCCCCCTCCCCCCTCTCTCTCATGTATAGGGCCTAGGTTCTCTCTCTCTCTCCCTCTCTCTCTCCTTTTTTTAATTAAAAACCCATTCCCTTTTTAATTAAATTCCTTCCCCCTCCCCCCTCTCTCTCATGTAGGGTCTAGGTTCTCTCTCTGTCTCTCTGTCTCTCTCTCTTTGTGTGTTAGATTAAACTTTTTAATTTAAATTTTTTAATCAAATATTTTAAAAGATTTTTTTAATTTAAAAATGTTCAAATTTTAGCTATAGGTTCGAAAAGCTTCGAACCTCCAGAGGGCTTCCCGAACCTACCCCCTTTTCCAAACCTCTTTTCTCTAATCAAAACCCCCTCCCCTCCTCTCTTTCTCACGTGTAATATCTCATTTTCTCTTCCTCTTCCCTTTTTTCATTAAAACCTCATTTTCTCACCTCCCTTTTTTAAATTAAAAATCCCTTCCCTTTTTAATTAAATTCCTCCCCCCTCCCCCCCCTCTCTCTCATGTGTAGGGCTTAGGTTCTCTCTCTCTCTCTCTCTCTCTCTCTCTCTCTCTCTCTCTCTCTCTCTCTCCTTTTTAAAATTAAAAACCCCTTCCCTTTTAATTAAATTCCTCCCCCCTCCCTCCTCTCTCTCTCATGTGTAGGGCCTAGGTTCTCTCTCTCTCTCTCTGTGTTAGATTAAAAATTTTAATTTAAATTTTTTAATTAAACATTTTAAAATATTTTTTTAATTTAAAATTTTCCAAATTTTAGCTATCGGTTCGGAAAGCCTCGAACCTCCAGAAGGCTTCCCGAACCTAGCTCCTTTTCCAACCCTCTTTTCTCTAATCAAAACCCCCTCCCCTCCTCTCTTTCTTACGTGTAATATCTCATTTTCTCTTCCTCTTCCCTTTTTTCATTAAAACCTCATTTCCTCACCTTCCTTTTTTTAATTAAAAACCCCTTCCCTTTTTAATAAATTCCTCCTCCCTCTCCCCCTCTCTCTCATGTATAGGGCCTAGGTTCTCTCTCTCTCTCTCTCTCTCTCTCTCTCTCTCTCTCTCTCTCTCTCTCTCTTTAAATTAAAAACCCCTTCCCTTTTTAATTAAATTCCTCCCGCCTCCCCCCTCTCTCTCATGTGTAGGGCTTAGGTTATCTGTGTGTGTGTGTGTGTGTATGTGTGTGTGTGTGTTAGATTAAACTTTTTAATTTAAAATTTTCCAAACATAGTTTTTCATGCAGTTTGAGAAGGAGATAGAATAAGAGAGAGAGAGAGAGAGAGAGAGAGAGAGAGAGAGAGAGAGAGAGAGAGAGAGAGAGAGAGAGAGAGAGAGAGAGAGAGAGAGAGAGAGAGAAAGAAGAAGAAGAAGAAGAAGAAGAAGAAGAAGAAGAAGAAGAAGAAGAAAAAGAAGAAGAAGAAGAATGATAAAAAGAAGAAGACGGAGAGAGAAGGGGAAGAAAGAGGAAAGAGAATAGTCTTTTTTTAATTAAACATTTTTCTTCTCCCCCTTCCCCCTCTCTCTCATGCGTAGGGCCTAGGTTTTCTCTCTCTCTCTCTCTCTCTCTCTCTCTCTCTCTCTCTCTGTGTCTCAGGTTAAGCTTTTTAATGTAAACTTTTTGTTTAATTGAAATAAGGAGAGAGATATATATATATATATATATATATATATATATATACAAAGAGCAAAAAAGAAAGAAGAGGAGAGGGAGGGAACAGAAAGAAAGAGGATTATAGAGAGAGAAAATATAAAATTTAAGAGAGAGAGAGAGAGAGAGAGAGAGAGAAAGAAGAAAGGAAAAAGAGGAGAGAGGGGGGACAGAGATAGAGAGAAGAAAATGAGAGAAAATAAGAAGAAGAGAGAGAATTTGAACACAAAGAGAGTTATAGAGAGAGGAGAAAAAAATTTAAAGAGAGAAGAAAAAAAAGAAAAAGGAGAAGAGTGAAGGAAAGGAGAGGAGAGGGGGAGAGAGAGAGAGAATAAGAATAAGAATAAGAAGAAGACAGAGGAAAAGAGGAAGAGAGATGGGGAAAAAGAAAAAAGAGAAAAGTCTTTTTAAAATTTAAATATTTTTTGAGAGAGAGAGGAAGGGAGAGAGGAGAGAGGGGGAAGAGAGAGAGAAAGAATATAAAATTTAAAAGAGAAGATTTAAAGAGAGAAGAAAAAAAAAGAGAAGAGAGAAGGAAAGGAGAGGAGAGGGGGGAGAGAGAGAGAGAGAGAGAGAATAAGAATAAGAATAAGAATAAGATAGAGGAAAAGAGGAAGAGAGATAGGAAAAAAGAAAAAAGAAAAAAGTCTTTTTAAAATTTAAATATTTTTTTAGAGAGAGAGGAAGGGAGAGAGAAGGAGAGAGGGGGAAGAGAGAGAGAAATAATATAAAATTTAAAAGAGAGAAGAAGAGAATAAAAATATAAAATTTAAAAGAGAAAGGGGGAGAGAAGAAGAAAAGGAAAATTAGGAGAAAGGGGAGAAGAAGAAAAGGGGATGGAGAGAGAGAGAGGAGAAGAGAGAGAATATAAACATAAAGAGAGAATTATATATAAGGAAAAAATAAAATTTATATACTTTAAGAGAGACTGAGGGGGGGAAGAAAGTGAAAGAAGAAGAAGAAGAAGAGAGAGAGAACATGTAGAGAGAATTATAGAGAGAGAAAAGATAAAATTTAAAAAGAGAGAGAGAATAAAAAATAGAGGAGAAAGAGAGAAGGAAAAGAGAGGAGAGAGAGAGAGAGAGAGAAGAAAAGTGCAAAGAGAAGAAAAGGAGAGAGAGAGCGAGAGAGAAGAAAAGCGGAGAGAGAAAAAAAGGAGAGAGAGAGAGATAACCAGGAGAGGAAAAAAAACTAAAATAAAAGGCAAAGAAAGAGAGAGAAAAAAAAATTAGACATAGGGAAATTGGAGGGGGGAGAGAGAGAGAGAGGAAAAAGAGGAGAGAGAAAGATGAGAAATGGATTGTTGAGCGAAGTTGCCGTGCGATAGCACGACAACTTCGCTTGCCGCTTTGAGGCAGCGAAGCTGCCGCAAAGTGGCCTAGCGTTCTGTGCATGCGAAGCACGTGCAGAACGCTAGTTATTGTTATGTGACCTAAAGTTATGACCCTAAAAAGAAGGAAATGTGAGAGTCTATACTTGTTATGTGAACCTGAACAAAGGTTATGGTTCCAAAGTGAAGGAACCTAAAAAAAAAGGCAAGTGATATAATGGAGCGAGAGACTAGTGAAAGAGGCCAAAAACATTGTTTATGTAAAAATAGCTAAAGTAGAAGAAGTAAACAAGGCCTCTCTCGATAGTAGCATGTATTGGGAAGAAATTGTGCTAGAATAACATTTGTACACACAAGACAAGGAAGCTTAAAGAAAAATCACTCTCCATTTATATAGGAGAGAGAGAAAGATGTAAAGGATGCAGGTTGCAATCCATGAGGGAAAAATGCACAAGTGGATAAGAGGGAAAAGTGCACCCATGGGAAAATAAAGATAGTGAACTAATATGAAATATCCCTAGAATCAATCTTCTTCGTTCCTTAATTTATTAATAACCCTTAATTTATTCATGGAGAGAGAGAGAGAGAGAGAGAGAGAGAGAGAGAGAGAGAGAGAGAGAGAGAGAGAGAGAGAGAGAGAGAGAGAGAGAGAGAGAGAGTTGTATTAACATCCTCCAAGACACCTCAAAAGCGTGTAGGTCAAAGAAATACACATCAACATTTAGTTACAACTATTAGCCAAAGCAATAAGGTGGTCATACTGGGTCGCATTTGGGAGGAGGGAGATTGGAGTGCAGAGAAATGACAACATGATGGAGATGCAAAGATGGACTTATGATATGCTGCCAAAGACCCACATATTAACATGGTAGAAGTGAAGTGTAGATTGCAAGAACTATTGGCAAAAGGGTTCATAGCCCTTATCTTAATCTCGCTTTAACAAGTTGCTCAGAGATATGTAGATTTGCTACCTTTAGCTTGTTTTTATACTCTTTGGGTAGAGCTCTAATAGAGGAGGAATTTATGAAAGGTTCCTATTGACTTAGCAAGTGCACACCAACTTGGTGCTATATCATTTCATTGGCAAGGGCTTCTATGTTGCACTGGGCGAATCAAAGGGTGAGAGGGATTGAATACTTGATCTGAAGACTTTTAACAAGGAAAAATCAAGAGAGGTTGAATAGAGCACTCTAATTTAAGTTATAGAAGAAGGTCTCTAGGGTTCTTCATTCAACGCGTGGGTTTCTAAGGTCTTGGTCCCCTAGCAATACTCATTTTGGTATCTGACTATGAGTAGTAGAGAGGACTTTAGTTGTAGTAGCGAGTTTAGTTTTTCGTTGTTCATGTGTCATTGTCTTTATGAGAATGTAACACTTTGATAAGTTCTTTCAAGGCTCTAGACATGGGCATGATCCATACAACCTAGGATAAGTATAGCTTCAATATTTAGACATTATTATTGAGTGAGGAAGCATACTTAAGTTTGTTACATCTTTGAAGACATATGGTAGAGCAATATCATACATGTGAATATGTTTTTCTTTTTATTCATATTTTGGTACTCCTTTCTCATTGTCGAGATATTCTCCCTTCAAGTGAGAAGAATATTAATAATGAGTGAACCAGAACTCTACAAATATACAATGATTATAGGCTTGCTTACATCAAATAAGCAAATGTGGGTTGGTGGTGTTCAACATGTCTCCATCCTAGGTAATTCACTCTATGTATATCCTCTATATCACATGCGTTGAAGGCCTATTTATAAATATCCTTATCTATGAATCGTCCCTTAATAAAACATAGCCCTTTTCTATTCAATGTATAAGTAATCCTTTTATAGGACCCTTTTGTATGTTAAAAAATGTGTAAACTTATATTTTTAAAATCCCTTATGTTGAACCCACATGATACATACATATATTCATGACTGACCTCTTGGGGTCTCCATGAGCTCCTAATCAAGGTGATAGTAGTTCAAGCACTATTGTAGGAAAGGTTATACTCCAAAGTAATGCACACAATCTAATACAAGCATGGCTTGGGTGTTTTGAAGGTAAAGTTAATTGAAAAAAAATCCTTAGGTTTCTTATACCTAAAAAATATATACAAGATATGATTATATATATAGATATTGGTTTCTTTTTTAGCTCTCATCTTGGTGTTGCTCATGGCCGTCTTGAGATCCTCTCCATTGAAATGAGAAATTTATTTAAGTTTAGCATGTATAACAATGAGTGAACAAAGACTTGAGGATGTTCTTGTATGAAGTTACACAAAGACTCTAACTCTAAGGCTTACTAATTGGCACTAAATATTTGAAATGATCTAAGCATATTACAAACATTTATCTAATTCATGTATAGCTAAGTGGCTTGCTAATTTCACAAAAAAAAGATATCATGGTAAGAGTATGACTAACAAGTTAAATTTTATTTATTATTATTTAAAATATTGTGTAATATTTTGTGTTTTGTTTAGGCAAGCGTAAGAGAAAGAACAAGAAATGAAAAAGTGGTCTTCATGAAGATAATGTTTGATGTTAAGTCTTGCATGCTTTTTTAGTAAGCGTGCCCTATTATAGCCTATGCTTTCGCTAAAGTGTAGCATATGCTTTTGCTAAGTAGTGTAGCTTTCTTTCCTCCCATTAAAAGATTGTTATGCTAGCACCTTTTTTCCATTACATTGGACATGGGCTCTTTGGTATAATTGGAGGGAAAATGAAATAATTGTCTAACTTTCTTGAGTCCAAATAAGTTCTTTTAGAACTTGAAAAGTAAGTACTATTACTGACTTTTCAAGTATCAATCGTGGAAACACTTCATGGTTCTACATGATCGTGAAACATTATATTTTGCTTTTTGCAAAGCATTTTCCCATATAGGTGTCTCCCCTAGATACATCTATGACATGATATGTATGAAATTCTTCATATGATCCAAGACATTGAGGAATTTGGACAAAGGATTTGGGTGCAACTTTCAAGGTTGTACTTTTTTGTTCATGTATTATATTTTTTTAATATGGAGTTTCTAAAGAATTAAGAGACCATGTCGGTGCTCTTAAGCATGGAAGTTGGTGAAGCCATGTTTTTCATAAACCTTCACTTATATAATGCATCAATTTTCCTCTTTGTAATGATCCCTTTGTAGATATAAGACCTATACAATGTTCCAAAATAGTCCCAAGTTGTATGTTTTTGCATTTGAGAAATCAAAGATCTCACAACAAGATAAAATTAAAAACCTTAAGCTTGTGGCCTTTTGGTGGATTTAACTTATGATAGAATTGACCATTAAGCTTCCACAAAAGTTTGCTTTTGTACTTCTAACATATCTTATTCTAGTCTTTTTGCATACTATTGTTGGATTTATAGTTGCATGAATACACATAAATAGCTTGAAAAGTGAGAACATGAGAGCACACAATTAAGAGGTTTCATTAAAGAATATTTACAAGAATAATTATACCCTAGAGTGGAATAGGTATATATATAAGGCTAGAGGAGAGACCTCCTAGAGATGGAAAAGGTGCCCTAGTAGTCCTAACATCACTACCAAAATATGATAGAAAATCTCCTCTGGTTGTAATGCAACGGACAAGAATTAGCACTCATCTAGTATAGGAAAGTACCAAGTCTAGTGGACTATGATTAATCTACAAAGGGGAGTAAGGCCAAAGCTTTGCGAAAAGCTTCAAGCTTCTCAAAGGGAAAAGCCTTTGTCATCCTAATGTCTCAAATATAAGGTGCTCTCAATTGGACTCTTCTCGAAACCATATGTAGTCAAGTATGCATGTGTTTTCTTGTACTATGCTTGAAGTCCTTATTTTAGAACATACAATGCCTTCTTCAATTTGTATACTTTGTTTTCTTACCTCTTCTAAACAAATCTTCTACACAATTAGCATAATTATTGACCTTGTATATCCCAAGTTATAGTATATTACATATGATTATTGTATGACCACATGAGAGGTCATGGTTGTATATTTGTCATTTACAAATTTGACAATCAAGAAAAATTTTCCAAGTGTAAAAACTGGCAAACGAATTCTTTTTTTATAAAGCATATATAAGTGTAAAATTACTACCATTAGTAGAGGAGTCAAAATGCTTTTTGTGACTCCTTTATAGGATAAGAGGAGTGATTGGCACATGTAGTAGTAGTGACCTTAGGGAAAGACTCAAGAGAAGTGAACAAATTGCATTGAGAAGTAATATGCTTGGTCACATCATTGTTAAAGTACCACATATTTGAAACCACAACATACATGCAAGAATCATATAAAGAAGGATGATAACTACCTTGTTCACTAAATACTCATGATTTATGTTGTAAAACATTTGCAAATTCTAAATTAGAAGGAGATATATTTGCAATAGTCAAAGTTTAGGACATTCCTTAATGACATAATTGTCTCACAATGCTTGCAATAGCCTTGACTATTATTTTTCTTCTCATTCTTATTAGTCTTGTTTGTTTAAATAGTATTTGCATATTTCTACTTGCAAGTTAAAAAAAATGGTAGTTCTTTCTTTACCTTTTTGACTAACCACAAAATCTTGATTTGTTATATGCATAAAGGATTTGTTTTTCCAAGATTATTATTATTGTAGCAAAACGGAAAGCAAGTCATCAAATAACAAAGCATTGGGATTTAATTTCATAATCAAACAATGAGTATACACAAAACTTTGATAAGAGATATGAAGACCATTGAGAATAATTTTCACGAGTAAACAATTTAGCAAACTTTTTCACGAGTAAACTAAAGATTTCCAACTTCTTCTAAAGATTTTCTAAAGTATTGATAATTTTTCATATGATTACCATTTTAAAATTCTTAACAAATGCTAATGTTGATATAGCTTAAAGAAAGAAACCATAAGAGTACAATATATCCTTTTTCTAGGTAGCCTAATTCATATGGATTTTAGATGTTTGATGCCTTTTCTCAAGAGAAATGCTTCTAGATCCTTGTTCTAGGTATCTTGGTTCATACGGATTTTAGATGTTAGGTGTCAGATGTTGCACGGAAGTTTGCGAAAGTCGCTTGTTTCACATGGATGCTTTGCAAGATGGGAATAATGGACGATGAAGAGGATTCAACTCAAGATCAAGTCATGGAGTAAAAAGAATGATTAGGTTTCACATTCATTCAAATATATACGAGGGCATGGTAAGGTGAAATGGGAATGCAAGGATCTCAATCTTCACAATACATCATAACATGAGATCTAAGACATGGAATTTATGAATTGATGCACTCAAAGGATAGTTTTAAATAAGCTCAATGTATCTTTTCTCACATGACATTCAAAGTTTGGATTCACAAGAGAGAGTAAAAAGCCACAAATATGCATGGAAGAGAGGCAAATTGAAGTGTATTTGGTAATGATGATATGGTACTTCCAAGTTTTAAGGTTCCAAAGGTTGAGGAAGGTCTCTTCCTAATAGTCATATTCACCAAAACCATTTCAAATTTTGATTATAGCAGCACGGCAACATTTTGGATAGAGTTGTATTGATCGTCACCATGACAAAGTCACCTGTAGAGACATTTGGAAGTCCATTAAATTCCATAGAGCAATCTCAACAATAAGTGATTTGTTCTTCGAGCCAAAGAAAAGATGTACAAGCAACAACTAGCCGTCACAGCCTTGACTTCTCCTTCATAACCTCTTCTTCTTCGACAACTTTGATATGGCAAAGATGCTTGAGCACTAAGATCAAGCTCTTAATCATGATATCCACTTACATTAAGGTTAGGCAATTAGGATAGCGCATATAGTGCAAGATTTTTTTGTTCACTTCGTGGACATATTGGCAACTTATATATGGTGCTTGAGTTCCATTATCAAGCTCTCAATCATGTTAATCATGCTAAATCAGATCATGTCCAGAATTCATCAGTAGGTGAGTGCAATATGTCCTTCAGCATCTCGTGAATTAAGCATCTTGCATGAGTGGGATTACAAGACGTTCATCTAGAAATAAGCATCTTTATGATCATTTGCACATTGTCAAATGTTTCTTCCTCCCTCAGCAAAGGCCATCATCATCCAGTAACATTAAGCATATACTATAATATCCAACTTGTTGTTACTGATGATATTAATCTCTTCCTCGAGCATCACTAGCTTAATAACTCTACCATAGCATACAATCACAAGGCTAACGAATAAAGATCTTCATTCTGAGCTAAAACATTGGCCCAAAGCTCTTGTATGATTAAGGAGTGCCTCATCATTAGCCTACAACAGTTGTTTTTGTTGAAAGCTGAAAAATTTAGCACTTGCAATTTATCTTCCTCGTGGTGAGTGGACTAATGATATTCATTAGTTAGGGAAAATCATGGCGTCGCAACAAAACCCTGTCCTTGACCGCAGGCTTGACCTCAGGCAACACAGGCAATGATCGAGGTTCTTCCACGACACCATCTTCTTCTTAATAACACATTGAATCCCTAGCCTGATGAACAACCACAATAAGATATATTGTTTTCATGGGTTCTTCTCCATCATCCTGTTCATCCTCCACTTTTGCGCTCAAATCATCACAGATCCACTTTAGTACTATGTGTTGGGGTAAAAGGCCTCTAGACCTACCCATGTACACTGTGACCACCCATTCTTTATTCATATATAATATGATAGTGCAATAAGGATGTCAGTTTAGTTGGACAACACCTTCATTGTGTGTGCTCTTCTCTCCCGCATCTTCCTCTTCTCCTTCACCACTACCATTGCATCCCCTTTAACTGGTATCAGAGCTTTGGATCAGAGGTTGATCGTGGAGCTTGGCCAAGTATTATTTCAGCCCGGATTGAAGACCTAGAGCTTGGAGCTTCAATGTCAGCCATGGCTTCTTCCCCTCGAGGTAAGATTTCATCTCCTGCCTCTCCTCGGTCCTCATAGGCTCTTTGCAGGTGTTCCTTAGCTTCATTGGGTACCTTGTATGCCCCCATTTTCCCCCTTATCCTTAGCATATCCAGTAAGCCCCACAGTAGCAGCTCACGTTTTTTTGCGCCTGTTTCAAAATCTGGCTCAAAAATCCCAATTTTTCTCATATCTCGGGCATCCGAAACCCGATCTAGGCAAGGTAAGAGTCTAGCTTGGGGTTTTGGCATACTCCAAACGCAATGTTGGTGTCAGATTTGCCAAATTCTGATCACAAATTTTTTTATAACAAATCTGAGTTGATTTACAGTAAGATAATGTCATGCTCTTAGCTTATGTGATGCTCCCGAGGCTTGGTATTTGATGCCCAAATGCTTTGGAGATGTTTACCCAATGTTTTGAGATGCTTTGGGACTTGGTTTGAGCTTCCATAGCTCGATTTATGCAGGGATTTACTGTTGTACATTGTTTGGGCAGCAAGGTTTTATCAGGGACGGCTTACGCATAATGCTCTTTGTTGACATTTGGGTGTCCTGTTGGATGTATTGATGCTTGGTCATCATGGTTTATATCCGGATATGCTATTTGAGAGCTATTGAGCCTTGATTTGGATGTAGACACTTCGTTGTTGGTTGGGATTTATGCTACCTTGGTTGACATGTTATTTTACCTCTAGTTTGGCTATGCGTATGGTCTACAGGTGCTCCCAACTACTCGGGATGATATGCTGATGTATTTGGATGATGCCACTTTGATGATTATGCTCCCGGGTGCTTCTTAAGAAAAGAATAGAGCTCAATTCTTGGTTCACTATCATTTTCTTTGCAGATGGCATTTCACTTGACAAGGTTTATGCCCTGTGCTACCCATTATGGGATTGATGTCTAATGTGGATGCTTTTGGGTTCAGCTGCAGTATGGTAGATGTTTGGGCTTGAATCGACTTGCATTTGAGAATTTTGTGGAGTAGTTTGCATTTGGTTGGCTGATCACTTATGCAGCTTGGATGCTATTTGGCCCTTAATGCCCCAATTATGGATCTTGGATTTACTTGGATGCAGATACATGTTTTGGGCAGTGCTTGCTTCATTGTCTTGGCAGTTGGTTATTGAGATTCCATTGCTCATTGATGCTTGGTTCTTTGCGGATTACTCCTTGATCACTAGACTTCTTAGCAGTGCTTGGGTTTAGCAGTTATGGCTTTGTTGCTTCTGTGTTGCCTAGCTTCTATGCTAGTTGGGTTGCTCTTGTCCATACAGGTCAAAGAGCAGTTGCTCTTGATTCTTACCCGGCTATGCACTTTGTCTACTATCATGTACTTTATAGATCCACTTATTTGGATGTTGTTGTATAGATAATTGGGCTTCTCCTGGAGCTTGACCAGTGCAGGATCTTATGCCACTTACCGGTCTTGCATTGACTTGGATGCTACTATGTGGTCTGATGTACTGCAAAGTCATGTTGCCATTATGGTTATGGGCTGATTTCATGGTTGAATACCATATACTCTTATGACAGATGTCTTATGCTTTACCGTACTGTGTTTTGGTTATGTCATGCAGTTGGCTACGACTCTTCTTCATGTGGGAGCTTTTGCATCCTTAGTTGAA
This sequence comes from Lygodium microphyllum, assembly GCF_053477565.2. Classification (NCBI taxonomy): domain Eukaryota; kingdom Viridiplantae; phylum Streptophyta; class Polypodiopsida; order Schizaeales; family Lygodiaceae; genus Lygodium; species Lygodium microphyllum. Next base: position 97,648,309 of record NC_141164.1, read on the forward strand.
GCCTTTATGTCCTCTCGTCTGTTGAGGTTTCATGAGCCTTTGCAGCATGCTTCTACCACTTGTTCTTCTACTGACAGTTGTCTTGATAAGCAGGTTCCCTATGTTGGGACAGCCCTCAACTCCTTGAGCTCCATGGATGCTATGGATAGCCCTATTCATGATGACTTGGATTCCTTGTCGTCTTCCACATATTCTTCTTCTACAGATGCATGCTTCCATTATGGGAAGCTTGGGCATGTTAAAAGAAAATGTTTTAGATGGATTAGAGAGTAGCATAGACAGAGACAGACTCGACATAAGTAGAGAGTCAGAGATACAGGAGATGCAGCGAGTGTTACCACTGTTACTAGTGGTGAGGTACATGTTGTTACCCATGATGATGCAGTTGAGCATGTACTCCTATCATCTAGTTTTCCTACAACTTTCTTGTTCAATGATATGGCCTACACCTCAGATTGGCTATTGGAGTCTATGGCATCTTGTCATGTTACTCCACATAGAGCATGGTTCTCTACTTATAGGGAGTTTGATGGATGCATTTCTTCGGGCCTTGAGCAGACTTATGCTATTCTTGGTATAGGGGACATACACCTAGCTTTGCCGAATGGGACTTCTCTTATGGTTAGGGATGTTTTACATGTTCCCATGCTTAGTAAGAGCTTGATTTCTGTCAGTCAGTTGCATGATGCAGGTTACTCTGTTTCTCTTCAGGATAGGTCATGGAAGATCTGTCATGGTTGCTTGGTTTTGGTCAGAGGTTCTAGAGTTGGTTCTCATTACCCAATGCATATCTCTCATGTGGGAGATTCTATGGTTGTAGTTATCCAGATACCACATACATTGTTATGGCATTATCACCTAGCCCATATGCACCATAGAGAGATGGAGATCTTGTCTCGTTCAGACTCATTGATGCCTCCTATGTCACTTACAGATCTTGATGCTTGCCCTAATTGTACTCTTGGTCCTTGCATAGCCCCCTTGGCTTATGGTGATCGCATGAGGCATGCTCCTCTAGATCTTGTCCATTGTGTAGTATATGGACCTATGCCTTCCCAGTCACTTGGTGGAGAGTCATAATTTGTGACCTTTGTTGATCATACTACCCACCATGTTTGGGATTTTTCCTTGGTGCAGATTGAGGATGCTGCAGTTATGCTTGACAGGTTTATGGATTCTGCTAGTAGCAAGCATAGGTGCTTGCAGATGGATTATGAGAGTCATGCTCTCTCTCCCAACTTTCGAATCTCTTGTCAGTAGTATGGCATTGATTTCTTATGCCCATGGTATTATGGGATTGCTCATGGCATGTGCCTGACCTTACAGGCAAAGGTTTCTTCTATGCTTACAACAGCTGGGTTGTCTTATGGCTTTTGGGCTAAGTCCCTTATGGTGGTAGTCTATTTGGTTAACAGGATGCCCTGCTTGACCTTGGATGGTATTACATCCCATGAGGCATGGAGTGGTATGTAGCCCTCCTATGATTGCTTGAGGATGTTTGGCTGCCAGGCATCTGTACATATGCCACATGAGCTTATGTCATATAGATGTATCCTCCTTTGTTATGGAGATGGTGACTTTAAGGCCTACAGATTACGGGATTTGGATGCCCAGCAGGTCATACGCAGCCATCACGCTATCTTCTATGAGATGCATACACCTCTCAGGTCTCTTAATGAGCGTTCAATATGCTTTATGGCTGATTTTACAGCAACTATAGTGCCATTACAACAAGCTATTTATGCTGAAAATGAGGCACTTATTGGCCCAAATGACATAGCTATGCATAGCAGTCAGGGTTAGGATGTTGGTGATCAATTGCTAGACCCCTTGCAGGCTCATGAGATCCATTTTCTTGTAGTTTTGCAGGCTAGATAGCTAGCCATATGTCAGTCTTCCACTTCATTGAGGCCACATGTAGTCTTGAGACCCCGTTGGATGAGTGTTTGGGATGTTGGCTCTCTTTCAGTGATTGACTTTAGAGAGTTTGACTACTCTCCGCTGTCTTGTATGCTCTATAGTGATGTTATGCGCGACTCTGATGCTTTAGAGCCATGCATTGATGAGTTGTGCTTGCTTCATGAGAAGCATTCTTAGATTTCTCAATTGTATGGAGTTTTTGGATCGCTTATCTCCTGAATGTCATGGGCTTGGGGATGTTTGACTCTTCTTCTATAGAGGTCCCCGACACTTCTTGCACAGCTCGCTTTCCGATTGGGCATTGGGTGAGATGTCATGATTCCTCACCTTGTATTTTCTTTTCTTTTCTTTGTTTTCACTCCCCATCCACTTTGGCCTTTTAGTGGGAGATTGTTGGGGTAAAAGGCCTCTAGGCCTGCCCATGTACACTGTGACCGCCCATTCTCTATTCATATATAATATGATAGTGCAATAAGGCTATCAGTTCAGTTGGAGAGTACCTACATTGTGTGTGCTCTTCTCTCCCACATCTTCCTCTTCTCCTTCTCTGCTGCCATTGCATCCCCTTCATTATATATGAATAAAGAATGGGCGATCATAGTGTACACGGGCAGGCCCAGAGGCCTTTTACCCCAATAGTATGTGGTTGCCAAAAAGCTTGTAGCATTTCTTATTAAAGCTAAGGCTTTAAAACTCTATTCTCCTCTATCGTTATCCTATCTTGATGTTCTTTCAATCATACCAGACTTATCAAGTGGGTTTATCCCGATTTTAACTCTTGAAGAATCCCAAAACCTTTGATTATGATCTTTTTTTGAACCTCCTCTACCTGCATTCAAGCTTTTGCTTGAGCCACTGGTCATGTTTTTCTTCAAAACATCGTCTCCCATGAATTTTTGTGACAAGAGAAGAGTGTTTAAGTTGGTTTGTGAAGGGAGCATCCTGTAGCAGGGTGTAATGTTCCTCCCATTTTAGAGACTTATTGCAGGAACAATTGTTGCATCTGAGCTTGATGAGATTCCACAAGTCATAGCATCATTTTTTGTGGGAACCGGGAGACTACCACATAGAAATTCTAACTTCAATTGACATTGAGCTTGAAGACTTCCCACACAATGTAGTGGTGCCCCATTAGACTTTGTTGATACATTCGACTGTTGACTGAAAGAAGCATACAAGTACATACTTTGCTCTTGCTTTGGAAGAGATACAACATCCATCACAATACAAATCACTTTTGTTCTTAACTTGAAAAAAAAAAGGGAGACCATTTTACAAAAAGTTGCAAGCCAATGTCCAAGTCTATAGTGGGGTTGTATCCAAGATTCAAATATTTCTCCCAGTTCTTTCCTTCATTGCCTATGCTAGGAAGAGTCGTATCCAAAGAAGCTACATTGTCATCACTTGGTGCTTTGATTCATGCATTGTGCCCTAACAAGAAAATATTCTTTGAAATAGAACTTTATGCTCATCCACTCATGATTCGAGAAATTATGCAAGGTTGGATCCATGTGATGCAATCAATCAAACGATGCTCCACACAAAAATTATGAATGCACTGAAAAGGATGTGCCTAGCCTAACTACATGTGCTTGTGCATCATGCAAAATGCAAACAAAAAGAGACACATAATGGAGAAAAAAATCCTAATGATACTGACTAATGAGATCTAATTCCCGGCGAGAAACTTTGCCCTCAGGTTCGCAGTGGTGGACATGCAGTGTCACGACATCTGCCCCCTCCAAACTTACACATCCTTTGGCATGTTCCAACTTGTTTACCACTTGCAGTATTGTTCCCACCACGATCATATGGGTAATCATTTGGTTAATATAACAACTAGGTAAGTTGACATAGGTTATCACAGGATCCTCTTGGATCATATGGACAAATCAAAGTAGGTAAGTTTTCGTAGATTATCATAGCATCCAGTGGCTTGATCTTCTCTCCTACAAAAATCTTCTCCATAGCATCCAGATCTTCTTTGGTTGGTTGATCTTTAGACAATCTCGTGACTCCAAATTATTTTTTCTCCTTCAATGGAATAGATCTTGTTTGTGCCTTTACCACATTGACGTTTATATCCATATCCATCTCCATAAATTGCATAAACATTGGCAAATCCTCATTAGTATCCAAAGGTAATCTGAACCTTTTGTCAACCACTACCACTATAATAAACAAGAAAAGAAGAAAAAACTACTACTACTACCACTACTACAACAACAACAACAAATAAGAAAACTAGACAATAATAAACAAGAAAACAAAAAAACTATTACTACAATAACAACATTAACAACAACAACAACAAACAAACAAAAAAGCCACTACTACTACTACAACCACGACTATGACGGCTACGACTACGACCACGACTATGACTATGACTTCGATTACGATCACGACCATGACCACGACTACCACTATCACTACCACTATAATAAACAAGAAAAGAAGAAAAAATAACAACAACAATAACTACTACTACTACAATAACAATAAACAAGAAAAGAAGAAAAAACCTACTACTACTACTACAACAACAAAAAACAAGAAAACTAAACAACAATAAACAAGAAAAGAAAAAAACTACTGCTACTACTACTACAAACAAGAAAACAACAATCTCTCCCTCCTTCTCTCTCTCCCTCCCTCTCCCTCTCCCTCTCTTTCTCTCTTTGCCTATTATGTTTAATGTTTTCTCCCTCTCTCTCTCGTTCTTTCTTTTCTTTTCTCTCTTCCTCTCCCTCCCTCACCCTTTCCCTCTCTTTCTCTTTCCTTATTATGTTTAATGTTTTTCTCTCTCCTCTCCCTCTCTCATTTCCTTTTCTCTCTTCCTCTCCCTCTCTCATTTCCTCTCCCTCCATCTCCCTCTCCCTCTCTTTCTCTCTTTCCCTATTATGTTTAATGTTTTCTCCATCTTTCTCTCGTTCTTTCTTTCCCTATTATGTTTAATGTTTTTCCTTCCTCTCCTTCCCTCTCCAGCTCCCTCTCTTTCGCTCTTTCCCTATTATGTTTAATGTTTTCTCCCTCTCTCTCTCGTTCCTTCTATCCTTTTCTCTCTTCCTCTCCCTCTCTCATTTCCTCTCCCTCCCTCACCCTCACCCTCACCCTCTCTTTCTCGCTTTCCCTATTATGTTTAATGTTTTTTCTCTCTTCCTCTCCCTCTCTCTTTCCCTATTATGTTTAATATTTCCCTCTATTTCCTCTCCCTCCCTCTCCCTCTCTCATTTCCTCTCCCTCCCTCTCTCTCTCCCTCTCTTTCTCTCTTTCCCTAAACCAGTTTAATGTTTTTTCTCTCTCCTCTCCCTCTCTCATTTCCTCTCCCTCCCTCCCTCACCCTCACCCTCTCTTTCTCTCTTTCCCTATTATGTTTAATGTTTTTTCCCTCTCTCTCTCTCGTTCCTTCTTTCCTTTTCACTCTTCCTCTCACTCTCTCATTTCCTCTCCCTCCCTTACCCTCTCCCTCCCTTTCTCTCTTTCCCTATTATGTTTAATGTTTTTTCTCTCTTCCTCTCCCTCTCTCATTTCCTTTTCTCTCTTCCTCTCCCTCTTTCATTGCCTCTCCCTCCCTCTCCCTCTCCCTCTCTTTCTCTCTTTCCCTATTATGTTTAATGTTTCCCTCTCTCCCTCTCCCTCTCCCTCTCCCTCTCCCTCTCCCTCTCCCTCTCCCTCTCCGTCTTCTTCTCTATCCCTCTCTCATTTCCTCTCCCTCCCTCTCCCTCTCCCTCTCTTTCTCTCTCATTTCCTCTCCCTCTCTCAATACACATGAATTTTAACAAAAACAAGTAAAAGAGAAATAAAAAACACAAAAACAAAGCAAGAATGAATAATGCACTCACCGTAAAGGCTCAAAGATGGATTCAGTGGCTCCTCTTTGCGACGACGGCTCCTCTTCGCTCTCCGTACACTTCCTCCTCTTCTTCGCGAACGGCGGGGCGGCGGTAAGAAGCTTTCCTTCTCCCTCTTTCTCTCTTTCTCTCCCTCTCCCTCTCAAATGCAAGATGTTTGCTCTCCCTTTCGCTCTCTCTTTGGTGTATGCACGCAAAATAACGTGCTTGGGTTTTGGTCCACGTTTTTTCGTCTAAGTACCGTCGCTATTAGTGTCGTATTTGTGATGCTAATAGCGATGTCGCTATTTTGTGTCGGAAACCGCCGTCGCTATACCTTCATGTCCTTGTAGTGGTTGTACTTGGCTCTTATTTCAATACAATGCTATTGTCCTTTCAATCAAGTGTCAGTGTCATTGTCCATACACCCAAGAATGTGTTTATGAGTCCAAGTCTCAATCTTGGAACCTAATTCACTTGTGTGACAACTGGTCTTGTTTGTATCTATGTCCTCATGAGTCTTGTCTACATTTTCCATCCTCCATAATAGCTCATGCCATGCGCTAGATCCACGCCTTTTGACATGTTATCAAAGCTCAGCTGAGCATGGCCCAGCTTAATCTAGCTCCTCTCCTCCTTGCTCTCTCAAGATTTATTAACTTCATTCTAGCTCAATGCTAGCTTATAACCACATTTTGATATCTACCCTCATTCCAGCTTTCATGGCTGCCATAGCCAGAACAGGGCCTATAGCATTTTGAGCACTTGTATCTCTCTCGGGAATTATCTCTTCACACTTTCTCCTGGAGTTCTCTCCATCAACTCCATGTGCCCCTTCCTGGCATGTCATAGTAAGACATTGCACACCCTAGCACCCAGTGTTGCAGAAATTGCAGCTTGCTGACAGAATAACGATAGCAAAGACTGTCGTATAGTCTAATCTCCACGTCCTGCGTGTTGCTAGATGCCTTGTAACGATAGAGCTTTGGAAGATTGGTTGATAAGGTTATTCCTTATCAAATGATTCTTCATATGAGTGCATCTACAAGCTTCCCCAAGTGGAATATAAGTGCCCTACCTGTTTAACCCTAATTCCACCATAACCACTTCAACAACAAGCTCATTTCTCATCTCACTTTCTCACTGTTTGCAGTACACTGAGGCTACTACCACTCAGATTTACTCAAATTCCACCAAGGTAAATCTCCAAGAAGAAGATTTGAAAGCTCAGGCATCAACTATCAAAGTTCAACATCAAACTTCCACTACATAGTATCTCTTGATACTAGCTAGTGTTGTTTAACACTACTATTACTTGTGTCTCTTGACAAATTGAGGTACAACTCTTTTGTTGGCTGATTTGCTACTAATAAAAAGTGGCAGAGATCAAACAAATAGCTAAGTTAAATGGATAAGACTTTCATGCCTGGAAGGAAAAGACCATGTACCACCTCATGAGGAAAGACCTTTGTGATCTCTTTGAAGATGAAGGCGATGCAGATGGTAGGGAAGAAGATTCAAAAAGTAGGATCCTTGCAGTAGCTCCATAAAAAAACAAAGAATAGAAGAATATGAATAACAAAGCACTAGGCATCATTGCCTAGGGACTAAGTGATGATGTGCTACATCATATCTCTGGCATCAAAGATGCTAGAACTGCTTGGGAAAAACTTGACAGGATCTTTGGTACCAAGCAATGAATTCAAAGGTAAAATTACTCATGCAGTTTTAGAAATTGGATATAAAAGATAATACTTCCATGACCATACACATTAACAAGTTCAAGAGCCTAGAAACCTAGCTTGCAACTCCTAAGAAGAATATTGATAAAGATGAAGCAATAGCCGTACTGCTTGCAAGTGTAAATAAGAATCCATATGAGAATCTTGTGTCCACCCTAAGTAATGTTCCAAGTCTCTCACTTAAAGATATTGAGCACTCAATACTTGATGGAGAAAGTAAAGTTAAAAGCAAGGATGCAAAGGAACACAACACCAACAACAGTCTCTTGTACACCAAGGGTACTAATGGAGCAAGAGGCTGTGGTTGAGGACTCAACACCAACAACAATAAGGATCCAATTATATGTCATTACTGTGGCAAGTCTGGCCATACAACTAGTGAATCTTTCCACAAGAAAATAGCACGACAGATGTAGAATGATCACCACCATAACCAGTTCATGAATGAAGAAGAAGAAGATGCTTCCGCTACCATCAACAAATCTGACAGATTGTTCTAAATGATTTTTCATTGTATCTTCCCATAGTGGATCTTTTCTTTCCCATAGTGGATGTTATCGTGTAAAAACCTACCAAGAATGTAAAGTTTCAAGCTTGACCTCACTAGGTTGCCTAAGAGCAAGTCTCCCAGGCCATGTCTATATGTAGGGGGGAAAGCTAGCAGGTGTAGAAACTCATCATTTGAGGGGGGTTTTTGAGAAATAGGCAAATGATGTATGCTGCAGAAAGAGGTGCTATGTATCCCATAAGCACAATGAGAAGAGTGGAACAAGCTGGAAAGCTATATAAGGTTGTACTTGACTCTTATTTCAATGCAATGCTATTGTCCTTTCAATCAAGTGTCAGTGTCATTGTCCATACACACAAGAATGTGTTTATGAGTCCAAGTCTCAGAACCTAATTCACTTATGTGACAATTGGTCTTGTTTGTATCTACGACCTCATGAGTCTTGTCTACATTTTCCATCCTCCATAGCTCATGCCATGCTCTAGATCCATATCTTTTGATATTACTAAGGGTGGATCATCACTTAATTAGTTGATGATCAGTCTCCAAAGCCATGGTTTTGAAAGCCATTGCTTGAGAGTATTTATACCAAAAGGTGGAGTTTCTTTGTTGCGCTGTACATATAGTATTGGAGTATAGAAAGTGTCCTATATGTGAGATAATGACCTTGTGGGACCACGAAGCATAGAGGTTTCTACTTCAATGGATAAAAATAATGTTGGATATGGATACTTGAGAGTAAAGATACTTTTTTTAGTAAGTTTTCTTACAAGGCTCATCATCATTCCTTTGGAGGTAGTGAGCATAAAGGCTAATTTTAGTGTGCACTTAGAATATATGTAGGTGGATACATTAGTGATCTTAACATGTGGGCCTTAAAGATTTCCATTAGAAATGGGAGTATCCTTTCTTGGTTCAAAGTCTTGACACTATTCTTTGTCCTTTTGGAGATATTTCTTCCAAATAAGCAATGACACAATATTAGTGAGTTTGGAAATCTCCCAATTCCCATTTTTTGAATACAAAAAAGGTGGCACTAGGATAACATGCCCATAAGTTTCTCAATACCATATGTTGTGACCTATAATTGGAAATCACTTGAAAAATGGAATCTATTGAGCTATAGAGCACTCGATTTGGAGTTATAGTGTTCAAGTTATGATAAATCCAAAGATTTGACCACGTGTCCCAAATATATGGGAAATTCCCATGTTCCCATATTGTTAAGGTTGCTATAAATAAAGTCATTCCCACAAACGTATTCTTACCTATTTGTACTAGTTGCAAAAGAAAGAAAGGCTATTTTAGGCTTTGTCCACACTGGCAATGTGGAAATCCCTTAGTAGTTTCATGATATCCTTGGCATATTCATCTAAGTTAGTTGCTTTGTGCTCCTCAAATAAAATACTAAGCAACTTTCTTGATATGTGGTACTTGAATTGATGCATATAATTCAATGAGAATTCTTGAATCCTTGGATCAAGGATTCCTTATCTCGAGTATGTCATATGGTTTGGAAGGGATATGGTTTAATCCCTTAGACAATTGCATCATTAGGTATTTCGAAGCCACAATATCTAAGTCAACGGTGCCCACATGGTGATAATCAACAAATTGAAATTTTGTGGGATATTGATCACAATTAGTTGCATAATGAATATCAGTAAATGCTTCATGTGGCTTATAGAACTTAGACTTAAAAGAAGGTAAAAATCTACATCCAAAATTTTCCCCATCAAGTACATGGTTGGGAAGGAGCTATCCAATTACAAAAAAGAGCTTCTTAAAGCATTTTCTTGGTGGCATTTCCTAGTGTAGGGCTATGAAAAGTGAGGTGGACTATATGAAGAGCTAGCATAAATATGCAACCAGCCTAGCATATAAGATCTCATGGCCATCTAGTATTTGTAGCCAAGATATTTTGTGATGGTGTGTGGTTAGGGTTATCTAGATTGACCATGGTTGTAAGAAGGACGAGATCTAGAAGGGATTCTCTTGAGAAAAGTCTCCTATGTTATGATGTTGCGCATCCACCACTGCAAACCTTAGGGTGGAGTTTTTCACTAGGAATTTGATCTCATTAGTCCACGTCATTAGGAATTTGTTTTCCATTGTGTGTGTTTTTTTGTTTGCATTTTCCATGACCCATGAGCACATGTAGTTAGGCTAGGCACATCCTTTTCAGTGCATTCATAATTTTTGTGTGGTGATTGATTGCATTGCATGTGTGGGAGCCTTCGCTCAACCGCCAAGAACCACAGAGTGCCTATTGCTTCAAGCATTTCAAGCGAGCTCTAATGGCTATCTCTCACCTAGCCGATGCGCCGTCGATCCTACGAGTGTAGTGAGCTTACCTTGATGCCAATGTGAGAAGCCTCCTCTCTTGCACACCTTAGTAGCTCCACGATTCTCGATGCTAGCTCCAGCATCCTCAAGCCTCCTCCATCTCCAAGCTCCATCCTCCATAGCCGCGCACGCAAGAGAAGAGAAGAGAAGAGAAGAAGAGAAGAGGAGATGGTGAAGAGCTTCACCCTCTTGATCCCTCACTCCCACACACTCACTCCCTCACACTCTCACACTCCCTCTCTCAAGAGCATACATAAGCAAGAAGGAGAGAAGAAGAGAGGAAGAAGAAGACTCCTTTTGCCACACACCAAAGAATGAGTTTCCATTCACTTTTTGAACTTTATATACAAACCCTAAAATCCCATGGGCACCCATCCCCTTTTTTACATGACCGGCCATTGTGGCAAGGTCCTTTTTCCATTTCCCTCTTCTATCCTTATGCCTCTAGCATATGCCCATCTAATATTTTACAACTGGCACAGGAGGGAGCCTGGTGCTCTTTTACAAGAGTTTTCCAAGTTTTTTTGAGGCGCCTTTCATTTAAAATTGCGCCTTTGGTCTCGGCTTAGCCTTTAGAGGTCGCTTGCACGTATTTGCTCTTCTTCCACGCTTTTTTCACTTTTTCCTTCATTTTTCACCATTTTTTACCATCTCGACTTGGGGTTAACATTACCCCCCTCCGAGATGGGTGCCAGTCCCATAGCACTTCTGTGTTGTTGTAGGGTGGTGGGCACTTTGGGCAAGGATGGTGTAAAGGGAAGGGCCACAGGTAGATTCAGGTGCATGTGGAAACTGATGTTGGTCGGGGAAGCCAAATGGATAGCGAGTGGTTGACAAGGGCCTCCGAAGTTGGTGGTTTGCCGCTTGCATGATGCCTAAAAGGAGAAGGTGCAGTGCTCTCCCTAAGAGGAGTGTCTACCTCACTGTGTTAGTGCAGTGTGCTCGTGCTAGTGAAATAGGGAGGTAGGTCTAACCGCAGGAAAGACTGGGTGATGTCCCGCACTTGAGGACCCCATTTGTGTCAAGGGAGATGCAGTGCAAGTGGCTTAGGGGGACAGGTCTAACCATAGGCGAGTGTTAGCTCCCTAGGTATGTCCTGCCCTTAATGTGCCCTAAGCATGAAGTGGGGAAGCAAAACGGGCTAGGGGGTTAGGAGCGGAGTCGGTCAACCGAAGCCACCAGGCACGCCTAACTTGAGGACCCCTAGGTGCAGTGAGAGTGCTCTATGTGGTGTTTAAGTGTTTCTGCGAGTAAGTGCTTGTGTGCTTTGCCTTTCAATTTTTTTTTAAAAAAAATAAAGGTTGTGGAATGATAGCCAGGCCTAATTGCCTTCATCGGAATGAGGAGGGGAAGGGGGTCGGATAGATTTGCCAAAAAACTGGCGACTTTGCATGTAATCTTTCAAATTCATGAGGACATGAAGAGAAGTGGTGGAGAGGAAAGGGTGATTGCACCTAGTGAATTGGCTATCATTCATATCTTCTAGGAGGGCTAGGCAAAAAGAGAGGAGGAGGCTAGCCCTCATCATAAGATGAGCCATGGCGTAGTTGTCAATAGCGTTAGGGTCAAAGAAGAGGGGAGGTAGGCTGCGCTCTTGTGGAGTCGGGTCCTGCTTAAGGAGTAGCCTAAGTAACCTAAGATAATTATAGGTTGTTACAAAGGCGGGGTCAGGGCATGAGGAGAAATACGCAAGAAAGCGTGTCATAGAATCATCTAGGCTTTTGGCGGTAAAGAGAAGGGCATGCTTGAAGGATACTACATTAGAGTTATAAATAATAGGGAAGTCGTACTGCCCATGGAGGGTGGTATCAAAATCCACCCCTACCCTTCGAGGGTATGCCATGTAGGTAGGGTTGTTCCGTTCGAATGGCAAGGTGTTACAAAATGCCATCCAGGTGAGTATACTGATGTCGCATACTTGCTTCCTCCACAGGGGCTGGCTTTTGTAGCCTTGTACAATGTGTGGGACTTCAAAAACTTTGTTTTGCCAGTAATCAGCCGCTTCTGTGCCCCAAGAGGTCGGGGTTTTTTCTCGCTCTTCTAGCCATCTTTGCCCCAACTGGCCACTGACCGCGATCACCTCATCCATCACCTTGAGCGGCAAGACCCTCCGCAGACTGTTGGGTAGGAGAAAACTAAAGATGAATGGATCCTTTCCTTGTTCTTGTATCTCCCATAGCACCAGTTCTGCGTGGAATCCTGTGGGGAGATCATCACGGCATGGTGGGAGAGGTGCGGACAGCAGCACGGCTGGTTTGGCTCTCAATTGTTTCTTGGCTTCCTCTACTAGCTTTCTGCGTCTTTCCCTAGAGGCGGCTTTTCTTTCCGTAGATGGGTCCTCTTGTGGTGGCTCTTGAGACTGCGGCGAGGGGGGTTGTGGGACTACATCCTCCCTAAATCGGTTCATGTCGATTTCAAGTTCTGCTTCCTCCCCCTGCCATTCTCCTTGTGGTGTTTCTTCTTCGAATCCGAGGGCGTCGATTTCCTGGGGGGTTAGGCCGGCCAGCAAAAGGTATTTTCATTGCTCATCCAAGCTCAGCCTAACCTCCACAGATAGGGGTGGCATCTGCAATCCAGTGTGTAAGGCTCTACGTGCTATGCCGAGCTTTCTTTGCATCACCTCCAATGACTCTCCTTGCGCTGAATGGGTGGTGTCCAGGATGGTGTCGAGGAAGGCCTTCTGTTGAGTGCCGAAGGCCACTTGGGCAGCTTCTGCCTTGCTCTCTGCAATGATTTTCTCCTTCTCTGCCAGAGCAAGGCGCCACACTAGTGTCTTCACCCTCTTTTCATTGTGCGCAGCCCACTCCTTTGCTCTTTTGTTCATTTCTTCCAAGATCTCTTCTTCCTTTAGGGTTAGTATCATGAGTTTCTGCTCGTGGTCTTCCAACTCCCTGACCAGCCTCTCTTGCTCTTCTTTTTCAGAGTTTAGTTTATCTGTCAGGCGCTCGATCTCCTCTTGCTACTCCTTTATGCCTTGTTTTCTCTCCTCATCCCTGGCATTCAGCTCAGCCACAAGCACATCAACCTGAGCAGATTTCGTAGCGAGCTCCTGGTATTGCACTACTAGGAGCTTGTGCTCTCTTTGCATTTTCACTAGCTCCCGTGTCTCGTTTTCAAGCTATTGTCTCCAATGCTTCTCCCTATCATCCTTAGCCTTCATTTCTTGTTTGAGATCTGCGATCTCCCTTTGCTGCATGGCTATCATCCTCGTTTTATCCAGCTGGAAGGCGGCCCACTGATTCCTTCTCGGCTACCAACTCAGCCACGGCTATCTTGCATTCCTCCTTAGCTTTCTCCAATTGGGAGAGCAGCTCGGTGACGTACTCGTCGTAGTTAGCCGGTGGCATCATAGTTGTGTGGATGGGTGAGGTTGAGGCTTCTACCTTCTGCCTTTTAGGCTCTTGCCTGGATTCTGCATCAGTAGCTAGCCTCTATTGTCCTGTGGCCGTGGTTCTCGTACTTTGTCCCTGGGTCATCTCTTTGTTGATGAAATATTGCATCCACGCCATGAAATTTGACATGTCGGCACTGGTCGGGATGCTAGGGGTGATGGTGGTGGGTTCAGTGGGAGGCACCAGGAGGGTAGGAATTGGATGAATCAGGGCCTTGCCCTTGCCCTTTCCCTCAGGGATTGGAGGTGGCACAAACTCTGGCACCTCTGTGCTAGACCCTAGCCCTTCTTCTCTATGCGGGCTCAGGTTTCCCAATTCATCTGCTCGGCTTTGTTGCTCAATGGACCGGCGTGCGGCTTCCGCCAAGTCCTCTTCCTCCTTCCTTCGTAGCTCTTCCTCTTTCTCATCCGCCTTTCTTCTCCTTTCCTCCTCCGCTTTTCTCTGCTCTTCCTTCTTTTTCCCTTTTTCTTCTTTTTCCTTTCTTTTCTTCTCCTCTGCTTCCTGTTTCGATGCCTTCTTTGCTTTCTGTAATTCTTTTTTTTCCTTCTCCTCCTCCTGTCTCTTCGTCCTCTCTCTCTCCTTGGCCTCTTTTAGGGACTCTTTCTTTGCTCTTTCCAAGTCTTCTCTCTCCTTCTTTTTGCCTTCGTCATCCTTCTTCTTTCTCTGCATTGTCTTCTTCTTGGGTTTCTTGGTTGTCTTTTTGCTTGTCTGTCCCTCCCCTTCTTCTTCTGTCTCAGTTCTATCGGTGGACCTAACTTTGTCCTGGTGAGGAGGCGACCTTTCTGGCGTTTCTCCTTCTCCTTCTTCCGCATCCTGTGCTTCCTTCACTGCCTCCTAGATGAGCGCAGTCAAGACACCCCCATACCCGATGAAGGAGGCTTTGGAGGAGGCTTTCTTTCTTTCTGTAACTTTAGAGGCTGAAGATTCTCCTCCTATTGGTACACTTCCTAGGGCCAATGCTTTGGCTGCCTGATCGATTGTTTTTTGCACGTACCCGTTCCAATCTACTTCGTTTAGGGTATGGGCTACTACATTCTCCAGCACATGTACGCTAATTCGATGCATCAATGAATTGTAGCACTGGCTGGAGAAGAGCACATGTATCAGCTTGGCCTGCATCTTGGCTTCTGCGTCAGGGATATCCTGGATGCTTATGCCGTCATTTGTGAGCACATCTTTCTTCTTCATTCTAAGCATGGCATAAACATCCCTTTTTTGTTTCCTCTCCATCTTTGGTACCAATCCCAAAGCCTTCTCCACCAAGACTGGGTCTAAATGGACCTGTACCTGCTTTGCATCCTCTCCTCTGCCCACCATCACAGTACCACATTCTTGATCTGGGTTGTATGTTCTGAGGAACTCCATGCACTTCAGGTGGTTTGGCTCCTGTGAGAACTTTTCAAGATACTTCGTAAAGTTGCATTGTTCAACGACCCTCCTAGTTGCTTCCTCCTTGGCCACCACAACTTCTATGTTGTGGATGGTTCAAAATTTGAGCTGGATGAAGGCACGGTTCTCTAGATGGATGCGCTATTGCTCCCTTTCCTCGTCTGTGAACGAGAGTTGATGGGCACGGTCTTGCTATGACATTTTATGCTCCTACCATAAATCGTAACTTTCATTAATACTTTCCACATATCAATTCGCTGATTGCTAGAAAAGAAAAACTCTATGCTTTTTGAATGAATTCATTAGGAAGCCATGTAGATTTTCCTTTTTAGACTTGGACTTTTTGCCCTTTACTTCAAAGTTTTCCTGCCCATTTTCCTACCCCATCCGTTTTTTCATACTACATGTTTATGCTTTTCACTAATTTTACTTTGATTTATCCCCTTTGATTCGTTTCTCATCTGATTCATTTCACCTTACCCCCTCCCCTTCCATCTTGAGAAGAATCCTTCCTAAGATTGAGGGTCAAAAGGTTAAGGGCTTTCGGCATGTTGGGGTAGGAGTTACTTGTGAAGGAGCCAAGTATAGAAATTTGGATTGTATTCCAGTTGAGCTAGGTGGTCCAAATCAAAGGGTCGAATTCCCACGTGCGTGATGTATGTGAGAACATCTGTGAGGAAGTCACCAGAGTCGACACGGCTAGCAATGTGTAGCTCTTCCTCGGTCAACAAGCGATCGAGGGAGGGGTGTCCTTTGAGGTGTTCTTCCATGGGTCGGCCCAGAAGAGTGGTTAACACTCTATACGAGGTGGGCGCGACGTAAGTGGGATCATACTCTACTGTTTTGATGGCGCGGCGTTGCTCGGCGTTAGTCATTATGCGACATCCTTCAACTTCCCATTGCAACCTAAGAGCGTACCACTGCCTCAAGAAAGGTGATCCAGTATCAGTGAGGCAGTGATAGCAAAAGTGATAGCAAAAGTGGTTCGTGATAGCAAAAGTGGTTCGTGGATCGTATGACGTGATAAGGCGCTGTTTGATGGCTTGCTCCTTGGAGATTTCGATGTTAATCAACTCAGCAGCGGAGTGAGAAACTTTTGTGAACGCGAATTCAAAGGTTTTCCAAGAGCAAGGCATATTTTGCACTTCAGTTGCAAAGGGTTCTTCTAATAGAACTAAGTCCAAGCAGTCGTAGCTTAGTGTGAATGACGAAAGTGTCGTCTAGTCTTTTAATACAATCCACCATGTCATCCCCGATGTCCTCAGCAAGGTCAGTGGCTAGCACTAGAAAGGATTTTTGTTCATAGGAGGGCGTAAAGCCGACGAGTGGTTGAGGTTTGACAGAACAAGAACTTTTGACAACGAAGATGGGCGGTTGGGAGGGTTCGTGAGTTTGTGGTTGGGCCGTTTGGATGTTGAGTGGATTGGGAGTAGCCATGATGGATGGGCTGCTGCATTCAGGTTGGAGTTGGGGAGGCGGATTGACTTCAGCGAGTGATGACTCTTGTGACAGAGCCTGCGGTTTGGGCCAGTAGACTTGTGGGACTCCCTTGGGTCTAGGCGTGGATGAGGCGGATGGTTGTGGTTCAAGAGAGCACTGTGGCTTGTGGTTTTGAGGGTTTATGGAATGCGGTTTGATCACGCTTGAGGGCGGTGTATGAATGGTGCCTTTGGGTGTGTGGGCCTTAGGGATCCACAGCCAGGTATTTCCCTCGTAGTAGCCTTGCGCACGTAAGAGGGCTTTAGGGACCCATCTTTACTTGATCATGCAGTGCTTTCTGTTACTGCGTCTTGGCCTCCTAGGGCTAGAGTTTTTGGTCCTACGAGGATAGGAGTATTGACTCCTAGGCGGCAGTTGCGGCTGGTTGGGCTTCCATTGAAATCTAGGCTATTGAACCTAATGTTTTGCTACTGTGGGTTGTGATTCCTGAATTATGGAAGGTGGCAGCCGTGCACTACCCCCCTCCGTAGATTTGGTCATGGAGAATTTTATCGGTGGCTTTGCAGATGGTGATGAAGTTGCGCAGCCCTTGCTCAAGGCTGTGACAATGCGAACGTTGCCTACTGCGAGGTGGATGCGCTGTGACTCATAATCAACATTGCAGTGAGTCTTCTTTTTGAAAGTGCGTCCTAGCAACGACTCGGTGCCTGCGTCTTTAGCATTTGGCAACATGTAAAAAATCATTGCAACAGTCTCAGACTCGATAGAAATGGCTACTTTGCACTTGCTGAGGAGTGCATAGGAATGGGCCCCATATGGGCTTAATTTAGCATTCGTGGGCTGAAGTGGTGGGCTGCCAAGTTTAGTCCAATGATCGTGAGTTAGGACATTGAAGTCTGCTCCCTCATCGATCAGAGCGTTGAAAGCGCAGGTTTGTTTTACAGTGACCGTTATGTGGAGGTATGCAGGCTCTACGGCTTCCACATCCTCATCCTCAATCTCAGTGATTGTGGCCACTCGTACTTTGACAGGCGGTTCTAACATCGGTGGATCGTGAAAAGGATGGGTGGGCGGGTAGTACTTTTTGACACGACTGCCATTGAAGAAGCCTATTCCTTCACCGTCTATGGTTTTGAGTTCCACATTGCCTGTGCGGCTGATTGCACGAAATTTGAAGGGTCCAAGGCCTCGAAATTTCATTTTCTGTTTATGTCTCTTAACGGAGTAGAGGAGCATTAAGTCGCCCTGTTCAAAGTCACGTTGCTTGACATGCTTGTCAAACCAACTCTTGCGACAGGCCTTCTCACATATAAGTGCATGGGTGGCTAGAAGACAGGTCTCTAAGAGGCATTCGAGCTCGACCAGGCGTTGCGTCCATGCCTCCTTCCCTTCCCATCGTTCTTGAAGGGCTATTCTCAGGCTAGGAACAAAGAATTCTAAGGGTAGGATTGCTTATGTTCCATAGGTCAGCCTGAACGGGGTTTGATTGACAACCATTTTATAAGCTATACGGTAAGCCCACAAAGCTGCCATAAGCTTGTTGTCCCAGTTGCTTCGTGAGGCTGAGACTACTTTGGTTAGGACATTGACGAGAATCTTACTCGTGGATTCTGCCTGACCGTTCGCTTGAGGATAGTATGGAGATGATTTGCGATGGATAATGAGAAAGGTGGATAGGAGATGCGCTATCACTTCGTTGATGAAGTGCGTGCCCTGGTCACTGACCAATTCGATGGGGCAGCCGAATCGCGAGATCACTTGCTCCCATAAGAACTTAATAGTCGTCCTAGCGTCGTTTTTTTATGTGGCTCTTGCCTCTGCCCATTTCGTGAGGTAATCCGTGGCCACAATGATGTACTTGGCTTGTGAGTACTGAGCCGCAGGACTGATGGTTCCTATGAAGTCAATTCTCCATTTTTCAAATGGTTGGCGAGCAATAATTAGGGTCAACTCCATTTGATCCTTGCGAATTGGGACTTCTGTCCATTGGCACTCATCACAATGCTTGACGAATCGCTTAGCATCGCGGAAAAGCATTGGCCACCATAGTTGAGACTGCAGCACCTTCGGTGCTGTCGTGCCTCCACTAAAGTGTCCTCCCACAATGCCGTTGTGTGCCTCTGAGAGCACATCGTGCATCTCATGCTCACACATGCATCTACGTAGAAATCCGTCTTGCCCTAGCCTATAGAGTTGGCCTGCAATCATCTGGTAGGGCTCGATCTTCAGGATTAAGCGCCTATGCCGGGCTTTTTCTATTGGTCTCTCAGTTAGTCCGTGCTCAAGCACTTAGACTATGTTGTCCGCCCAATATGGCGTTAGATCAGCCTTAAATAAATCTCTCTCACTGGACAGGTGGAATAGGTGGGTGTCGGGTAACTCATCAACGATGCCTTGTCCAATGGATTCTCCCGTGGGGATGTGACATGTGATCAGCCATGTAATGTTGTTTTCCCTTTCGTACTACCACAGAGAAATCGAACTCTAGAAGCAGGAGGAGCCATCGAGCTATGTGTCCTATAGCACAAGGTTTGTTTATTAAATAGAGCAGGGCTTGATGGTCCACGAAAAAGATGAAGGGTGTGTCCAATAGATAATGCCAAAATTTCTTCACAGCGAACACCATAGCTAATCCCTCTCTTTCTGTTGTCGAGTAGTTCATCTCCGTCTCAGTGAGTTGTCTGCTAGCAAAGCTCACTGGATAATCTAAGTTGTACTCACCAGGTTAGCACAACACTGCCCCCACGGCAAACTTAGAAGCATCGATGTGCACATGGAAGGTAATGGTCCAATCTAGGGCTCGTAGAATTGGTGATGTTGTTAGAGCATTTTTCAATTATTCGTATGCTTGTTGGCATACCTCGGTCCACTCGAAGACAATCAACAGCTTGTACAATGGTTTGGTGATCAGCGCATACTTCAGTACAAACCGCCGATAGTATCCTGTATGGCCTAAGAAGCATTGAACTCCCTTGTAATTAATTGGGGGTGGAAGGTCAACAATAACCCTGACCTTTGAGAAGTCAGTGGCAATCCCGTTCTTCGACACCACGTGTCCTAAGATGCATCCGTGCCTTACCCAAAACAGGCACTTCAAGGGGTTCAAGGAGAGACGATATAAGCGACATCGTTCAAAGACTGTGCGTAGTTTGTCTAAGTGTTTGATCCAGGTCGAATGGACACACAGGTCATCGACAAAGACTTCTAACTCCTTGCGAAGCATGTCCTTAAAGATGGTGCACATGAGACGTTGGAAAGTGGCAGGGGCGTTGGTCAACCCGAAGGGCATGACTACAAATGCAAAGACGCCCCACTCAGTGGCAAAGGCGTTCTTGTGCCTGTCTGCAGGATGCACTTGCACCTGGTTGTACCCTGAGAAGCCATCCAGAAAACTGTAGGCTTCCTTTCCTGCCACCCTCTCAAGCATGTGCTCGGTGTACGGCAATGGATAGTTGTCCCTCTTCGTAGCAGCGTTCATCTTCTTGTAATTGACACACACTCAGATTTTTCCATTCTTTTTCATGACGATGACTATGGGTGATACCTAGTCTGTGTGCTCAATTTCGTAAATGAATCCAACTCTCATCAGCTTGTCAATTTCCTCTTTGATAGCATGAGCGTGTTTTGGATTCATAGGGTATGGTCGCTGCTTGACCGGCGTTGCGTCTGGCATCATGGGTATGTTGTGAGTCACAGCACTCGGATCTACCCCCTTAAGTTCCTCTAAGGACCAGTCAAACACGTCTATATACTCTTGCAAGAGAGCAACAAGACCCATTTCTTCTTCATTGGTCAAGTCATCAGCAATGAATACTGGTCGGGGTGTTTTCCCTTCCTGGGCTAAGTCTACCTCCTTGACTTTGGCTGGTCCCTCGATTGGTTCGCTCATCTGCCCTTAACGTTTGGCTCCTAACAGAACTACTACCCTATCCCCTTTTTTGAATTTTGTGAAGCGTTTAGGGAGGTCCTATGGCTTTCGCTGTTCTTCTGTTTGCGTATCCCTGGGTTGCTTTGCCTTTTCCTGCCTTAACCATCTGCACCTCAGGCGGACGGGTAGGTCCCTCTTGGTACGTCTGGTAGTGGGTGGCCGAGGGATCTCTGGATCACTGTTCGAACTAACTTCCGATTCAGAGTCAAACCTCCATCTTCGTTAAAAGAGGTGGTCTCCCCTAGTGGCCGCAGTTCAGATGGCAATTCAGTCCTAAGTACTGATGTTGTTCCTGGTTGGGCTAGGCCTGCTTGCTCAAGGTCTATGGCTCCTATGTGTTCCAACCAAGCGCGATCACATTGGGGCTGTTTGGTGTCTATGACTCCTTGCTCTATCCTAAAGGTCTGCCTTTTTTGCGGCTTGGAGTCTGCTCGTATCTGCTCAATTTCTTGTCCTTCAGTGTCATATTCTATGGTATCTACTTCACCCTTGGCAGTCTTCGTATTCATCGCTAGAATCTTTGTCACCCGATTGCTCGTCATCTCCTAAGGGTTGGTATGTCTCGTGTCGTTGGCCAGAAACTAGGGCCCAGTTATACATGAGGTTTAAATCATGCACCCTGGTCCATTGCCACCTGGATTCCTCTAAGAGATCCTAGAGTGGTTTGAAGTTTGCAGCTAGATTGCCATCTAGCTTGTCCATTAGGTATTCCAGTATCCCCTGGAGTTCCCTTTTGTTAGATGGTACTTGGAAGGTGATAGGCTTAGGATTTCCATGGGGGCTTTTTGCTATCATGCAGACTGGTATAGAGAGTGCTTCATTAGACTTGCCGATCGTTTTGATGGCTTGCCCATATGCCTCATGATCTGAGAATGGCAGGTCGATTGTAGCGAGAATGTGCATCCAATCCCGCTCATCCTATGGGCATGGGATATACTTGGTCAAGGGCCCATAATACTTCTTGACCTGAGTGTTACCCTTGAGCATAGCAGAGATGGCGTCTAGGTTGACCAGTGAGGTCTTCCAAGTGTCCATCTCTATCCTTACGGCATCCGTTCTATTGCCAAAGAAGATCAAGCCGTTACCCCAATCTTCGATGACTATAGCATTGCGTATCCAGGGTCGGCCTAATAGGATATTGTAGTCCACTCCCTTCATGACTATAAAGTCAACAGAGAACTGGACATCTGCGATCTTCACTGGCCAATTCTTAAGTACCCCGAATGGCTTCACTCTCATACCATTTGCTAACGTGACATTGAACCTAGCAGTTTTGACAGGCGGGTTTCCCCAAGTCTGAAGCACTGCGTGGCTAACCACACTAAACCCAGCTCCCGTGTCTACGATTCCCTTTCTTGTTGTGTCGCCTAGGGCTAGGACCGGTAAGACTGCATGCATCTTAGAGCCTTCCAAAAAGGCATTGACGTGCAAGGATTTAGGCCCGGAGTGTAGCGTCAAACTTGGTCATTGCATTTTTGCATCATGGTCTTGAGGGTCTGTCGTGACCTGCTCTTGTGACCCTTCGACCCACTACTTAAGATCTTGCCATAGGGTAGGATGCTGCCTAAGCAGATCTCCCAGGCTAAGTGTTACAGGGGTAGTAACTAGCGTGGTCAAGAGATTGTTGGATACTTGTCCTTCCCCTAACCTAGATTGTCTGGGCCAATGGCGGCTGATCTGCGGCTCTGTCACGTCAAGGCTTGGTCCTAGCGACACTGCTTGTGGCACGGTTGCTTCTTCCGACTTAGGTTGAGGCGGTGATATTGGCGTGCTTACGCTGGAGAGATCATCGATCTCGTCCTCTATGATGGGCTTAGCGCCTTTGAGATGCTCTTGAGCCTCCTTCACCCATTCCTTCACCTTTTCTATGGCCTCTAACTATCGCTTTGGATGCGGGTATTCCCCTACCTTAGCGCTTCCCTTTTCGGCCGTCTGAGGGGCTGAAGTCTCTGCCTCTGCGTCTGAAACCTTCTTTCCAGCAGGCAGAGTCGTAGCACTCTTGGTTTTTAGTGCAACTTTAGCTTCTGATCTCTTCTTTTTCCGCCTATGGCTTTTCTTCCCTATCGAGGTTGCATCAAGATTGCTAGGTCCAGGCAGAGAGATGCCGACCTGCTTTGTTTGGGCTCGGGTCATGACCCGCAATGGGATAGGTGTGGCCTCCCCATCGAGGTTTTCAACACCAAACAACCCCAATGGGACAAATGGCACGTTGGCTGAGTTAGAGGATGGCTTTCGCTTTGGGCAATCTATGAAAAGATGGGTGATTCCGCACTCTGCGCACCTTTGGTCAGCCTTGCCTCTGTTTTGCTACTCTTTTTCAGGGCAGCGTGATGAGACATGGCCGGGGTGACCGCAAGTCTAACAGGTGACTGGATCCTGCGTCTGCCCTCCTAGGCCATTACCTTGTCCCCTTCCTAACGCCATCATTGGCACTGGTCGATAATCCATGAGGACCGCGTTGCCCTCATTGTCGTGCGATACATAAGGGTATATGTAGGTCTCTTCCTCATTCGGGTCCTCCACGTAGTGGACTGCAGCATCGCTCGGTGGATGGGTCACGTAAGGACCAGGCGGTCTAGGAATGCCTGTAGGGTTTATGTCCATTCTAGGGACGGCTGGATTCATATCGTTAGGTGCAGGAAGAGCCAATGGGGCTCCCCTTCCGAAGAATGGTTGCGGCCTATTCGCTAGGTAAGGCTGGTCGTAGGTTGCGAATACGGAAGTCTTCGGGGTAATCTGCATTGTGCGATGTCATGGCTAAACCTACCACAGTTAGCACAAGGTCTTGACCTAGGGTCTTGACACTCGGCCGGTAAGTGGTTTTCGCCACAGTACACGCATTGGACGTGCGAGCGTATTGGTCGTCTCAACATGTCTTGCAACTTGGCTAACTCCATCTTGACATCAGCCAAGCCTTGGTCTATCTCACTGGCCTTCCCCTTATCTTGGGATGATGGGATTGATCGCTCACTAGAGGTTGACGTTCTCTCTGAGCTTTGCGAGTTGGTCTCCTCTAGATTCGAGCTCCTAGAGCTTTGCTCTTTCAGCTGATCATCGACTCTGATGGCTTCCTCAAATACTCTAGCTACCACGTCTCGCTGCAAGCTTGAATTGCCTGCCAAAGCCTTATATAACTCCTCGTCTCGAATTCCGCTGATGAATACAGTCTAAACTGCTCTTTTAGTCGGTCGCTTGCCCAAAGGGATTCTCTTGAAAAGGCTCCTCACATGGGTCACGCAGTCGCGGATGTCCTCCTTCTCTTTCTGCTTGACGTTCATCAAGCGTACTAGTAGGTTATCGGAGTATCCGGGCTCGGCGAATCTCTTGACGAAGAGATCCTTGAGGTCATTGAAGTTGGCTCGCTCTACAGCATCTAGGCTCGTGTACCACATCCCATCCTTGCCACCTAGGCAAAGCCGGAACACTTGCGAGCATTGAGTTAGGTCGTTGAGGCCGTTGGCTTCGCAGACTTGCTCAAACTGCTCAACAAAGCTGTATGGGTCATCATGGGGTTGGTACTTGTCAAGTTGCTTGGCAACGATCAGTATTTTGGACTGGCTCTTTGAGCCTTGGTTCGCCCCTAGTCCTGCGAGCAGCAACGTCACTAGTGCGGTGGCACTCTGCTCTGCTGTTGTATTATCGAGCAGCCGCTTCATGAGAAGCTTGCTCAATGTCAAGTCTCCCTCTAGTGCTCTCTCATGGTTCGTTTGGTTTCGGCCAGCTAAGTTTAACACTCGTTGCACCTCATGCAGCTCCATGCTTTGCCTTTGGCTCCTAGCCTCTGCTGCTCCCTATTGTACTGGGCTATGCTCTGCAATGCTCTGCGGGCTAGTCTTCTCTCCTCTTCTAGATCTGCGATGATTGCGTCTGTTGTCCTGCCGCAGTGCTCGTACCAGGCGTGCGTGTCATAATTACTCACCAACTGATGAATAGCATCTGGGAAGATGTTCAAATCGAGTTCCTCATTAGACCCACGGTCTGAGCTTTCCTCTGCCATTGTCGAGTTGTCTTGCTCCACTAAGCTGTCGATCAGGTTCAATAGACTTGTTAAATCCACGTCGTTGGCGCCCCTTGCTTGGTCCTACTCTGCACTTTGATGGTTTGTCTATGCCTTGGATCCTCTCCTAGTGGTGGGTTCCTTGAGTGGTTTATCTGAGTGAGCTCCTTTGGTTATTGAATACAAACCTCAATTTATGATCACTCAGTGCATGTGTTGTTTCTCGTGCACTTGTGCCCAATTAGGCTTTCAGCTTTCTTAAGTGTACTTCAAGTGCGGAAATTCAATGTGAGTGCAGCAAGCAATTCCTCAGCGTCTTACGCACTCTCGCTTGTTTCGGGCCTGATAGGCTTGTAGATCCATTTTCTGGCCATTTTGTCAGGGTTTGGGGTTTTCTCATGTGTCCCCTTGTTCGTTTTTGGTTAATCAGATTTTGCAGCTCAGCGGTTCGCGTCTAAGACCTTGGGTCTCGCAACTGCCCACTTCTAGCTGCCAAGCGGCTGCGCACTACGATTTTTTCTATTACGTGTGCCAGAATCAAGTTCTGAGCGCCCGAAGGGTTTCGACAGTTTGCGCTGCTGCGTATTCGAGTCAGGTCAAATTTCTGAAAATTTTGACAAAAAGTTGTACTCGGACCAATTGGTCCGAATTGCAGGGTTTGAGTAGGTCAGTCGAACGGGCCGAGGCACAGGTTCGAGGGCTAAATTTGAGGCTCGGACGGGTCGTTCGGATGGGTCGAGTGGAAAATTCGGACAAGGTGACTCGGACGAGCCGAATGGCACTTGGGCCGAGGGCCGAATTTGAGGCTCGGGCAGGTCGTTCGGACGGGCCGAGGCCGAATGTGCCACGTGGTAAAAAGTTTTGACTTGGACAACCGAATGGGTTGACTCGGACGGTTTACCTCGAACGGCGGTCCGAGGGTCTTGGCCGAGTGGTCGGCTGACAAGGGCCAAGGGCCGATTCTGGGACTCGGCTCAGGAAAGGCCACTCGGACTGGCCGAATGCGACGCGCGTAACCCGCGCGAACACGATTTTGATCGATTCACCAGATGTAGGCCAGCACCATGGCCATGCACTTCCAGATCCTATTTAGGGGAGTAGAGGGAGAGATTCATATACCTGAATGGGCCGGTAAGTGCGTCGGTGATGCAATCGAATCGATGCGGGCTGGAGCTCTCTCTCTCTCTCTCTCTCTCTCTCTCTCTCTCTCTCTCTCTCTCTCTCTCTCTCTCTCTCTCTCTCTCTCTGAAATGGCACAAATGAGCTCTCCCTTGGACTTCTGGCTCTTATACCCCTTCCCAAGTGTGGCTTTGCTGCCCCCAATCACTCACTTGCCGATCTTAGGCATCACTAGCGAGCATTTTACCCATTTTTGCACGATTTTTGCCTTGTTTTGCCCTGTTTTGAAACAGTAAACCCTACCTTTCTCTGCTTCGATTTCCTAATTCTAACCTATGCTAAATGCAACAAAAATCGAAGGCAAAAAATTGAAATATATTATCCATGCTTTCCCATCATCAAACAACCAAAATATCCCAAAATACTTACTTGTTTTGAAGATCAAAAACACCCAAACTTCCTACCTATCTCAAACTCCGTTTTGGGGATGAATCCCCTACTTCGATGCTCGATATGAGGCGTGCAAGTGCTCAAGCTTGAATCCATTGGTCCCGGCAATGGAACCAAAATGTGGGAGCCTTCGCTCAACCGCCAACACCCACGGACCGCCTATTGCTTCAAGCGTTTCAAGCGAGCTCTAATGGCGATCTCTCACCTAGCCGATGCGTCGTCGATCCTACGAGTATAGTGAGCTTACCTTGATGCCAATGTGAGTAGCCTCCTCTCTTGCACACCTCAGTAGCTCCATGATTCTCGATGCTAGCTCAAGCATCCTCAAGCCTCCTCCATCTCCAAGCTCCATCCTCCATAGCCGCGCGCGCAAGAGAAGAGAAGAGAATAAGAGAAGAGGAGATGGTGAAGAGCTTCACCCTCTTGATCTCTCACTCCCACACACTCACTCCCTCACACTCTTGCACTCCCTCTCTCAAGAGAACACACAAGCAAGAAGGAGAGAAGAAGAGAGGAAGAAGAATACTCCTTTTGCCACACACCAAAGAATGAGTTTCCATTCACTTTTTGAACTTTATATACAAACCCTAAAATCCCATGGGTGCCCAACTCCTTTTTTACATGACCGGCCATTGTGGCAAGATCCTTTTTCCATTTCCCTCTTCTATCCGTATGCCTCTAGCCTATGCCCATCTAATATTTTACAATTGGCACAGGAGGGAGCTTGGCACTCTTTTACAAGAGTTTTCCAAGTTTTTTTGAGGCGCCTTTCATTTAAAATCGCACATTTGGTCTCGGCTTAGCCTTTAGAGGTCGCCTGCGCATCTTTGCTCTTCTTCCACGCTTTTTTCGCTTTTTCCTTCATTTTCCGCCATTTTTTGCCATCTCGACTTGGGGTTAACAGCATGGATCCAACATTGCATGATTTCTTGAATCATGAGTTGATGAGCACGAAGTTCTATTTCATAGCATATTTTCTTATTAGGGCACAATGCATGAATCATAGCAGGTGGTGATGACAGTGTAGCTTCTTTGGATATACGACTCTTCCTAGCACAAGCAGTGAATGAAAGAAATGGGAGAAATATTTGAATCTTGGATACAACCCCACTACAGACTTGGACACTGGCTTGCATCTTTTTGTTAAATGGTCTCACTTTTGTTTTTTGAAGTTAAGATCAAAAGTGATTTGTATTGTGATGGATGTTGTACCACTTCCAAAGCAAGAGTACAGTATGGACTTGGATGCTTCTTTTAGTCAACAGCTGAATGTATAAACATAGTCTGATAGGGCGCCACTACATTGTGTGGGAAGTCTTCAAGTTCAACGTCAATTGAAGTTAGAATTTCTATGTGGTAATTTCCTGGTTCCCATAGACAATGATGCTATGACTTGTGGAATCTCATCAAGCTCAGATGCAAGAATTGTTCCTACAATAAGTCTCCAAAATGAGAGGAGCATTGCACCCCGCTACAGAATGCTCCCTTCACAAACCGACTTAAACACTCTTCTCTTGTCATGGAAATTCATGGGAGATTATGTTTTGAAGAAAAGAAGGGCTAGTGACTCAAGAAAAAGCTTGAATGCAGGTAGAGGAGGTTCACAAAAAGATCATAATCAAAGGTTTTGGGATTCTTCAATAGTTAAAATAGGGAAAAACCCACATGACAAGTTTGGTATGATTGGAAGAACAGTGGGACAACAGAATAATGATAGAGGAGAAGAGCTTTTTAAAGCCTTAGCCTTAATAAGAAAAGCTAGAATATTTTCAGCAACCGCATACTAAAGTGGATATGTGATGATTTGAGTGCAAAACTGGAGGATGAACAAGATGGAGAACCCATGAGAATAATATATCTTATTGTGGTTGTTCATCAGGCTTGAGATTTAGTGTGTTATTGAAAAGAAGATGGTGTTGACAAAGGAAATTCCGTATGGCAGTCTCTATACTATGGCAAACTCCCTTCTGCCACAAAGTGAATGAGGTAAGGGCACCACCTAGTCATGGAAGAGCGGACTAGGATGCTATGCAAGAGGGAGAGGAGCTTGTGACGGAGAAGAGAGGAAAATTGAGAGAGAGAGAGAGAGAGAGAGAGAGAGAGAGAGAGAGAGAGAGAGAGAGAGAGAGAGAGAGAGAGAACTACAAAAAATAGATGAATCAATAAAACTTAAGAGGGCATAAGAGATGGAGAACCCTCAAGACATAACCAATATATACAATATGGACACCAATAGCATGGGCTTATTACACTATAGAGCATGCATAAGCTATAGTAAGGGAATGAACTGCATAAGCTCATGAGAGAGAATGGGAAAGGCTCAATAGGGCTGAAGAAGGCCTCTTGGCTCTCTCTCTTTTTTTTTGCAAATTACAAAGGAGAATGCCTCTTTATATAGGCATTGAGGGTGTTTAGGGAGGAGGTTAAGATAGAATAGGAATTAACACCACCAAAGCTGCATTAAGGCAGTTCCACCAATGTGGAAGCTCCATCTAGATGTTTTGTTGACCAATTTTGTACTTAATCAAGTTCCATCATAGGTGAGTTGTCTCCATTATCCCCCGCATAGCTTGAGTCCAAGAGCTCTCCTATAAAAAAAAAGAGAATCTTCATAAAATAAGATCATATCTAGCAATAATGGAGAGAGAAGTAGTGAGAATTCATACATTACTACTACAATTAAGGATGATTTGAGGATGACTTAGGAGGGGAATTCTAATGGTTTATTATCTTGAGAGAGAGGAGAAGAGAGGGGAAAGGGTTGGGAGTCTAATGAATGATGTTTTATGGAAGTGTTAAGTGTGGGGAAGAAAGTGTGGGTGTGTATAAAATTGGAAGGTGGTCTCCACCGCAGTTGGAAAAAGTTGGCGTCCACCATTTTGTCCATATCTCCCAACTCGTAGCTCCAAAAAATTATAAAAGAATACCAGCCAAAACTTCAGCTCATGCACTACAATTTTCATGCTGAAATATTTTTTTGGATCAGAGTGGAAGTATTTTTAAAAAATCTTACAAAATCATGTGCTTGATTTTTCTTCCACTAATGCTTCCAAGAAGGGTCCCATTTGTTTGAATTATCATAAGGCTCCAAAGCCATAACATTATAAGCCTCGCATGCCCTTTGGATGGCTCCAAATCCATTTCATGTCTTTTCTTTTCACATTACACATTTTCCCTTCACCTTTCTCCATTGATCTTTACTCTCCCCCCCCGGTAAACCGGTCCATGAAATATTTCCATCCAGTGATTTCTTGGATTTCCCAAGAGGTTGTTCCCACCTTCTTCTTTATTTCAAACCTCCAAATGTACAAAAAATCAACAAAGTGTTGGACAAATATTTTTTTGTGATTTTCTCGGATCATATAGTCCCCCAAACCTAGCTAGAGGTATGTATGCCTCTAGACACTCTTTGGTATCTTGAGCTGACCCCACCCTGATGTGATAGGGTTTTAAGTGCCATCCATTTACCCTAGTCTTGTGCACTTTTCCCTCAATGTCTTGAAGTTTGTAGGAACCATTGTTCAACCTTTGGAACCTTAAAACTTGGAAGTACCATATCATCATTACCAAATACACTTCAAATTGCCTCTCTTCCATGTATATTCATGGCTTTTTACTCTCTCTTGTGAATCCAAACTTTGAACATATTGTGAGAAAAGATACTTTGATCTTATTTAAAACTATCCTTTGAGTGCATCAATTCATAAATTCTGTGTCTTAGATCTCATGTTATGATGTCTTGTGAAGATTGAGATCCTTGTGTTCCCATTTCACCTTACCATGCCCTTGTATATATTCAAACAAATGTGAAATCTAATCATTCTTTTTACTCCATGACTTGATCTTTAGTTGAATCCTCTTCATCATCCATTATTTCCATCTCGCAAAGCATCCCTACGGCGAATGAATTTTATGAACTTTCGTGTGACATCTGTCTCACATCTGGTGGACCCAACGTGAAAGTGTCACTTTTGATCATTGAGATGGGAGACTCATCGAATAATCCACCCTCTTCATTAACTGCTTCTTCCTTTTCAACTAATGAGATGAAGACATTATTACAAACTCTTTCTTCAGTCATTATGATGCAGAATCAATAGATGTAGTTATCTATGCAACAGCAACAACAGTTGGATCAACAACGACTGTTGTATCAAGGACAGGAGTATACACATAGTGCGACCAAAGCGATAGAGAATGTGGTTGATGAGAAAAATTTATTTGATGGCCAAAATGTTTTAGCCTATATTAAAGCCTTTGAAAGCCAGATGCGCTTCTTTGGAGTTTCAACTAACTAGAGCAATTATTTCTTATACGACTTGTTATGCTTTCTTTGTAGGTTAGAGTGACAGATTTGTTTGTATAGGAATCTAACTGGGATGCTTTCAAGAAAGCGCTCAAAGATAAATATTTCCTAGAGGATTATGGTATTGCTATGTGAAAGATATTTAGAGAGTGGGTTTATCAACCCCCAACAAAGGACTAGTTGCTTTTGAATTATTGCGGCAATTTGAAGAGCGATACAACCAGTTGGATGCACTAGAGCAAATAGCTCTAAACTCAGAGAAAGTGGAGTTATTCTTGCAAGCAGTTGACCTTGCACTTCAAGATGAGTTGAGAGTGTTGTTAAAAGATGGTACGCAACCTATGGACTTGAAGACGGATTGGTAGTATGCTGTCGATGTGGTTTCTACACTGACAAAAAGGTTGAGATGAAAGGCTCATTTGCAGAATAGAATGCAGTTATCATTAGCGATGTCTTCTCCTACCATGACCTCTCCTACTTCTTCTGTTGCACCATCCACTATTTATTGAATGCTAAAATGACTAGATTTTTTTGTTGATTTTTGTTATTTTTGAGGCCTGAATGGTTGATTTTTGATGGATTTTGAGTGATGAGTAATCGTTTTGGAAGTGTTTGAAAGTGTTTTGGATGAGATTCATTATGTTTTGGAAGCTCGTGATGATTTTTAATAGAAATATGAGGCTTTGTGATGTTCTGTTGAGGTTTTGATTGGTTCTGTTTAGCTTCTATTTTGTTCTGTTTTTCTTCTGTATGAAGCATGGATAATGATTGATGGAAGTTGAGGTCTTTTGCAAGCTCATTGAATAGTTTTTGATAGTTTGAAATGGTTTTAGTATGAGTTGTGTGGTTTTGATACTTTCTGTTGACCTTTTGTAAACCCTCTATTGAGCTTCTATAGAGCCTCTATTCCTGTTATGTTTTGTTCTGTATCCTTATGTAAGTGTTCTGTGGAATGTATGTGTGACTTTGGAAAAGTTTTCTAGCCTTGGAAAGAGGTGAATATAAGTTCAAAAGAGTTCAAGGAAGTAGAAGAAGCAGCTGCTGAAGACTCAAGGGAAGATTGGAGTGAAGTGACAGTAGTGAGATGTGAGAAGTCACTTTAGTGGCTCTGATGATCTTTCATATCAGACACACCTTTTGGAAGGGGCATCCACGACCAAGAGAGGGCTATTATGAGTGATTATTGAGTATTATAGTGAGGATATGATGTACTATTGATTGATAGAGAAAGAAAGAGTCGAAGATAGCCAGTTCTATGCAAAATAATGTATCTATGAGAGATTGTGAGGGAAAACTATGAAGACAATGAAGATGAAGCATATGTGATATTTTTCCATTCAAAATGGTGTTTCTTTAGTGTTATCTTTGCCTATAAATGAAAAATATGAAGAATATGAATATCAATATCAATTTTGTTGAAGATAAAACCGTGGGAGAATTGTTTATATGATGTTGTATGAAGATTTCTTGCTAGTGGTGTTCTTTTCCTTGCTATGGTTTTCTAAATAATGAAACAAAATCTTGTTGATGTTGCAAGATAGATTTTCTTGCAATAGAAAAACATTTTCCTTGGAGTCTCTCTTGGGGCTCCATGTTTTCAGTGCGTAGAGGGGGGATTCTATCACCAATAAGCATTAGAAGAGGCTGAAAATGAAGGAAATGGCATTGCCAAGAAGAGAAGAATTCAATGGATGTTTGCAAAGTCTCTTCTTCCACTGAAGAGTTGGAGATTCTCATTACCAAAGAAACCTTCCACAAGAAGTTTATTCCACAATGGTGAAAATATATTACCATCATGACACAGGCTCTATGTGGTGGACTATTTCCTCTTTTTGTTAAAGCAGCAGAGACTTGTATCTTGGTGGCAAATTGTTTGAGAACAAATTGAAGTGCAGAAATAGAGAGAATGACCATCCATGGAAGATTTGACACTCATTGAGAAGTTTCTAGACATCATCAAGTGGGAGATCGTGAAGAAGCTTCAAGAGTCGTGGTCAGTGGAGGTTCACAAAAACAAGAAAGAAAAGAGTTGAAATTCGTTCGTAGATGCTCAACAGTAGGACACTTGGGATGCCTGGTGCATTGACAATCTCCTATTTGTCCAATTAGCAACCCACTAGAAGTTGGTGGATAGAGTATTCTTCACAACATACACTATTGAAACCATCAAAAGTTGGCATTATTATGATGATGGCACAACAATGATCCTTAGAAGAATGAGTTTTGATACCTTCAGAATGGAATATCTCCCTCTCTATAGTGGTTTGAAAGCTAAATTCAGAGACGTAGAAAAGAAGGAAGTAGAAGAGATGTTGGCTAGAGAGTCCCACAAAGACTAAATACACTCTAATTCTATTCTATTGAGCACATAACAACTTGTTGTAGCCAACCCCCTGATGAATGATGCAATCAAGAGGCAAGCATTAGAACGAGTCCAGAGATACATGAGAAGAGATAAGGCAAAAATAAAGTCCAAGAATAAGCTTGTAGTAGAAGCCTCCTTTGATGCCTTAAAAGCACTCTTTACAGAAGTCCCTATGGTGACTCAAGATCCCCTTCCTAGTCAGATTTGTCTTGGAAATATTGATGACAGGTCAGCAAATGTAGTCCCATTGCTAATTTTTAAGGGAGAGTACAATGAAGATCCTGATCTTCATGTAGCAGAGTTCATGGTAGCATGTGTGGCTAACAATGCCAGAACCCTTGAGCATTCTAGTTCAAACCATGTATCTCCACTTATTGCATTGTCTTGTCTTTGATCTTGTTGTAAGATCTTCTCTTATATCGAGGATCTAGACTTGTTGTAAATAGCATTGTATTAATATTGTGGCAAGAAGTATATTTTTATAATTCCTTATCTTGCAAATAAAGAATCAAGTTAGTATTATTCTTTTATATCAAGTTAATTCCTTGTAAGTTGTGAGGCAACAATCCTTGTCCTTGCCAAGTTCTTGTCATCCTCATAATATTTTGGTAAGACTATATATCTCAAGGGGTGCATCTATAAGAAGCCTCTGGAGAATGAGTAGAAGCTTATGTCTGTGAATGGAATTCATTCTAAAGAGATAGACAAATCATCATTTGAATGAAGGCATCCAAAAAGGAGAGTTTCTCAGAGGCCTACAACTAGAAGTTTGCAAGTTTGTGGAATTGAGAAGACCGGTTAGTCTACAAGCTGGAGTGGAAGGTGCAAGACTGTATGATGAAGTTGAAGCAAGGTTTCCAATGACCTCAAGAAGAGGAGTCCTACCTCCTCCCATGCCAGGAATGGGATACCCACCAAATACAATTCCAGGAACAGTTCCCTATCACTATCCTCAGATGCAAACAATGCAGCAGTAGAATGCATCTAATCCACAATGGCCACATACGACAATGTCTCAAATGATGGTTCAACCACAACAACAGTAGTCTCAAATAGTTTCTCCAATGGCAACTCAAAAATAGTGGAATCCTACCCACTGGAATCAACAACCCCAAATCTTAACAAGAGCTTTGAATCAAAACCAAAACAAAGGACCTCTTGGATCAACCCAACCAGTGTATGTAGTAATCACACAAGCTTTCCAAAACCCTACTACAAGTACTCCAGGAAGTGAAAATTTGAAGGACTACCTATCCAATTCAGTAGCAAGTATCAGGAAAGAGCTTATGGATGTGATTAGAGAGTAGTTATAGACGCTGAAGGTGAATATTGCCAATATATCCACTCCTGTGGGAGGTGGGAGAGATGTGATGTGTTCTAATACATGGTGCAGAAAGTGCCATCAAGCAGAACATTTAGTCACTGAATGTACCAAAAAACAAACCATTCCTAGAGCCTTTTGTTTATACTGTTTGAGGAAGTACCATACATAGAATATTTGCTCTCTGAAAGAGATGCACAAACGAAGAAAGAAAGATGAAGACACAAGATTCAACTTGTTGGAATCCAAAATGACAATGCAAGACATTGGACCAAATCCTAGGGAGTTTGTCCTAATTTCGATCCAAGGAGATTTACCTCTCAAAGTTACAAAGGATGATAGTCTAGCGGTGGTCAGAGATCAGAGGTGGAGTGTTATAGATGTGGAGAAAAGGGTCATATCTCACTGAATTGTCCAAACCCTAGAAGGTCTATGGATTACAAGCCTTTATGCAGTTGATGCAAAGGAGAAGGCCACACTGCAAAAGATTGTCCAACTCTACCAACCCTTGTGAAATCTACTTCTGATACCCAATAGAAGACCCAAGAACCCACTTCCAATTTGGTGGAATCGGAAGTGGCCGCAATAACATGAGCAAAGAAAGGATAATCCGTAGTTCCAAAAGAGAATGTTCCTTTTGCCAAGACTGTGAAGTTCAGTCTTCCTCGGGAAAAGCAGAACAATGCAATCCAGATTAATGAAGTACAGAGCACTACATAGCCACAGAGAGCTACAGAGACAATTGCAGAGATATGACCGGAGGTCCATGAAATAGAGAATATGACAGTACCTCCTCATGAAGAAGAAGCACAGATATTGCTGCTCCTAGAAGAAAAAGGGAAGATAAAAGTGGACGTGGTCCCATTTTCCAGTCAATTGGAAAAGCCTATGGATCCTATCAAAGAGTATGATTTGGTCAAAGACCTAGACACTTTTAAACCAAACTTAATATTCCAACACTTGCTAATATTGTCTCCTAGCTGTCAAAATAAATTCAAAAGCATATTAACTAGAAGAAGAGGCTTAAGAATTGTTCCCTCTGTGGCAACCAAGTCCAATAGAGCTTCAGAACCCATAAAGAAAGTAGATGTGGCTAATGCCTTCCTGAATCCTGGAACCCTAGAGATTAGCATATGGATTGAAGGGTGCTTTATTGCACATGGATTGATTGATGGAGGCTCATCAGTAAATATAGTGGCAGATGTGATAATGAAGGATCTAGGATTGCAAGGAATGTAGCCTATGCAGTGGCTTATCAAATTGGCAGACCAAAGTAGAATCAAAACGTTGGGCATTCTCCCATATGTAAAGATAACCCTCGCATGAAGAGACTATTGGCTGACATATCTGGTGGTCAAATCAAATTCCTACAGGACCTCATACCCTTTGCTATTGGGAAGAACTTGGATTTTTGAAGCAAGAGCAAGGACGAATTGATTCAAAGGGACCCTAACCCTAGGCAAAGGACCCAATAAAGTAGTATTGAATTTGTATGAATCGCAAAAAGGCAATGGATCCACATGCATCAAAATTGTAACAGACTCCTCTAATGAAGTAACAGATGGTACATCAAGAGATGAAGAGGTCGTCAAATAGATCTTTTCCAAGAAAACAGAGGCACAATCCCTAACAATGGGCACTATAAGCCAATTACTGAAGGAAGCAAAGTTCTTGTCCATGGGAGAATACCTCCTGCCTGAACCCGAATTGACTTTTGAAATCACCTCTGACAATGAGATAGAAGCATGGATGTATTGTTCTTCTTGTTACATGGCAGTAGCAAAGACCAGAGCGAGCTAGAGACAGTGCCAGAGATAGAAACAGAGACAGAGGCAGAAGCAAAAGCAGAAGATAGGATAGAGAGCCTGTTCTTCTCTTACAGAGCTCCTACAGAGGTAGAGTCAAAGAGCCTGAAGAGGATGATGATGAACTTGAAGAAGAAGATTATGAAAGCGAGATAGAAGAATCTATTACATCTGAAGAAGGCATGGATGGAGAGGGAGTCCCAAAAGCCTTAGAAGCAGAAGACTTCATGCTGTTGGACAGAATGACGATGGTATCCTTTGGACTGGTAAAAGGATCTTCTCATATGCAAAGCCTTTATAAGAAATGGATTAAGAAAAATAAGGCATCTTTTATCAGTGGTTCTTGCCACCCTCATCTACCCTTGCCAAGAAAGGATGATGATGACGCCCCTTGTCAACAAGCACCAGCCCCAAGGGCCCAACAGAATTTTGAGAGTCCCTATTATGTGACATTCCTGGATGCATCCCAGAAGAGGAGTCCTCAAGCTCTGAGGTAATTAATACCCAAACCAAATCCATACCATTTTAGCATCCCAAGGAGCAACCCAAGTCCTCACTAAGACAAGAAGTCGAGTCTAGTGGGACATCAGAAGAAGACACCACCCCCTTGAAGGAGTCAGATCTGTACCCAGAAGCAGTCCGTGGGACCTTCATCCGCAAAGTGGAAGGTGAAAGGCTGTTAACCTTTGTGGATGCAGATGGCACTGAATGCCACTTGAAGGTGGCTAGCAGCTTGCCAGCAGGGGAGTTACTAATCTTGTACAACTTATTGAAAGTGAATTTAGATGTGTTTGCATGGTCTTATAAAGATGTGAAAGGGATTGATCCCACAGTATGTCAGCATCACATTGACTTGGAGCCTGATGTTAAGCCAAAAGGACGATGATAGAAGTGCATGAATCCAAATTACTCCACCTAGGTGAAAGCCGAGTTATTGAAGCTTTGGAAAGCCGAGTTCATCTATCCAATGGCTAATAGTGAATGGGTTTCACCCATCGTGGTTGTACCCAAGAAGAATGGAAAGCTTCACATATGTGTGGATTTTTGCAAATTGAATTCCAAAACCAAGAAGGATCACTTTCCTATCCTTTTTACAGACCAACTGTTGGACATAGTAGCATGCCATGAGCTCTATTCCCTATTGGATGGATTCAGTGGATACAACCAAGTCCAAATCACAGAAGAGGACTGATCCAAAACAACCTTCACCACAGAATGGGGGACCTATGCTTCAAGGGTGATGCCATTTGGGCTCTGCAGTCCCCCTACTACCTTCTAGAGAGTCATGATGGCCGCATTCCAAAATCATCCGCATTACTTTATTGAGGTATATTTGGATAACTTCTATGTTTACAGTTTGATCCTTGAACATTGCGAACATTTGGAGCAATGATTTGATCGATGCCGGGAGTATGGGATCTCCCTCAATCTCAACAAATGCATATTTGGAGTCCCTTATGGAGTTTTGTTGGGCCACATTGTCTCTACACAATGGATATCAACAAACCCTGCAAAGATTGAGAAGATCGTAGCCTTAACAGCACCTCCCTGTATAAGATTCTAAGAAAAGATGTGGAGTTTATTTGGACAAGAAGAATGTGACAAAGCCTTCACCACTCTGAAGCAGTGTTTGATTGAGGCACCCATCATGTAACCTCCTGATTGGACGAAGGAGTTCCATGTACACATTGATGCATTAGTTGAAGGCTTAGGTGTATTCCTATGCCAGAAGGGATCCTCGAAGCTGGATCAACCCATTTATTATGCAAGCAGAAAGGTCATTGACAGAGAGCGGAACTATATAGTGACAGAGCTGGAGTGTTTGGCAATGGTGTTTGCCCTAGAGAAGTTTTGCCACTACCTGCTATCAAATCATGTGGATCATGAAGCCATGTCCTTCCTAATGAGCAAAGCAGATGTGAATGGAAGAATTATGAGATGGCTCATTCTATTCCAAGAGTTTGACTTTGAGGTAATCACCAAACCTGGTCGCTCCCATGTTCTAGTTGATCATCTGTCACGTATCCCATAGAATGCAGACGAGGAGCAAGATGATCCAGACCTCCCTGATGCTTCCTTATTTCTAGTCAAAACTGTCCCCCCTCGTATGTAGACATTTCCAACCTACAAGCAACCCAATAGTATCATCCTAGCATCTCTAGTTGGGAAAGGAGGAAGCTTCTATTAGAATCATCCCCCTATACCCTATTTGATGTTGCACTGTACAAGAAAGGCAAAGATGAAGTGCTTAGAAGATGTATTATAGGATATGAGATTGGGATTACTCTAAAGGCTTGCCATGACGAGCCATGTGGCGACCACTTTGCAGGAGAATCAACAGCCAGAAAGGCTCTATTAGCAGGATGCTAGTGGCCGACCCTCCATAAGGATGCCTATGACTACTGTAAATGATATGATGCATGTCAATGGATGGGGAAGCCTACCAAATTGAGTGCCATGCCCCTGCAACCTATTCTTTCCCTAAAGCCGTTTGAGAAGTGGGGGATTGATTTCGTGGGCCCCATTGATCCGCCAACCTGACGAATGCAGACTAGATACATCTTTGTCTGTACTGACTATGTAACAAAGTGGTGTGAAGCTAAAGCTCTAAAGCCGGATGAAGGTAATAGCATGGTCTTGTTCCTATACGAGAACATCATCACCCATTTTGGCAGTCCCCTAGAGTTCGTCAGTGAGACAGAGGTACCCACTTCCTTAACAAAATCATGGAAGAATTGATAGAACTATACAAGATTCGTCATCGTAAGTCCACACCCTATTACCCCAAAGCCAATGGCCAAGTTAAAGTTACCAATCGCATCCTCTGTTCGATTCTGAACACAATGATAGATGCACATCATCGTGATTAGGATGATTGACTTATACAAAACCTCCCATAAGGCAACTACAAGGGACAAACTCCCTTCCAAAACTGGTGTATGGTATAGAAGCCATTTTTCTTGTTGAACTAGAGTTTCCCTCACTATGAGTTGCCATCAACGAATGCTTGGGAGATGTCGAGTCCCTGCAACACCGTCTATTGCCCTTGGAATGTCTAGAAGAGACTCGCAAGGTGGGTCTACAGTGCATGGAAGCCACGCAAGCTCGACAAATGACCTATCATGATAGCTTCATCAAGTAGAAGGAGTTCAAGGAAGGTGACTTAATCCTCGCTTATGATTCCCTATTTGGCAAGTTTCCAAGTAAGCTTCAACAATGCTAGATGGGTTCTTATAAGGTACTTTTCGTCAATCCGAATGGCTCAATCCAAGTCCAGACATTCGGTGCTTCAGATGATCCCTTCCTTATTAATGGCTATCACCTCAAAATGTATTACCCTTCCTGGGGATCCCGACAATCACCGTCAATAGCTTCATTATTCTTTGCACAATGGTGAGATGGATTTACCTAATGCTCATGATAACCCTCTCATTGATTCAGATGATATGGTTTCGTCTTGATAGCCCCTCGCAGCCACCTTCCCCCTCCCCTTGGCTTCCTTTCCGTCTAATGCAACAGAGATGGTGATGATGGTTTTGATACATAGCATCCCTACCATTCGACGCTTCAAAGATAATAAGAAAAAGAAAAAATAATAAAATAAAAATATATTGATCATGGGAGAAAAGGACTACGGTCCTTGTCATGCCGGCCTATTCTTCGAGAAAAGGTGGAAACACCCTCTTGGGAGTAGGAACGAAAGAAAAAAAAACAAACTATTCTGGGAGAAAAGGAAGCAATTTCCTATCATAGCAGGCCTTGTTTCGAGAAAAGGTGGAAACACCCTTGGATGAGAAGCTGGCTGTGGAAAAGGTGGTAACACCCTGCAGTCTAGGATAGCTGAATTATCAGCAGACACTTTTCCAGAAAAATTTCAAAAGCCACCTCCCTTGGTGTGCTATCTCTGTACTTCTCTTTGTACTCCCCGTAGAACATGTGATTCCCTAACACAGACAACATGATCTCCAGACAATCTACAGTACTAGATATATGGGCTACCTCCCTAGGTACATCTCATCATCAACTCCCTAATGCTAGCAACAAACAAAGTGATCTTCATCGACAAAAAATTGAGTGATGTGACCTTTCATCCTAAGAGGATGGGCTGTGAGTATGGGCTGCCCTGTGTATTTATTAACAGAGCTTAAGATAGAGGGTGGGATGAGTGACCAATCCTTTTCCTTCAATTCAAATGAGAGGTGAGTTGTGTGGAATGGAGGGTTACACGTACGGGCTGAGCATCTTAATGCACAATGCATGATCTATTCTTGTGCACTGCACTATACGGCTCCCTGGCCTTCCTTCTCACACCATATGCCAGCACAAGCGGGATACACTACTACACCATCAAATGCACACAAGGCATACAACCTTTGCACAAGTGATTGTGAGGATAATAATAATGGGTGTAAGGATCGGTTACCCTCTTGTATTCTCAAATAGAGTGTCAGCCCGAGGGGGGTTTGAGTGTGATTGGTGTGTCCTCAAAACAATCATCGAGAGGTGAGATTAAGGGATGTTACGACACTTGACACAAGCTTTGTTTTCATTTCCCTATGCACCCACGAGATGGGTCTCTGCCGTCACCACAGGACACGTCACCCTGTTCTGTACACTGCACCATAAGGCTCCCTGGCATTATTGCTTGCACCTATGCCGACGAGGTTGGACACACTTATACACCATCAACTGTGCACCTTGGCATACTCCTTCTATACCATTTTCCTTGTCAATTTCTAAATCGGGTGTACATTATGGGGTTCTCTGTGAGATTCATCGAGTGATGTACGTTATGGGGCGAGTGACTGTTCTTTCCTCCCCATTTGAGTGACTGTGCCACTGAGTACAATATCCGTCATCATCACCCCAATTCCTACACCTTCATCAACAAATCTGCCTCCATGGGTGCTGCTGCGTGGTCCTTGCCGCACTGGGCGTATATTGTGAAGACATCTTGGTACCTCTTGCAGTCGAGTGTGACACAGGATCCGCCGTCAACAATTAACCTCAATGCTTGGCAAACTGGGCCAAGTTTTTCTAATCCTACACCTTCTGTTTGCAAGCAACGGTCATTTTTAAGTGTGGGGACGTTAACATACAATCCGATGACACGTCTAGTGTTCATGCGAAGTCATTTCACCCTACCCAATAAGGTTTTAAGTGTGGGGACGTGTCCCTACGCGTCTGCCGATCATACATCTTGCATATGCCATTCACGGAATCTGCATATATCCCATGTCTTCACTTTACCTTAATGGGTCCCTTGCCCACCCACCAGGCCTTGTCTCCCTTACCTACGAGGCCATTCCTATTGTTATTTTTCTTTACACAATGTTTTGGTTGTTTTTCCATGTGAACACACCCTAAGTTTACAAAAACCCAAATCCAACCGTAGAGCCATGTGTATCCCTTTAACTTGTATATTTTTCCTTTTTACTACCCCTGTTCGGAGCAACAGATTGAAAGTTATTAATTTTTGAAGCAATTCTCACACATTGGATGTTTTTCCATGTTCACGCTCCTTTATTATTTTAGAATGTTGATCTGATGTGATAGCCCTATCCTACACCTTCCATATGATATTTTTCCTTTTTACACCCTGTCATTCCGACATGTGGTTTGTTTGTTATTAAAGTTTGTGGGTTTTCGTGTCTTTTTCGTGCATATTTTTGTCATTTTTCCATGTGAACCGGCCCTAATCTCCTCAGAATTCAGTTCTGAGTGGATAGCCTTGATCAGCCTCCTTCTTTCCCATTTCTCCTTTTCCACTGCCCTTTTTCAACTTATGGATTTTTTTGTTATTAATTTTAATAGGTGTTTTCGAGCTTCGTTTTATTGTTTTTCCCATGTGAACGCCTCCTAACCCCATCGGAACACTGAGTTCTAGTGTGCTAGTCTTGAAAATCATATG
This sequence comes from Lygodium microphyllum, assembly GCF_053477565.2. Classification (NCBI taxonomy): domain Eukaryota; kingdom Viridiplantae; phylum Streptophyta; class Polypodiopsida; order Schizaeales; family Lygodiaceae; genus Lygodium; species Lygodium microphyllum. The sequence goes on from NC_141164.1 coordinate 97,690,081, forward strand.
TGTTGTTACATTTCTCCTTTTGACTGCCCTCCATTCCGATAGCCGAGTCATTAACTATTAATTTTTGAATCCCTTTTCAGGTACAATTTTTGGATTTTTTCCATGTGAACATATCTTATCTTGATTGGAATTGTGCTTTGATGTGATAGGATTGTCGGACACATTCTTAGGCACATTTCTCATTTTTCCTGCACTTCGTTCTGACAAACGAATTCTCCGATATTAATTTTCGTATGCATTTTCGAGCTCGATTTTCACCTTTTACCCATGTGAACACCTTGCATTCTCCTCTGACCCCCTGTTGCATTTTTCCACTGTCTTCCCTTGCCTTTCGACACATTTTTCATGTTTACAGCATTTCATTCTGATACACGGTTTGGGTTTTATTAAAATTTTTATGTTTTTACATGTGTATGTGCCTCCCGCGTTGTAAGGGAACATTCGGGTTTTTCAATTTCCACGTCTTCTAATGCATCCATCGCATCCTTTACCCGCGTGATGGTGTCCCGGTCATCTACGGGTCCCGCCACTGCAAATTTTTTTACCCCCGCCCCGCGCCTGTATGCGAGATGTGGGGGGGACTCCCTTTGATTTTTCTTTTTCAATAGTAATTTAAAAAAAAATAGAAAAATCACCAAAACTAATCCTACCCCCCCCAGACGGTTCCCTCCTCCTCCCTCCTTCCCTCCTCTCTCCTCTCTCCTCTCTCTTCCTTCTTTCTTCCTTCTTTCTTTTTTTCTTTCTCTCACCTCCTCCCCTCGCTGCATACCCTCCCCTCTGCCCCATTGCCTCCCCTCTCCCCCATTGCCCCTCTCCCCCCTCTCTCTCTTCTTCTTCTTCTTCTCCCCACTCCATCCATCTCCTTCTCCTCTTGCCTCCCTCTCCCTCATCTTCTTCTCCTTCTTCTTCTTCTTCTTCTTTGTCTCCTTCTTCTTCATCTTCTTCTTCCCCTCCTTCCCCTCCACGCTAGACCATCGCCACCTCCCTCTCCCACCCTTCCCCTCCGTTGGCCGCATGCACCCCTGCCCATTTGGAGAAGTTTGGTCTAGTCCTTTTTTTTTGTTGTGACTTTTTCGTGATATCCTTCTTAAATGTGGTTTCATTTTGGTTTTATAGGAAAATTTCCTATTTTTCCTTGGTTGTGTGTGTGTGTGGACATCTTGTGTAGTCTGAATGGCATTGTCTTCCTCTACTCCCCCACTTGTGATCCAACATGTGCGATTGCTGGTGCATGATTATTCCCTCCTTTTGCAGGCAGATTGTATTCAACATGCTGGTCTTTGTCCTTTTGTGGCCTTGAAGTTTCTGCCAGTAGATAACAAGCTCTGTTACTCCTTCCTGGCGTCATACAAGAACCAGTTTGGCTTGGTTTATAACCAATGCTTCTGCTTATCCACAGCCACCAACATCAGTGATGCAGTGTGTTTGCCTCTTTCAGCTTCTTTTGTCCCTAGTGGAAACCAATTATTGACAGCTGAAGAGATCCTTTCACTTCTTTTGAAGGAGACATCTACCCCTTTGGTGTCCAACAATATTACCAATTCAAGGGTTTCTATTGCTCCTATCGCCTCCTTGATATGGAAGCAACTTTTCCAGTTTCTGCAAGATAGATTTATGTCGGGCAAGCCTGCATCTAAATGTCTCTCCAAGGAGCTTTTCACTGCTTCTGTTCGGATCCTGGAAGGGGCTAAATTTAATTGGTCAGCCTTCATGTTAGCCAAGATGGATCAACATTTCCAAAGAGTGAGAAAAGGTCAGGGCAATAATGTGTCTTATGGTGCTTTCCTTCAAAAGATCATCACTCTTGCCCCTCCTCCTGGTGGTGTGCTAGTGGCTGATCCTGTTCCTCTTCTGAAGTAGCTACCACTAACAGATTCCTACTTCCTTACAGACATTGATAGCTGGACCATTGCTCTCTCAGATAGTTTATGGTGTCCAGACTACGTTGGAGACCTCCCTTACATCTTGTCTTTAGTCTGTTTACACAAGTGTATACTTCCTTACAAGACAAGGTGGATTCATTGACTAGCTACTTGAGTAAGGCCTTGGAGGATTTGGCATCAGAAAAAGCTACCCTGAGTGACATTGATAAGAAGATGCCTGAGGTGATTGTTTTGATGGATAACCAGAAAGCCAAAATTCAGGAGCTGGAATCTAAAGTAGCTACATTAGAAGCTAAGAATCTTTCCTTAACGACTGAAAAGAATGCAGCTCTTGAGGACATGTTAGAGTCAGCTTGTAAATTGGGTACTTGCGAGGGTGAACTGCAGCATTCCTAAGAAATTGTTGAGGCCCAAAAGAAGCTTAATGAGGAGCTTAATCAAAAAGTTGCCACTCTTTCTATTCCTCCTCCAGCCGTGACAGTTTCTTCAGTCGTATCTTCTAGGGAGGAGCTTGACCACTTGCAGCATAAAACTAAGTTGTCTGATGGATTTGCTCCTAAATTAGAATGCCTCCAACAGTGCATGAATTGTGTGCATGAAGATTTTATTCGCTATACTGAGTTGGGGTTACCACCTCCTTCGTTTTGGGTTAAATATCATCAACATAGATTTGCCTTATACATATCCTTAAGCAATGTGTATTTGGAACCTCCAGAGGATGGATGGTCAAATCTTTGGACTTCAGATTTTTTGAGAGCTATTTTTGATAGATTCGTGGATGACATGGTTTCCCATGAAGTTCAGTTATTATCTTTTATGTATCTTACAAGCCATTTGTAGATCCCTGATGAGGAAAATCTAAATGTTTATGTGGGGGATGTGATCTTCCAAGCTGTTATGTATGTGCACTCACTGGAGCTTTTGGTAGCAGAGAGTTTTAAGACTTATCATGAGCAAACATCTTGGTGTAAACAACATGCCTGGCATCCACCTTTGGAGATTGCTGCTTTGGAACTTCGTCATCTCAAGAGTGTATTCCATAAATCTGATATCCTACCTTTACAATCTCAGTTATTGAGCTATCTTGCTGATCATCCATTATTTACTGATTCCTTTTCCCGGAATCTTCATTTTCATTGTTGTCTTTATCCATTGGATCCTGCAGATCTTTTGTATTTTTCCCTCATATCTTATCATTTTCCTTTATATGTTTCTCTTCTTTCATATAAATCTAATACCATTTCTCTTTTATCTTTTACCCCTTCTGGGTTGCCTCACATTCCTATGTTTACCATTTGTCCTTTTATTGTTAATCCCATGATATCTTCTACCTCTTCTGAACCTCTTCCTACCATTCCTATTCCTTCTATTTTTTTGGCAGATTCCCTTCAAACCTTTTTAATGCATTCTCCATCTTTTCCACCTTCCTTATCACTTCATTTCCCCTCATTGTATGACTTATCTTATCCTCCATTACAATCTTCTCCTCTTATTCCATTGCCCTCTCCATCTGATTACATTAACCTTCCTCCCCATGTAGTGCTAGATACACCTGGGGCTATGATCATGACATTCTTCGTCAATGACAATGGATGCTGCATGATTCTATGACAGGACCGTGGCATGTCAGGATCCTGGGATACGTCTGTGTGGCATGTTCGAATTCTTATCTTCATTTTGCCAGAGTACATGTTACTTCTGAGGATGCCACTGTTCGTCTTGTAGCTCATTTTTGCTGGTATCTTGCCTGCATGCATCACCAATATCATTTGAATACTTGGAAGAGTATCACCCAGCTGATCATAGATCCAAATGTGGATGTAGCTGCTACTCAACTGGATGTACTGTATTACTTTGCACAGGCCTTTCCCACCAGGTTTATCATCCTACTAGAAAGGATGTGTTATCTCTAGTTCCTCCAAAATGTACCTCAGTACTTTGTAGATGAGAAGAAAGCCTTGGAACATCTTAAATTGAGTATGCAATTTAAGAAGAAACATCTTCATCCTACTTAGAAAAAGAGGGTTTTCATGATTGTATCATCTTTTTTCTTAATGAAAATCTTTTCATTTGCTCTCCGTTTTTGGGAGTGTATGCCATTTAGACTACCTAGTTTTGTGTTAAGTGTTGGTGTATGTGTATGTGGCATTATTTTTCTCTCAGGTGGAGTTGAAGATAAAGATGGACCTGATCACAAAGCTGATTGATGGATGGATGGACATAAGAAACTTCTTATATCCTTTACAACTTTTTCATGACTTTTTGTTGATTTTAAGAATGTTAATGGGTAAAGGGTTTTCCTTTTGTTGTATCCTTTCTTAAATACAAGTGATAAGTTGGGGTAGTGGTTGGATGGAGTTTTCGTGAAGATTGATATTGAATATCAACGATATGAGCTCTTGAATGAACTTGTATTTTCTTTTTCTTAGGTCGCGAGGATGCTTCCCTTTTTAAGTGTGGAAATATGTTGAAGGCTGAAATGACTAGATTTTTTGATTGACTTTTGTTGTTTTTGAGGCCTTAATGGTTGATTTTTTATGGATTTTGAGTGATGACTAGTTGTTTTAGAAGTGCTTGAAAGTTTTTTGAATGATATTGTTTATGTTTTGAAAGCTCATGATGATTTTCAATAGAAATATGAGGCTCTGTGTGATGTTCTGATAGGTTCTTTTGAGGTTTTGACTGGTTTTGTTTTTCTTCTATATGAAGCATGGATTAATGATTGATGGAAGTTGAGGTCTTTTGCAAGCTCATTGAATAGTTTTTGATAGTTTGAAATGGTTTTAGTATGAGTTATGTGGTTTTGATGCTTTCTGTTGACCTTCTGTAAACCCTCTATTGAGCTTTTGTAGAGCCTCTGTCCTTGTTCTGTTCCTATTCTGTTATGTTTTGTATGCTTCTGTAAGTTTTCTGTGGAATGTCTGTGTGACTTTGGAAAATTTTTCTAGCCTTGGAAAGAGGTGAATATAAGTTCAAAAGAGTTCAAGGAAGTGAAAGAAGCAACTGCTGAAGACTCAAGAGAAGACTGGAGTGAAGTGACAGTAGTGAGCTGTGAGAAGTCACTGTAGTGGCTTTGGTGACCTTTCATATCAGACACGCCTTTTGGAAGGGGCATCCAAGACCAAGAGAGGGTTATTATGATGAGTATCATAATTAGGATATGATGTACTATTGATTGAGAGAGAAAGAGAGATCGGAGACAGTCAATTCTATGCAAAATAATGTATCTATCTATGAGAGATTGTGAGGGAAAACTATGAAGACAATGAAGATGAAACATATGTGATATTTTTCCATTCAAAGTGGAGTTTCTTTTTTGTTCTCTTTGTCTATCAATGAAAAATATGAAGAATATGAAGAGCAATATCAAATTTTATTGAAGATAAATCCATGGGAGAATTGTTTATGTGATGCTACATGAAGATTTCTTACTAGTGGTGTTCTTTTCCTTGTTGTGGTTTTCTAAAGAATGAAATAAAAGCTTGTTGATGTTACAAGATAGATATTCTTGCAGTAGAAAGCCCTTTTCCTTGGTATCTCTCTTGGGGCTCTACTATTTCTCCTATTTCTCAGCCAATGTTTATGCCTATGCCTATTCCTGCTACAGTTGTCAGACCATCTGCAAAACTGACTGTCAAAGATATGGAGGAAATTTTAAAAAAATTAAAAGACCTACAAAACAATGTGACTAGAATGGAGCAGCAGGTGCTTAGTCCAACTCTAGTTTTAGCTCCAACTTCATCTATCCTTGCAAATTCTTCAAAAGATGGTGAAATCTCAGGGAGTCGAAGTGCTTGTTGAGGAGAAGCTAGAAAGAGATGATGATCAGTTTGAAGGTTCAAAGAGGGTGACTAGGAGGAGGGATCTAGTCTCTCAACCTTCTTTTTCAAGACCAGAGCAGAGTATGGCTGATGTTCAAAAGCTCAAAGTACAGGAAGATCAGAAAGCCCTGAAGACAAAGGATCCGAATCCGAAAAAGCAACTTGGACTCAAACTGCTTTTTGACATTGAGAAGATTAAGGAGATTGATTCTGATGAGGAGATTACTAATGGTCTTTATGATGGGCTGTCATGCTCAGATACTATGGAGGATCTTTCAGCATTTTTGAAAACTCAAAATCAAGAGTTTTCATATGTCTTACAAGTCAAATCTCTGGCGATGAAATGCAAAATTACTGATTTCATGCTGTAAGAAAAAGATATTTACAACTAGGACTGAAATTTGCATATTATATTGTAGCAAAGAAGCCAAAGTACAACCAAAATATAAGACAGTGTGAAATGTGGACCAAGAGGGGAACTAAATGGCCTAATTGCTACCCATTCTCTCTTCTCTCTACTCCAATATCATAGTTAAGCCTTGGTCACTCACATCTATGGTATGGTAGATATGATTGGCTTTGACCTCAACAAAGTGACCAAACCCAATGTTCCATGCTAGAACAAAGCACATTGAGGCATATTACCACTTTATGAAAGAGAAGATGCTCAGGAGAGATTGACTTGGCATATGTCAACACACAAGATTAGATAGGTAATATTTTCACTAAGGCATTGGGTGCAAAGAAGCTTCGAAAAATTTGAATCTTACTTTGAGTTGCAGAAATATAGTTGAGCGTGAGGGGGATTGTTGAGATAGCAAGCTTAGCATGTGTAGACATTGATGATGGACTATTATCAGAGGGTTTTTAGTCAAAAGGTCGTATCCACCGGGAATCAATGATAGAAGGAAGTAGAGGATAGGAGATGGAAGAGAAGAAAAAGAATAGACAGAGGTAAACATGATAAAGACAGCACAATGAATCAAATCAATATGTTTTGATAGAACCTAAAATCCCTTGTCTAGCACTACTCAAAAGCAATCTTCAAGCATTAGATCTTCTGGAGCTCCATCGTAGACCAAAAACATGTATCAAAAGCATAGCTTCTTCTCTGCTGCTCACAACCCAAATCTAATGGTTCTGTTGGCTCTAAAAGGAGAATAAAACCTTAGGACATTTGATCATCAATCCTTCTTTTTCTAGTTCAAAGTGATGTTTGTTGCTTGCGAATTGCGATCGTGATGCATGCGATTTTGCCCATCTTTCTTTTTCATGAAAAATCCAAAACTAGCTGAAAAAATAACTTGCTTTTTGCATGCCACCCTATTCTAGAAGTTTCCCTAGCTTTTTAGGATACTTACAATAAATAATATCCAAAATATTAAAAATATGCTAAAATTGTCAAAAAAATCTAGTATTTTTGAACCATCCATGCCAATGACACTAGCACTAATGACTCAGATGACATTAACACTCTAGATCAATAAGAAAGTTAGATGATGATGCACTCCAAAATTTTTCGCATTGTGTCCATGATGGGACCACAAATGGGCCGACAGCACTAGTTATGGCACTAGTCAGACCTCATGCATACAACAGGCACCTCCCCCACCACCCAGCCTCGTGGTCCATGAGTGTCTGTAATAACTAAATGCACACTAGGTACTTCTAATATTGCATTTGTAGCTGGATAAAAGTCGAACAATACCTTCCCCAAAACCCCTTAGAGGGGGTATCCCACACATATTGGTAATAAGCACCACGTATCACAGACAAAGGATGCACCCAACTGGCTGATTGTCATGGCCCCACTGCAGCTCTCCTACATCTTGGGGATTGGCCCCTAAATGCACTACTTTTACATATAAACACATTCGCACAAGACTCCTCTCTTTGTCAGCGAGATCCAGGAGATACCATGTTTCTCACCACTAATTTCCCCCAAGAAACGAACAGCTTACCTACGGCAAGGGGAATCTCACCCTCTTAAGCGTGGGTCAACTATAATTCAAACAATTGCTATGCATTCCGAGGATTTGATACCACATGCATGATCAATGCAATAGTGGATGTCTCATTGTGCACAAAGAGTTATGTTTCGAAATCAGCCTATGTGCTAGTACGCAAACAATCTTTCCATGAATTCCAACTAATACGTATATGCTTCTTAGCAAGAATCTAGCACCAAGGCAAACCTTGTGCTACTCGATCCATAATTTCCAAATAGGTTGTTTCCTAAATGCTATGCATTAAAAAAAGCCCGATCAGAATTTGTATTATTTTAGCCCTCAAATTGTTGACAAAATCCTACTCCCTCTCACCGTTTAAGTCTTGCTTCATTGCATAGGTGTATAGAGATTGTTTTGTCATGATTTAGTGTATAAATAGCAATAAATCACACATTGTAACAAAAAGATAGGGCAAACTAAGGCCAAACCTCATGCTTTTCCCCACCATACATCCACAACTAGTTATTATATTTTTTTGTATTTTTCTAAGGCATGTTCTTATTTTTCCTCTTATTTTTCTCAATTTTTTTCTATTTTCCTCTATTTTTTCCAATTAAAAATTGATATATTTTCAAAGATGTGGCTCTTGATTCTTAGAATAGCAAAAATGTAGATTTTATTAGCATTTTATCCCATGTGTATTGGTTTTTTTCACCCAAAAATACCAAAAATCCCATTTTCCTCATAAAAACCGTGTTTTACAGGTTTCTAAAAATTACTTTTAGCATTTTAAATTTATTTTTTCTGATTTTTTTCATCATGGAAACATAGAACAAATAGTGAACAACATTCCTACCAATTTTCACTCCATAAGAACAACATTGACTTAATCAATTGTCAAAAACAAGCAAATTTCCATTGTAAAATAGAGTCATACTGCTTATTTGCACGTTGCAGGTTTTTTAATAGTTCTTTTGGGTGGCCAACGGACCGACAACAACAAATCTTCAATGCCAAACATCTCCCCTCAGCCTTTTCTTGATCTTGGAGCAATCCAGTACATGCCGAACAAGCATCCTTCAGCCCCTCTTCTTCTTGATTCTTCCCTCATGAACCACCGCTTGGAAGAGAGAGAGAGAGGAGAGAGAAATACTAGTTTTCTATCTCAGCAACCAGGCAGCCAATGGAGGAGCAGAGAATGGTGATATGGAGCAACGAGAGAGTGCATCAGTTTGGTAATGTCAGATCATAGGGGTGTATGTAGGTGCCATGACCCCCTCTCCCTCCATCATTTGTCGCTTGTCAAGATGGCGTCGTTTTTTCCTCTCTCTTTTTCAAAAAAATCGGGCCCCCCCCTTCACACAAAAATTTTGGGGGATGTCTCCCAAAAGTCACACCCCCCCAATCCCTTAGTCCATTCACACTTGGCCTTGTGGTCCTTGGCCTCCCGTGCATCCCCATTCTTGCGTTCGGTGTCCAAATTATGATCTTGAAATTTCTGCTTGACCATCTCAAAGTCCCCCACTGCCAGGCATCTCCTTGAGTCTTGCTTGATATGCTAAAAATTTATGAAAATTCACCGACCGTCGTCTAGTGGGTCTTTAAAGCACTTTTTGGGCCTTGCCGCTTAAAATTGTACTGATTGCACCTGCCACCTTCAACGAAGCCTATTTTTCCCCTGAAATTCAAAATTTTTAGCTATTTTTAACACGTCTCGATGTCAAAAATCATCTATCATTAGCAACCACGGGATAGGGCGACTCAGCCCATAGAATCCCGCAAACAAATCTGCACAAAAACAACCAAAGAAAGTATCAAGCTGATACATAAAAATATGCATCAAAACACATCACAGCTTTTACCCTACCTCCTGACAAAACCAAGGCATGAAATCCACAAGAAGTAGGCCTAGCATAAGCTGATAAGAGGCCAGAGCTAGTCACTAACTTGTTGCTCCAACACGGCCAAGCTAAAAAGAACTATCCAAGAGCTCATCTTAAGTGGTGGTCTGAACTACCTACCCGACTCAACTAGGAGCTCCTACTAGGCAAGGGATCCTATAGCCTAATCAACAAATATTATCTTTTAGCACATTGTTCCTTTTAGGTCGGTGTCTTCCATACTCGGGCATGTAAAAAGGAGGGAGCTGAGTGTAGTGACCCAAGGAGAACAAGGTATCGGCCTCAGGTCCTATCTCGATATCTAAGAACCTACCAAGTCCTCGCGAGGCAACACTTAATCTGTTTCTAACGCTCACTTTTATTTTCACTCCAATCTTCTTTTATTCTTTGCTTTTCAACTAGTTGCCACCCTTAGGAAGATAAGGCATCAGCCCTGGGTCTTGTCTCATCCCCAGGAACCTACCAAGCCTTCGCAAGGCAATAAACAACCGCTCAAAGATTTTTTCTTCATCTCTTTTTTATTGTTTTAGGTGTTAGAATCCATTTTTACACACCTTTGTATATTCATATATTTTCCTTCAAATATTTAGGGTTTTTCCTTCTGGGTTATTTTAGCAGGCTTCTCTAATTGCCTCACACTAACAGGACCTCCTAGATCAGTCGCCTAGCAGGTCAATAGAATAGGGTCACTAGAACTCCCATCTAACACAAGCTTTTTAGTGCCTAACAATGCCTTTGCAGGAGGCAATGATTACTCAGACCTCCCACAGACATACCAAACCTAAACCTGGGACTTCATCCCTCGATTTCCAGTCCCCAACAAACAAAAAGAGAGTAACCCTCGTAGATATATGTATCATTAATTGTTTAAGGGAAAAAAAGACTCGAAAAGGAGATGAAACCGCCTCGAATGGCCATAAGAAGCTCCTCCGTAGCACAGGCTCCCTCTAGCGACTTTGTCAACCTATATGGTGCAATCACTTAAACAAAAACCCATTAAATATACCTACACCAAACAGACACAGGGCCTTGCCTAAAGGAATAGCACATTTTTACTGCAAACTAATTGGCTCTCTTGGCCTAAAGAAATTAATCAAACCAACTCATATAGATCCCTCCTTGGAAGAAGGCAGATATACAAAAATACGCTCTATTCCAAGGGGAAAAATAGGGCTCTCAGCCCTAAACTAAATGCATCAAGTTGTGACCCATACCTCCTGTATACATAGCGAAAGGCATATAGATAACATGTCGTCGAATCAACCTGTGGGTCGAGGATAATAGTGGTAGATGGGTCTCGGCTACTCTTCCCATTACCCATATCAATCGTCGTCTGCCATATAACACGTGGTCTGATAACATTCCCCACAAGCGACTAGGTCCAGTCTCATTATACATAACAACATCTGGACTAGGACCACAGTTGAAGAAGAGGTCCTCTTCATAAGAAAAATTGGCTAGTGAATCCACAAACTGATTCCAAGAACATGGAATCGGCTGAAGAGAGATGCTCTCAAATTCATCAAGTAGGGTTATAGTTCAATGATACATACGAAGGATGGGATTCCGGACTGTGTATGCCCCATTGAATTGATTTAAGATCAGTTGGGAATCCCCTTTTACTAACAACAGCCGAATACCACCTTTTATTGGCAATATTCAGTCCCATAATCAAGGCTTTATACTCCGCCATGTTGTTGGTGAATCCTACCCCAAGATAAGCAGCTAATTTCGTTGTAAATCTACATCAGGGATCTCAAATAACTACTCCAACACTCCCTTTTTTATTAGGGCCCCTGGACACGCCATCAAAATGTTGAGATATCAAGCTCCACTCGTGATATGCCAGGGTGACCGTTGTGCATTTATATCACCGACTTGTCAGTTGCAGATGCGGTTGGTACACCGCCCATGAATAATAGCTAGATGACAGCTATCCTTATCTACTCTAGTTCGTGGCTCAGTTAGTATGCCACCTTAGTTAGTTGAGTTTGGTTTGAGACCCATATATAGGGTTCTTCTATTTCTATGTACTTGAGTTCTTTTTGGCTTATACAACTAAGAAGAGGAAAACTGTTTTCAGCCTCCACCCTTGTGTGTATTCCCCCATTGTGCAAGCAAGAAAGCTACAAGTGAGACTCCTTCCTTCTCTCCCACAATCTTGACATGGTATCAGAGCCTTGTTCGTGGTAAGGAGCTCAAGAAAGCAAGCCAAGTTCGCGGTGTTCTGGTAAGAGGACCAGTGTTGCTTTCATTTTTCTATTTTGGGAGCAAGTCTTTGCAGGTAGCACAGCCAAAAAGTGCAAGAGTACATTGTCTCAGATTGAGACGCCCTTCGCGGTGTAGCAAGAGGGCAGTATATGCTGCGGGAAAGGGCTTTAGCCCTAGGTTGCTCTGTTTTTTTTTATTTGAGGCCATTTTGGGGCCTGTTTTGGAGGCGGAAGTTTTTTGCATGCACTCAGGAAAAGGCCTTGTTTTATGCTGTGTGACCACTGTTCTACAGGTCGGTGAAAAGTTACCACAGAAATTGCATCGTATGCTTGTGTGCAGAGACATTGGGAGTTACAGAATCATCCTTGGTTCCTGTTTATGCAAAATCGTCACTAGAAAGTGACTGTGTGGTCAAATACCACTTTTGCCAGTTTTGCAGATTTGCTCTTGTGAGGATGAAGCTGTGTTTTTTGCAGTGATAGAATTTTTTGCAGTGTTCTGTAATGGCGTTTGATTCTCTTTCACAGATTGTAACTGAAAAGCTTGACAAGAACAACTTCCAAGCATGGAAGTTTAGAATGACGAATTTCCTTATGGGAAAAGGACATTGGGAATTTGTTGCAGGAAATGAAGAAGAACCAGTTCTTCCTGATGTTCCCAATCAACAGCAAATGCAGGCATTTAAAGCATGGCATGAGAGAGCCAGGAAAGTTATGTACTGGCTGTCTATCAGTATTTCAGACTCTATGATTGTGCATATTCAGGATGCAAGTATGCCAAAGGAGGCATGGGATACTTTGTCAAAAATGTATAGCACAAATACGCAAGCCAGGAAAATGCAGCTCAAGCAAGAGTTGCATAATGTGCAAAGAGAAAGTATGAGCATCAATGACTACCACATGAAGGTGAAGAAGATTACAGATGCACTTGCTTCCATTGGGTCTCCAGTGGAAGATGATGATTTAGTTTCTGTGACCTTGAATGGTCTAGGAAAGGATTATGCATAGTTTCGGACATCCATTTCAGTTCGTGAAAGATTTCCTGATTTTGAGGAGTTGATTGCTCTTCTAATTTCTGAGGAGCAGAGAAATGGTGGTGCATCTTCTTTAGGAGGAATTTCAAAAGAAATTGTCTTCTACTCAAATGCTGGAAGAGGTAGAGGCAAAGGTAGGGGAGGCCGATTTGGAGGCCGTGGTAGAAATCAGAATATGCAGCAGACTCAAGAAAACTAGTTCTATGGAGGAGGACGTGGCAACTCTAGAGGTAGGGGGAGCCAAAGAGGTCGTGGTGGATGGCAAAGAGGCCAAAATGCAAACAGCAATGTTGAATGCTACTACAGTGGTAAAATGGGTCATATGGCTAAAGACTGCTATAAAAAGCAGAATGACATCATGAATGGAAAATTGCAACAAGGAAATTATGCATCTTCTAGTAGATAGGGTGATGACAGAAATGAGCATTTGTTTATGGTGCAGCACATGAACAATTCTGTGACAAGTGTAGAAGAAAGTAATGAAGTGTGGTATGTTGACTCAGGTGCATCAAACCACATGACAGGTCATGCAGAATGGATGCAGGATGCAAGAAAAATGAAAAAATCAGGATTTGTGGAGACTAGTGATGATACTGCACATCCTATTGTGCAGATTGGAAAAATTTCTTTGTTTATGCAGGATGGGAAAAAGAAATACCTGTCAGATGTATTTCATGTCCCGAATATCACCAAGAATCTGGTTTCTGTTGGTCAAATGGTTGAGCAGGGCTTGCAGGTCAGATTTAATCCTCATGGATGCTTTGTTGAGGATATGAAAAATAAAGGTCGCCTGATAGCAAAAGGAAAGAAGAAGGGCATAATGTTTACATTGGATACAGACATGCTTGAATTGAGTGCAGCAATGTTTGCACATGGGACCGGTGTAGTTGCAGATATTGATATCTGGCATAAACGCATTGGTCATGTTAATGTACAACGACTTAAATCAATGCAGATCCAAAATATTGTTGCAGGATTGCCTAAATTCAAGGTTGTAGAAATGCATAAGGTATGTGAAGCGTGTCAGTTTGGAAAACAGGCAAGGAAACCATTTCCTATACATGTTCAAGAGAGTAAGAAGCCATTGGAATTAATCCACTCTGATATGTGGACTACTAAAGCTGCATCTCTTGGAGGCTATCATTATTTTGTCACTTTTATTGATGACTATAGCAGAAAAGTTTGGGTGTATTTTATGAAAAATAAAAGTGAAGTTTTTGGGCATTTCAAAACTCTTAAAGCTATGGTTGAAAAAGAAACAGGCCTGCAAATAAAATGCCTAAGGTCAGATGGAGGGGGAGAGTACCTCTCAAATGAGTTTGCAAGGTTCCTGCAGGAGCATGGCATAAAGAAGCAATATTCATGCAGTCATATCCCATAACAAAATGGAATTGCAGAAAGGAAAAACAGGCATATTGGAGAGGTATCTCATGCCATGCTCAATGAAAAAGACCTGCCAGATTTTTATTGGGCTGAGGCAGTTGCTACAGCAGTCTACATAATGAACAAGACTCCCACTGTAGCAATACATGGAATGACTCCAGAGGAGAGGTATACTAGTAGGAAACCAGATATTTCTCATTTGAAAATTTTTTGTTGCATTGCCTATGTTTATGTGCCAGTTGAGTTGAGATCCAAGTTGGATCCAAAAGCTGAGAAGTGTATCTTTATTGGTTACTCTTTGTAGCAAAAAGGGTATAGATGCTATAACCCTTCTACTCGTAAGTTTACAGTGAGCAGAGATGTTTTTTTTAATGAGATGAGTAGCTGGTATAAACTAGTAAATGTGATTGATAATGTAGATGCACAAAATGGTAATGCTGCACAGAATTCACAACAGCAGTCACAAGATATTAGTGGACCTGGAGCGTTCTCTAGCAGTGGTTCACATTCTTCGCCATGGACAAGTAGATTGAGATTAGGAGAATCTTCTCAAAGCAATGCAGATAGTGGTATGCAGGTATCACGAAAAGGAAAAGAGAAGGTAGATCAGCCCATGTTTGATGTGAATGCAGGTTACTCTTATGTGGATGGTGAATCCAGTGGCTCAGAACAGAGCATTGATGATGAGTTGGGTATTCCTTCTATTGTTACACCTGGAATAAGGAAGACCAGGGATGTTTTGAGAGCACCTGGAAGTGAGCCTACTTTGCATAGGTCTACCAGAGCTAGGTATCCTGTGGATAGGCTGAAATATGATGGATTTACAACCATTCACTATGCATATATAGTCAAAGTGATACAGGAACCAGAACCCACTTCTTTTGAGCAAGCCATGGGAAAAGAAAAATGGGAGAAAGCCATGGATGAAGAAATGGATGCCTTGGAAGAAAATGCTACATGGGAGTTGGTACCTTTGCCTAAAGATAATAATGCAATTGGCTGTAAGTGGGTCTATAAGGTGAAGCACAACGCAGATGGTTCTGTGAACAGATACAAGGCAAGATTAGTAGTCAAGGGCTATGCACAAACATATGGCATTGACTATGAAGAAACATTCAGTCCGATTGCAAGGATGGCAACCGTAAGAGCAGTCATTGCTATGGCTGCATCAAAGGGATGGTCTTTACATCAGATGAATGTAAAGAATGCCTTCTTACATGGTGATTTGCAAGAAGAGGTCTATATGGAGCAGCCACCAGGTTATGTGCATGCTGTTCATCCTAAGTTTGTTTGCAGGTTGAAGAAAGCCTTGTATGGCTTGGAGCAAGCACCTAGAGCATGGTCTGACAAGATAGGACAGTATCTTGTCACTATTGGCTTTCAGATTTCCAAGGCACATTTCTCACTTTATGTGAGAAAAACAGAGAAAGGTATTATGTTGCTTGTCATTTATGTTGATGATTTGATTATCACAGGTGATAATGATGAAGATATCCTTCATGTGAAAATGCTATTGAAGCAAAAGTTTGAGATGAAGGATTTGGGAGAGCTGCGTTATTTCTTGGGCATTGAGGTGATTAGATCACCAAGTGGGATATGGCTCTTGCAGAGGCAGTATGGATTGGACATGCTGTCCAAATATGGGATGACAGGCTGTAAGCCTATTTCAGTTCCTTTGGAGCAGAATGTGAAGTTGAGCGCAGATGCAGGTGAGCTTCTCGAAGACCCTACTATGTACAGACGCATAGTAGGAAGTTTGATTTATATGACTATTACCAGGCCAGATTTGAGCTATGTTGTTGGATTGGTAAGTCAGTTTATGCAGGCTCCAAGGAAACCACATTTGGATGCGGCTAGACGCATACTCAGATATGTGAAGTCCACATTGTAGTATGGACTATTTTATGAGACTGGGGTTCAGATACAGTTGCATGGATACACTGATGCTGATTGGGCTCGTAGTATTTCTGATAAACGATCTACCAGTGGATATGTGTTCTCTTTTGAGAGTGCTGCAGTCACTTGGAGCAGCAAGAAACAGTCTACAGTTGCCTTGTCGAGCACAAAGGCTGAGTACAGGGGTGCAACAATGGCTGCATGTGAGGTAGCTTGGTTGCATAAGCTACTTTATGATATGCATCAGTCTACAGATGGACCAGTTGCCATTTATTGTGACAACATGAGTAGTATACACTTGGCAAATAACCTAGTCTATCATGCTAGAACAAAGCACATTGAGGTGCATTATCACTATGTGCGGGAGAGGGTTTTACTAGGTCTTATTGATCTAGTTTATGTCAGCACAGAGGATCAGGTAGCTGACATATTCACGAAGGTATTGGGTGCAGAGAAGCTGCGCAAGTTCAGAGACCTGCTTGGTGTGCAGGAATTGGGATTGAGCTCGAGGGGGAGTGTTGAGATACGAGCTCCACTCGTGATATGCCAGGGTGACCATTGTGCATTTATGTCACCGACTTGCCAGTTTTGCAAATGCGGTTGGTACACCGCCCATGAATAATAGCTAGATGACAGCTATCCTTATCTACTCTAGTTCGTGGCTCAGTTAGTATACCACCTTAGTTAGTTGAGTTTGGTTTGAGACCCATATATAGGGTTCTTCTATTTCTATGTACTTGAGTTCTTTTTGGCTTATACAACTAAGAAGAGGAAAACTGTTTTCAGCCTCCACCCTTGTGTGTATTCCCCCATTGTGCAAGCAAGAAAGCTACAAGTAAGACTCCTTCCTTCTCTCCCACAATCTTGACAGAAAATACAATGTGTACATCCACAATGGGTTTATATATCCAGCCATCCAGAACTCCCCTATGCGTAATTATGATAGTCAAAATTCAATATATTTAGCGGATGAACTGACGGCTCCATCCCCCCTTCATCATTAAAGACTATAGGGACTCTCGTCAAAATCTACAAACAGGGATGATCGAAGACCTTAATCTCCCAAACGAATGTCCTGTCATCTTGCTCAATCACTTTATAGCCTTTACTCCACCAGATGAGCTTTCCCTGATGATATCGCTACTGTAGATATGGATGCTCCAAATAAGGAATCAGTCAACCCATCAACCTCTATCATTGTTTCCTTGCAGATGTTTGATCAATCACGCATAGACCTACAAGGCACTTATGTCATTAGCGCCGTTAGAAATAATAAGGTTTTAATCTTATTAAGATTGACCTTATTCTTAAACTCCACACCCTCAAGATCTGCCAATAATGTTGTGGATTTATTCTTCCCGATCCTGACAATTCTTAACCTCATAATCAAACTCCTGCAAAGTGATTAACCACTTTGCCAAACGATCGGGAGGTTGTAGCTTATTCATCAGTAGTCGTAGCCCTTCTGCCTTCGTATAAAGGACAACCTTCTCATAAAGGATGTAATGCCTGAACGTTTTAGTCGCAAAGGCCATCGCAAGGCACAAGTTTTCCATTTAAGTATAATTAACTTCGGATACACCCAGCCTCCGACTAGCAAAAGCAATCGGGTGATACCACTTCTCTTCCCACTTCTGCGCTAAACAGCAACTAATGCTATGCATGGTAGCTGCTGAAAAGATATTAAAAAATTTGCCCCTCTTTGGTACTTTCAACACAGGTGCTCTTACAAGTTCCTGCTTAACATCCTCGAAAGCCACCTTACAAGGGTCACTCCACATAAACAAACAATTTAAGGACAACAAATTTGTCAATGGCAACGTTTTTTCTGCCAATGTGTTTATGAACCGTCGATAATAACCAACTGATGAGAGAAAGATGTGGACTTCTTTGGGGGTACGTGGCGAACCCATGGCAACTATAGCTCTGATTTTTTCAGGATCCGTCGCAATCCTACCAAGCTAACTACATGGCCTAGCAAGAGCCCATAAGGTACGTAAAAAACACACTTCCTCGGATTGAGAGCTATGCAAAATTGTCTACATCGCTCAAAACATTTTCGTAAAATAATCAACTGCCTTTCTCTCACAGTGGCTGCCCCTAAATCGTTAATAATTACCTTCAGCTCCTCAAGGGAAATGTCACCGAAACAGTTCATTGCCAATATCCCAATAACCAAGTGTGTTGCATAGACCAAATGCCATCACATGATACGCAAAGGTCCTGAAGACTGTTATGAACGTCATTTTGAGCTTATCCTCTTCTGCAATCGCCATTTGATTATAGCCTACAAAACAATCCACGAATGAATATATCTCCCTACCCGCCAATTGATCTAGAATGTGATCGGTAAAGGGCAGTGGGTGGTAATCCTTAATTGTTTGCTTGTTCAACTCTCGAAAGTCCACACACAATCGAATTTGATTATTTTTCTTCTTCTTGATCACAACTGGTGAACACCATTCAGTGTGCTCCACAGGGAAGGTCAAACTTGCTTTCTGTAATTTCTATAACTCCTCAACCAGCCCATCCCGCAACTCAATCGGCATACTCCTGACTTTCTGTCGCACATGACAACTTCTTTCTTTCAACGGAATCGTATGGACAGCAAGGCTGGGAGGAATGCCCCTAATTTCATCGTAACTCCAAGTGAAAATATGGCGGAACTCTTGGATTAGAGTGACATAATCCTCCTGTTCCTCTGCACTAAGCATGGATCCTAGCTTTATTGGCCTCTCATCACCTAGCATACCAAGGTCTAGCTCAATAACATCTGCGTCCCTTATTCTATCTTGAGCTTCTAATGGCTCGTTCAGCGTTACTTGATAGATGTATTCTATGGTCGATCCCTCTTTGGATTCTTCAGTCGACGACGTCTCACTTGCCGACACATCTTCCATTGTCTCTAGCTCTGTAGAAGACAAGGAAGCTCACTCACTTTGAGGTGATTCAAGATATGCACTGACTACCACACGTTAGAACCTCTGCCAAATATCAATCTACCCATGGGTATATCTACTTGTATGTAAGGCAATAAGCTATCTATCATCACTGATTGTAGCAGCCCCAAATCATCTAAAAAGACCCTTTTCTCATTAGAGATATTGGTCGCAAATGTCTTATCAGTCATCCTCTCCCATGATCCTAGAGCTTTATACAAACCAAAATCCATGCAATGGTACACATGAGTACTAAAGATGGCAATGAATATTGTTTTGAGAGTGTCTTATTTAGCTATGACCATTTGATTATATCCTACAAAATACTCCATAAAAGAATATAGCTCTCACCCTGCAATTTGATCTAGAATTTGATCAATAAAGAGCAAAGGATAGTAATACTTTACTGTTTGTTTATTTAGCTCCTTCAAATCCATACATAAGTGGATCTAATTTTTTCTCCTCTTTCTAATCACAACTTGTGAGCACCATTCAGTATGTTCAACTAGAAAGGACAACCATGCCTTTCTTAGATGCATTAGCTCCTCAAAAAGAGGCTCTCTCAGCTCAAAAGGCATTCATTTGACCTTTTTCCTTACAGTCTTGTTATATTCTTTTAATGGGATAGTATGTGTTGGGGGTAAAGGCGCCTCCGCCTAGCTGCCCGTGTATTACTACACTAACAATCACCGCCACCACTACACACTGCAGGTGGCGGGCGCCTATCACCGTCACTTTATTCTTTATTCTTTTAGTAACAGTTTGAATAAAAGAAGGCCCAGTCACACATTGTGACTATTGGAGTTCCCATTTCTTGTCTCTCTTTTTCTTGCTCTTGCTCTCCCGCCATAGCTCTCGAGTGCAAGCTTCGATCCTTCTCACCTTTCAACTGGTATCAGATCTCGGCTTCCTGACTCTTGAGCTTGCCTCGTGGCATTCTCAGCTTCCTATTGACTCCCCACTCTCATTGGATCTCCTTCCCGGGAGCCATAGCTCATTCTCTTGAGCTCCCGTCACTCCCTAGCTTCCCGAGCTTCTTTCCGGCCTATTGAGGCACCATCAGGGCATTGACATTGAGGTATTGCTTCATTATTTTAGAGATTTATCTCAGTCCACAGGTCTAGGTAAAGAGGGCAACCACCATTGAAGCTTCCAACCTTCATATCTCTTTGCCACTAGTTGTGGGCTGCTAGAGGCTTGTTCCCATGCCTCTTTGGCTCATGTTTGAGCCCCCCAATCTCTCCAGACCTACCAGTCGACCAGCAAGAGCAGCAGCAACATCACGCAAATCTGCTTGATTCTGGACAGCCACCATTCAGCCACTTCAACTCCAGCTCCAGCTTGGCATTAAGCACTTGTTCGGGCTCCATTTCGGGCTTCTTGCACATGTATTGATACTTGGCATTGATCCTTTGAGATTAAGCATTGGTTTGGTGGCTGAAAACAATGTTTCTGGACTATTATAAACAGTCCATAGACATTTGATGCTAGTGCTACATTCACAGTTTATGCGTATGCTTGTTTGGGCATGACTACATTACATCCCGATTGATTGGGGGATTGAAGCTACATGTCATGCTATGATTTTGGCCTGATTGTGGGGGTTGAGCAGGCATCCACCTGCAACTATGCCAAATGAGAAATGGCTTGAGCTTGATGAGTTATGCAAGTCCGCTATTGTATTATCTCTCACAGAACAGGTTCATTACAATGTATTTGAGGAAGAACAGAGTGCATGGCAGTTGTGGGATAAAATCAAGAATCTCTATGACAAGAAAAGTCTAGCGAGTCAAATGTATTGGCTGAAGCAGCTTATGGATATGTGCATGAAGGAGAATGTGACTATGTCTGCTCACTTAAGCCAATTCCATGCTATACTCAAGACCTTGACTTCGCAGGACATCACTTTTGCAGAGGATGTCACTCCTCTTTTCTTGCTTGGTACTCTTAATGAGTCATGGGATGTCTTCCGCACTGCATTATGTGCCTCTACTCCTACCTTGAAATTATTTGATGTTGAGAGTGCTCTTCTGCAGGAAGAGGTTAACCGTAAGAATTTGGATACCTCTCATGAGTCACATGCTATGACAGTTAGAGGCAGGAATGATGGATATGGAAAGCATGGCAGTGGTAGTGGCTATGGACGGGATTCTCAGAAATCTCGGTCCAAGTCTCGTGGAAAGTCACGTAGCAAATCCGATGGCAGGAATGCAGATGTTACTTGTCACCATTGTGGGAAAAAGGGCCATATTAAGCCACAATGCCATGAACTGCGCAATGAAAGGCGCAAAGATAAGGGGAAAGACAAAGTGCAGGATAAGTCTTCTGATTACAACATAGTGCTTGCAAAGTCCAGTGTTAAAATTTGAAGAGATCAATGTTATGCAGCCTGAGGATGTTGATGATGATTATATCCTTGCAGCTTCTTCTAGTGCTTCGCAAATGACAGAGATACACTCTATGTATGCACGGTGTTGGCTCTTGGACTCAGGTGCGTCCTTTCATGTGACACCTTGCTGAGAGTGGTTTCATTTATACCGTATTGTTTCAGGTTCTGTGTGCTTGGGTGATGACAGCTCTCTTGATATTGTGGGCATTGGTGATGTTAGGCTACAATTTCCTTCTAGCAGCAGTTTTGTTATGCAAGATGTATGTCATGTACTTGTTTTGACACGCAGTCTCATGTTTGCTGGACAGCTTGATGATGCACGTTATCATGTATCTTTTGGAGACTCTACATGGAAGATCACTCATGGCAGACTTGTGATTGCGAGAGGTGCCAAGGCTGGCAGCCTCTATCCCTTGATTGTATCCACTTCTTCCCTTGATCATGTTTTGTCTATGGGCTCTATCCCACATGTATCTCTTTGGCATGCCCGTTTGGGCCATATGACTTTGAAGGGAATAAAAATGCTTTCTGGTTTGCAGTACTTACCGCCCCTTGATTATGCATGTTTTGAT